>NC_081214.1:20162207-20849707 GCF_902713425.1 Acipenser ruthenus | reverse complement strand
AGCAAGGTTTGAACCAGTGACCCTCTGGTCCTGATACAAATAGGCCAGTTGCAAAACTGTAAACTGGCAATGTCAGATAGTGCTCGGGTGCCCCAGAGGTAATGAAGGGCACAGCTATAGTATGTGATGTGAGGGCAGTTCATTAGACCCCAATTTGTTTGGTCTTGGAGTGCATTTCTCCTTCCCATTAATCACTGGGAATCCAGCTGTTCTCTCCCAGTCAACCTGTATTACAACAACCGTAAAAGCCAAACAAGTGCTGCCTCAGCAGTTTCCTTATTCAGCTCGGAATAAAGATTCGGCAAATCATTTTCCACGTGTTTGATGGAGTCATTTTTGCCTAATTTGGTCCAGTCTTACTTGCATAAATCTGAAAATGTGTCAGAAGTGCCGTGGAGATAACGTATTGACAGACATTATTTAAGATAAACTGCTGTCTTCTCTACCACTCTCTTCACTGCTTTATGTAAAAATCAATCAAATATTTAATCAAGCGCTTCTTTTCTGATCGAGCCATGGAAAGGTCACCTCCCATTTTTTTTTCCTGCTAAATCCTCCACAGGGATACTGCAGAGGTGCCCCAGGAAAGTGTTCAACCTTTGATCAACCTTT
This sequence comes from Acipenser ruthenus, assembly GCF_902713425.1. Taxonomy (NCBI): domain Eukaryota; kingdom Metazoa; phylum Chordata; class Actinopteri; order Acipenseriformes; family Acipenseridae; genus Acipenser; species Acipenser ruthenus. Next base: position 20,849,095 of record NC_081214.1, on the reverse strand, counting down.
TTTTTTTCTCCCTTTAATTTGTTTTACTTTATTTATTTTACTAGCAGAGGCACCAGCAATATGCAGCCCATTAGATTAATAAGTGCAATTAGAAAATATTTCTGTTACATTTTTATTACGGCCAGCATCCCCACCACGATGTTTTAACACTTCCCTCACTTAGAATTGTTTATATATAATTACACAGTAGAACCTCATTTATCAACACCCCATTCATCTGTGACTTCAGTTATCCGCAGCTCCCTGATGAGTTTTACTTCTGAAATACAGTGCATTATTGCCAATGTAGACTTACCGCCCGTGGTGCACATACACATACATAACGAGGCATGCATCAGTCTAAAACCTGTGGAGTTGACGTGAAGACAGCAGCGCTACAGATTGGGAGGATTCATTTCTGACTGATCAATTTATTTACAGTTGTCTCTTGCTGGTAAGACTGTGGCCCTTGTTGTTGACGTGTGTAGCTGCAGCAATAACTGACCTCTTATTTCCAAAGGATTTTGCACTGTGGGATTTCGGGTTTTTTTTGTTTTTTTTTGAGAATTTAAGCGCTGGGCGATCCTCCTGGATTGTATCTGTCACTTGTTTTTTAGTTAGAAATGGTTGATGCACTCCTGCTGTAAATATGCTCTAATAAAAGCCAGCTGTAGCTTATCCCGGTGGGATATCAGTTGATCAAATTAATCCTTTAGTGCAGTGTTCTTCAATTGGCAGCCCGCTGGCCAAATCCGGCCCATGAGAGCCTTGCGTCGGGTGCCAGCTGTCCTTCATTAGAAATGCTAGCTGCAGATACACAGGGCTGAAGGGTCGCTGCTATCTGCAGGGCATTTGCACTGCTTAGTGAATCACATTTCTGTCTTTTTAAATAGAATTGATTAAATGTGTAATATAAGTCCTGGATTTGCTTTTGATTCTGGTTATCAGAGCAAACATGTCCTGTCCATTTTTGTCTTTCAGAATTGGGTATGTTTATTTTTGCAGCTTCTTTCCCATAGTGTGGAGTTATTATAAGTTAAGCTAGGAATTCCCAGTGCCAAAAGTCAGTCTGCCCGAAAGACTCTGCTGACATTTAAAACTCACTTATTCCACATTAAATCTGTCTGCTGTGACAGTGAAATGGCCTTAAAGTGAGATTTTATAAGTTTTAAGGTTATAACCGTGTGAATTAGGAATATGTGGAAAATGTCTTTGACCACAGGTTTCTACTTGCCTTGGTTATAACCTTATTTTGGCTTGTATGTGGGGGTAATAGAGGCAGCCAAATGTGAATCCCTGAACTCCAACGTACTAGACTGTATATTGCATTTTCATTTGTTTTTTTTTTTAATATGTTACCAGGATAGACACTGACTAGAATTTCAGAGGATTCTCAGTGAAATGACTGCACTCTGCGTATTGGATTTTGATTGTCCATTCATTAATTTGCGTCGTATGGTGGCAGTCAGAATACAGACGCATGCGTCAGGTAGCATCCACCTTGTGAGCCCATCTACAGGCAGTAATATTAGTGCTACATGCCGACATCAAACTTATTTTACTTGTTTTTTAAAATCAAAAACCATAAGCCATGTCAACTTGAAGGAATGGAAAGTGTAATCGAGAAACTAATGTGTCTCATTTAACATAGTTTCCTCCTAGTTTGATTAACATTGTAAGACCAAGCAGCACCATAAACCTCACTTGAGACTCTGCCATCTGTAACTCACTGTGTTTTGTTATGGTAGGTTGGCAGATGGGTAGGTTCTGTATTTATTTAACTTTTACAGTGCTCGCCTGTTTTGCACATTGGAAGAGTGCAGGTGTGGCCGCCATCCTCTAAAAGAATAAAGTTGTACTTTGCTCTGTCTAGTAATGAGCAGGAACTCTTTGAAACAGTGGGTGTGGAATTATTCCAAATTTCCACATGTGTGTAGCTCACAGGTCATGATAGAATAAACTTGATGAATCCCCTCAAGAGAGACTCCAGTGTCTTTCCCATAACTGATTGGCTGGCTTATTATATGTAAATTGTATTATATAAATTACAGGAAATGGATTGTTAAACATTACACCGGAAATAATCTGATGAACGGTATAAAAAAACATATGCTTAAAACATTTTTTTTTTTGTTCTGGATAGCTTCCCAATAAAGCAATTGGCTTTGTGTTAGGAATGGTGGTTTGAGGGAGTCAAGTTTGTTTGTTTGGTGTTTTTTTTTTTTTTTTTTTTTTTTCCAGTTCATGTTAGGCTCTTCCCGGAATTTTTTTTTTCTTGACATTCACTTTTAATATTTATTGCATAAACACAGTACCACCAGGTGGCCAAGTTGTAATTTTTGAACGAAAGAAAAATGCTCAGCTGGCTACACTGAAACGAACTTGCTTAAAAAAAAAAAAAGCCCCCAGATAAAAGACTTTCACAGCCCACATATTTTCCTGCAAGCTTTTAATAATTACCGTACATTTTCTACCCTTTTATATAATGTATTTTCAAATATATGTTTTCTCCCTTTTTGATCTGTCTTCCAGATTCATGTTTTGGAAATAAAAATGTTGTCAGTCTTCAGAAAAAAAAAAAAAAACTTAGTTTTGATACACTTGAGACAGAGAAGATCGATAAGCTTTCAAGATTAAATTCCTTTCGGGGGGGGGAAGTATGAAAAGTATGAAAATCATGAAAAATTGGTTTATTGCATCCTAACTTGCTGATGAAAACAGCTGGATACAAGTCTTTCCTTTATCCCCCCCCCCCCCCCTCGTTTGTTTTGTTGTATAATTGAGTATTATTGTATTATGAGGAGAATAAATAATGATCCCCAAACTTCAGCATACTGTACCTCAAATCAGCATTAATGAAGTCTCTTCAGTAATAAAGGTAGGTGTTGCTTTTATTCTCAGTACATCACTTCTCTCTGTAGACTTCGACCCTGGCCTTGGGATGATGACTGGGATTGCTCCAATGAACCCCATGATGCCTGGACTAGGAGTCTCACAGGATATGCCAGTTGTGAAGGAGATCATTCACTGCAAGAGCTGCACCCTTTTCCCTTCAAACCCAAGTAAGCTGCCTTCATTATTACTTCTTCTTATACTCTTCAAAACCCTTGAAAGAAAATCCAAATAATCTTCTTCGTCCGCCTCTTGTTCTATATTCCAGCTCTGCAAAGTCTCAGAGGTTGGATTGTTTTTGTGTATTGCAGATATCTTTTGAGTGGAAGTTCTGATTTAAATCCAATACTGTAGGCTCTGACTGGATAATTACAAATCCAGATCCAAGCCCTTGCTGTAAAAGGTCATCAGAATTTGTATTCAATTGCATCTACAGCTATGGTCAAAAGTTTAGCATCACCTAGAATTTTAGGATTGAGACATAATAAAAAAAAATATATAAACATAATTTAGATGTTTTATTTAACATGATGTAATCAAAGAAATGACAAAATGATATCGCAAAAGTCTACCGGAAGCCATAACAGTAGTGCAGTATTTCATGTTAGATTTTGAAATGTCACATTTTTCAATTAGTCAGTTTTTCTTTAAGTATATAGAAAACTACAAATCAGTATGTAATTCAATATGTTAATGTAACATTATTCAGCTGGTTTCATTATGAAGCAAAATTAGTTCATTCTATCAGGTGATGCAAAACTTTTAGCCATAGCTGTATGTTTTTATGTGTGCACTATTGTTCCATGGATCCCTTTTGCAATGCCTGTACCTACCATGGCCAATGCATTCTTGATTGAGATCCTATAACCACCACATCCCATTATTGACATTTTGCACATGAACCAAAAATGTTTCATTTATGGTTTGGAACAAGTGATCTAATTCTCTCCACTGAGCTTTTCCAGCCGCAGTTCTGTGTATTCCAGACCCAGGCTTTTCCACAGTCAGACAGGTGAAGGTCGTCACTCTTTATCCTTTCCTTTCAAAGACAGAGCGCATCTGGGTGGAATTAGGAAATGGGGGGGGGTGTTCTGCTGAAACACAGGTGACAGTGGTGTATGTTATGGCTTTAAAATCCAAGCAGTATTGCAAATTTTCAAATTCATATAAACTATCCTACTTTCAGTCCCATTTCAACTAGAAGTCAGTAGAGTGAGGCACAACACCCCCTTTTTTCCGACATTTTAATAAACCATCACGTTTTAAAGAAAGAATGAGGCAAAAAGGTTCTGTGGTCTAAAGTTAATATTTTTTCTGGCTCAAATGTTCCCCACTACTCCAGATATGGTTTCTGTGCAATAAAGGGATTAATACTTAACTTTAATTATAGTGTGTCATTTATGTATTTTATTATTATTTAATAACGTAGTTCTAAAATTAGACAACCATTTCAGCAAATAAATACTTACAGCTGGTTTCTAACTAATGTTACCTTGGGTAGGGTTACCAGACATCCCAGAGAGACTGGGAATGTCCCAGTTTTCAGCCTTTTGTTCCAGTCAGGAACAGTAAAATTGTGAAATCGTCCCGTTTTTCCTGTTTTGTATTCACATTGTTCATAAGTACAAAACTGTAGCAGTGTGCTCAGCAAGTTGATAGCATACAGAAATAAAACAAAGCAACGTGTGGATTACTTGTTTTATAATTCTGATTAGGCTGTATGTTTAATAAATTATATTCTGTTTAACTTCCTGGACCATGATTTATTTTAACTGCTTCAGAGGTTCTGCAGCTTTAATTGAATTGATGAAGGGGAAAAGTCCAGTTTTTTCACTCTGGAAATCTGGTAACCCTAACCTTGGGTATTATGATAAACTGGAAACCCAAGTTTACATTGTACATAGCCTAACATGTATATCATTATGAGCAGAAAAACTTTGGGCCTTCACTGGAGCCTTACCTGTCTTGACATGGGTCCTTGTGGGAGTCACTGCCTCGTCTGAAGGAAAGGCATTATTTTTTAAACACTGCGCGTATGGTACTTCTCAGAATGTGTTGGGTCCAAAATGACGCTATTACAAGCCCTGTAATTGACCTTCATGTTGAAAAGGTTTCTTCGGTGCCTAAGGCAACACTGGGCATGTCGCACAGCATTTCATTCAATTCAGTGTTCAGTATACAAGTGCTTTGGGTTTTTTCCTAAAGTGTATTACCTTTCCAGAAATATGTGCATTGTGGAAACTTGTTTTGTGACAGCTTTCAAAAGCTGTTATTACTGATTTGCTTGAGAATTTTGTTAATTGCCTTTTCAAGTTTTAGATGAAGAGAGGAAATTGAATCAAGCCAGTGCAGGGCACAGTATGGGAAGTGCTGTAAAATAGATTATTGCCTGCAGTCTCATAGGGCGGGCATTGTTACAAGAGCTTACTTCTTATTTTTGACATGGCAAATGTCATGCAAGAACTAGCAATCTTGAGGTTTTTGAAAAGGAAATCCTTACCTCACCCCAACCCCTGACAAAAGACAGTATTATGTTTTAGGTCAAGAGGAAACTTAAGTTTAACATTACAAAAATGTTGCATTAATGTCTCATGATCTTAGTCTGCCTTGACCCTACTATACACCCCAAGGCACAACAATCTGTTAAATGCTTGCTCACCGACAACTGCTATAACCACATTACCTAGGAATCTGTAAGCTTTTCTGAGGTTAAGTGGCCATCAAAATGGAAAAATTCCTGACTGACAACAGATAGTTGTGTAATTACAGGTGCAATATATGTTTTTGGCTTTGTCGAACAAGCTAGGCGATGAAAAAACAAATTCTTATCAAATAAACTAAATAGAGCTGATGGAGGTTTAAATGATTTTTGAACAACCTTGAGGGAACAAACTAAACTGAACAAAATTGCACTGCAATTTCTATAAAGTAAGGAAAAAAAATAAACAATCCAGATAGAATAGTATAGTACAGGGGCCGGGTTTTCAAAACTTTGGTAATACGATTTCTGCATTTTGATCTGGATTATATTGTGCAATTGTGTTTTTCAAAACATCGAAATGTGATCAGGATTACTGTGATCCGGGTTTTGTTTTGGTAACCCGATTGCACTTCTAATCACGATTTAAATGTTGCAGTTGGGTTTTTCAGAATTTAAAGAGGAGATCAGAATTACTTTGATCCAAAATACCAGGATTATTGTGATCCTACTGCAGAGGTGGATGTAGCTTTTAAATGATCATAGAACATCGATGTCATAGCAAACACACGTTATATGTCCAAATAGAGTGTTAGAATATAATATTTACATGTTTTATTTAAGTTTTGTATCCATACAAGCAAAAAGGAAAACATGTATTTAGTGGAGTAGCTTTAATAAAAAAGCATACGCATACGCCTTCACATACGCTTCCTTAAAGCTCGTCTGAGAGATGCTGGACTCTCGACCGACGAGGAAGATGTCTAAAAACACATATCCTTTTTTCAAAAGTGTTATTTTTATTCAATTTAAATTTAGTTATTTAATTTCTGCTAAGTAGGCTTAATAAAATAACCATTATTGGTTGACTTAAATTTTGTTTTAAAATAAATAAATAAATAAATAAATAAATAAATAAATAAAGAAAGAAAGTTGTGTATTAATTGTTATTACTACGATCTTATTTATTTTGTTACATTAGGTTATATCATAAATAATAATAAATAAATAATAATAAAAATAAAAAAGGATCAAAATGATCCTGATAAAGGTAATCTCGATTACAAAATCCGGATCACTTTGAGCCTGGGAGTAATTAAAAGGTTTTCTATAAATATAAGTGAAGTATGATAACAGATGCACTCTTAATTATTCTGGAGGTGGTGAGTAGTGAGTGGATAGTGATCCATACTGTATAGACAAATAAGTACAGCCTCAAGGGAATCAGACAGGACTGGTTTTAGATCGAAAGCGCCTACCTACATCAACTTTTTATTGTGTACAGAGAGCTGGGTTAAGCTTTAGGTAATCAGAATTAAATGTAACCTTAACTAGTTTGTAGTTTTATTTCTTTTTTTTTTTTTTTTTTTTAGACCGGGTATGTTTTGTACTGCTATCTTTGGTTGGACAGGTGTCAGGAATATAGGTGGCCATGTACATGTCACACTTCTGGGAACTGCTTGTCCAATTGTGATCACAAGTTAATACGTTTTTAGAGGCCGTCTGTATTTTTACATAAATGTGCAAGTCATGGATGTAGGTCATGGTGACAGAATTGTCCATGTTACTGATAGCTGTGGCTGCGGATGAATGTCATTGACATGCTTGTTTAATGTCCAGCCAGTCTCTTCACAGCTAAACCCCACTACTAATTTTCACCCCTGTTGAAAAGCGGCAGTGGATCAGCTCCAGGCTCCAGACTTGAGTGTTGTTCATATCTATAGTCCCCTTCATAGCCAGGATCCAAATAACCAGTACATTCCATCATCAGCATACCCGGGTCCAAGGCTGTGATATGTGGAACGTACAGAAGGCTTCCAAAGCCAAAGCAGTTTGAATTTTCAGCCAGTTTCATACCTCATTATGTCCATGCTCCTCTGTGTTCTGAGATATATTAAAGCAGTTCCAAAGTGCTATTTTGTTATTTCAGTTGAGCTTAAATTGGCATTACCACTTGCCTGAAAAAAAAGTAACAGTACAATAAACAGGAATGGAGAGTCCCCTGAATGATGAAGGGTGTATATTAAGAAGAGCAGGGATGTCATTTGTGTGCCTGGGTGATTGCCAGGCCTGATATAATCACTTCTGTGGATTTCTGTATTTATTTTCATTTCTGGTAGTCCAACTTAGAGGCATACATAGATAGATAGATAGATAGATAGATAGATAGATAGAAGGTGTGTGAAGGCGAGCTGCAAGCTTAGTGCTTAGAGTTGCAAGTGATGAGTTAAGTTAAGGAATAAAATTGCTATCTGCGAGAGACCTGTTCTCCGGTCTCGTGGGTATTTGTATTTTGTGTTTCTTTATTTTCTGTTTTTGGTTTTTATTATTTCATAAAGTCCTGAGTGCTCAGGTGCGTTTCAACCCGCACTGTGTTTTTGGATTCACTTCCTGGCCTGACGTCAACACTCAAGCCGTCCTGTACAATGTGTGTTTTTTTTGTTTTTTTAGTTGCTGATGGCATTAACACGGTACTAACCCTGGGCGGTTAATTGGTCAGGGCGGTCATGTGACGGTCGGATTTGCGACGTGGCACTATATGTGTGTGTATATATATGCCTCATTTTACATGCACTGAATAAAAAGAAAAAATCATGTTTGAAATCATTAAGCTAATTTGCATAAATAAAATGCATATGTACATATATGCACCGACATGTCAGGTTTAAAAAAAATATTCTGTATATTAACTTGTTCTTCAGGCTATATTATGACTTCTTAAATACCCCCACCAATATTCTAATGCAACTAACCAGCTTCTAGTCTCGGACATGCCAGGAGCACAGGTTTGTCATTTCTTACAAACCGTGGTCTTTGTTTTTTTTTCTGATAAATGTCGTGGTGAGTACATATTTGTTTTTCATGGTTGTATATTCTGGCTCTGCTTTGCTTACTTGTTTGCAGACCCAGGTATTCACGATGGCAGGGTCTCAGTGTGCCCCTTCGTTCCTCCCGCAGATCTGCCCCCCCCTGCCACCAGACAGAGGCCCCCTGGCTGCAAGACTGTGTTTGTGGGGGGCTTGCCTGAAAACGCTACAGAGCAACTCATTGTGGAGGTGTTTGAGCAATGTGGGGAGATCATTGCCATTCGCAAAAGCAAGAAAAACTTCTGTCACATTCGCTTTGCCGAGGAATACACAGTAGACAAGGCCCTCTTCCTGTCAGGTAGGTCTTGACGTGCACTTTAAGCTTTCTTTTATAAATGAATAAAGCCAACACTCAATCTGATCCCAGCACAAATACAAGGTTATGACTGCAACGTCTAGCTGACAACTAATTCATTGAAGGGCTAGTTAACAAGACAAAAACTTGACTAATAGACTACTAGTCGACTACGGACACCAACTGGTCGATTTAGCAAAATGCCACAATCCCTTAGCTTCCCCCCAGATCTTGGAGCAATTATGTTTGTTTGGTTCAAAAGCAAAACACTAGTCCCATGGTTTTGAAGAAATAATTTCTGTAACAAGCCAAATACCTGGTTGGGCTGAATTGTACTGAATGCTGTTCAAAACAAAGGCTATCTGTGTAGGTTTAAACCTACCTTGGCTCTCACCAGGATATACTGCTTATGATGTGACAGAAGGGGATGTACAGAAAGGCTGAATGGGGGAGATTTTGCAGCTTCTTATCTCTGTTGGGTTTGAGCTGGTAAAGGGTAGAGTACTGTAGGGAATAATACATTGGTTAAAGAGAGGGTATACATCATGAAAAAGAGGAAAACATTTTCAACCCATCTAGGCTCTTTACTCTTATGCTTATCATCTCATGTCTCTTTCTAAGCAACTTGACTAACTCCCTGGTGGCGTTCTAAATCATTCCATGTATGCAAACGGTGGGCCATATATCCTGGCTGCACAAAGGCCATTAAAAAGGGTATACACTCCAAGAATATTCATGCATTGTTTATGGTTCTTCAGAGCTCTGTCGTCTGTGCCGGGACTGTTTCCATTGTGAGCTATGAGTAGCACTCCATAAATAAAATTGCTGTTTGATGGCTGTGCAGAGGCCTGTCCATAAATAATCCTGTTTATTTTTTTATTTTTACACTTTATCAAATATTAAACGATTATTGGGGGGGGGTTATAAACCATCCGCGGCAGACGTGACTCCTCAGTGCAAACCTGCCCTAAATTCTGTCTAGCCTGGTTTAGTTGTCAGCTAGTCTTGCTTGCTGCTTACCTGCCTACCTGTCTCTCTGCCTACAGCTAGATAAGGATTGTGCTATTCTTTTCATCCTTGGTATATCCGAGAAAGGCTCTGGGGGAGTATTGACATAGTTAAGGAAAGGGATAGGGGGATGGAGTTATACATGATATAGAGAAAACGCAGTCCTGTTTTATAGATAAGTAAATTATGTAGACATTTCTGTAGAGCAGCAGTTCTCAAACTTTTTTTTTCGCGGACCACTTGAAAATTGCGGGGGACCACTATTTATTTATTTATTTTTACAAATCAAAGCACATAACTCATATTTTAATAACCATAGTCACCTTTTTAATGCGATGGATGTGCCTGTTTTTGTGAGCAAAGTTCTGTGACGTCGGGTGTAATGTTTGTCGGCTTCAGCCTCAGGTCAGGTTCAGCATTCATCCTGCTTCTGTATTTGGACTTGCGGGCAGCAAGCGATGAAAATCCCATCTCGCACAGGTACGTAGTAGCAAATGGCATCAGAAAATGCACGGCTTTGCCTGCAAGTTCTGGGTACTCTTCGTTTCTCTAAATCCAAAACTCCAATAGGGAATGTCTTTTAAATTTGACTGTAACAGGGCGAGGTGCCCTGTAGTACATTGTTTTGTTTATTTATTTTTAGATCGGGGTCTCTTGTATTTGTTTTGTTTTATGATTTATTGATAATATATGACGGCGAGCGTCGGTTTTGTTGTATTCATTTAAAAATGTATTGTCGGCGTAGCCGTGTTGTTGTTTTATATTTTGTTTAGCGTGGATGGGTAGTCCCATCCACAGTTTAAAAAACTCGTGCAGAAGGTGAACCATCTCCCGAATTAATTACGGGATTCATTTTGTTGCTAATTGGGAGATGGTTCACCTTAATAAAAACACTGGCGCTCACAGAGCAAAATAAAAAAGTAAATAAAAACAAATCTCGAACACAAAATCAGCAATAAATAATAAATAAACCATACAGGTTCCTGTATGTTATAATTTAATTAGTTTCGTTTTCACACGATCGCTCCGCTCTCGCTCTCTCCGCTCCTACAACACCCACCCCGAGTGCCGAGAGCTGCAGGCTTTTATTAAGGTGAACCATCTCCCAATTACCAACAAAATTAATCCCGTAATTAATTCGGGAGATGGTTCACCTTCTGCACGAGTTTTTTAAACTGTGGATGGGACTACCCATCCACGCTAAACAAAATATAAAACAACAACACGGCTACGCCGACAATACATTTTTAAATAAATACATCAAAACCAGCGCTTTGCAGTCATATATAATCAATAAATCATAAAATAAAACAAATACAAAAGCACACTGCACAGGGGCGGAGGGGAGACCCCGATCTGAAAATAAATAAACAAAACAATGTACTACAGGGCACCTCGCCCTGTTACACAGACCTTAATGTTTTATCGCAAGAAAGCTCCAACAAGCACTCTTGTGCCTTAGTGGAGAAGCCAGCGGGCAGCTCACTGAATTCAATGCCGAATGGGTTACAGATCCAGTTGTTGGGTTCAGCTTCAACTGGAAAGTAATCTTCAAACTGTTTCTTGAGAGCAACAAGATGTTCTTCAATGTCATGTCTTATTTTGTTATTTAAGAACCAGATCATTTTCAGACAGAAAACCTTCCAATGCTGGAAATGCGCTGAAGTCATCCGTCTTTACGCGACTTGCAATCAAGTCAAGTTTCTTGATCATTGCATAGATTTTGTCTCGCACTTCCAATATAGTCAGTGAAACTCCCTGCAGCCCCACGTTCAGCTAAGTGGTCTTCCGAGACGCCCTGCAATTTAAGTGGTCCGCGAATAAAAAAATAAAGTTTGAGAACCGCTGAGCTAGATAAACAAGTTGATATTTTATATGGTATAGATGGACACAAATAAATGGATAAATTGAGGAGTAGATACATAATAAAGATGAATGGAGAGGCAGCTAGACAGCAAGGTGACTAGGACTATACACATTTAAACTTTATAATTTTCTAGAAATGCTCCCATGCCCCAGATTAGAAAACATAGATTTTTTTCTCTCCATGAATTCTCTATTGAGTATAAATCCCCCCAGTTCAGATGTATTAACTGGGACATAGTACACAGAGTCAACAATATTTCTATTTTTACACGCTACGGCCACCAATTAATATTACAAAAATAATTTGGAATTGTGTCCCACATTCTGATTTCATTTTCTGATGTTCCCATGAAAAAATAGGTCAGTGGTAGATATATTTAGTTAATTAACAGAAATACTGTAGTTGGAGAATTGTTCTACTTTTCAATAAGGCATGAAGAAAGCATTTCCCTGTCTAGAGATTCAGTGCCCCCTGACTCACGCCTGTTTCATCCAGGCTACCGGATCAGACTAGGTTCCAGCACTGACAAGAAGGACACGGGGCGCCTCCACGTGGACTTTGCACAGGCACGGGACGACTTCTACGAGTGGGAGTGCCGGCAGCGCATGCTGGCGCGTGAGGAGAGGCACCGCCGGCGGATAGAGGAGGACCTGATGAGGCCACCCTCCCCCCCACCAATTGTTCACTACTCCGAGCATGAGTGTGGACAGCTCGGGGAGATGATCAAAGGTAGGGCATATTATTATTATTATTATTTATTATTATTATTATTATTATTTACGCACTCCCCCACCCCAAGGGATGAGTCGTTCAGTTTTATATTAATGAACTGGTCTGTTTTTGTTTTATAATGTACAGCTGTGGCCAAAATTTTGCATCACCTAAAATTTTAGGATTGAGACGTAATTAAATATATATATATTTAGATTTAGATTGGGACTTTGACCTGGCCTCCTCCACAAAAGCAAAACTTTTGCCACAAAGAAATTCCTAGAAATTATAAATTTCCATTGAGGTATGTAAACTTTTGACTACAACTCTATATATATATATATATAGTCAAAAGTTTACATACCTCAGAGAGAGAGATAATTGTTGTTTTATTTAACATCATGTAATCAAAGAAACTACAATATGATATTGCAAGAGTCTACCAAAAGCCATCCATACTAGTAGTAGAGTATTTGATGTTAGATTTTAAAAATGTTACATTTTTCTATTTTCAGTTTTTCATTAAGTAGATGTAATTCAGTATGTTAACATAACATTATTCAGCCGGTTTCATTATACTTTATGAATCAAAATTAGTTTAAACTTTGGTGATAGCTGTACATCCTAGCAGTTTCAGCTGGGTAACAAATCAGTGTCTCTGTTTAAATTGACACTGTAATCACACTGTAAATGAATAGAAGGTGCTTTGTTTTCAATGAAGACGGGAATGTGAAATGGAAAATCAGTATGGTAGCCAGCATGCAGTGAGATATATGAATTGCCACTCTCCAGAAGAAGTGTCTGAAAGCAAGTATTGTCATGGTGTTGGCTGAGGGAATGTATTGTGTAGAACATGCTCTGTAATTGGCAGAGTGATGGTAGTAGGGGTGTTGCTCGGCTCATGTTTTGTAATACATTTCAGTGCTGTTAGATTCCCTGTGCTAAATAATAAAGTTAACATATGTTTTAATGGACTAAAAGATTTGATCATGATCTTGGTATTTATAAACTTAGTTAGCCTGTGTCCACACTGACTGTCTTTTTGCATTAATGTAGAATATATTTTAAATAATGAAACCGAGAGAATTAATCTTAGATGCATCTGTTTTTCCGAATGCTGTTTGAATAATCAGTCAAACTCAGTAGGTTATTGTGGTAGACCACAAAGTAAATCAATCCATTGCCATGAAGCATTGTGACATTCTTAAGCATTGTGCATCACATTTATAGAAGAATGAGGAGTTTTTCTGTAGATAGCCAGACAATGTATTTTTTCTCGACCTGAGCTTAAATGACCACATGGTTATTGGGAAGCAAGTAACATTTTTTTTCTGATCCCCTTACCCATTGCCTCTGACTGCTGTCCCGCAGATGACTCCAAGTTTCCTGAAGTGATTCGCATCCTGCTGACATGGGTGGAGCGGGGGGAGGTGAACCGGCGCAATGCCAACAACTTCTACTCCATGATCCAGTCCGCCAACAGCCACATCCGCCGCCTCATGAACGAGAAGGCCGCGCACGAGAAAGAGATGGAGGAGGCCAAGGAGAAGTTCATGAACGCCCTGTCTGGGATCCTGGTGCAATGTGAGTATCTCCTGTTTGCTTTCAGTCCTTCCAGTGATGTGGTTTCCTTTAAAGTCCTGGTCTAGTGAGCAATGGGACACCACTAATTACCATTCACACCACTAATAACTATGTACCGCATTCAGGTCATGTGATGCTGTGGAGGATACGGCACTGAACAATTCTTCTATTTATGCCCTTCATGCTGGGCTGACTACACTGCACGCCACATCTATCACATCCAATCGACAACTTATCTCACCTTTGCTTTAGTCCCTGCTTCAAGACTATAAACTACAGCCTCTTTATCATGATCATTTACAAGGCAGTTGTAATATGTATAGTTCTACACTGTCTAATCATTCAAGCAAAAGTTAAAACCATATAGATGTTAAAATGTTGCAATCACAACAGATTGTTTAATCTTCTAATCTGTTACTCATGCTGTTACAGTGAGTGTGTACTAACTGAGTACACAAGCTGAGCGGTAAGACCCAACTAATCTGTGCATTGCTTTAGTAAACATTTCAAGCTTGTTGCTCTGTTTATGACAGTCAATACTAGCGTCATGCAAATTCATCCCCCTGCAAAGACCAGAAACCCATGTTGCTTATTACTTGATGTGCCAGCTGGTTTCAGTTCCTCTTTACTTAAGGAGAAAATCTTAATTAGAAAAATAAATACATTATTTTTGTGGTAGTTTAAAAAAAAAAAAAAGATAAAGATAGATTACCTCTCCCAACCCTCCCGACCCCCAGAAAAAAAATAAAAATAAACACTATGAGAAACTGTTGTCTCTGTTGCCGTTCTAGATACAAATATTTGATATTTTTCTCTGGAAGTTCCAGTCAGTTGGTTTTCCCTTCCTTCCTTTATTTTTTATTTTTTTATACATGTCAATGTTAGCTGTGAAAAAGGTAAGTCTTCTGGAGGTCTGTATCACTCTTGGGATAATCTGCAATAAATGCAATCCAGGTAGGGTCTGCTGAATTTCATTAAATACAGTAACAAAGAGTTGATATTGTGACATGAAGCTTATGCAATGCCATGTCTGTTTAGCATAGGGACTGATTTGTTCAAAATGATATGTTTAAATCAATCCTGGGCAACTTAACCTGAAGGAGATAAGTCGGCAATATATTTGAAGTAAGTAAAACTATGGAGCTCGTATGTAAGTGACCTGATTTATAACACACCCATGGCATGCAAAGCACTTTTTTGTATGAAATAGTGTTTTCATGGCAGAATCTCAGGAGGCTATTCTTTAAAAAGCTAAACTGCATTGAAAAAGCTATTGATATTGACTTACTTGCTTTTATTTTATTACTTTTATGTTGTGGTAAAAGTTGAAGATTGTTAACAGTTACTGACTGGTCCCTCAAATGCCCTTAATTATTAGGGATGCTGCTGCTGCTCTTTGCATCTAAAATAATCTGCCTTCCTTATGTGCGTTTTCCCTCATTTATTAAATAACATCTAACAATAATGAAATACAATTCTAAACCAAATTCTAAATTGTTCTGTTCGCTGCCACATCGCTGCCTGAAGTGTATGTGATTTTAATTGTTTTGGCCCTTCTTTGTCATTTTAAGGATCGAGAATGCGCTGACCTGAAGTCACTCAATCTCAATGTTAATCAGACATGTTGTGATGCAAGAAGGAGTCACCCACCCCACAGTGAAGGAGATTGAACTCCAGGGGGAAACTGTATCTAGAAGGAAAAGCTGTGTCGGTACTGTAGTACTGAAATAGGGCTGCAGTGGAGTGAAAGATATCAGGAAGTGTCCTACAAGGAAGAATATTTTTTTTAATTAACAAAACCTTTCATTCATGAGCTGCCTTGGAGATTGAGATGAGGAGTGTTAGCTGAGAGCAGCAGTCGTGCTGGCTCTAACGAGTAGGTGTGAATATATCCCCAGGCACTGTGCACACACTCCTCTCCCGTCTCTATTGATTCGTGGTGTCACATTAAAGGATGCTAAACCAGATATCGATCTCGCTGATATCCTTTAGCTTTTCCAGCATCAACGATGGCTGAGGAACTGTTAGCTAGCTGGAGATGTTAATTAAAGCTTGTTGTAACAAACTAAGGGCTTCTTGCTAAGATCAACAATATAAAAATTGGGTTGGGTGGAGGAAATTCGAAATAAGAATTTTCACTGGTGTCCAAAAGCTGTGAATGATTTTTCCCCAGTGGATAATGTCCAGGTGCTGTGCATCAAAAAAAAAAGTTACCTAAAATAGGTGCCGGGCAACTTGATGGCACACTTTCATGTTTAAATAAAAAAATAAATAACAGTAATAATAATAATTTAAGATTGCCCATAAGCAAAATAGTTTGGACTGCCTAATACGTGTCAGTTTTAGAAAATTATGTCAAATGCTACAAAGTGGGCTCTTCAAATTGGGTAGAAAAAAATGTCAAAAGGTATTTAGTATTTTAGTTCATTTGTCGTTATTTACTTTCCGAAATCAAGAATATAATGATTCCAGTATACACACTGTTATATTGATTGGTGTGCCATATCCAGCTTATCAAATTCAGTAAATATGAAACGGCCTGCCTGGACTGAGTTCACATCTGCCGTGATAGTTTTGACGCAGAAGGAAAAGAAAATGTTACTGCTGGTGCTTGCAGTCAGGGGTGTGTTATAAAAATAAGCTACCATTGCATGCAATTAATGGTTTACAACCATGGTCATCTTCCTGTAGTAGTATATAAGAGTAAAGTAGCTGTTTGTTTTGTTTTCCCTTGGGGATTATCACTAGTTAGATTCAGTAGGATATATACAACATTAACATGTTATTGTGATGGACTAGATTTGTCTAATTAACCAATTTCTCTAGTGCATTTCCTAAATGTATTAGCACTTCTAAGAAACATACGTATTATATTAATCTATACAGATGCAGGTTCCACAGTAAATAGTAAATACTATGCAGATCCACAGTAAATAGTGACAGTAAATACTATGCAGATCCACAGTAAATAGTGACAGTAAATACTATGCAGATCCACAGTAAATAGTGGCAGTAAATACTATGCAGATCCACAGTAAATAGTGGCAGTTTTGATTTCTACATTCCCATGTGTTTTCACACAGGGTTGTTTTTATTGTCCACATAATTAAATCACGTAATACAATAAAATAAGCAATGTCAGGTTTATAAATTTTAGGACGGCTGTATTTATATCTGCCGCTAATTAGATAGGTGATGTAAATAACTGAGGCTTAAAATGTTCAGAGAGATAATCAAGTTTAGTGTGGTGGTATCATCCCCAGGGAAATTTTAAACGCTGTGTTCACAATTTCCAGGCAACTTGGTTTCCTAACACAGGTTTGCAAAATTTCACTAGACTTAAACAGGCGTTAACCTGCAAAGTGTCTGTCACATCATGCAATGGCAAGTACAGTGGTTTCAGAAAGTCTCGGGACAGCCCTGTTGGTTTGCAATGGAGGGAGTAGGATGTTTATCATCCGTTTTGATCAGTAAATGTCATCAATGGATAACCATCTTCTCTTCAAATTATTTAAGTATGCAAACCTCACATGGGCAGTGGTACTCCACAATTTCATTAATGTTCTATAAATGACAAGTAACTGGGGTGGGGCAACCATCTCGGGTTCTTGTTGGTGTGTTCTTGGAAGAATCACAAAATGTTAGTTCTCGCCTTGATGTGTGGTTGTACTCATGTACTCAAAACAAGCACTGAAGAGGAGCCACGTTGGAGGAGTTAGATATTCAACAATGTCAACAGAACTGCTTGGCTAGTTTAATAATGTTACCTATTGGTATCCATGGATGTTAATGCAATTCCTGAAAATGTACAATCCCTGTTGTTCATTATTTCTAATAAAAGAATAACATTATGGGGCACCACTGCTCTTGAAAGAGGGCTTGCTCATAAAAATTATATGATCATATCTAAAGTGTACACAGGTATTATTTCAGGGATACAAATCAGGCAGTCTGGGATAAAACTGGTAACAAATGTCCCACCGCCAAGCACCACAATCCAGTGGGGGTGACCCTTGATGTTTTTGAATTACTGTAGCAAGCCAGGTATTTTCATGCAGTGTTCAGCACGGTCTGGTGTTTTAGGACAGCAGTCATCTCATGGCGGGACTGTGGCCCTTCATGTTTTTTGTGTGGTTCCCCACTAGACATGACCCAGAACCTAAACCCCGCACAGTGCTGTAACGGAGAGTACAGCATGACTGGCTCCCTACCTGATTCCACTTTTTTACTCCTCTGCTCCTTCTCATTCGCCCTCTCTGGATGGTACAAACTGGGTTCGCTATCTGACCGGCCCTGCACGCCACCACAGTTGAGCAGATTGTGTCTGTATTCCACGCTTCTGCCAAACAAAAGGCATGGGACCATTTCTCGAAAGCCCAGCGCAAGAACCTGGACATGTGGCGCAAGCAAGCAGAGGTTGGTGATTTTTCTTATTCTGTTAGCTTTTCTCTTTCCCCTCTTTCACCCTCTACCCACTCCCCTACTTCCACTCCTGAGAGAAATATTTTGCTTTTCTAACAGGGTATTGATTTTTAGTTTAGCAGGGAATTGGGCAACTAAATGCTATAGCATTATGAAGCTGTGTGGGGCGCCCAGAATATACTAAATTCCAATTTTCTAGGACTGCACGTGCGTTCTGCCTCTGCTGCCTGCAACATAGAAGGTAACGAACACACTTCGCTGAATTTACACTCTAAATGGAATTTGTTTTTTAAAGGTGCAGATTCCGCTCATAGAAAAGGTAATGCAACCAAGTTTGGGATAATCACAGAAACACTGAAGAAGACCAAGCATTATAAATATATACATGTTGCATTCCCTTTTACTTTCCTCACACCCTCCCTCTCTCTACACTCCGCACTGCCTGTAAGTTCTCACAGTCCAGTGTCTATTTAAGTACATTGTAAGGTAATGCTTTTGATTAGAGATTATCCCTATAAAATATCTCTTCTTTTTTATTCCATATAGAATGTAAGATGCAAGCATTATTTATTATTATTTTTATTTTTTTTAAATTGTTTTTAGGTTACGCATTAAGTATTATATGATATAAAGGGCTACATTTATTGTACTTGGAGCCTTTTACATTTAACACTTAAACTTGTTTATTAACCAGTATAAATAGCATTTACTTTACTGGAAATAAAAGCAAGTAATAATAATGTATAATATAATTAATACAATTGATACATTGATTCACACTGATTGGAAAAACAAATAAAATGACTTAAATAAAAATGATGCTTGCTTAATTTGTAGGATACAAAATACCCAGGAGCAGTGCAAAGGTAAATAGTAGTGGAACCACCTCAGCTTTGATTTTAGCTAAAATAAAAAACAAAACCTTTATTTGAAAACAAGCCATTTATTAAGGAGTTCAACTCTAATTGTAGAACGGATTAATGTTTAAGGTTCATTTTGTCTCTTTCCACTCCGTTGTAAACATGTCATTGCCCTGTAGCATTGGTTGGAGAGGAGCACTTTCATTCCTCCCATACAGCAACTGCCTATCTGTCGATCTCCCACTCTACTCCACTCCCTTCCCCAAAAGCCATTTTGAGCACCTATTGGAAATTCATCCTCACTTGGGTTACTATACTGATACACTGTGCCAAAAAAAGTGAACTGACTTAGGCATTTATTTCTCATACAAAAGAGTGGTTATCTGCTAAAAATGAGATGTGTATTTATGAACATGCTGATGTGACTGGTAAGGGGGGGGGGGGGGGTGTAAATGTAAAATAAGAGTAGAAAGCGTGTCTCATGAATAAAAAGTGGGCAGGGTAAATGAGAAACCTAAAGGTGTAGCTTTGGGATAATAACCTGACTGGTGCATAATTTTCCCTTCCTGCCTCTGTCTTCTCTCTTTTCTTAAAGCCAAAAAAAACAAATATTAATCTATAAAGGTCTTCTACCACAAAAGAGAGAATTTTCCGGTGGTTATAAAGGACTGAATGGCTTATTTCAACCAAGCTGAAGGTTTCTGTGCTTCAAATGGAGCGCATTAATACACCAAAATGGTCTTATTATTTAATGTAAGCCAGCGCTAAGGGAACGCCAGATAAAAGAAGCTTAGTCTATTACAGATTTTTATTAGTAGTATTATTATTTTTTTTTTTATTTGACGCAGTTAGGTTCAGCAAGGGTGGAGACTCAAAGATCTTGCAGTGGAACCTTTCATTCCGTGTTCCTCTTGTGTCCTCTCTTGCTCTCGCTCTCTCTCTCTCTCTCACTCTCTCTCTCTCTCTCACATGTACAGAAACAAGCCTGCTTACCTCCGACAGCACATTCAGACTGCCAAGAGCAGCTGCTGCTAACAGGACGCTGTCATCACAAGTCTCATAGACACAACCCAGAATAGCAATATATAAAACATTAACACACTGAAAATAAAACTCCCTTGGAAACATGTGTATGCCTCTTAATAATCTAGGAAGGGACATATTCGCTGTTAAACTCTGTAGATTAATGGTCCGTTCCAATCCCAGATCTTGTTTCAAGAGGTTGGAGTAAGGCTCTGGACTATTCAATAAAATAATGACTGACACAATTGGAACAATTACAGTAGAACTGCTTTCAATGTATACTTCTTTATGTGTGTATGTCTCTCAACAAGTGTGTGTCTCTCTCTGTATATATGAACCTGCTATGAATGATGCAGCATTTTGATTGTTGATGAACAGAACCAGCTCTGATCAAATCTACTGCTACACATAGTTCAATAAGTGAGTCTTGAAGAGACTTGTTAGTTGAGTATTGCAAGCTGTTCATATTAAAAGGTAAGACTCCTCTTTTACACCTGCACCTGCTCAGGGCTCCCCAGGGTGGGAACACTTTTGTATTTGCTTTCTGGTGCCCTCACTGTGGGCAGGAATTGAGTTGCCTGGTAAGTTAGCAAGAGTACTGTACCTCTGTGTTCTAGTGCTGGTAAGTGGTAATTTAAAGAACTATTTGTACAGCAAATGAATGAATAACAACTGAGGTTGTATTTTTTTATTGTATTTTATTTATTTTTTTACTGGAAAGCTATAGAACCAAGCAGATAACTCTTTTAGTTGTATTCGGTTTATGCTTCTGGCTTCGCTGTCCTGAATGAAAGCTGTGAAACTCATTCATTCAACAGCTCAGGTATTACTGTAGTAACGCCTGTCTCCCCTGAGAGTGCGCTTAAGTATGCTCTGAGTTTCTGAGCTGTCACCTCTCTCCTGCAGTTGAGCTATGGGACTAAGTGGATTTATTGGGTTTAACGTACATTGGTACAGAAGCTTCTCCTGTCCTCTTCTCTAACTGCACAGCTATGGGACTAAGTTGCTAATTCTATAAGGGGCTGCCTTGTCCTCCTTACGAGAACAGTCTGTACCCCAAATGGATTTGAACTTCAGTTTAATAGACAGACAGTCTAATCCCAGAGGTCTGTGGATTTCATACTTTAGTTTAGGCTGTGAGGATTTCAACTAGAAAAATAAAAAAAGGTTAATGTAATCTAAATCATGGAACAGATGGCAATGTTTGTTTACAGTTTTTGCTTGTTTGTTTAAGGAATACTTTACTTGAACATCATGATAATCAATGATAGTGAGATGCATCCTGTTCCTGTAAGCAAACCAGTCCATTTTGCTGGTAAATGGCAATGTTGGTCATACAGTATGTCAGGCTCATCAGCATGTTGCAGCACTTCTCCGGCCAGCTGAAAGGATCCCAAAGTGCATGGAAAAGGATAGTCTTTCGGTATGCAGTGGGCAAAACAAGCCATAACCTGTGCAGACAAAATGCATTGAGTGTACAAAGCCACAGAACTATGAAGCTCATTCCAGTTAACATACGGTAATAATCTTTTATTGCTGTTAGACCAGTTCATCGGATAGTGATGAAACTTGGTATCAGACTTAAGAAAAAGCCCAGATTTGATTAACTTCAACATAAACTTTCATGAAGGTCATTTTCAAGGCACTGACTAGCACCTGATTAGCTAAAGAAATGAAAGAGGAAACTATTATTCAAATTTTCAGGTAATTTAGACATAAGAGTTGAATTGATGAAACCTAGAGAATTATTTGGCTAATCTGACCAATCTGGAGGTTTCAATAGCAATTAAAAGGCTGGTGTTTTAAATTCCAGGTCAACATGCCTTTTGAGATTCTATTTCTGGCTTAAAAGTAAAGGTTTGCAGGAATCAAGGTTTGCAGGAATCATTTTAATTTTAATATTATTTGAATTATTTACTTTGTTTGAACATTTCCAAATTTTTACCTCCTCCACATTCTCACATCATCACCAATCTTCAAACTACTATAAATAAAATAAAAACATGAAGATGTATTTACAAAGATGAAGCTGATAGATTGATTTCCTCGCTTCCCACAGGAAATCCGGAATATCCACAATGAGGAGCTGATGGGGATCCGGAGGGAGGAGGAGATGGAGATGTCCGACGATGACATGGAGGACCCACCTGAAAACAGGGATGCCGATGAGACTGGTAGGTCAACAGATCAGTTACCTCGCCCATAATGGAAATATATCTTGATGTATCCTACATTCATCCAGGAGCATGTAGCTGTCCACCTCTTCCTGCAGGCATTGCTATTGTGTCACCATCAATTTTTACGTAAACGCCTTGATAGTACATGAAAAGGCTTATTTTGTTTTACAAATATCTGAATTTATCAAGTAACTGTCATATTGTGTTTACGTTCTGTGATATAATTCGTTAGTGAAAACACAAGCAAGATAAATAACAGAATGATGCATTTCTATAAATGGTTTAAAGTCTGGAATGTAGCTTTAGAGACAATTGCATCTTGGTATGTCAATCTGGCTAAAGGCTGTCTCAGCTAATGCACAGCATTCCCCTTCTCTCTGCTGTTCAGACTCCCTGACAGATAATCTAACAGCTATTCTCCCTCTTCTACACACCAGGGCACTCCTTTGTCAAATAAAGCCGCCTGCAATGTGCTTAATGGAGCTTACAAAATAGCTTTCCTCCCAGAAGGTTTAAATTCAACCTAATTTAAGGTCCTTCTCAAACACCTGTCAAAGGATTGTGATTATGGGAGATGATGGCTATTTGACCCATGGTCAGTGTGGCAGGGGCAGGTGTGACACAGCACAGTGAAGTCCTCAGCTAGGAGCTTGAGCAAAGTCAACAGATACTGGGTGTCAGCCGAGCTTTTTTTTTTCATGCAAAAAACTGAACAATTTTATATTGTTCCAGTTGTGATAGCTTTTATATTTCTTTTGAATCTATTTTTTTATTTATTTTAATAAGGATTCAAGAACAAATAAGTAAATACATCAATAGAAACTAAATGTAGCAGTGTAGTGTAAGGAGTCTCTATAAGAAATAACAGCTAATGTAAGAAACAGTATGAACTCTTCAAGTCAATTTTCACAAATACATTGCTTGATACAGCAAAACAAACCCTGGTAAGTAAATGGAATCTCTGCTTGTGAAGCAGATTCTTCTGCTCAGTTAGTTGTCGTCTTTTTTGGTTTCACGGGTTCGATCCTTGCTGGAAGTCTCTCCTCTTTCCATTGCTTGGCCCACAGCTCTCATTACATTTAATCTTTAGGTAAATGCATGCTAGTTTGTTCATTAATTTTAGCCAGTTTTAATTGGGGCTGCCTGTTTTTCGCCTCACCCGTTTACTAATTACTGATTAACAAACCGCGTTAAATACTGGAGCTAATTAATCTTGATGTCGTGCAGTATGTGGTATCAGCTGAACTCTGAAATCAAGTAGCTCACTGACTAGGGCACTAGGCTGTAGGATGTTGGAGCCAGGTTCAAGCCTCAGTCAGGTTCTCTTTATGTGTGACATCTAGAGACCATCTGTATAAAAAAAAGGGTGTTTATCCATTCGATAACTCAATTGGGTTATTACATCACAACAGAAGTGAATTGGTGGCCTTGCCCAGAACCTTGAGTATTATGTGCAGTATGTTGAAAGTCCTTTCTTTTCTACTTTCTACTTTAACCTGTTTAACTTGGCAAACAAGTAATCCTGCAGGTTTACACGTTATGTATTAACATTTTAATAATATTCTTAATTGACATTTTTCCCAGAACATGCTACTCCAGTAGTAGGCACAGAAAGGCTTAGAGGAAGTCTGCTGCTACCACTCCAATCTATCCTCTTTCAGCAGATTTGTATGTAACTCCTACAACAATGATGCATGAGAACATTAGTAGTGACTCTTAGTAATTTACCATTACTGTGCCTGAATACAAATGGAATTGTCCCCTAATGTATTGTGCTGTTGCAATGAAGCATGATCACGTTACTATGCAGATATGAATGCTTAGCGGAAACAGGCAGCACTACATTATTAAAGGTGATTGCTAGCAATGCAAACCATGCATTTAGTTTAATTGGCAGTGAAATATTCACTAATGGATTTTGTTTAGCCATTATCAAGTGAAAGTAATACATGTAGAATAATCTATGGCTCTGAATTTATTGTCACACAATCATATATCGAGTGAAAGTATCATACAGGACACGTTCGTGATGGTAAAACAAAAGGAAGGGATTCTATTAAAACTCTCAGAACAACATGTATAGTGGATATGTCGTGTTGTGGTTTATTTTGTTTCTCGTTGCACTGTGCTTGTTGTAGCAAGATTGTTTATCTCTGTGGTGTTTCTAGATGAAGCTGCAGACCCAGGGAGTATGTATAGGAATACATTTTTTGCACATATGTACATGAAGATTACAAGGATCTATCTTTTCAATATAATGTTCTGCTTCCATGGCAACATAATATACAGTACTGTGCAAAAGTTTTAGGCAGGTGTGAAAAAATGCTGTAAAGTAAGAATGCTTTCAAAAATAGACATGTTAATAGATTATATTTATCAATTAACAAAATGCAAAGTGAGTGAACAGAAGAAAAATCTACATCAAATCCATATTTGGTGTGACCACCCTTTGCCTTCAAAACAGCATCAATTCTTCTAGGTACACTTGCACACAGTTTTTGAAAGAACTCGGCAGGCAGGTTGGCCCAAACATCTTGGAGAACTAACCACAGTCAGTTGTGGTCAGAATTAATGGTCTCCTCAATGCTGAGAAGTACAGGCAGATACTTATCCATCAGGGAGGCATCTGATTGGCCCCAAATTTATTCTGCAGCATGACAACGACCCCAAACATACAGCGAAAGTCATTAAGAACTATCTTCAGCGTAAAGAAGAACAAGGAGTCCTGGAAGTGATGGTATGGCCCCCACAGAGCCCTGATCTCAACATCATCGAGTTTGTCTGGGATTACATGAAGAGAGAGAAGCAACTGAGGCTGCCTAAATCCACAGAAGAACTGTGGTTAGTTCTCCAAGATGTTTGGGCCAACCTACCTGCCAAGTTCTTTCAAAAACTGTGTGCAAGTGTACCTAGAAGAATTGATGCTGTTTTGAAGGCAAAGGGTGGTCACACCAAATATGGATTTGATTTAGATTTTTCTTCTGTTCACTCACTTTGCATTTAGTTAATTGATAAATATAATCTATTAACATGTCTATTTTTGAAAGCATTCTTACTTTACAGCATTTTTTCACACCTGCCTAAAACTTTTGCACAGTCCTGTATTTACCTATATAAAAGAAGCAGTAGTGCCTTCATTTAAATACTTTACTGTTGCCCCACTCACAATTTTTACATTGTAATTGTAATCCATTGACTGAAAGATTCGCTGTGCTCATTTTTCTATGTAGGTGATACAGTAACTTGTAAATCAGCCTCAACAGTTTTTCAATGAAAACAATTTCAGTCTCTGTACCCCATCTACTGTATCACATACTCACTCACTCGTTCTGTCCCATCTTTCTGTACCCCCTGTTTCTCCAGGCCTGGCAGCTCAGGCGGAGGCACTGAAGGAGGAGAACGACAGTCTGCGCTGCCAGCTAGACGCCTATAGGAATGAGGTGGAGCTGCTGAAGCAGGAGCAGGGCAAGGCTCAGCCCCCGCGCACAGAGGAGGAGGATGCCACCCGCCAGCAACAGCTCCGCTTCCTGCAGCAGGCATTGCAGGGCATGCAACAGGTAACTAAGCCCTGCCCATTGAAGACTAGGGCAAAAAGCAAGTTAGCAGGTGTCTAACACATTACAGGCAGTAAGCAGCCACCACCCGAAGAGA
Organism: Acipenser ruthenus; assembly: GCF_902713425.1. Lineage (NCBI taxonomy): Eukaryota > Metazoa > Chordata > Actinopteri > Acipenseriformes > Acipenseridae > Acipenser > Acipenser ruthenus. The sequence continues at coordinate 20,823,061 of NC_081214.1, read as the reverse complement.
ATGGGAAAGAATGATCTAGTCATCTGCATTAACTTTAGCACAGTATGTTTTTTGTTTTTTTTACATTATCACTTGTAGTATAAACTGGCACGGGTTAGTGCCTTCATTGCCAAAGCTGTCCTCTTAATAAAAACAATACCATAGTATTGGGATTTGAGCTATGGAATGAAATTACAGTAATACAAAACAGTGATGATTGTATTCTGCTTTTCATTGTTCAGATTAGTTCCACGTGATGGATTGTACAAAACTTTGCAATTTAGGATTTTGCTTTACATCCCTACCAAGCACGCCTCACAAAGGGCTATGCATGCACACAAATACTTGGTATTCTTATGGTACTGCAGAGGTCCAGGTGGTCACAGTTTGATTTATTTATCAGAAGATGAAAATAGAAACTGAAATGTTTTCCACTGGTGCACTAGTGGTGATCTCCCTTATCTGTGCCTCCCTCTAATCCTAGCTAGGAAAGTTATTTTAACACTAATAGGAGTTCGAAGAACCAGACTATCTGAGTGGGTAAAGCTGAAGGACAGGGAGGCAGTATGGCTGACTTTTTAAACTGAAGGCTGTGAATCTGTGTGACTGTGTGGGTAGAGCTGGGATCCTTCCTCACCTCCGTTCCACCCTGGCTGTTTAACTGGGTAACGGCAGCATGAACACTTCTTCCCCTAGGATGAGGTTTCCCTGCCAGGTTGTCCCAAGAAAATATATTACTGGGAGTATTCTAGCTCTTAAAATCAGATAAGTTAGTTTGTTTTTCACATGCTGTCCTATGAATGCTATGTGTAGCTTTGCATGACGTATTTATTGCAGAGAGACTAAAATAGAAAAGGGCAATTTATTCAACAGGTACTGCTGACTGGAGCAGGTATCAGCTATTCAATTATAGATTGCAGCAGCTACAATTTGGGCAACTACAGCTTAATCTGTGTGAAATTTAGCAGGTTTATGGCCCTAGCAAATTGTCATAATCTTGAATCAATTTGTATGTATATAGTGCATGTTAATACAAATGTACATACTATACTGTTAGCATATACCTGGTTAAAATCCAAATCAAATTAGGATAATCGCTTATTCAAATGCACCAGTTTGCTCTTTATGATTGCATTCTCAAGTAAATTCAATATAAATGTCAGGCGTACGGACAGTGCAATTAACACAAATCTCCTTTATATATGCACACTGACGCGCTAGTGATTTATAGTTGCTAGCACATTAGCAAAACCAAGGTTTTTAATCATTTAAAAATAATAATAAAACGGATCATTCTGTCTCTGACTCTTTCCAGCAACTGCTGAACACCCGAGAAGAATTAAAGAAACAAGAGGCTGAATTGGAGAAGACGAGAGAAGAGAAAGTGCAGCTGGAGATCCAGCTGCAGAGTGTGAAGGAGAGGGTGGATCAGCCCTCACTGTTACCTAAACAGCCAATCCAGGTTAGTATGATGAAATCTTAAGCATTATTATACCAGCAGCATGCATTGTGATACCTTTTTTTTATTACTTTTGATTTATTTTTTATTCATATAACATGTAACACAGAAGGCTGCCATACTTAATTGTGGGCATTCATGAGCACTATTTCAAGGTAATTCAGCAAGTTGTTTTTGAATGTGTGCTGTATAAGAAGGCACAGTGGAAGCTTTGTGTCAGATTGATTAAATGCACTAATTCCAAACCTTTTATTCATGTGAAGTGGTTCATATTGTAAAGTGACAACTAGTTATGTTTCTATACTGTAAACCCTAGCCTACAAAGAAATGAAATTATTTCAATGAAAAAAGAATTTACATATACAGCTATGGCCAAAAGTTTAGCATCACCCTATAGAATTAACTAATTTTGCCTTATAAAGTCAAATGAACCTGCTGAATAATGTTACGTTAACATATTGAATTACATATATACCATACATATAGTTTTCCATACAATTAACGAAAAACTGACAAATTAAAAAAATGTGGCTCATTATAAAATTGGTTTCTGCACACTCCATGTTGTTATTAATTTATTTATTTTCAGTACAAAAAAATACAATAATATAATTTAGTCCTAAAAGTGTGTTTTGTAGAAAAAAATATTCTATAATTCAAACCTTGTTGTAAAATGTCAGGGGAAAACTTGAATTTAAATTGTCTGTCGTTTACCCTTCTCTATCTAACCCATCAAAGTGAAAATTACAATTTTGTGCTCTATAGCTGTGCGAAAAGATAATAACTTAAAAGCTCATGGTTGAATACCATATCTTGTTTGAGATCAGGGGAGAGGTAAATTGTCCATATCTTGTTTCAATTAGTTTCTTTCTTAATGCCTCCAAAGGACTAAATAATGCATTTCTAAAAAGGTAAAATGTTAAACTGTTCATGTCTGGCAGACATGTTAGTGACTGGTTCATTTAAAGAACAGAAAAAAATGGAAGCTTCTGTTATACTGAAGTGGAAAGGGCAGAGGTTTCAGGGTGGGGTGGATCAGTGTTGCAGTTTGGAGGCAAAAGGTTTGGTGAACATCCCTCCTTTAGTACCATAGCACTGCCCTCCTGAATCACTTCCCACTGGATACCCTGCGATTTTTACACAGTTGGTCTTGCAAGTATTGTGCCTCAAGAGATTTTCTTATTTTTTTGATTGATTTGATTGTAGCAGGAGACGACAGACACAGATGACAGAGGGAGCGACGAGAGCGCTGATCAAGGAAATGTAAGTGGAAAGCGCTTTGTTGTTTTTCTTCTGCTGTCCTCAGGCCCTGCTCTCCTCTCGCAACAACATGACAGATCATTAGAGGGCCATCGAGTGCCAGAGAGCTTTATTTGTTGGAGGATAAATCACCCAGACACAACTGGGTTACAAAATAATGTACTGGCACTTCATTTGGGGGAAGTAAGGAAGGCATCTACAGAGAAAATGAAACCCAGAACGCCAGGGAGTGAGCTGCACCAAGGGTTTGAGGGATGCCTGACGGTTTGATGCAGTGCAGTCAGACCGGGAGCTCCTATTGCTGCAGTCATCAAGCGGCCACTCGGCAGTGTATAGATTTCCTAACTATAAGGAACAAACAACAGTGTGATCACAGCTAACGCTCAGTTGTTTCAGTCGTTAGATTTTTGAGATGGGTGCTTCTGATGCTGTCCGTGGGTAGTTTTAATTTTTTTTTTTTTTTTTCTTACCAGCTGTTGGCTTTTTCTTTAGAAATGATTTAAGAACATAAGAAAGTTTACAAACGAGAGGAGGCCATTCAGCCCATCTTGCTCGTTTGGTTGTTAGTAGCTTATTGATCCCAGAATCTCATCAAGCAGCTTCTTGAAGGATCCCAGGGTGTCAGCTTCAACAACATTACTGGGGAGTTGGTTCCAGACCCTCACAATTCTCTGTGTAAAAAGTGCCTCCTATTTTCTGTTCTGAATGCCCCTTTATCTAATCTCCATTTGTGACCCCTGGTCCTTGTTTCTTTTTTCAGGTCAAAAAAGTCCCCTGGGTCGACATTGTCTATGAATCAGATTGCTGCGTAGTCTTCTTTGTTCAAGACTGAATAGATTCAATTATTTTAGCCTGTCTGCATACGACATGCCTTTTAAACCCAGGATAATTCTGGTTGCTCTTCTTTGCACTCTTTCTAGAGCAGCAATATCCTTTTTGTAACGAGGTGACTAGAACTGAACACAGTATTCTAGGTGAGGTCTTACTAATGCATTTCAAAATTTTAACATTACTTTCCTTGATTTAAATTCAACACTCCTCACAATATATCCAAGCATCTTGTTGGCCTTTTTTATAGCTTCCCCACATTGTCTAGATGAAGACATTTCTGAGTTAACATAAACTCCTAGGTCTTTTTCATAGTTCCCTTCTTCAATTTCAATATCGCCCATATGATATTTATAATACCCAAAGCACATTTCTGGAACTCTTCAGCATTTCAAAGGCAAAGAGATGAGCACTCCTGTAGGTTGTTGACGTCAATATATTTGCAAATGAAAAATAAATATTAAACTGTGGTGTGGAATTTTAAGGGCAGCATGAGCAAGGTCTTTCTTGTTTGGACAGTGAATATTTTTATAAATAGGGAAGGGTTGTGCAGACAATCCAAATTTTGCAATTCTTTTAAAAGATATATGGCTGAGACACAAAGGGAAATCCAATCTAAGTGTGTCAGCTGCCAAAGCTAATTTATTCCATTGTATCAGAAAATGTAAAGCAGAACTAAAAGTGAGGAATAGGCAGATTCCCTAATGCAGCTTGGACTGGGGGATTAATTCTTTCAATACATTGTATACAATTCTAGGAACAGAAACCGCAGACCAGCAAACTAATCTAATATACTAATATGCGCATATGTGCCCATTTGACTTGATTTTAGTATATTGACATTTAAACTATTTAATTACTTAGCCCAGGGTATTCTTTCTGTAAAGTTACTGAATGCTGAAACAGTTTTCCCTGAGCAACACAACTGTTAAAGCATCTGATTCTGACATTGAAGTCTGATAATTCCAGTATTCTGGTGAAGGGCTTGTGTTATGGGAAGTATCGGAGGACTTTGGGAGATTCACTGTGTTTATGCTAAAACATAATTTCACTCTGTTTGTCTAGCAGGACAGCACTGTTTTAGAAGTTGCTTCTGCAAGTCAAGAGAAGGAAAACCAACCAGAGAAGGGTCCATCCAGCCCAGTAAAGTCTGAGAGAGAGGCCCTGCTTGTGGGTAAGTCTAGAGCAGGAGGAGTGGAAGAACCTTGTTAATTCCAATCAATAATAAAACCACAAAGTGTTCAGTTCAGCTGAGTTCACAAGAGGGGGTGATGTGAACAGTGTTAAGCCTGATGGATTATGCTTTTTCTGAATGCAACAGCTGCTTGTGCCCTGGGTTACCACAGGGATGGCCTAGACACACTCAAGCTAACATGGAGTCTGGATAAAGATGCCAGTTAAACTGTCACTGGAATTGATCTGTCATAACAATCACATTTCCCCAAACTGAAATGATGTGCTCTGTGTCAGTATCCCCAAGCTCTGCAATTAATGATTGCTTTGTCAAAGGCTACATCAGGACACTCAATAAAAAAAAATACAACTACGAGTATGCCTTGTTTAAAAAGTAGAACACTTAATGGGAAAGTCTGTACAACTGCCTGCCCCAGCGCTTCCTATGAAGTAGTAGTGATAGTTAAGAGGCTGCAGGGTGCTGCTGGTTTCATAACCCAGCACATGATTATTTTATTTATTGTGTCGATTCCTTTGGAGAGTGAAACTCATTATACGCCACAGTGATTGCTGTGATTAGCTCCAAGGCAGTTAAGCAGCTAACAGGCTTCTATTTGGAATTAGCCCACATCAGTCACAACGCAGCGGAGGAGAGCTGATGTAAAGATGAAGTTCACCTGTCCTGCTGACAGGTCTGTTGTCTGGGGTCCTAATGTCTGCATTTCATTTCCTGTCATTGCTTTATCCCTCCTTTCTTTCACAATGGAATCCTATATTATTTTATTCTTTCCAATTACAATGTTGTAGAATTGCAAATGATTTCCTTTTACAGATGGTTTCACAGGGTCAGCCCTGTTCTACTGTACCTTGCTTGAAAATAGCTTTATTTATTTATTTATTTATATATTTATTTATTGTCTTGTGTTTCCCTATTTCTCAATTTGTTTTAACTTTTCTGCTGATGTACTGTGTTTTCAGTAGTTCACCCAAAACTGTACGTCTGTAGTCCTAAAACACAAATATAATCAACCCACAGCTGAAATAAGTGACATGATTTATTGCATTTAGCACATATTTATTTATGATTTTTTTTCTTTCACATCCTTCTTTCAAGCCGCATAATCGCTCTTGCGTGGAACAATTTCCATTCTTACCCCACCCCAAAGGCAAACTGTCAGCAATGTGCTCTGAAAGGTGATACAAAATATCACCTTATATATTTATGGTAGTGAATTCATATAATTGAATTAATTTTAATGAACTCAGTTAATTCAGGTGTTGATGTGCAGTTGCAATCAAAGCAACTGAAAGAGGAGTAGTACACATTGATGTCTGACACATACCTGACCCATAATGTCTGCAGAATCCCAAAAACTGTGTAATTAATACCTGTGGGATCCTGTCTTTTGTTTCCAGGAATAATCTCTACGTTTCTCCACGTCCATCCCTTTGGAGCCAGCATTGAGTACATCTGCTCTTATTTGCAGCGTCTGGACACCAAGGTAGGCAGCAAATTTATTTGAGCAGCTCACCACTTTCTGCATCGTCCTTTTCTGCTCCTAGGTTACTGTAGCCATAGGAACAAATTGAAAAGAAGGTTGCATCTTTACAGGGCTACCTTCTAATTACAGTTTTCCAGATTTAAGTAAATTCCAGTCCCAGATCAAACTTCCCTCCACAGATGTGATCTGCGTCTTAAGTCATGAAATTAAGCATAACACATTGGCAGTCAAGTGGTACACACCAAGAAACATGTTCATGAAAACACTAGCTCTCTGCCGTGATGTGTGTGGCTTTCAAACCCCATCACACATTTTTGCCAACAAGGTAAAAACATAGAGAAGTGGAGCCAGGAGCCTTGATATTTAAAATTCAACTCCATTTCTGTGGTGTGCTTTTTCTCATCATCTAACTCCAGAAAGGATGCATTACCCCTGTAGAGCCTCACTGTGCCACACTGCATTATCTTTGCCTTAGATGAATTTGAGTTTGTTCTTCAGAAACCAGAGCTGTAGCTTGTCAGAATCAAGTTGTACTTGTTCACAATCCCAGGTGATCCATCACTGCAATACGATGACCCTGTCATCAGCATGCATATTAAAGATGCAGGGTTGTAGACAAAGTGGTAAATAAACAAGAAAGAAAAAACGAGTATAGTTGATCTCCTTTCACCTGTTCCTCTCTGTGTTTTCAGATCAGCACCACAGAAGTGGAAACCCTGCTGGGCCGCCTGCCAAACACATTCCGGCAAGAGATCTCAGGCGTGGGGGCAAGCCTAGAGAAGAGGTGGAAGTTCTGTGGCTTCCAGGGGATTAAAATGACTTAGATGTTAGTGGTTAGATTTGTGTCCCACAAAGAAATGAACTGGGCCCAAGGGGATTTGATTCTGGTGGTCAGAGAGACTCGCTTCAAATTGCCTTGGCTCAGCAGTGATGCTAGAGGCCCGCTTCACTCCCAGGCAGGTTGCTATAGTGACAGTAGTGTCTGTGCCTTGCAGACAGCCCTGTTTGTGTTTGAGAGGATGTTTATTTCCTCAGGACTGACAAACGGGGAGAAAAATCAGACACCACAGTTTTCTTTCTTTCTTTCTTTCTTTCTTTCTTTTTTATTAACTTTTTATCATTTGAAAACAGTCAGTTGACAGGCTTATTTTCGTATTGTTCCTTGCTAATATATGTATATTTTATCTTTTTAATGTACATAGTGTTAACTATGTCTGAACAGGATGAACAGAAACAAATATCTGTGCTCTATATATTGTATTAAAAAAAAAAAAAAAACTGTTAACTGTTGGTTTTGTTTCTTTTTTTGTTGTTTTTGAAATGTTCTCCTAGCAGGCATATACCTGATTCTGCACAATAGGAACTTGCCATTTTGGGTTGGGGATGTCTTTATGATTTTTTTTTTAGGCTGTACATACATACATACTTTCTGAAAAGTACTGACTCCTGAGCCTGGCACATGTCTTATAAGAAAGGTTGAGGTAAAAAGAAGGACTAACAGTCCATGTGGTAGCCCCACACTTTACTCACTAATTTCCACAACCAAAACTATCTGTCTACACTGCAGTCAATTTCTCTAACCACAGGGCTACTCTACTTCTGAGCATTTCGGATGTGATGCTCCAACTGCTGTGCCCTCTGGCTACCCTCGTTGTATAGCACATTGAAAAGAGATTAATGACTGGCTGGCTGGCTCTCTTCTCACTGCATTTGATTGAAAATTGAACAATTATCATGCTGCTGATACAGTATCTGCTGAATAAAATGCCCGTGTCTGCAGATTTGGGATGCTTCGGGTTATCATTTATTATTTCTCATAAGAAGAGACTGTCCTTTGTGTATCCAACCCTCCTGACTCCTACCTACAGTAGGAGAGAAAGGCTGCAATTTAGATTAATGAGAACTCGCTGTACCCTTCAAGCTCCTCTGCGGGGAAAAAAGTTGCTTAAGTTCTGTATTTGTCATTTATGAGCTTTGGAGATTTTTTTTTTTTTTTTTTGCTTTGTTTCATTCAATACCGTCAAAAACCAAATGTAATAGTGTTATTCAGATAAGGCTTTTTCCACACTGCAGAATAAGATTGCATTTGGGGGCATTTTAAACAACCCGAAAATGTAATTCACTAAAACTGCTTTGTAAAATTCATTTTGGCAGCTAATGTCTATTGCAGTTGTACAGGTAATTCGGTGGCTGTTTTAAGTGTAAAGCTCCAGTTTGTTTTTTGATGTCAAGTAGTTTGTTGCCTGGCAAAGAGGGGGGGAAAAATGTGTCTAAGTTTCCTTTTAATAAAATATATAAATATATATAATTTGAACTGAACTGGAACTGCTCTTGTGAAATGTACTTTGCAAAGATTTGAAACAGGTTTTAGTCAACAATGAATCAATGAGATTAGAGAAACAGTAATGTGAAAGAGTTGCCGGGTTTTAGACAAGCACATTCATTTGGCTAAATCCACTTGCAGTCTATAAAATAGCTACCTGTGACACAATATACAATGCGATACCTCCTTTTTTATGTCTGGCGTTTATAGGATTCTTTGAAGGAATGCTGCCATCTTAAAATGTGATATTGATTTTTCAGACAGCTTAGGGGGGGATTGGTTAGATGGGAGGATATTATGGACTTGTAGTTAAAAACTGATGGCTGGGAGCAAGCAGACATGTTTAGTTGTTTAATTTGATCAAATCAAAAACCCTAGTAGGCAACGATACAAATGTAACACACGTGTTCCATTGGAATGTTATTCCAATGGACATTTCTAGTTTTTACTTCATATGCATACTGTAGTTGGCATTAGCTTGGTAGTGTGTTTCATTCCCAGCATCCCTAGTTTAGACAGATTTACAGGTGCGCGCACACACACACGTTTACAGGTCCAGTCAGTGAGGAGACTGCTCCTGCTCAGGTGCTTTTATCAAGTTGCGGTCCCAGTGAAAAGTCTATATAAATCTTACAAATGTTCAGAAAAGTTATGACAAACTTTGTAAAGCCAGAGATTATCTGTATTGTTGAAAATTGTATTTTTTAGAAAATAAAGTAATTTTGTTTATGAATCTCAAAATGTTTTTGTTAATGTGTGTATCCTGAGTGTTTGAGCTACAACAATCTAAAGAAACCTTGACAGACGTAGCATCTAACACCATACAAATATCCACACAGTAGCCTGAATAATAGTAATTGAAGACACAGTAAGATTATTTCAGTAGAATGAAACAGAACAATCAAGATTGCTGACATGTGGAAGATAAATACAACACCACTGTTTTTAAACAGCTGAATCAGTGTGTTTTATTTGTTATCTTACATTGAAAATGCACATTCTTACAAATTTGTGTAATTAGTCATTTCATCTGAAAAGGAACACTGTCACAGAGTAAGAAAACTGTTCCAGCCCAGTAGCTGGCAATTTCAGTCAACATAAACCATTTTTATACTTGGATACATTCCTGGCCCATTTTGAATTGTAACAAGTTTCAACCAAACTGTAATGAAATAAATGTCCTTACAGTTCAAAGTGCTACCGTATTAATTAAATATGTATTAGCATAGTAGTTACCTAATGGGTTTTGATCTGAGGCTGTTAAACTTAATAAAACAAAGAAATGTATATAAAATCAACAGCGACAGCCAAAAAGCTCAAACTAAATGCATGAATAGTCCCCCTGTTAGGCTTGATTGATAGCCTCGTTGTAAGTCTTATTCCCAAAGGGTTGTAAATGATTTTTTTTTTTCCAGCTGTTTTATTGGAGGCTAAAAGCTCTTAAGTTTCCCTTACTCTGAGGAAAAGCTTTGTTCATTGCAGATTGGTACATGTATGTGGTGTGACCAAGGCACAATGTTTCATTTTATTCTAATTCAGTGATTCATTTTTTATTTATTTTTTTACTAATATTCAGATGATACATCTTGAATGTATAGTATGTGCACATTTCCAGACTTACAGTATAACTATAGTGCCAGAGGACAACACAGATCTGAATGGCTCCACTGCAGACCTGCAGGTGCCCTATCAGCCACAGGGGTCGCTGGTGCGTGGTGAACCGTGGATTGCCCTGCTGACCTAAGCCCTCCCTACCCGGGCAGCACTCAACCAATTATGTGCCGCTCCCAAGGAACCCCTGTTCATGGTCGGCAATGACATAGCCTGGATTCAAACCTGCGATCTCCAGACTATAGCATAACACTTAATAAAACTGGGACAGGTGAATAAAGCGGAGATTTCAATATTTCTGCCGAAAGGGGCATTGTCCAGCACAAGAGGGCATTACGTCACACACAATAGCTACAGGTGTAGACATACACAATCTTGAAAATGTAAAAATAAAATTATACACTAAATGCAGTAAAATTAGAAGGTTTTAAAGGCTTCTACAAAGTAGACTCTTTGCTATGTTTGTTTTTTTTCAGAGGAAGCTGCCAAGGTTATCACTGCAAGCGGGATTGAAACCTGTGCCTTCTAACAAAGTCAAGTGTTACAGAACTGTAAAGAAACTGCTTTAGTTCTCCAACGTCAGCTCAATTCTCAAAACTTTCTTGTGCATGGCTAAAGCAATAGTGAAAAATCAGTGAACTTCAAACAAGCTCCTGCTACTCGTTCAGATCACGGATTTACAGGGAAATTGTTCGGGAAGGCTTGATCCAGCCTATTGATCGCCTGCGTTCTGCACATTTCCCAGCTCAGTAAAGTGAGACCAGTTAAATGAGTTTCTGGACACTTTATTTATGGGGTGTTCTGAAACCTGTCAATCGCACGCTGGGACAGCTAGCTTGATCACATCACTAGAAAAGCTTGCTGCCTTGCATACATAAAAGCAATAAGGATCCCCACTCCCGAATCTCATAAATATGTTGAAAGATTTGGAAGAAGAAATTCCTTGCTTGAAATCCTGATCAGTTATATCATACTGTTGGACACACACACAAGGCCAGTCTATAAAAGTCTAATTTACCCTTGAGCTGTAACTGTAAGCAAAGTTGACTGTTCAGATCATGCTGTACTGCTTAATCTTACACCACAAATATAACAATTATTGCGCTTTTATCCCATGTAGTACTGACCATATGCTAAAATGGTTGTGCTGCATTTCTTCTGGGTAAAGAAAAAAGATAAATACTGCTCTTGTGAAATTGGCTGGTGAATTAGCATGCAGAATGCACAGGCACTCTCGCTCATTTAGAGATGTCTGGTAAGCATACTTTGTCAAGAACAGTCATTTCTTGCTGTGTAGAAAAAAAGCACCAACAGGTGTGCAGTCATTTTATTAATATTTATTTAATATCAGAATGATTTGTGTTGCCAAAACAGTTTGTTTTTGTCTTAGTACCTTTATCCAAGCACTATCCAGTAAACCAAAACACATTTATCATATAAATCACTTGCCTCAATTGTGATTTCACACTCCCTCACTGTACTTTTGCATTTTTCATGGACTGTTCTTGTCATTTTCTCTTCCATTCTCTGTCACGCCACTCCACAAATGCGTTTTCCTAAAGCTTTGCTGGGTAAATGCCAGTCGGATCTGAACAAAAATTATTTCCCAATTCAAAACTAACAGATTAGCCCAAGCACTACTGTAAAATAACATAAAACATAAGAGTCCCTGTTGAGCTGTCATAATGTCTTAAAAGTAGGGGCCTTGTTTCAACTTCTTACCTGTGATTTGTTTCAACATTTTCCATATACTAACTCACAGTTCACATTATTTAACAAGCAGCACGAAAAACAGTTAGCTGTTGCTTGCATTATGGGACCATTTTTATTATTTGGTTTAATATGCACTATTATTTAGAAAGGTGACCTTGATAGGATGTTGTTCTGGAGCGTTGACTAATTAATGGCTTTAGAAGCCAATTCCTTGACTGCAAGTACTATTACTGCAAGGGTAAGCGTGTCCCTTTGTCACACTGAGGGTTCAGCAAGCAAGTAATGGTTGACTCAGAACAATTATAGGGCATTCTTTGCTTCAGAGGTACAACAGTCTGTGCAAGTTAAAGTTCAAACGAAGTCTAAAATGTAGCAAACAACCTTTCTCTGGTAAATGGAAAGTCTACTTTGTCAAGAGTGGTATTCTTTAAATTATAACAAACTATCTTACATCAAATCTTTTTTCATGTCAAGTGCAAAGTCAATGGACAAAACCCATGTATCTTATGTGCAAGATACACAAAAAATATGTGTGTTCCCATTTTAAACCAGCAGATGTCAGTATACCATAATAAGAATATGCTTGACAGACACCCATCTCTCAAAACAAGCCATCAAGCGTAGTGGTATTGGGATATAATAATGGTATACCTAAAGGATTAATAACTAGCCCAACAGTGGACTGAAGGGGAGAAGTGGAGCAGGTACTAATACCAAAATAAACTTTTAGTAGGAAAAGGGATTTAATTACTTTAGGGACTGGGGGGGGGGGGGGGGGGGGGGGTTGACTGCTGTTTGTAATTAACAACCCTAATACTAACAATCTATTATGTAGAAATCTAATGTTAAAATGGGTGGAAGCAATAAATCATATTTGAGCTAGAAAACAACAGCATGATTAATGGCAGCTATTTATATCCAATACTGTTTAGATAGTGAAAATAGACCTCATGAAAACTCCATACCCATCCATACCTAGTCCAAACCATCTGCTTAATTATTGAATTGAACAGTCCACTTATACTGTAGGGCTTGAATTAAACACCTGAGGACCTGGTGAGATCTTTCAAATATGTGTTTCAAGTAGAGTCAACTAAGAAATGATTACATGGCAATCAATTCCACTCAGCATAGCTTCCAATATACTAATGTGTCATGCAAAAGGGTTTTTATTATTATTATTTCTTAGCAGACACCCTTATCCAGGGCGACTTACAATTGTTACATGATATCACATTAATTTTACATGCAATTACCAATTTATACAGATGGGTTTTTACTGGAGAAATCTAGGTAAAGTACCTTGCTCAAGGGTACAACAGCAGTGTCCCCCACTGGGGATTGAACCCACAACCCTCTGGTCAAGAGTCCAGAGCCCTATCCACTACTCCACACTGCTCATATGTGTATTTATGCTCATTTAAACTTGCTCATACAATTAATGGCAGCTCTATAGCAATCAATGTGAATGCAGTCAGATTGCTTTGCTTTCATTTTCATTATTAACACCCTGACAACTTTTTACACTTATTATAAGAAATTAAAATGGACCTTTCCTTTTCAGTATTTTATATGTGTTACTCGAGGACAGGAAAAGATGACATTTTTATATAATTGGTTGTTTTGGTTTCCTTAATAAGACACTACATTATCAAACTCAAACAGCCAGGCTGTCATTAAAAACTGTTGTTTATGAAACAGAAAGTCGGTTATTTGACAGTTATTTCAAACCATTGTGCCAGTGTATTGTGATATAATGGCTCAGCAACACCATACTTTTGTTGTATCTAGATCACCATTACTGCAGCAGTTTTGTTTTTTTTACAAACAGAAACAATGGAACCAGACAGAACTGTAAAGAGTTAATCGCTGAATTGTGATTTGTTGTGTGTTAAGAGCCAGATTTATTAAGGTATTTAATTTGAAATTTGTATTATTTTTTGGTGTTATGAAAATAAAATCGATGCTGTGTTACAAAACTATAGTAACAAGTATCTTAGAAGGGTAAGGACTCGGTGTGTTTGTAATTCTGTAACAAAACAGTAAACAATATAAATATTTTTATAAACTCCAAAGTTAAAGAACGAATAGTTCCACTGCTTATTTACTATCATAATCAATAAAGTAAGAATTAGAGAAACTATTATAGAAAATCAAGTAGATAAACGCTTCAATTTTACAAAGTTGTGTGCTTAATCAGAACAGCGACTGAATTAAACAATCTATCAGTTATAAATTGATTATGTGGTCCTTTTACAATCTATTAAAGCAACTCTAAATATTATTTCCAGTGTTAGTCTTACCTATTGGGCTATACTCGTATGGTGTTTTTATCAGATGCCTAAAGTATGTATTAATAAGTATCCGTTCATGTGTAAATAAGAAAGAGGATGATTTCAGTAATTCATTTTCGTTAAAACGCCCAATGCAAATCACAAAGGCTCTAGTTTTTACGTGATAATGACCTCATAAAAAGCAGGCATTGCTATCACAAGTTTTATTATTTGGTATTGTAATCCAGAAGCGTTAAAGAAAATTGTAGAGGAATATTCTGGGTAAGAGAGTGAAATATTATTACCACAAGACTAAATCCCTGCCGACCCATTCTTTAATGTACACAGACCACGTGCAAGGTATAGTGGGTTTAATTTATAGAACGACAGACATATATATGAATTTCAGTTGAATCAGATAAGAGTTACCTGGTTAAAGTAACGGTTACTGATTAAAAAAAAAAGATTTTTGCTTTCTCAAAAGTTGTGGTAGACTATATAGCAGGGGCTACATTTTGGAATTATGCTAAATATACTAATTACTACATTCAAATAGTACATTCAATACTAAATCTAACGTGACGTGCCGATGTCCTATGTGCTGGTATTATTATTATTATTATTATTATTATTATTATTATCGCTTTGGATACAGTACGGTATTTATGTCTCATGTCGACTAAAAACAGACAGCCGCCCACAAACCATGTGCTCATGTATATGTGTTACCAAGGCGACGGGAGAAGCTACTGCGCGGTTGGTTGGCTGTCAATGACGTTGCAGGTGTGTAAATCCAAACTAGGGATTCTGTAAAGCAGAAATTGACACTTCAGTGAAGGAAGGGACTGAGCTTGATGTAAATTGACGGGTGCAACAGGAAAGACTGGGAGATAAGAGTTACAATTGCACCGACAATGCTGCATCGAGATTAGTTTTGGGGGAAAAAAAATCAACATTCTGGAAAGTCTTCTACTAGTGCTGTGTCAGAGAGTAATACAATATTACGAATACAGTTTTCAAAACTTTGACTGACTACAATTTGCATTAGTTGATGCTAATCCAACACTCGGAGGACGGCTACAGATACTGCATTTACCATAACAGAAGTACCGTGGTGGGAAGTGCGCTGTTTTTAAGAGAAAGACAGGTTCTTGCGGACTGTGGTCTGTACTAATGGAATCTGGAGAATGTAAAAATAATGAGGACAATACTTGTAAAGTGAGTACCCCTTCTTTCTTTCTCTCTTTCTCTCTTTCTTTTTAACCCCAACAACAATAAAAACACAGAAGTATGCATCTGCATCATATATGATATAATAGTTATGCAGTGTGCTGTGTTAAAGCGTTTTAATTATACAACAGTAGCTACTTCCTCGTAATTCAATTCCGCACTGTACTTCCTTGTTCGGTGATCCCTGTAGATATGAAGCCACATTATGTGGTATCGTTTCTATTTATTTTTTATTATTATTCATGCACAAAACCAGGGTATATAGTGACCGTTATTTGTATTTCTGCCAGTAGAACTTTTTCAGCTTAATAATTGCTATGTGCCTTTTAAAAGTTGCGAGCCAATGAAAAAAGTGCATGGAAAATTGCAAAAGGGGAAGCTGTGGCTTGGGTCCTCGAGTGGGAAACAGAATGTCCATCATAAAAAGTGCAGCAGTGGTGTATTTATTGATGAGCCGAGATGACATAGACAAAAAGTTAATCGAAACCAAGTTGCTTCAAAAGCAGCTTTGCCAGGCCTGTAAAGATGCAATGGCCGCTATTAAGTTGTAATGAAGAGCAGGTGTGAATAAGAGTGTTGTTTGTGTGTATATAAAAGTTTCTCTTATGCGTGACACAGCAAAGGGGGACTGGGGGATTCAAACTGGTCAGGCCAGTTTCAAAAAGACAGTGTGTTTTCTGTCTGGCTCAATACTGGTGCACAAAAATAATTTCTCAGAGGTCTTCCTAAAAAAATGGATCCATGCAGTATATAGTTTTTTTTCTGATATTGGTTCAGTCTTCCACAAGTGAGTTGTTCATACCTGAACAATTGTTCATCCTTCCAGTACTGTATAGCTGAACACACAACACACTCAGAGCAATGTTGTATCTGATGCTGACCTCAAATCATCATTGTGCATTCCACAAAAAGATCAGGAACACTTATGAAAGACGTGCACATAGCTCATATCTAGTGTTGAGTCAGTAGCAGGCTTTAGCACTAAAAGCTGGCCACTTTAAATAGATAAGCTGTTTATACTTGCACTTCCCCCTGTCCTAAGAGGGCAGTCAGTCCAGTTACTGTGGGTTGGCTTCATTAGTAAATAAAAATCAAATAAAGAAGATGTTCAAGGGAGTTTGTTTGCAGGCTTCATACGCCCCTCAGTGTAGGTATTTGTGGTTATTTCCAAAGTGAACCCAGAACCTCTGGGTCCTGTTCGAACATGGCTGGAATGTTTTGGTGTGTATTTTTGACGAGTGCACGAGGTCCTGTTATAAATCACTTAGCTTTTAAAGGAATGTATTCAGGTTGTTCATTGAAACAGAAAACCTCCTAATTAGGGCAGTTTCCTGAGGGTTACTGTGATAACATTCCGTTTACTCCTCATTTCTAATCTGTTGTAAACAATGTCTGACGGATTGGGTGGAGGTGGACAAACCTGACAATGCAAGGTGGATGACTAGTTTGTTGGGGAATGCAAATCAGAAAGACTTACAGCACAAGATCGATACAGGTCTCTCCGATTGCCTACCAGCAAGTTAGACACCTGCTCCCTTCTGTATGAGTTTATTGGAGAATTGTGTAGCATTATGTATTTTCTGTTTGACCTTGTAGATGTTTTTTCTAATACAGCCTACCTAATTCCAGGGCTACAAAACCACTCAGCCGTGTCCCAGCCTGGCCGCCCCTGGTGACTGAGCCTCTGCTTTTCTCTTCCCCCCTCGTAGAGCCGTTCCTTCTACCCCGATGCCTTGGAAACAGCCAGTCGCGCTGAGGGCCTGCCCTTCCAAACCTCCGTCCACTCAGACATGCGCATCCTGGAGGAGGAAGAGGAGGAGGAGGAGATGAAGAGGGGGAAGTATCACCAGAGTCTGCAGCTTCTGAAGCCCTTCAGAACCACACACAAGTAAGCCTTGGAAACAATCATCCAACCATTAGCATTTGGTGTTGGCCGAACACCAAATTGATACAGGCCGAAATAGGGAATGCAGTTTGAAGTCTGGTCCTTTTACATGACTAGACTTAAAGCAGTAAAGCTGTATTGTTGTTGAAGCAGGAATCGAAAATACCTGCAAAACAGGTACTGTTACAGCAACACCCCAAAGACTCCTAGATTCTATACACAATGTTCTTTTCTTTATCATAAATTGGTCCCTGGAAAATATCTTTGTAATAAATAAGGAAGAGGGAACACATTACAGTGAAACTAAATCCCAGACATAATGAAACAGCATTTCTATTTGTCAGGTTTTATAGCACTCAACATAAAACAGCCCTTTATCTTTTTGAAGCCCTTGATAGAGTCAGGGTCGACAACAAAGCAAATAGTTTGTTCCTGATGGTGTTTTTTAACTGTTTAACTGTACTGTTAAAAGGAATTTACATCATTTTCCAGGTTCAGTCTCAATCTTTACAGGAATGACGATGCCAGTAATTCACTTTGCATGCTTATCAATTATTCAGCTCTCCTCATCAGTGGAGGAAATAAAACTCCTAGGGCTTCATTCTCAATTGCTTTGTTAAAAAAAAAAAAAAAAAAAACTGAAAAAAAAAATACCCATTGTTTTTTTTTTAGTTTTAGAATTATAATTTGTGTTTTTTTCCTTTCAATAAAATCATGCCAAATAACAGCTTGTAGTAAAACTGCAGGTATCTTATGGTATTCAAGGATACTGGTGTAGCTCTTGCTACTACTGCAAAAGAGTCTGTTTACATTCAACTCCAAAGGGCAATCTTATAAATATTTCAATTTAAATGCATTTTCAATCAAGGCTGGTCTTCACTAAGTGCTGTGTGTTTGGCATGCAGTGTATGAGATACCTTAGCAAGCTTGCCTTGAAGAGCTTCTTCTTTAGACAAACTGGCTGAGCATTTCTCTAATGTGTAACTTTTCTGCAAAAAAAGGATTGTGGATCCATTTTGTTAGGATAGGTCAGCTTAATTTGGGGGAAATGTATATTCATTGTAAGACTATAAATGCATATTTGTCACTAAAATTTTGCATAATATAATTCTAGAATATGTCACAAAACCTCAATAACAGTGTCTACTTTGTCTTTTTGAGTGTATTTAACAAAAAAAAAAAAACTTTTTACAATTAATAATCACTTTCATTTGAAACAGTTTAGTTAGTATGGCGTTCAGCAACCCTCTTTCATGGTCTCACATGTCAGGTTACTCTTAATACAATTCCAATCCATTGAATATAATAATCTTGTGCACATGTTAGTGGGATTATAATGCACCTCAGTTGTGCCTATTACAGTTTGGAGACCCTCTACCCTACAGAATTCGACAGCTGCTCCAGAGAGCAGGTAGATTACACATCCTGTTATGAATTTACGGTCTCCTCAGGGATCAGCACCCAATAGACAACGCAGGACTCTTCTCCTTCATGACTCTCAACTGGCTGTCTCCTCTAGGCTGGAAAGCCTACAAGAAATCCTCCCTGGAGATGAGTGATATCTGGGGGCTCTCGTGTCACGAGGCTTCGGAGACAAACTGCAGACGGTAAGACGCAGGCTTCTCAGTGTGCCAGGTATTGTAAACAAGGGCTGTGCTGAGAACTGTAAAGGGGGTCTGTTGGCTACCTGTGAATCGTGTGATGATGAAGGTGATCCCAACCGGAACGACAACAGGGAGCTTCAAAGAGAAGTCAAAGTGATTAACAGCACCACTCCTTTTTTTTACAAATTCCGTTTTTAAAAATTGAATATATATATATATATATATATATATATATATATATATATATATATATATATATATATATATAGTGATGGGGTAAATGGCAGCTTTAGGACCCTGCATTTAAGTGTTTTTTCAGTTGGGCTAATTGGGATAATCAGAACCCCTTTAAACGGGACAGGGAGAACCTGTTAAGAGTGTGTTTGTGTTTTGAGTTTATTTTGTTTTGATTTGTTTAATAAACGCACACCACAGTGTTTTCATTACATATGTATATATATATATATATATATTAGCTCAAAGAGCCAGGTGCCCTATGTTGCAATTTGTTGTACATGTCTTTCTCAAGGGCATCATGAGCACTTAAGGCATTCTAAAATGTTTCTCCATTAGCGATGAATGGAAATCAGTTGATATTACCTGGTTAGTGGTACACAATTGCATTTCTTAAAATGAATATTTATTTTCAGATAAATTATAGACACTGTGCTCTTTTTCGGTAAAACCGAAAAATTGATAAACTGCTTTATTGTTGTAACTGAAGTCCATTGTGTTCATGAGTTAATTCTCTTTCAGACTCCCTTTTTAATTCTGTCAGGATGCTGTTATTTATAGAGTAGATTAGTTATAATGTCCTGTTCCTGCAGACAGCTTATGTCATTAACATTGTACCACAGTTACTAATGATTTTTATACTGTGGTCACAGCTTTTAAATAGCTGCTGTTTAGCCTCTGTAGCAGAATTCTGGGTTTCTATTATAAAATGTATGCAACCTTTGTTACTCAGAGAGGCACCACAGACTATAGGGCTGTAGTCATGATTACCAATAAATGCTGCTCTTCAGCTCTGTGACACTGAGTGTGAGGACACAGCCTCTTTTCAAAGGGCATACATGTTGGAAGTTTAAGTTTGCAGCACTGGAGTCTGAACTCAATCATCACAGATCTCTATATTGGTCATGCTGATGTTGGTTTGAGTGCTGCAGTGTGAATTATTAAGCAAGAGCTGGGGGGAAAAAAAGCAATTAAGACATAACTGCAGACAGTAATATTTAAAAATTATATGTAAAATGTTATATAAGTATAAGTAAAGCATAGCTGTATTCCTGAGCTTTACATCAATACACAATCCCATATACTGTGTTTTTCCTTGATCCATTTATTCTATGCTAATGCATGAAGGGACACGTGAATTAATTATTTATGGTTTATTATACCATAAATGTGATATAAAGTGCAATAATTAACAACATGAAAAACTAATTATACTTCCAGCAGCTAGCTGGTCAATTATATTTGACTTTCCCAGGGTGTTTTGTTGACTTTACTTGGAGCTGACGTTGGTTTGCCTAAGCCTGATAAAGCATATCAAAAATTACTGGTTATTTAAGTGTTCTTTTGTTTATGATGAAAAGAAAACTCACATATCATGACGGAGCTAGGACATTTTTCATACACAAGCACACTGGCCTGCCTTTAGCATGCATGGGCTTGCACTGGCTTACAGAGAACCCTATTTTTAAAGAATTTAGAAACAGCTGGGCTCAACCTGTATTTGTTGGTATATTTAAACATTCCCATGTATGGTACAGCTGCCACTTAATCCCTGCCTGATAGGGCCTAGAACGAAGATTGCAGAGTGCCGTCTAGATAGTTGCAACTCTCACTACTACATCATAGAGGAAATTCTTGTTGTTGTTTTGTTGATGAGATTTTCTAGCTTTCTGATTTGCAACATATTGTTTACAGCAGGCATTGTAGCCTAATTCTTGGTTCAGGGTTGGAAATAAGACTCCTATTGCATAGCACTTTCATCCATCTCAGGTTTTACTATGAGCTTGATTTAGCCACAGTGTATAGGTAACAAGCTCACGTGTGTCGTATTAAACCTGTAGTAAAACCAGAAATGAATCAAACTGCTATGCAATGGGGGTCTCTTATTTCCACTCATGTCAGTTCCAAGTGAGTGATTGTCTCATGGAACCCTTCTAGTTCTATTTAGAACCATTTAATTATATATTAAACCAATTACGTGTAATTCAGCATATGAAATGGTGGTTCTATAGAGCCCAAACTAAATTAAGGCTCCAAAGCAACCTTCTGCTTATAAGTTTATCATGGTAAACAACAAGGAGGCTGTGTGGTCCAGTGGTTAAAGGAAAAGGGCTTGTAAGCAGGAGGTCCCCGGTTCAAATCCCACCTCAGCCACTGACTCATTGTGTGACCCTGAGCAAGTCACTTAACCTCCTTGTGCTCCATCTTTCGGGTGAGGTGTAATTGTAAATGACTCTGCAGCTGATGCAAGGTTCACACACCCTAGTCTCTGTAAGTCGCCTTGGATAAAGGCGCCTGCTAAATAAAACAAACAAGACACGCCTTTTGAAATACCATTAAGAAACAGAAGAGCTGCAGCAGCTTTGCAGTTGCTTGTTTTGAATGATTTTAACTGGAATAAACCTGTTTGTTTGTTGGATGTGTTTGCAGCTTGGCCTGGGGCAAGAGGCACAGCTGCAATCAGCTTCACACACACGGTTATTCATAGTAACAGCAGGGTCAGATTGGAGGGAGGGAGTGTGACTAGAAGCTCTATATAATGCATGGCATAGAGTGTTGCAATAGAGAAACGAGAGAGAGTAAACACTGCAAGGGCTATAAGGATATAAAGGGCAGGAGGAGGGGAGACATGAGAGGGACTGACGTTGTACAGTGCGTCTGAAATTCCACTGTGCTTATAAATAGGAGGACTTCTTAGGTCAGTTGCATAATAAGAGCTTCCTAATCGCAATCCTATCCATCTAAGAATAAACTGTGTAAGAGCTGGGTTGACTGCAGTTTATCTATGCTTCATATGATTAGTAATAAATACACATCTAGGTGAAATGTGAGAGCACTTTAATGGTAATTGTACACTTTTAAAACCTTTCTGAGTTAAGGATCCGTGGATCAAATTGCCTTCTATTGCTCAGCTTGATCATAGTGACTGCTGCCAAGGAATTAGATTCCCTGCCTGTAAACCCATATACTCCAGGTAATGATTTATGACCGACTAAATGATCTTCAATGACAATGCACTGGAGCAACAACAGCAATTGTACGATTCTGCACAAAGACCACCTGCAGGGTGGCACTGTGGGAACATTTTCACTTTTTGGCATAGGCTGCTAGTGGAATCACAAAGGTATGAATTACACACATTAACCTTCAACAGAACACCTCGTGGAAGATTATAATTACAGCAAATAATGCCGGAAGGTCAAGTAATACATTGCAGAGCTATAGATTTGTCAATCCCATTATGTTGACCTTGCTGGTGATTTCATGGTAATACACTGACTGGTGTGTCCCAATCGTATTTTTCAATTGTTCTGTGGCGTGTTGTTGCATGTATTGTTAATATTTTTGTTATTTTTTAAAGAAACATTAACAGGCACATTCATTATCATTCAATTCTACAATTATAGTGCAAATACAAGAAACAATGAATGATAGTAATCTACACACTCTGTAAATAAGGACATCTGATATTAGCAGAGTCAAATTAAGAGAGATTCATATACACAATTTTTTGGTTTGTTTTCAGTACGTGTTCAAATGTCCTGTAAAAAGACACTGTTGTCTATATTTTCTCTGTACAGACAGAAGAGGTGAGATACAGGCTGGTTTTTACATGGGTTCTATTCAATCTGCTTGCACTTGAGGCCAGGTGCTGCTGACAAAAACTGACCCCTTTTCCCTGGAAACACGACTCATTTGCCAGAGGAGTATAAATAACACCCTGGTAAGCTGCAAGTCACTGCGACACCTGTTGGCTACAATAACCTGCCAGCAGCAACTTGAAAGGTTGAAATGAACATATCTTGCTAGGGGGGTGGCTAACAACACAAAACAATTTAGCAGTGGGATATGAGACCATGGGTTGCTTTCATACAGCGTTTGCATGTTGTATTATAGGATTATATAATACAACATGTTGTATTATAGAGGCCAAATCTGAAATACATGGTCTGTGAATGCACTGTGAATTCTGAAATAACCCATGTACAGTTGGTTGTTGCCCTGTAAGTCTATTTTATATGGATTTGTGGTATATATACAAAATAAACTGCTAGGGTTGTTTCTAATCATAACATACTTCCATTGAAATGAAGGAAAAGGGTGCTGAAGGGAATCCCTTTGGGGATTAAGGGCAGCGTCTGATTGAATTGACTTTGCATTTGAAGGGAATTCTGAATAGGTATGATTTTTCCAGCAGGTTTATGTCAACCATAATGATATAGAGCAGAAGATACAGAAAACACTCAGTACAGTTCGACTGATGTCATGAATGGGACTTGCCCAGGTTAGGAGGGGCTGTTTGTAAATAATTCTGATCATTTTTAGTCACAAAAAAACAACCCCATAACTGTATAATTGTAATTCTGTCTCATAAGGGCGTCTGCTAAGAAATAACTAATAATAATAATAATAATAACTGTATAATTGTAATTATTCTGTCTCAGTCAGATGAAGCACAGAGATCCAAGCACTGACTCATCTCCCTGTGAGGCACGCCCAGGCTTGTCAGACTTCTTGGTTCAGATATATACAAGCTATTGTGTTCGTGTGTATTTGTTTAAGGAGGTGTACTTTGCAGCTGCCTGGTGCTGTACCTGCCCTGTGGATAAACAAGAAGACTTCAGTCATAAGAACTCCATTCAATACAGATTATTAAATGCAATGGGGTTGTTTCATAAGTATCACTTGAGCCCATAAACTCCTGCATAAAATCAACAAGGAATTTAAAAAGAAAGCAATCTAAACTCGTCTGTTTGCAGTGCAGGTTTGAGAAGCTATGGCACACAGAACTGAAGATGAAAGGGAAAGACAGAGCCTCGCTCTCCCATGTCATATGGAGTTTCTGCCAGACCCGAATTCTGGTAGCCATCATCGCCCTGATGGTAACCATGGTTACTGGATTCATCGGCCCTGTAAGTCAATCATCATTCTCCTGCCTCTGCTCGTTCTTCTCTATTAGGATGCCACTGTTTCATGTGAAAATAAGAGACATTTAGTATGATCAACGCTCTTTGCATATGAGATGGAGAAACTGCAGCAACAGACACTTATACACAGTGACAGGACCTTCAAACATGGGCACAAAATAGATAAACTCATCCAAGAAAAGCTTTTTTGCTTTCCAGCATAATACTCAAAGTATTTATTATTGTTATTAATGTAAAGCTACAAGGATTTAAGAGAGCACCAGTATGTCACAGCTGTAAGGCTACAATAGTGCTCTCCTTTCAGACAGCAGCCTATTGTTATTAAGGATAATTGAAAGTCTTTATAGTCTTTTTTAAAAGCTTTTCAGAGGTCATGATTGAGTGAGTGCCACAGCTGCTGTTGCCATGGCTGTGCTCCCAGGTTGTGATGCTCTCTGAGCAGTAACAGGAAGCAGTTCAGCCTCACTGTAAAAAAAAACAAGAAGAGAAACTAAAAGGAAAGGACAAAGCAAAAGAAAAACCATTTAAAACCAAAAAATGCCAAATTTATATACCTCTTAGGGTGTATTGCCTGGCAGCGTTAGAACATTTTTCATTTTTTGTTTTTTATCTGGCACTAAAATACAGTACTGTAGATGCGGGCAACTTTTACCTTGAAATGTCTTCACAACTGCAGTTGTTTAGGGGTCAATACTGGTAGAAAAACTGTTTTATTTGTGCCTTCCTCTGATGTAAGGTCCAGTGGGTATTTGTGCTCAAGTATAATATACATAAAAGCTCTCTCTCTCTCTCTCTCTCTCTCTCTCTCTCTCTCTCTCTCTCTCTCTCTCTCTTTTTCATCCTTCACTTTCTCCCCATGACCTCCTTTTCTTTTCTTTCCCCTCTCCCTGGCAGGCTGTAATAATCCGCAGCCTGCTTGAGTACTCTCAGAGCTCACAGACTCGGCTGCCCTACGGTCTCACCCTGGTGGGCGGGATCTTCATTGCTGAACTGACACGCTCCTGGTCCTTCGCCCTCATGTGGGCACTCAACTACCGGACAGGGGCGCGGCTGCGCGGGGCGGCTCTCACCTTCGCCTTCGACAAGATCCTCAAACTGCGCAGCACCAAGGACGTCAGCATCGGAGAGGTCGGCCCCTATCCAACTGACATTTCAACATGTCCTAAATGACTATTACATTCTCCACTACCCTAAAATGCAGTCTTGGTTTCAATATGCAGTAATACATTGTTCTGGTAACTGCTATTTAACTGCTGTCACAAAATTTAAAAGATACAATGCTATAATCTAATCTCACGCCATAGTTTGACTCTCTTTCACTCCATTTAAACAAGGTGTTTTTTTATTATTATTTTCCCCTTTCATCCCCTTTCATTCGGATTAAATCCATTCGGCACCAGGAAGTTGCAAAACAATTGCAACTTCCTGGTTCCGAATCTCTTCCTTTACTTACATTTCTGTTACATGCTCTGGTTGCAGCCAGGGGATTATAGTGTAATTGACCAACAGCACAAGACGTGATTAGCAGGAAATAGAACCGTTTTTAATCTATAGGGTGGTATTGAAACATGGTCAAATGCAGGATGAAAGTACTGTATAAAAACCAAGCAAAGAACGAAAAGATATTCAACATGAAAAGGGCAGGGTCAGGGTGGGGGCAAGCATTCCTCAGTGTTATGTTTAAGTCCTTCAAGCAGCACAACCTGTTTTAGCTTAGTCAGTGAATACAACATTGACTGGCTTGTTTAAGTAAATGAGGTACTGATCCCAGCTGTTTAACTGCAGGGTGTCAGATGATAAAAGAGAATCGTTTTGCAGGTGTTTAACCCTGTTTGTTGTGTGCAGCTGGTGAACATGTGCTCAGGTGACGGTCAGAGGCTCTTTGAGGTTGCCACGGTGGGCTGCCTGTTGGCCGGAGGGCCTCTCGTGGCTGTGCTGGGGCTGATCTACACCGCAGTCTTCCTGGGACCCACTGCCCTGCTGGGCTCGGCCATTTTCATCCTCTTCTACCCCTCCCTGGTAGGACTCTTTCTAACAGTTATGGGTGCAGAAGGTATTGCATGTTCTTGGTTGCCGATGCTGAATATACAGTAAAAATAATTCCTGTGGATAAGCACAGATCATTTTCCTAATTTTATTTATTTATTTTTGCCGGGAAAATTGAGTTAAATACCATAAAGCACATACAACAGTAAGCCGGAATATTTGTCTGCTTGACTTGAGTTTCTTGTGGTTCTAAAGTTATGGATTAATTTGTTGAGCATGCAATTGTTGCAAACGATCTCTTGAGCCCATGACGTTGTTTATTTGATTTTGCCCTTTACTTCCCTCCCTCCCTCCCTCAGACGTTTGTGTCGCAGCTGACTGCCCATTTCCGTAGGAAGTGTGTGAGCGTGACTGACAGGCGGGTGAGGATCATGAACGAAATTCTCAATTGTATCAAATTCATCAAGATGTATTCCTGGGAGACTCCCTTCGCTCAGCGCGTACAGAGTGCGTATTTCTTCATGCCCTGTTGTATTTCAATTACACTTGAAATATGCATGCATTTATATATGTATCTACAAATATGACTTAAGCAATAACACACGACGAGGCGAATCCAAGTGCCTTCAGCCACCCAGTAATTTTTTTTATCTGTTGCACACCCTGTCCTGTGTTATTGCTTACTTATAAAATTTTATGGGAAGACTAAGCGCCCTGATAGTTCTTAACCACTTGTAGTGGTGGCGAAATTCACTTTTAAAAGCTGTTGACCCAGAAGCGCTTTGATCTTTATACAGTTAATTTAAGTTTTAAGAATATGATGAGGTAAAAAAAAAATAATAATTCCGGCCCATGTGTTAGTGCACAAATTCTTCGCTAGGTTGCCCATAACATTTTATAATGATTAATGATATGCCTTTACAGCCTCCAGGTGTAGAGACAGTGTAACTGTGCTGCAAATCTAGAAGCTAAATAAAAGAAAAGTGAGTGTTAGACTGCATCCCTAATCTGGCTCCGTATAACAATACCGGTTCAGTGGGTGTCCTCTAAAATAGATGTGTGATGTAATAGATGGATCTTCACCTCTACACAAGCCAGGCGAGGGGCAGCGCTGCCTGCTGTATCTGTACACCAGTCCCTTCATGCTCATTCCTCATGTCAACCCTGGCTGAGGAATGGGAAGCAGTTTGACTCAATGATAAGCACTTCACTGGTTTTCTACACGTCCCCGGACAGCTTTGTAAATGAGATGAAGAAACATCTCAACAGCCTTTCATCCCTGTTAACAAAGAAACCAACGCCAGACCGTCAGGTTTCAGTGTTCACACTGGTTTTGTGTTTGTTTCTGTAAGTAGGTGGAGGCAGAACATTAGCCGATTGATTGATTGATTGATTGATTGATTGATTGATTTTCACTCAACTATATTAGTGAGCAATAGAGCACAGAGAGTCATTAATCTTGAATTACACATGATTAAAAATCTTGATTCATATGTGGAGGAGCAGGAACATATTCAATAATCACAGTAGCACAGCTGTCTGTTACTTACAGTACAAATCTATTAGCAGATTGCTCATATATTAAGATGGCAGTGGGAGAAATGAAATAAAAGGACTATCCAAATGCTATTATACATACATGAGCTGTAAAAGAAAGTGATCTCTTGAGAGCTGAATTATATATCCACTGTCTTGGTTCTCTCAACACAACTGTATAGTTTCAGTCTCATACACCAGAAAATAGGAGGCACTTTTTAACACAGAGAATTGTGAGGGTCTGGAACCAACTCCCCTGTAATGCTGTTGAAGCTGACACCCTGGGATCCTTCAAGAAGCTGCTTGATGACATTCTGGGATCAATAAGCTAGTAACAACCAAACGAGCAAGATGGGCCGAATGGTCTCCTCTCGTTTGTAAACTTTCTTATGTTCTTATGTTCTTATGTTTTGTACATGTGTACTGCTGCACCAGTTCTGTGGACATGCTTCCAGTAATCATCGTCCTGCTCTCCTCCTGTCTCTCACAGAAATCCGTGCAGAGGAACGTGGGATACTGGAAAAGGCTGGCTATGTTCAGAGCATCACAGTGGGTGTGGCTCCCATCGTTGTGGTGATTGCCAGTGTCTGCACCTTCACCCTGCATATGGCTTTGGGCTTTGACCTGAATGCAGCACAGGTACAGTTAGAGGAGCACACATCTCATGTGTGAAAGTGTACTGATTAAAGCTTAAGAACCCCAGCTTTATAATAGGAAACAGTCTATAAAATATTAAACAAAGAAGTATTTTATACCTTAAATTCATTACACCTCTCAACGTTAGCAGCTAATGGTTGCACTACATCATTGTGCACCAAAGTCATTGTTTTATTAGGTTTGTTTCCCAGATAGCTTCCCTAAGCCTCAGTCAAACCTTGAACCAGTCCAGCACTCTGCTTTATTTTACCTATAAAGTCTTGTCTAAATGAAAGGCCACGTTTTAACTTCCTTGCATAGTTTACAGAAGTTTGAATTGGGGTTTTGATATGACATTCCTGTTTTCTTTTCTCAGGCCTTTACCGTTGTCACTGTCTTCAATTCCATGACCTTTGCCCTCAAGGTCACGCCCCTGGCTGTGCGGGCCTTGTCTGAAGGCTCAGTGGCCATCAGCAGGTTTCAGGTGAGGTAGGAGGGATAAAACGGAGAGCTCCAGGCATATTTGGTCAATACCTGATACTGCAACAGCTTTTGGCCACCTGGTTAGACCTTGAAATGCAGAAATGAAATCAGAACTGAGTTTAAATTAAAACAAGGTTGGAGAGGAATCGCAGACATGCTCAAAGGAAATACCTACAACTAAAATACTGTGTTTGAAATATTTGTGAACAGAAACTGTTCCTGATGGAGGAGCGTGAGGCTGTCCGGATGAAGCCGGAGGATCCCGAGAACGTTGTGGAGTTCTGTGGAGCGACGTTGGTCTGGGAAGGGGAAGGGGGAGGGAGAGGGTACAGGCATAGGACCTCCCCAAAGACCAAGAGGAAGGGGGGGATTGAGCAGGTCCTGATTAAAGAAAAGCTGAGCCTGTACATTGAAAAAGAAGGGGGGAAGAAAGACAAGGGAGGACAGAACGCCCTGCCTCTGGTGTCCAACATCGAACAGGACAGTCCACAGAACACAGTGACCGCAGGGCAGTACCACTGCCCCCCTCTGCAGAAAACACTACGCAACATCAACCTGCATGTGAAAAAGGTAACTACCTCTTGTGTAATAAAATATAAATCTCAGTTAAAAAAAATAACAATGTGGGGTGTTTAGTTGCCAACCTGATGATTTATGTCTTGTCAAATCAGTCTTTGTACAGCATCTAATCAATAACTGCAGGTGATATTAATAGGTTCTGAGTGAACAGTGAATGCTTTTCTATTTTCAGGGCAAGCTGGTGGGAATCTGTGGCAGTGTAGGAGCTGGAAAAAGCTCCCTGATCTCAGCTATCCTCGGACAGGTAAGGCTCAAGCCCACCTTGGATTTGGTCAGTGTATTCTGTTCATTTTGCCTATTTTCTACCTGGTTGAAATATTAATATCATAATTAGTGAAATCAGTCTAACCTACTAGTTAATTCTAACATAAGACCTCAGCAAGATTGTTGGTTTTAAAATTTGGTAAAAAAAAAAAAAAGAAATAAGCAGTGGGCTCCATTTGCATTTCCAGCAATTATCATACCATAGTTGCCCGCCCCCTACACATACCCACTGATAACCATGTGTCTCTAGATGACCCTGTTGGAAGGTACCACTGCTGTGAGTGGAGAGTTCGCCTATGTGGCTCAGCAGGCTTGGATCCTGAACGACTCACTGAAAGAGAACATCTTGTTTGGGAAGGAGTGTGACGAGGACAAGTAAGAAAAAATAAATAAAAACCTGTCTGTGTGCTGTATGATTTAAAAGAAAATTCCTACCCTTGATTGGCTGCCATGCAACATTCTTCAACCTGTTTCCATGTATTATAGGCAAAAGTCCCAGTAAAGATAACCACAACTACAAAATGCAACAATTATGTCGGAACACGGTTAATGTTTGCCTGCTTTATATAGTTTTACAAGTTTTATGTGAGAATTTTTAGTTTAGGGTTTGAAGTTTATGTGTGAAAAATGAATTTACTGTTTGCACAGGCCTGCTTCTTTCCCTTAATTTGAACTGTATTTATTTATTCTTTCCTTCTTTGTTTTCAACCTAACCCTGCTCTCCTCGGTAGTAGATGCCGCACTGTGGGTGACTACCTGACTTGCTTCTCTCTCTCTCTAGGTATAAAGATGTGCTGGAGGCCTGCTGTTTGAACCATGACATTTCTAACCTGCCATATGGAGACATGACTGAGGTAACTTTCCAACAAGCTACCCGGTTGCAATTCTTCCCATTTCAGACACCTGTGATTTCATCAGTTTAGTATTTACATTCCTTTTAGAAAAAGACAATTTGTTTTGAAAACCTTGTTAAGCCATTACATTAAGCAATTCCTCTTCTTCTTATTCTTCACCTAATATTAATTTGGACTTTTAGACTGCACTCTGATATCCACATAACTTCCTATTTCTGTGGTTCGTTGCTTCTGGTGTGTTAACAACAATGTTTTTCATGTTTTGGATATCATAAAGGATCAGTGGTTTTCTGTTTGTCACAGATGGTTAGCCACTTCCTGTTCCAGATGCCTCACTGTGCTTTTGTTTTAGATTGGCGAACGAGGGGCGAATCTCAGTGGTGGTCAGCGTCAGAGGGTCAGCCTGGCACGAGCGCTGTACAGCGGCCGCAGTGTGCTACTCCTCGACGACCCCCTGAGTGCCGTGGATGCCCACGTGGGGGCTCACCTCTTCCACAGAGCTATCCGCGGGGCAATGAAGGGGAAGACAGTGCTGTTTATCACCCACCAGCTCCAGGTAGGGCAACCTGGGGAGAATCGTTCTAGCTGTCTTCTGAATTTGCATGTCTAAAAACATTTCAGTAGCATAAAAATGAACTACTGCACGCTGTTCATGTACCAGCATTGAGCATATAGTGGCTTAAAAATATGTGTTGGGAAGGCAGATATTCTTGCATGTTCAGATACAGAGCTGAGATGTTTCTTGGTGATTAAGCTGTTCTTCTCACACAGTATCTGGAGGATTGTGATGAGGTCCTGTTTATGAAAGATGGATGCATTGCAGAGCAGGGAACACATAAGGAGCTGATTAACAGTGAAAGCGACTACGCCACCCTCTTCAATAGCATGCAGCAAGAAGTAAGACTTGTTTTCTTTTTTTTGTTACAGCAAAGCTATAAAATAACTGACAAACATGTAGGTAATTTGTATTATAAGCATAAAAGCTGCAGCTTACAATATTTCTTACTTTGTCAATGGTTGTTTATTTGTATTAAAATTTGCACGTTTTTTGGTAATCGTAGAACTTTTTGTTGACTGTAAATCTGTAGTTGTAGTGAATGCACTACCAAAAGAATAAAAAAAATAGTGCAGGCATATTTGTAAAAACTCAATTCTAGCTAAATGCAATTAGAAATGTCTATAGAAGGGTAAGAATGCATGGTGAGTTTGAAGATCAAGGCAGTTATTATTATTATTATTATTATTATTATTATTATTATTATTATTATTATTATTATTATTATTATTATTATTTATTTATTTATTTATTTCTTGGCAGACGCCCTTATCCAGGGCGACTTACAATTGTTACAAGGATATCACATTATTTTTACATACAAGTACCCATTTATACAGTTGGGTTTTTACTGGAGCAATCTAGGTAAAGTACCTTGCTCAAGGGTACAGCAGCAGCGTCCCCCACCTGGGATTGAACCCACAACCCTCCGGTCAAGAGTCCAGAGCCCTCACCACTACTCCACAGTTATAGTGTTCAGACAGTGTGACAGACAGAAGGACGAATAAGGCAGCGTATAGCGGTCTCCATTTTTCTATGGGACCCTAAAAATGACTGTATATTTCTTTCTGTGCCTTGACTGCGTTTCTAGAATCTGATCCGGAAGAACATGAGAAACAGGCCGTTGAAAGGAGAGGAGACGGCCGCGAAGCCGCTGTCTGTCAGCAAGTCTGTCAGCATTGTGCACCAGAGCAAAGAGGAAGGTAAGAACCAGCTGTCTGCTTTCAACTGTATCTCAGGAGGAGGAGAGATGGAACTGGATTTATGTCTGAGCTCTTCAATACGTG
This sequence comes from Acipenser ruthenus, assembly GCF_902713425.1. Taxonomy (NCBI): domain Eukaryota; kingdom Metazoa; phylum Chordata; class Actinopteri; order Acipenseriformes; family Acipenseridae; genus Acipenser; species Acipenser ruthenus. The sequence continues at coordinate 20,790,879 of NC_081214.1, read as the reverse complement.
CCTCTGTCTAATTGACTAGATTCCAGCCTGTTTTATCTCGTAACCAAGTTCATAATGATTTAGTGGGCCACCATTGTTCAAGCATTACATTTGAATAAAAATTCTGCCTTACAATAACCTAACAGTAGAACTATTACTATCATTGCACAGATTTTGATTAAATAAACTTGAATGTCTCTCTCTCTCTCAATCCTGCAGGTCAGCTGATGCAAGCGGAGGAGAAGGGGAGTGGCTCTGTGTCATGGTCGGTGTACAAGGCATACATCCGAGCAGCAGGAGGAGCCCTAGCTTTCATTATCAATATTGTTCTCTTTCTGCTGACCACAGGGAGCATCACCTTCAGTAACTGGTGGCTCAGTTACTGGATTAAGCAGGGCAGTGGGGTGAGGCTCCTTCATATATTAACTTTCCTGCTACTGCAAAAAAAGGGTTGACCCTGGGCTTGGTTAGTTTCACATGACTACTAAATTAAGCAGGATTCATGCTTATTGTTGATAACAGTTGTAGGGGTGTTGACTAGCTTAGCTAAAATGAACAGTACTATGAATATATCTCAGTAATTAGCAGTCACATGGAAGTGATTGTTTCAGCGATGCTGAGTCTTGCATTGTAACTTCTGTTTGTGGCCCTGCAGTATTTCAATTGAAAATTGATACATTGGCTATCACTGTAACTATAGGTGTTTTCATAGTTCCCTCCTCTACATGAAAACGTGTTCCACTGCCAGAAAACATTGTGCCAGTCTTGGCAGGCAGCACTGTAGAAACACAAACGAAGCACAAATACTCCACTCAAGTCGTTCTGCATTGGCATTTGAGGTTCCCCCACACTTGTGGGATGCCTTTCTTATTGAAAAAAAAAAAAAAAAAAATGCCTGCATTTCTATATTTACTGTCTGTGTAAATGTTTTTTAAAAAGTGTCTGAAATAAACTGCAGTCTGTGCTAAGGTATCGTCCGTGTTGCTCTTTTTCCTTAGAACACCACAGTTGTCTTAGACAACGGGACAGTGGTGAGTGACAGCATGAGAGACAATCCACACAGTCACTACTATGCCGGGGTCTATGCTCTGTCTATGGGCACCATTCTCCTGCTGAAGGCTGTCCGAGGGATCGTGTTTGTAAAGGTATCCTTTCCTTCAGAGGCAGCACCTGGGCTTACTATAATAGAATATTGATTGATTTCAATTCTATTAAAGGGTTGGATCTCATTTACTCTCAGCAGTATCATAAGTGATAATTATACTGTTCAGTGTAAATGTATCACAGTAAACCCTTAATCCATGTGTAACAGTCTTGAACGTATACTTATTATAAATAAGTTGTCATACCAATTTAGACATAACTAACTTAATATCATGTAGCAGGTGACAGTGTTTGTCTGTCTTTAAACTTGTCTGATAGGTATACTTGCCATTTCTTGGTACTTTGCTCTAGGGTGCACTTGTAGAAAGGGATTTCTGCTGTTACACTACATTTTCCCTGCTGATCCTAGACACCAAAGAGGAATGTGCTGTATTTGGGTGGTGTGCTCCATTCAAACAGCTCCCTCTTTAATGTCAAGCCGATTACTTCTTTCACAATAGGCTGACCCTGCACCCATTTGGCACTTAACATCCCTCAGGCTTTGTAAAGGGGAAACTACTAAGCTAGATTCAACAGCATTACAAAAAAGTAGCCCTATATTCACGATTCATGATTTTAACACATTGCCTGCAGGCTAAATCCATGTTTATACACACCGTTTATTCATTTGCATTTACACCTTGGCAGACTGAAGGGCACAGGGGTGAGCTCCCTATGGGTGAACGATTGGATAAGGAGCTACAGAGACGGGCAGGGTGAGGGGTGACTTTCCAAATTTCTTGTATGCTGGGGCTGGCATAATCAAGTGATGGAGCTCTTTGTTTCTGTGCCCCACAGTTCACCCTGAGAGCTGCCTCCAAGCTCCACGACCTGCTGTTTGACAAGATCCTTCACAGCCCAGTGAGGTTCTTTGACACCACTCCACTTGGACGCATTCTCAACAGGTTCTCCAAGGACATGGATGAAGGTGAGCCTCTATCACAGAATTGGGCAATCCTTATGTGCTGGAGCCGTACCTCACTGGACTGGGATCTTGACAGATCTCTAAAGCTAGGCAGAGTGCATTTATAGTACTAGCAGCACTTTTGTCTCCAGTTTTACTAACTAACTGAAAATCACTTAAGACAGACAAGCACTTACACATTGTCTTGTGCACAGTAGTTGTCTGCCTTATAATTTAAGCTAATACGTTGTGTCTCTTCTTGTATAAAATATGTCCTGTCATGCTCAGAGGACCACGAAGTGCCTCTTGCTACTCAAACTGTGTGAAACGAGGCATCTTGTACAATAAGTTGTTCTGTTGACTTTTTATAAATCATGCAAATGAAGATTGTACTCAGGAATAGCTTAAAACTAAATATATTTGTAATTTTGTAAAACATAACTTTTAACGCCACCTCCCCCCCAGTTGTTCAGTCAGAAAATCAACGGCATGTGTTTTTAAAAGTTTGTAGCAATTTCGGTAACATTTTCTTAAGAGAACCTAGTGTCAAGTTCATCAAAATTTAAAGAAAGAATGGTTAATATGCTGATCCATATTACAAAAGGTACCAGGTATGTTTGTTTGTTTGTTTTGTTTTGATTGAACATTGGAATTAGGTGTGGTGTTCTATGCACGGGATGACATCTGTACACAGGACGAGATGTACTGGAATTTTGCCAAATGCTTCACTGTGATTGGTTGGTTTCTGATGTGTGATTTCTAAATGTCTTGTGACTGGGTGTTATGGTTGTGTCTTGTGCTCCCTCCCTCAGTTGATGTCCGGCTGGCCATGCAGGCTGAAATGCTGCTCCAGAACATCACTCTGGTCCTGTTCTGCCTGGGTGTCGTCAGCGCAGTCTTTCCGTGGTTCCTCGTGTCCATGGCGCCTCTTGGTCTCTTCCTTTTCCTGGTCAACAGGACCTCCAGGTAACCTGCTCTTACCTATCTAAAAGTACTGTACAGTAAAAAGCCCCTGGAGATGTCAAAGCACACACATGGTTGCCTTAACAATTGCACAGCTAGGGGGCTCCTGAGTGGTGCATCTGGTAAAGGCGCTCCGCACGGAGTGCAGGATGCGCCCTATAGCCTGGACGTCGCCGGTTCTAGTCCAGGCTATTCCATTGCCGATTGTGGACGGGAGCTCCCAAACTAAATTTAAAAAAAAAACAAATGCACAGCTAAATTAGGTGATAAGACACATAATTAGCATTGGTATATTTAATACATTTTTGCTTAGTGTTGACTTAATTAACTTTCTAAGCTGTCGACGATGGAGACACCTGAAATGTGTTGTCTATCTCCTTTGGCAGAGATTACGTGTGACACTGACACCCTGTTGAAAGGTGTATGCGTTGCTGATAAGTGGTGTTTTATTTTTACCTGGTTGACCCGTGAAGATCTCCCAGCTAACTGTCCCGGTGTCTCCTGACAGGGTGCTGATCCGGGAGCTCAAACGACTCGATAACATCAGCCTGTCTCCCTTCATCTCGCACGTCACCTCCAGCCTCCAGGGCCTCCCCACTATCCACGCCTATGGTAAGGGCACTGCCGTCCTGCATCGGTAAGAGCCCTGTATACATTACAAGCATAACACTCATGTGTTCTTCATAAGCTTCATTGCCTCTGTTGAAGCATGTTTTTCAACTTCATAATAATGCTATGAAACTGCTAACAAACAAATGTCCAGCTTGCTCATTAAAATATTCCTGTAGCTTACTGGCATAGTCTTGTATTTGAGTATAGGTACTGTTAGTGGGGTAGGCTGCTTCATAAGTTTCGTTTTATTCAACTACTAACTCTACTGATAAGTGAAAACATATAAAAAAAATAAGTGAAACAAATTCTGAAAATAAATCTAATACAAATTTACTGTATTAAATTCACAGCTGAATTTGTTGATAACAGACAACCTGGTTAACATTACTATATTTAGTCCATTTTTGCAGAACGTACTCTTAATTAATGATCACATGTGCACGCTGTGGGCGTTGTGGTGACTCTTCATGCGATGGTTATGTCCCTTTTGTGGAGGATGTGTTTGGCACTAATATCCCCTGTTGTAAAAATACACAAGTCAAACAAATGCTAAGAAGAAATGTAGTTTTTTTTTGGTGTTTTTAAAGTTATGGCTGAACAGATAAGCACAGATATATGGAAATGTCTGCATTAGTGCTAGGCCCTATAGACTTCTGAGTCATCGAGGAGTAAAACACTAGGGACGGACTGACAGACAGACTTGTCTCATTGGCAGGTATAGAGAGCTGCTAGACTCCAACCAGGCCCCTCACTTCTTGTTCAGCTGTGGGATGCGCTGGCTAGCCGTGCGGCTGGACCTCATTAGCATTGCCCTCATCACCATGGTAACACTGCTCATTGTCCTCATGCATGGACAGATCCCGCCCGCGTACGCAGGGCTGGCTATCTCCTACGCTGTGCAGGTAAACCACCTGCCTCCCTGCCAGTCTGACGAATCTGTTTCATTTCATTTCACGCTTTATTTCTGCTCCTTCCCATTTGTATTTCATTTTCAGTCATTAATGCTTGGGGTAATGTTTTGGGTGAACTTTGTTACGAGCAAATCCAGTACTAGAAAAACAGTACCTTCTAAATGGTTAAGTAAATTGGACCCACTTTTTAAGGCTGGAATATGCAGAATTGGTATTTTTCTGCAAAGGTACTGCAGCTATAAGACATTTGTGTTTTACAACTTAATTACATTCAAACTTGAATTTACACAATTATGTTACCTGTTTCTGATAATTATTTGCATTCAAACGTTTTTTGTACAGGGATATTGTGTGTGTGTGTGTGTGTGTGTGTGTGTGTGTGTGTGTGTGTGTTTGTATGTGTGTGTGTGTGTGTGTGTGTACCTGCTTTTCCTTTAGGGGTAACTGCTATTCTGGCAGTGATGTAATCGGCCTTGCTGAGTTGAACTAATGGTCTGCAGTAGTTTCTTAAACTACATCTTTGAATTTGTTGGGTTCAATCACAGCCCTTATAAGGGCTTGAGACGAAATCCTGGGCTAAAAAAAACCACTGAATAATTTTGCCCCGCTTATTAAATTAAAAATAGTCAGAAGAAATATTCTCGCTATGCAATCTAGTTTAGTTATTGAGACCAGTGGTGCTGCAGAAACTGTGGCAGTTAACAGGAAAAATATCCCATAGGTGTAGCAGAGATAAACTGAGTCCCTGGAAGATTTGCTATCATTTCAATTAATAAATTTTTTTTGTCCTGAAGTTTCTGTTATTCAGATGTGATCAGTTACTGAAACGACAGCTTTGATTAGATTAAAAGTAAGAGATTCCGAAATGTATTTGTTTGGGAAGAAATTCTTTAAGGTCTCGCCTGTCTGTGTCTTTCCCAGTTGACAGGTCTATTTCAGTTCACCGTCCGCCTCCTTGCAGAGTCCGAGGCCAGATTTACATCAGTGGAGCGGATCAGCCATTATATAAAGGTACAAGCGCAGAATTCAGGGCCACTGGGAAGGGATGTAGAGACCAGTGAAGACATGGAGCTGGGCTTGTATAACCATGACTCCAGCCGACACAGCATAGAACAAAGGAGGAATGGGTTTGGTTTACATAACAGGCAATAACACACACACACAAATCTAGAATTTCCCCCATACCAAATATACTGTGAGTCCAGTTTTCACATTTCATAATGTTTCCCTTTCATTCTTTATTTGTGAGATTTATACAACAAAATATTTTACTGTGTTTTGCAAAAAAAATGGCAAAGTAAGATTGGATTCAAAGTGCCTTATGTATGAGGGTTTATTTTCAGTTAGTTTGTATTGAGAGACCTCTAGTGGCCAGCATGGAGAATTGAGTCTTATAAAGGTAACAGTTTTAAATCCTGTTATAAACTATACAGCTACTTCTGGTTAACTGCCTAGCCCTTTGGCATGATATTCAACGTGTATTACTGTATCATGTAATAATAGAAAACAAACTGTGTACAGTTTAAAGGGTATTGTGCTTAATTTGGTTATGCATTAAAACAGATACTGTTCTTGCAGTAATCAGTGTGTATTTTTAGTAAAGCACATTGTATTATGTTCAGAAAGTACTGTATTGTTTTTGCAAACCAGTCTGAATTCAAGTCCTTCTCTAAATCCTAGAACAGGGGTTGGAATTCATCTAAAAAAAATTCACTTTACCAAGGAATTGCTCAAAAAATGTTTTTTTTTATATTTTTTTGCAGAATCTGGAGTGTGAAGGTATTCGGCACGTTCCTGACTCCACCCCTGCCCCCAGCTGGCCACAGGAAGGAGGAATCCGGTTTAAAGACGTGGAAATGCGTTACCGTGACAAACTGCCTCTGGTTCTCAAGAAACTTACCTTTAGCATCAAACCCCAGGAGAAGATAGGCATTGTGGGCCGCACCGGATCAGGTAGCTGTACTGAAAGACACTTCTGTTGAGACGTTTGTCTGGTGGACTAAAAAGTTTTTTTGGTTTCACTCAAAAGATGGCACGTTTTCTTACAGGGCATTAACAGATTTCTACCAGCATCTGGCTTTTCACAGAAATGTGCAGTACAATATGCTACCTACTGTAATATACTGAATGTACATCAATCCATATATCCAGTATCGTCCGACACTAGGGGGCTAACAAAATAATTCAATAACTCTTACCCATTGCTATAGAAGTCTCAGATGTGCAGTTCTGAAAGAAACACTTGGTATAGAACACATGTATTTAATTATAAAACAGGATATCTGGCACTACACTAAGTTAAAGAAATATCTGTTTGCAAGCTTTGCTTTCAGGCAGTGCTGAACTTCTTCCCTTCCAATAAAAAACAGCTGCTTCCCCTTTTGAGTGACCCTGACGACACAGCTGAGAGGAATTCACCACAGAAGTAAAACAGTAACAGACACAGAGAACCCCTTAAATAAGGCTCACAGTAAAACTTGGAATGGGCCAAACTCTTTGGCAATGGGAGTCTTAATTCCATCCCTATGATGCTGACCTCATTTAGAGCACTTCTGTCTGCAGTTTGTTTGCAATGCCGATTCCTGTGCCTGCAGGTAAATCCTCGCTCGGAGTGACCCTGTTTAGACTAGTTGAGCTGGCCGGGGGTTCCATCACCATAGATGGCATCAATATCGCACAGATTGGCCTGGAGGACCTCAGGAGGAAGCTGTCCATTATACCACAGGAGCCAGTCCTCTTCATTGGCACCGTCAGGTACAGGAATGAACACAGTATATGCTATACGTCCTCACTGTTAATAATTAAAGTCTTGCCATCACCCTTCCAGGTTAATACAACACAAAGTGTTCCATTGCAGGCTCAATCTGGATCCCTCAAGCCAGTATTCGGATGCTCAGATTTGGGAGGCTTTGGAGAAGACTCACATGAAGGCCAGTGTGAGTGCAGGGGACTCCCTCCCATTTCTTATTGTGTGTCAACAGACTAGCTTCATTCTATTGACCTGCGCCACATTGCTCAGCCTGCTGGGAGAATTGTACTTCTTCTAAATCTTTTGGTCAGATCGTTTGGTCAATCTTGCGAACGTGTCTGTCTTTTTGTTCTTACATTGTGCCGTGTGTGACCTCCTCAGATTGCTCAGCTGCCAGAGAGGCTGGATTCAGAGGTGCTGGAGAATGGGGAGAACTTCTCTGTGGGGGAGCGGCAGCTGCTGTGTGTCGCTCGGGCTCTGCTCCGGAACAGTAAGGTAAGAGCATCTCGTGAGCACTGAAATCACAGTGTTTTACAGACTTCAGTGTCAGTGTGCTCTGGTAGTTTGTGATAAGGAACTGAGTCATTGGGGAGTATGTGGAGCAGGGTTGAAAACCTTTGATCTGGTAGTTCAAGCTGAGGAATGGTGTATAATCTAGCAGTTTGAGTTTAAGGGATGAGAGGCAGCATGACCTGATGGTTGTATGCATCTGAGGGAATAGTGCTTCAAGAGTGATCTAGTAGTTTGTGTTGAGGACCGGACGACATTGAGAATGGTTGGTTGTTTAAGCAAAGGGCAAAGAAAATTGCAGACGTTGGCATAGCTTAGGCAAATCAATCCACGCAACTGCTTTCTCCTCCCAGATTTTGCTGCTGGATGAAGCAACAGCTGCCATTGACACGGAAACGGACGGGCTGATCCAGGAGACAATTAGTGAGTCTTTCTGTCACTGCACCACACTGGTCATCGCACACAGACTCAACACCGTCCTCAACTGTGACCGCATCATGGTGCTGGACCAAGGACAGGTATGAATGCAGTTTGTTCATTCACAAAAAAAACAGAAATCTCCAACGTAAAACGAAACTGTAAAGAGCAATTAAGAAGAAACGCTGGTCTCAGTGCTGCTTCACTAAGGAGTTTCTAAATGAATATTTGGTCCGGGTTTAAGCCTGCAATTCTGTTTGGTACAGGTCGTGGAGTTTGATGCCCCTTCTGCCCTTCTGTCCGATGAAAACTCCAGATTCCACGCCATGGTCAATGCAGCGGAAGGTGGAACGAATAAGACAGAGTCCAGTTGATGGCTTTGCTGAACAATAGTCAAGTCCAAGATGCAACTCCCAAAAAGTGGCTTTTAATGTTGTCAAGAAGTTATAATAAGCCAACAGCAGTACATTCTAGGCTTCCAATGTCTGTTTTCAGAATCCTTTTTTTTTTTTTTGTAAGTTTCAAAAGAGTGCAAGGATGTAAAAGGAAGCAGCCTATTAGGTCATTTCTGAAAAAATAGCCTACCTCTGAAAATACACAATGCACCACAACTGAGCACAGTTGTGGTGCATTGTGGTTGGTATTTCATGGCAGCGATTGTTAGTTACCGCCTTTTAATACAGATTTCTTCCTTTGGGGTATGGAAGTCTAGCATGCTTTATGACCGTTTTAAATGAAAGGCCAGCTCAGAGATAGGATTCTGAGCCACAATGGGTGGATAGAGGAGCAATATGTAGGGTCTGACATCCATCATGCAGAATTCTGTCCTAGAGTTCAGCCTGTGAATTTGATTGTGCAATTAACTTTAACAATTCTTTATATGATACAGAAAAAGACAGCACAAATTAATTTTGCACAGATTTGAGTCTTATTCTGTTTGTATTATATATATATTATATTACAAATATAATACCATGTTATAATTATTTATTTTCTATTAAAGCATTGCACTAATAATGATTTGCAGTAAATAGCTTTGAGATTTTAGTCTAATATCTTTAACAAGCCCTTTCTGAGACCTATTGTTTGAATACTTGAACGTTTTTATATCTTTCGAACCTGGGCTCTATGAAATTCATGTACAAAATAATTTTGTATCTTGGGTGCTGCACATGCCTCAGGGGAAAAGTCACAAGCAATGTTTCAACTGGTCTGCTGGAGAACAGACTGGGTGTGTGCCTAATGTTAAAGGTACAGCAGTCACAATGGAATAAGTACAGGGTGCAATATTCTTTCTGGCCACTGGATGGCACTGCTGTATACACTTGTTGTTTTAATTCTCTCAGGGGAGGAAAAAGATACTTAAGGGCTGACCCATGGCAGTGGTCCAGTGAGCTATTGAAATAAATTCAGCCTCAAAAGCCACCACGTTAGCAGGGGTGCTTTCAGATACTGTTCAGTTTATGAAGCCCCTCATGCATAACTACATGTAGGCAAGAATGTATAAGGTAGTTTTGAAATGGGTTGCGTTTGCAAACACACAGGGATGCAGGGATCTAAATACAGTACAAAATAAGTCTTATTTAGTATTTCCTATGCTTAAGTATTTCCCCCAAAGGGCTCTATTTTTGTATGTTCAATAATGTCCAGTGATGGCTAAATGTTGAGTGCTATACCACCTGCAGATATATAATTGACAGGTCCTTCCCAAGTGGATCTATGCTATCCTGATGTACATGAAGCAAGTATTACACAGCATGGCATGAATTCTTCAAAATACAGTGGATTTCACTCCTTGTATTTACTGATTTCTTGTCTGCTGCAATATATTAGGGTGGAAAAAAGCATTTATAATGTGAACGTGCATTTAACCAGACATATAGAATGTGAACAATTAAACAGGCATGCATTTATTGTCATGCACTGAGCTGCTTTATAAAATAATGCTGGAACACGTTCCCTGTAACAGACTATGAATACAGTTGTTCAGTTGAAAGGGCAAAAGAAAAAAGAACTATACGCTAAAATACCAAATGTTTATTATTATTATTATTATTATTATTATTATTAATTATGCATTCAATTATAAAACGTTGCCTTGTAAAGAGTTTGTAGGGGGGTAAATTTGCAATTATGTAATCAAAGTCTATTAAATAATTGCAGAAGCTTTTAATAATAAAGATATTTTTCATACACTGTGAACTGTTTTTAATATTAACCTATTATCCACCATATTATATTTTTTGATGAAATCATTTTATAAAACTATAACATCTGGAAAATTATTGTATACCAGCAGATAGATATAGATAGATCTAAATGTAGAGAACATATATAGAGATATATACAGTCAGCCTCGGGTAACTCGACTAGTGGATAACTCGACACCTTCGCTTAATTCGACAGAGCCTTGGTCCCGGATTTTCTCCATATAAAATATATGCATCCTGCCTCTTAATTTTTTAATTCGACACCATGCTTTACTTGTAACTCGACACTTATTACTATTAAAAAGACTAATGAATAACTTGACACTGTCATTTCACGTGATTGACCACTGACTGGAAATGGATCGTTCATTCATTCACAACTACCAAGTGCAGCTGGTTACAGTGTCAGTTCACAATGAGCGAGAATGGTTTGAAAAAGATGCAACATCTCTTACTGGATGATGCAGAAGTATAAAGAGAAGTCAACGCTGTGTCTTAATTATTTGGGAAAAATTGACAGAACACAAGATTCCAGTCCGTAAAGTAAACGGGAGGTGCCCACCTGATGACCCCTGCGCAATGCCCCACCCAGCCCAGTCCCGGCGTTTGCCATGCTGAGGCGCTAGGCAGGCCACACTTTGATTGATCCCTGGAGCCAGTATCGCCACCATTGTGTGTGCTGATGTGCCAGGGAGACCGCAAACAGGCTGATCCCAGGAGCCAGCATTACACTTCAGCCATCAACACCGGGCCATAGGAAATCCACATTACTTGGGGAGGTAAAGCACTGAAGGCGCACTACTATCTCATTTTATCTTGGCAAAAGCCGAGTCCAATATTAACATGAAGTAAATAACAGCTACTCTCATGTAATAAAAACTACTGGTGTTTTACATCACAATCAAAGAAACAACACAGACAGTTTCTCCCAGTACAGTTTTTAATATATAAACCTGAAAACAGAATCTTCTTTCCAGCTAACTCTCACCAACATTTTTTTACTGAATCCATAAGTATCCTAAACAAAATAATAATATATACTATTATTACACTTGTTGGTCCTTGTTATGCACCCCCCAAAAAACAAAAAAAAACAACTATTATTTCACACACGTTAAAAAACCATAAAGGCCCCGAAATAGGTGGACTCCTTATTGAGACGTACAGTGCTGATGTCAGTCACCTTCAAGAAAAGTCGGTCTCCCTGTGCGAGCTGAAACAGGGCTCCCTGGAAGCTGGAGAACAGGTCAAACTCAGCTCCTGCGTCCCAGCACTTGGTGCCCACAGCCTTGGAGAGCAGAATAGGGTCCTGATAAGAGGTTTTCCGGTAGATATACTGCAGGAAGGGCTGGCTCTGCTGGTCCTTGCCTCGTGGACCGACTCGGAAGTAAACTTGCGAGTAGATGAAGTAAACGCCATCCCGCGGAACGACTATTTCGCCATCCTCGTATCCCATCATCCCTTGCTGCAATGCCATCCCCTCTATGTTGTCCCACTGCAACTTATGACCTCCTGTGTCCTCTGTCATCAGAAAAAAGACCATTCTAAATGGTGGCCAATAAAGTCCACATTAGATATTACATTTAGAAGCATTACACCTGGTCCGTCCCGCCAACCCCCCACCCCTCCTCCTCGTTTTCCTTCTATAGCATGAAATATCTGCATATTACAAAGTGAAGGGAGAAAGTAAAGAACCAAAAGATCTTAAACACAAGAAAAATGGGACTGGTGGTAATGCTGCTAATGCCAGCAAGAGGTAAGAAAAAGGATTTTGAAAAAACGAATTGAAGGTTAAGAGTCATCCTTCTCCATGTTTAGATTTTTAGCTGGGTTTCTTACCGCCAGTTAGCTTCACACGGAATTGTCTTCCGAGGTGATCAGGTCCGAGGTGAATGGCTGGTTTTCTGAAATGGGTCAAAGACACATTTTGTGCTGTGGAGCAGACAGAATTTAATTAGGCAAGGAAATCGTGCCCTGACAAAAGTTTTTCTCTGTCCATAGATAATCTAAGTTTCATGATAGAGTTACAAGCCCTTGTGTTTACCCAGCACTGTCCCTATAGAGCCCCAGCTGCCTGACATCCTCCTGTATATACATAGCACTGCTTCTAAACAGTCAGGGTTAGAGGAAGACACAAAGAGATACAGGACATTCACATCACCTTCATTTATAGCTTCCGGATAAACTTGATGGGGTTAACCTCTCAAAGCAACCTCAGCTGCTCAAAAGCACCTTCAGCATAGACATTTTAATGAATTCCTTACCTGTGAGTTCACGATATAGTGTGTTCCTGATATCTGACTTCAATTGCTGAATTAAAACAAAATGTTTAAAAAAACAATGTTTAGATTTATAGAAGAGCCAACAGGTTAAAATTCTCAGTTTTAGTTCAAGAAATTACTATCATTAACATCTCCTATTCTTTCAATGCAAAATGGTCCAACTAATGTTAATATAAATATACTTATTTAAATATATATATTTTTTAAGCTAATGGAACACAATACCCATTACTGATCATACAATAAGTAAGAAGGGGTGGTTTAATTAACTGTTTATTACCATTTATTTCAAGGTTAACAATTGCACTGTTCAATTCAGCATGATTGGTATTTTCCACAGCAGCGGTGCCTACAGTGTCTTGAGTTTATATCCATTCAGTGTATATGTAAGGATCTCCAGTACAGATATGACCCCATCAGCTTGGAGTTCAGAATGGATTATTAAAATGGCCTCATCCTAATCTAAATCCCAAGCATGGGATCCTAACATACCATATACTATAAATGTCATATCTTTGTTTATAAAAGTGCATCTTAAATACAGCCATTGAAACCAAGGCCAGCCCCCATATGTAGGCTTACCTTATTTATACTGTGCTCTGCTTCCCTAAGCCACTGGTCACAGGCAGAATCTCCGGAGTTGGGCAATTTCCTTTCCAGGAAGTCTTGATCCACAAGATACTGTAGACAACGCAATGGGTAGTCTCCTGATTTCACCAGCTCTCGAGTCTGTGTAAGATGGAAACTAACTATTAACATGGACTCTTAGGTAAATGGAAACAGAACAAGGTCCTGCAGATCACTGTTTATGGACCCCTATTCACATTTAAAATACTCCAACCCTGAAATCTGGGGTTATTCCAAATAATAAATGGAATCCAGTATAGAACACTGGCTCTGTATAAACCAAACAAGACTGAGTTTCCAGAGGAGGGTTCTGTATACTGTACAGTTCCGACAGAGCAACCCCCCTTTTACATAACCCACTGATGATTAACATCCAGCAAACTTACTGTACAGTATATATTGCAAAAGGAACTACAGTAATTCAAAAATGACATACTGAATCATCACCACTTATTAAAAAAGAAAAAAAAGGTAGTTGGCCAATGAACACAAAGGAGCTGTATCCTTTATTCAAATCATGTTTCCTAAACCTTTTTTTTTCAATTAACTTAACATTCCTGACTGCGGTACTGTATAAAACGTGAAAATGTAATATTGTGGTGGATCCCTTATGTATTTCTTTCACCTTTCACTGATCATGACAAGCAATATACAAGACAAGTTTAAGAATTCCACAGCCTCGGCCTATTAGGAATACTGACTTTCTCGTTTCAGGCACAAAACTTAGTACTGTACTTGCAATTAATAAATGCATTTAAAACTCATCAATAAAACAACAGCTACCAGAAAAGAAATACATACTACAGGTACATACGAAACACAAACACACACACTCCGTAGTGTATAGATTAAAGAGGAAAGCAGTTTGGCCATATACAGTTTGAAGAAAATATATGCACGAATTACAATATACAATAGATCGATAATATTTACAGTGGGGAAAAAAACTGTCGCGAAAACTAAACTGTTTACAGACCACAGGCATTTATAGACCGGGACTATTTTTTTTGTTTGTTTGTTTGTTTACCTGTTTGATTTCCATAGCGAAGTGAAAAAACAAATAAGCTGTCCCAAAGATTTCTGCACCAAGCAATAAACTCAAAACAATCACGAACGTGTTCCATTTCCCTCCAGCTTCCTTGTTAAAAAAGAATAGTTTTTCTTTCAGTTGACGATAGTTGTGTTCTGGTGGAGTTTTAGAAATCATGTCACCTTAGCATTATCAACACACAGCAATGAAAAATCGGTATAAATCTGGGAACTTCCCAAACACTCCCCGTTGGAAAGCCCCTGGTGACAGTTCCTGCATGACGTAGTGAAGCTGAGCCACACCACAGCCTATGAATATGGAAGCCATCGTGTCAGAAACGCATACCTAATACGCGTATTGATTTCGACCAATCAGAATACATACAATAGTACGTGTTGAAATACGCTTAAAAAAAACAAGAACAAGAAAAAATGCAGATCATGGCGCCGAGAGATTTTCGTCTACAGTGCAAATATGTCAGACCTGCTTTCAACGCTTAAAATTACATTAGCTACCACGTTATTAAAAGCGATTTCTAAGGTTATGAAACCGCCGGTTGATGCTCGGGAGGGTACAGATCCAGCTTTCACTAGACTTTATCCAAACCAAGTCCATATAGCGCCACAAATTAGTACGTGTAATAATTAGAATTACAACGCGTACTAAAGTCAAATTAGAACGTGTACTAAATATTTGAAACCCGTACTAAATAACGCTTTTTTTTGTTTTTGTTTTTGTTTTGTTTTTTACCCGGAAGGCCTTCAATACAAAAGAGCTAGGCTCTTGCATCCGTGGTTTTAAAGCTCATCTCATAGTATGTTCATGGTAGATACCAGTACATACCGTATCTGAAATAAACATATGAATACATTGTCTGATTGTTGTATGTCCATCGCGAATAGCAGTTAAGACGAGGGGCCTTTCGCTGGTCCTGTACCACTGTTGTACAGTTAGATTAAGGGGTCTTGTTACTGTATATGACAAGAAAAAAAACTTACTACGATTGCAGAATATTAAAGACAGCATGTGTGCCTTACCCTGGTAGCCATGCACATAGACAACAGCACTAAATGATTACTAGTCAGTTTATTATTATGAAAAACTACAAAATAATCTAAAATAACAGTATACCATTTAAGTTTATCTGCATTTACCTTTGTATATTTAATAAGGCAACTCCGCTATGTAGGAAGCGTCTATATCACATGGCTCCATATGGATCCAACATTACTGATATGGGCAGTGAAATATTTTATTTCTAACAATCCTCACCACAACTAGTAAGCCTGACACCACCATATAGGTTAATCCAGGGCGACCATCGTTCTCCTTTTGCAACAAGGAATCAGAAACTGCATATGATTACCTTTTTCCAGAGCCAGTAATAGTATCCATTAACTCTATTGTTAGTGCTATAAACAAGCGAGTGAGAAAGAAAAAAAAAAGCTTAGGTGCATTTAGCATCCATCAAACTGACGAACATTTCAGTATATTAACATTGTTCAAGAGAAAGTATTCATAGGATACAGGGCAAACGTGTACCGTGCGAAGTCCAAGTGATCTCTCAAAAAACAAAATGCATACAATTACAAAACTAAGTGGAATACGGAATTGCTGTGTTCACTGTATTGATCCAGAGGTGCAAAAGAAGAAACGATGTTGTTGAATGACAATGATATTTAGCATTTTGAATAACAAAAGCAGTTGGTATAGCCTATTAGACACATTCAAACACTTCAGAAAAAAAACATTTCCAAGGTTGTTATTATTATTATTATTATTATTATTATTATTATTATTATTATTATTATTATATTTGATTCAAAGCAATGTTGGAATTGCAGTAGTTGTAGAATGGCCCTTTAAATGCACCTTGTGCGCGCATTTTGTAACTATAAAAAAAACTACAGATTCCAGAATGCACCTGGTTGTAAAACCAGTTTAACCCCGCCTATTTTTTTATATTGTGGAGTGGAACTCAGGGAGCGTCTTGTGAGTGGCTTAAAGGCTGCCAATCTCAACAGGTGCGTCCAATCGGCTTACTATTCTTTAAGTAGGTTTAGCCAATGAAGAGGCAGCGGCCATGTTGTGTCCCAGGAGACTCAGAGATTGTTGGGGGAGCAGGGAAGCTGTCCCTATCCGGAGTTTGAGGTGGGGGATCCGGGCTGCGAGACTCTGCTGGAGCACCAAGTAGAACACAATTGATCGCCATGAGCCGGCCGTCCTCTGCGGGCGGCGGAGGCGGAGGACTCGGGGCCGGGAAAGCAGGGAGTGGAAAGCACGGTGTGTCTGCTGGGGCAGCCGCCGCCGCTGCAGCTGCAGTTGCTGCCGCCGCCGCTGCTGCAGCAGCGGCTGCGGCTGCTGGAGTGGCCGGATCAGCGGCCGGAGCAGGCTCAGTTACTCCGGCTGCCGCTGCTTCTTTGCCCACCGCAGTCCTCCCGTGCCAGGCCGCGGAACTTACTGCTCTTTTTGAGTGCCCGGTGTGTTTTGATTACGTGCTGCCACCGATCCTGCAATGCCAGGCCGGGCACCTAGTGTGCAATCAGTGCCGACAAAAGCTGAGCTGTTGCCCCACCTGTCGCGGGCCTCTAACCCCCAGCATCAGGAACTTGGCCATGGAGAAAGTGGCTTCCACTCTCCCGTTCCCCTGCAAGGTAAGACGACAACCTTCGTCTGTCTACGTATCCAGTAAAACAAAAAAAAAGTTGTTCTAACTTTTGTGGTCAGCCAGCACACTAAGGTAATGACAGTGGAAAAAGGTTTCTCAAAAACAGTGTGACAATAGATTAAACAATATTGTGATTTCTAAAACACACCTAGTAAAAGCCGAAAACGCTAATCGTCTAGTACGATACTGAATGAAGTTAATGTTACCAAAGTTTGTTTCGCTTTTGCATTTATGCTGTCTTGAGGACATATATGCAGCAGGGTATTTAGGCGTCTTGTTGCCTAAATTCTTTTTGGGGGGTTGTGGTCTTCCCAGGACAGCTGTTAGTTGAGAAAATCAACTTGACATTTGAGGAATGTGTCCAGTAACGGCTCAGACCTAAGAAACGGTCCTCGTGGTGTACTTAATGAGGCAGGGAATAAGTGGATCAGCCTATAGGCATTTATTAAATTGTATATTTTTTAAGCTACAGTAAGCTTATTTGTTCTCCTACAGCGCTGTGCAGTTCTTCAGTGCTGTTTCGGTTTTCCCTTGACACTAGCAGTGTAAACTAACTCGTGACTTTCAGAAGGTGAATGTCATCACAGCAGTGTTTGATCTCCCTCAGGCACTCGACAGAAATGAACCTACGCTACTGTTTTGCTGCAGCGTCTCTCGTGTTCAGTTTTACACTCCTGAGAATTCCTCTGTCTGTTTAGCACATTTTGCATCATTTACCTTTCTGTGCAGCCAAGCGTAAACAGTGCTTGTTGACAGTCTACAGTTTTTTTTTTCTTTCCTGTAGGGGTTAGAGTAAATTATATAAAAAATACAAAATCTCCTAAAATGCATGTTTGTTGGAATAATTGTGCAATTAAACAATAGAAAGCAATGCAATCCAAAGTGGTTGAAACACGAATCTGGAATGATGTGACCTGGGCTGGTAACTGTAGTTTGTATCCTTTTATCTTTCCTACCCAACAGACATTATAACAAGCTTACTGAGCCCCCAAACCACCCACCCCCTTACACACATGCTGTTTAAACTAGAGTGAGATTAGACATCTGTGTGGAGGAGGAGCGTAGCACTGGTATTGCTTACTAGAACTGTTTAAGACAGTTATGGGGCATGTGGGGTTGCGTTTCTGTATAATCTGAAAGCAAATCAAACGACGGCCTCTTCTGTAATTGATTTGTTATAGGATTTTGATTACATTACTTAAGCATTAGGACTGCTTTTATCCAGACTGGTGGCATTGAGAAACATGATCTCTGCTTGTGTAATAAATGTTTCTTTCCCACTCGCTTGCAGCACTTCTAATGCAACACATTTCCAGAAGATATCTTTACTGTGGTAAACATATTTCCATAAACCTATACGAAGAATATTAATGCAGCTGGGCAAAGGTTATTTTTGAGGGAATGCAGTCTCCAGTGGCATGTCAGGATAGGGGTTAAATGTTCATACAGTACAAGTGGTGCTGCTTAGGACTGTATTCTTCCTCACTCACTGATTCATGTGTTTGATTTGTCATATGCATTTCCTCCATGTTAATATTAAATGTAATGATCTTTAACTAAGTTCAATTAAAGCAGAAACAGTGAGACTCTTATTTCTAGATTGAAATTCTGGGGCATTGCTATGCAATGTCTTATTTACATCCCTAGATAATACTACAGCCCAGTGCTCAATATGCATTTGAGGGCAGAGCAGCTAGAAAGAGACAAAATCTGCAGCATGGAAGGGACATTTTTTTGTATGGAAAGCCAGCTGGTCCCTGCGTGGGTCCAGGTTAGGAGAAATACTAAAGATTGTATGTGGAGAGATGTTCTTTGTGTGTGTGTGAGCTGCATGTGAACAGCCCACTTGTGCCTGCATCCCCTAACGTTGTCTGTGTGTGGTGGGAGGAGGTGAGTGAGTGTTGCTGACAGCTCACTGATTGAGGGCTCATCTGCTGTACATCTGCAGAGATTGGGGTGAAGCCCTTTTATCAAGTCTAAAAAGATTGAAGGTTTATGTGTCTTTTGTATGAATGTGTGTGCATACTTCTTTTAAATACATTTTGAGACATTTATATAGTTGCTCAAACTTTGAAGGGAAAAGCACAGTGTTTGTTAGAGTTGATTGTCACTAGCTGAGACGTATTAGAAGGTAACAAAGGTAGCATTTTATAAACAAGTAAAGCAAACCCATGACTCTGGAGGTATGCCTGTGTCTTGAATCTCAAGAGTAGGTGTGCTACAGTAGTAGTAGATCTAGACTGCTGGTAGATGAAAGGTTCTGAATGTTATCCCTGGCTGACTGATGATGTTTGCAGTATTCTATACTAGAGTAGAGTTTATGTAACTATGCAAGGCACACTTTATAGTTGTGCATATATTTCTTGAATTTCTTATCCACTTGTCCTCTTGGTAATGGCATTCTTCATCACAGAGTGATGGTATTGGAATATGGGGCTAAGCAGATTGTGTCTGTTATGGTATTGCTGCCGTTCCTGTTCTTCACTGTAATGATCTTAATTCTGGTATACAAGGGTTAACGCTGTACTTGTGTCCCTATGAACAAAGTGAAGGAAAAGACCATTTTCATATGCACACCTTTTTCTTCTACTTGTGTCGGTGCTACTGGGCTTTCTCACCTAGTCACACTTGAGCAATCGATCCACTTCTACCCTACTATCCATCACCATCATCACTGCTGTTTTTTGCATTTTTCTACTGCATACTTGAAGCCTGAGCAAAGTGTACGTGGAAGATCTTTTTGTAGACTGATGCTGTATTTTGATAATGCTTGCTAAGGACCATCATTTAGTGCAAATTACTGAGCGTATCATCTGGGAGTGGATATCGCTTAATTGTTTGAAGAATGGTACTTTTATCATGATACTCAAACTGTTACACCAGCTTACCTAGGATATCTCCCTAAGAATCTGGAATACCAATTCTATTGGAATTGGAGCAGCAAGAACTGATTTATCAATTTTTTTGAATGATCAATATTGCAATTTAATAGATCAATTAACGCATACAAGCGTTTAAAAGTATTTCATTTTACCCAATGAAGCAATTTGTGTAAAATAAACAATAAAAAAAATACTATTATTATTATTATTATTATTATTAATAATAATAATAATAATAATAATAATAATAATGCTAGCATGTAGTATAAAAGAACAACTTAATTATTTGGAAATAGTTCGGTTAACAAGACTGGACCAGTTTTAGAATGTTTAATTGATCATGAAAATATTAATCTATTTAATGTAAAATGTGTGATTTTATTCAACTAATCTGATTAACTGAGGTGCAATCTGCAATAGCCTCCCACATTCTCTCCCCTGCTACTGTATCCTAGTTACACAGCATGAATCCGTGACACAACACCACTTTTATAAGATCTGTGATATTTAAAGCAAAACCCTGCAGAGTGATACCGGCAAAGAATTGTCTGAATGGCAGTAGGCATTGTCTGGCTGAGGTTAAGAAGCTAAGGTCATCTGTTTATTTTTTGTCTTCTCGATTTCACACTCTATCAACCTGAAAATCTCATCAGCTCCGCAGCTCAACCATGTGAGGCATGCCTGTCGGGTATTGAGCAGCCCTACAGTGTGTGGCAAGACAACAGACCCCAGAGCCACCTCTACTGGCCTTTGCCCTGTGCTGAGGGGGCTGGGTGGCTGCTGCATTATTTTTTAGATGCTGTATATTCCTCACTTGCTGTGCAATGTATGACACTAATGACAGAGTAATATGGTTCAGAGACGCTGTTAAGGGCAGGAATATATCCAGTTTCTGTTTATAGTAATACATGCTTCATTGATTAGCTGTTAAACGTCGCTTGTTTTGTAATGTATTATTATTCAGGTGAGGGGTGTATCTTGTTACTTGGCACCTGTAATTTTAGACCTGGCATGTGCATGAAACTGTTCTTCATGGCATGTATTTTATCAGTAACTTGTTTCCTTTGACACCTGTGCCCTCATGTTTTGAAGAGTGCAGTTAATTGTTGGTACGTGGAGGGTGCATCCAGCTGTTCCTCACACAGGAGTCCCACCTCTTCTAACCTCTGCTAATTTTACTGGCACTCACTGCTGCTATAACTAGGTAGCCATTTACACTGTTAGGAGTGCAGTATCTGTCAGTGTGTGTGTGTGTGTGTGGGAGCCATCAGGAGCTTGCGATCTCAATATTAACTGCTGTGTGACAGTGATTGCAGGAGCGAGGGGATGCTGCTGTGTGTTAACCAGGCAGAGAGGTGTCTTAATAGCTCAGCCACGGCTCTGAGTCTGCCCGTTTATCCACAATCCCACCGGAGAGGAGGTCGGGGCTTCTGGGGATGGAGCGGCAGGATTCTACGAGACTGCGAGCAAATTGAATGCACTGGGGAGAACAGAAAGATGAGAGAGACAGCCAGGTTACTCTTACTGAATCGTAGTGTCCCAGATCGAGGAGGGTATGGAGGGAGGAGAGAACAGGAATGTGGAGGAGGGCGTTGTACTTGGCGATGGCCGTCTCTCTCTCTCTCTCTCTCTCTCTCTCTCTCTCTCTCTCTCTCTCTCTCTCTCTCCTCTCTCTCTCTCTCTCTCTCTCTCCTCTCTCTCTCTCTCTCTCTCTCTCTCTCTCTCCTCTCTCTCTCTCTCTCTCTCTCTCTCTCTCTCTCTCTCTCTCTCTCTCTCTCTCTCTCTCTCTCTCTCTCTCTCTCTCTCTCTCTGTGCTGCAGGGTGTTGTCACAGCAGTGCTGTGTGCTTCCAGCTCTGTGCGTGGAGCATTTCAAGGATTGTGAGTGGCTGCATGGTTTGGAGTTAGCTGGGTGCTGATTTGTGGTTTGTCACCGTAACTGCGTACAGTAATTGGTATTTAGTGTGTGTGTGTCTAATTATTTAGGATGTTTACAGCTAAATCATTTGCAAAGACTTGTGTGTGTAGAGTGTGAACTAGCCTGTCTGTAGTATTGAGTTGATGTGCTCTAGGAGCAGTTTCTAGTGGTGTGTGAGCGCTGAATGCAATGCTGTGTCCGTCTGGGTGCCTGTCACTCCTTCAGGAGCTCTCTCCACTGCAGTGTCTGTTTGGCAGGCCTCGTCGCAGGACAATGTGTCCAGGGAGACAAGTGTGCCGAGCCTTGCCAGTGCAAGGGAGAAAGGTGAGTCTTTAACACCAGGGTGTTTGTTAACTAGATTAGGCAGGCTTTACTGCTGCACATTTACATCTTGTTTTGTAAGTTTTAAACAACATCAGAAGCTTCAAGACATGGCTTATGATTAGAGATGTTGGCAGTGATCACCAAACTAGTATGGGATCCTACACTAATCTCTGTGTCTTGGTATTATCCTATTGTCTTTATTTTAAACTATTTTCAGGCCCCTAGTGCTATGCGAGTTCTGATCCTACTATAAAATGCCAAGCTTTTTTGTTTAATTGATTAGGACTGTGCTGGATATGCCTGCATGTTGTATGAGG
This sequence comes from Acipenser ruthenus, assembly GCF_902713425.1. Classification (NCBI taxonomy): domain Eukaryota; kingdom Metazoa; phylum Chordata; class Actinopteri; order Acipenseriformes; family Acipenseridae; genus Acipenser; species Acipenser ruthenus. Next base: position 20,768,435 of record NC_081214.1, on the reverse strand, counting down.
TGCGAGTCAGAGACTTTATTAGGACTTGGAAAAAATGGCATTTTCTAATTAGAATCATGTTAAGGTTCAATTCTCTGTGATGGGCCCGGTGTGATAGAGATGACATGGAATTTTGGTTGTCCTAAACCTAGGGGGCACTGAAACAGACTTTTAGACAAATGTTTTGGCAAGAAGTATGTAAGCTATTTGTGAAGTTTGATGTGAATTAAATGAAGAACTGGCTGTATTGAGGCTTTTTTTTTTTTTTTTTGCATCCTGTGACGTTAATGATCACTAAATAAAATGTTTTTTTAGCAGTAATAATACTATCTTCATTTGCAGAGCCTCTCTTTGTGAAGAGAGCCTCTCGTCCTGATACTGTTACTTTTAAACAGTTTTTAATCTGCTCTAAATCTATGTGTTCTGCACTGCTGCGCTTCTGAAGCGCTTTCTTTTTTCTTTTTATTTTTTGTTCCAACCTCTTAGAAATTCCAGAAGTTCCTTTAATTCATTTCACAAGATTTTCACATCTTTAAAACAGACTGATCTGATAAAGTTTCAATTGCAGAAAGAAAATTGGTGTGTGTATTTTAGGGGTGGGAATATTGGCACTCCCCCCTAGTGTGTTTGCTTAGGCTACCCTTGTGATTCCCATTGAGGGAGCGTGTCTGTGTGCCCAGTAGGAGGGGTTGCTGTCATTGGCTTCATCTCCTTTACAGCTTATTAAAGAGAGCCGTCACCTCAGTCATGCAGAGTGGAGCTGTTGGAAGCCCCCCCCCGGAGACCCAGGCTAATCAGTTAGCTGTAACAGTACAGACTGAGGCTCTCCTCCCTCCCTGCCTTGGGACACCACTCTCTACTAATTCAGTCATCTTGCCTCATCAGTCATCTTGCAATTTCATCGCATTTCATCATGTGAGCACAGCATATGTAATTTGCAGAAGGGCATATTTTCATAAACTTCAATAAATCATTGATTTTTAATAGAATGGTGATGTCTCTTTTTCATAATCCTTCTCTCTGGCGTTTTTATCATCATCATCCTGAAGATCTTTCCCTTTTTTATAGTGCAAGGCTGTGTTGTTTGGTTAAGATGCTAGATGGGCAAACCCAGGAAATCAGCAAAAATAAATCCGTATGCAATCCCCTTACACTCTCACCAATAGTACACATTTTCAGTTTACTTCCTTCTCGGTTGGCTTAAAGCTACAGTGCAGCAGCACAGACAAATCTGTATAGCCCGTATTGCTCCAGTAAGGAGATGCTCTGTGACCTATACCTGACCTACATATTACACACAGCGTTCGTTCTGCCACCCTCCCAGCATGTCAAGAACTAATCCACTAAAGTAGAGGTTTCAATGCCTCCCTTCCCGCTGACTGTGTCTTGAGTTTTACAGCAAAGCGAAAGGCCAGTTAAATCAAGCATCTCTGCCATACATTCTCAACACCTGGGTTTTATGAAGCGCTTCTCTGAATCAATGTGACGTAAGCTTCCCTTTTTGTTGATTTTATGCTAAGAGGGTGCCACCGTTTCATTTACTGAGAGCATGTCCTTTTACAAATCTCCAAATACTGAATTTCCAAAGACACGTTATTCTAGCTATGTGAACAATTTGGTGTATCCCCTTCAGTCACCGTGTGCATCATTGTACCACATTAAAGGGTACATAAGGACCTTTTTATTTTATTGTGTTACATGTTCCCATGTGTTGCTACAACTGTTTACGTAAGGTGTGTGTGTGTGTGTTGGTTTTTTTAAATTTATTTTTTTATAAATATTCACCGCCGCAGCCCCCCTGATAACTCGGGAAACGGAGGCTGGAACACGCGTCCTCTAAAACATGCTCCTGCCAATACGTCATTTTTCGCACTGCGGATCCACAGCGATGCCACCAGACCTGTAGTGCCGGAGGACAACACAGATTTGAATGGCTCCACTGCAGAACCACAGGCGCCCTATCGACCACAGGGGTCGCAGGTGCGCGGTGAACCGTGGATTCCTCTGCCGACCTAAGCTCTCCCCACCCGGGCGGCACTCGGCCAATTGTGCGCCGCCCCCTAGGAACCCCCGGTTACGGTCGGCAATGACATAGCCTGGATTCGAACTCCAGGCTATAGGGCGCATCCTGCACTCCAAGCGGAGCGCCTTTACTGGATGCACCACTCGGGAGCCCCCTTGACCACTTTTTTAAATTGCATTCCCTGCCTCAAGATGGCTTAACATGTACCCTCATGAACCTCTCAGAACTACATTTCCCATCTTCCTCATGCTCACATATGTAACTCAGATGGATTTACCAATGGGAACATGTAACACAATAAAATAAAAAGGTCCTTATGTACCCTTTAAGTTTCCTATTTATGTATCTATTTTGTTATTTTCATCATGTTTTTTTCTCACTCTATAGAGTTCACACAAACTGCTTTTAAAATTTCTGAAAATAATTCCAAAATCGTGACCAACAGTGATATGCTGTAGCGCTAGGAATCTAAGCTCACGATCTGATCTGTGCATGAACCTCTTAGGAGGTGACATCTCTGGTGTATTGAAAGAACATTCTAACATCGACTCTCTCCGTCTCTCATTCTTCTCTACAGTATGCCTCAGCCGGCTGCCTGCTCTCCTTGCACCACAGCGAGAAGCCGGAGCATGAAGAGGTGTGTGAGTTCCGGCCGTACACCTGCCCCTGCCCGGGGGCCTCCTGCAAGTGGCAGGGCTCGCTGGAGGCGGTCATGCCCCACCTGATGCACGCCCACAAGAGCATCACCACGCTGCAGGGCGAGGATATCGTCTTCCTGGCCACGGACATCAACCTGCCGGGGGCCGTCGACTGGGTCATGATGCAGTCCTGCTTCGGCCACCACTTCATGCTGGTGCTGGAGAAGCAGGAGAAGTACGAGGGCCACCAGCAGTTCTTCGCCATCGTGCTGCTCATTGGGACCCGCAAACAGGCCGAAAACTTTGCCTACCGCCTGGAACTCAACGGGAACCGCCGTCGGCTGACGTGGGAGGCCACGCCTCGGTCCATCCACGACGGCGTGGCCTCTGCTATCATGAACAGCGACTGCTTGGTCTTTGACACCTCCATTGCCCACCTCTTTGCAGACAATGGCAACCTGGGTATTAATGTCACTATATCCATGTGCTGAGCAGCAGTTGTGTTGGCAATGAGTGTGGAAGTTGAGAGAGAAAGAGGAACCTGCCTCAGGAGGAGGCAAAGGAGGGTCTTTGGATTTTTCTCACCATGGAAACCCCGTAGGGGGAGGTATCTTGCTAAGCTCTGCAGAGTTCTGCAAGGGTGACTGGCTGCTGCAAACTGCTCTGATGTCAAGTAACCTGTGTGAGGACAGGCATGATTTTGTGTTTGTGAGCCTGCATCTGGCGTTGCTATAATGCTGCATACTTACATTTTTTTTTTTTTTCTACAAATTTGCAGCAGTCAGCTGACCTGTACGGGTATGTTTGCGGGTTCATGCAGTCGTCTTGTACACTGATGTTTGGGTGTGCATGCTTGCAAGGGTGTGGACGTGTACGGCACCTGTTTCTGTGCGTGCATGTAAGTATGCATCAGTGTGGCTGCGTGTGCATGCAAGTGTGTGGAAGCCAAGCTGTGTACTGTGCATAGGTAGTAAAATTGCACAATGTGCACACAAGACTGCAAGTTAATGTGGAGAGCAGGAGAGAGACTGATCATTGTGATTTTAATGGTGATCCCAAATGGTCCCGCTAGGTAGGGTCAAAACTGATTCTGCATTATGTGATGCAGAGCAGGCAAGCTCCAGCAGAGGGCACTTCGAGGCACTTTGGAAATATCAGGCTACAGTCACTTTGGTAGCGTAGTAATAGCAGTGAGGAATAGGTTTGTTCTGAACTGAGAAAATGTTTTCTTCAAAAGGTAGGACCTATGGGCAGAGAGTTTAGGTGCAGAAAATGTCATTCAGTCATTTTAATCGCAGCATTCCTCGGCAATCGGTACAATATTTCTAGAGCTCCAAAATATTCCACTGGGACATTGATGCTGTCACCATAATACCTTAGATGAACGCTCAAGAGATGTGTGTGTGTGTGTGTGTGTAATTACTATGACATCAAATGCCTACAAGTACCTCCACTGTTTGTTTTCAAACACACTTTCCCTTGCCAAAGGTATGTTCAACATACTGAAATGTTGGGAAGTGTATATATAACATACATACTTACATACACACACACTATGTTGCAATGGAAACAGAAAGCTATATTTAAAAAAAAAAAAAAAAAAATACGTTCTTGTAATCTTTATGTACCTATGGAGGTATATGGAAAGTATATTCCGATAATATGCATGATCCTACGTCATGGTGCTTCCAGGGTCAGCAGCTTCATTTAAAAATGCCACTAACACTCTTGCAAAAAAAAAAAAAAAGACTTGGACATTCTACCAAACAGTGATGAAAAACTCAGAAGCAGTGAGGTTCAGTTCAATAACAGAATAATTTAAGGAGATGTTTTAAAAGAGGAGCAAAATAAAAGAACACAAAACATCCATTGTACATGTTTTAATATAATCCCCCCTTTTGTTTTACCATCACTAACGTATGATAATTTCACTCAGTATAGGTTGTGTCAGCAATATCGCATAGTATAGCCATGTGGTCTAAGCATGGCGAGTCTGCCCAGCATCCCCTCCCTCAGTGTCCTGCGTGCATACACTGGGGGCGGATGGAGAAATATACATTGTTTAAACAGTTTATGAATGAAAACAATGTGCTTTAAGAAACATAGGATATATAAAATAACATATTTAAACTGTGGGCAAAGTGAATAAACTAAACTGAAACATGAGTCGGACTATAGATTATTATCACACAATAATAAAATGTTTTGTTGGTTTTGGACTGTTAATGCACTTATAAGTGCATTATATATTCTGACCCATACATTATTTTAGTTCTATATTGCAGTACTACTGCCAAGCATGATGGGCATTCTTGCACTAAGGTTACCTTCTCCCCTTGTACACATGATAATATTCAGGTATTCAGTAATGAATCCGTCATCCTCAGAATTGCAGGCAATCAAGCTTTTTCTGTACACAGCCACTATACAGCCACTATACAGCCACATCTCTTTAGAGTGTTATGGCTGAAGTGATATTTCTTCTCATGTATTTAGCCTGACCCTGATGGTTTAAATGAACAGATTGTATAGATAGCAGGGCCCTATTTACTTGATAGCTGACTGCAATCCGTGATACACTGCACGTTTGCAAGGCAAGCCAGTGCTATTAAACAGAAGGCTTGTCTACCAGAACTAGCTGTAGGAGGTGTACGCTTGAAGTCCAGGAAGTTGTGGATTCTATTTATTCAAACGGGAATTTGCATCGGTCTGGCTTTGAAAATCGTATATATTTGCATTCTTTCATGTTCGTAAATCTTGGTGTTGTTTCCATGCATTTTTGTTCAATGGTTAAGTAGAAAGACGAATCTGTATAGTTTGTTGCACTTCTGTTAACAATGGGGTAGAGTTATTACCATGGATTTTCTGTGAAGGCTTCAGGGATTCACTAGACCCAGGGTGCAATACAGCAAGTTTCTTGTGTCGCTCTTGAATGACCCGCCAACAGCATTGCAGCCTTTTACTACAAAACTGAAAGCCAGGTACCAGTGCCCTGCTATTACCACACACCGCAATTTCAGTAGTAGCCATCCTGGTGTGCTTTGTTTTCAGTTTAGAAAGCCATACATCAATACATTTTGGTTTGAACAGATTGCAGTTATAAATTATTGTATGTTTTGTGGAAGCCACAGTTGCTTAGAATTGTTCTTTATTTGTATCAAATTAGTATTTTCAGTGTATTGCAAAAAGTATTATTCGTGGTTTGTAACATTACATGGGCTAGATTTGTTTTTCCTTTCGTGACATTATTATTATTTTATCGTTATTAATAAATATATTTAACATTTTGCTAAGGTGGGATTTCAAATGGCATTCCTCCTAGTAAAATAAACTTTTTCATATTAAAATTGATGGTTGTCTAAATGGTGACAACAAAAAATGATATTAGAAGAACAGTTTATCTGTGAAACAATAGGCAATTTATTTTTTTCAAATCAGTCAGAACTCGGTTGGAAAACCTATAGAAGCTTGACACTCTTGGACAGTCTAAATTAGTGGTTGATCGTGTCCATGCACTACATTGTATTGACACAAATGTATTAGTCATAATCATTAACTATTCATTCAAATTTGAATGGTCCTGCATAGGACTCTGTGGCATCAGGAATAATCCCATGAAATTATATTCGGATGGGAAATTGGATTTCTTGTAGCATTTAACCTTCTGTAGCGCTTTTTAATATTTTTACATTTTAGGTTTGTGGGCGAGGTTCTAGATTCAGTGCTATAATGTATCATTCCAAATACACAACTGAGTAATTGTTTAATTAAACACTATAATGGTAATAAAAACAGACTTTGGCACATACCACTTTTCAGTTTGGTGTATTAGATGCTTCCATCATTCCTCCCTATTCTGTAGTTTTGAGTTTCAGCAGTCCACCGTGGAATACAGAACTGCAGCCTGTCGCATGCCGTCAAGAGACAGAAACTGTACCAGATCATAGGCTGGGACGTGGGATTGTAAAGGCGAGACACACATGCATGGCAGAAGTATGCGTCTTAGTGTATGTATAGATGGCAACACGTCTCGTCAACAATATATTTTGACATCAGAATAAAAGCTTTTTAAAGTGATACACAACAATTATTTTTACTTCCAGCTGTTGCTCTCAATTTTAGCTATTCCTATATTTTCTTGCCTTTCTGCATCCTTGTGCCCTATGTTAAAGGCATACAGAACTGTTTGGTATATCGCCTATTAGTAATATACCTGAAGCTGTGCATTAAAATGTAAACCAGTTTGAACCTGTGTGTTATGCTTCAGGACTGCCCAATGCCTGGTGATCTGTACATTTGACAAGTGCATTCTGCATTGACTTCTAGGGGAGTGTGTCTCAGCCATAAGAGACGCATCATATCTGTAACATGTACTTTGGAGAACAATGGATAAATACACTACACCTCAATGCTGTCCATCAGTATATGGGAGTGTTAAAGACAAGGTTCTACAAGATGGGAATGTTGCCTACAGTGACAGCCATACATTTACTATGGAAGTTGCTTTCATTTAACTTTTTTTCTATGTGTATTTAATCCTATATCGGCTCACGTCTGAGTGCTATCTTTTAATATCATTTCTTAATATTTATCAGATCTCATAATGCTATACAACATGCTGCAGACTGAATTTATTTTAAAATGGATGCAAAGTAGGAAAAATGACCAATATTGGGAAATATTTACCATATTCAGCCGTTTCTTGCCCTGGTGTCAATGAAGCTTTGCATTTTGCTGGGAGATTTTAAGTATAGGTGCCCACAAATGACCCTTGTGTAAGAAACAATATGTAGTTGTCTACATTTATATCTTAGAACGTGGGCTTAGGGTAAAATTGACTTAATTTTGTGTGCATTGGCAATGAAAAAAATACTGTGGCCGTCCTGTTGAGCAGGTTATTGTTTGTAAAGTAAAAGGATTCTCTTTATTGTTTTGATTTAATGTACTCTTGTTTTTATTTACAAATCCTAATTATGTAGATGCTTTTTTGAGCATCCATGACATTACTTTTCTGTTAAATTGTGTAATATTACAATACGTTTGCTTATTTAATTTTGTTAACATTTATAAAAAAGTCATGTATTACCAGTAGGAATCTAACCTGTTTCTGTCTCAGTTTCACTACAAATCAATTAAATACAATTTACATAGCTGAAGTGTTGGCTATGCCATTGATGGGGATGGGGATGGGGTGCATTGTTCAGTTTGCTGCTTTTTGAACTCACATGCTTACTGTTTGACCAAGGATATGCCCTTAAGTCACCTGAAGATATATGGGTCAGATGTTAGTAAGTGGTTTAGGTAGTTTTATTTATATGTACTTCATACCTAAACATCAGCCCAATTTCTGTTTTGGGTATCTTCATGGTAAGGTGGGGGTAATAATAAACCCAAACAAACTATCATTACCAATGCTTGATATATTTGTCATGACTAGGATAATTTTATTTACACACATACAAGGCTTTCTGATAACTTCAACAAAACATCCTATTAAAAGTACCAGTCTAAAATATACATCTTCTTCTGATGTTATTCTTAACAGTACAGAAACTAGGAGAACCAGACTTTTGAAATAAATCGGTCCAGGTCAGTTCCTCCAGTGCTCCTGGTCTCGACTGTTATCCCTGCCTCTCGCTGATCTCTCTCTATCAGACGGGTCGCTCCGCTCCCTGTTCCGGCTTCCCTGGCTCGAGTGCTCAGAATGCCAGTGTCTGTCCTCTCTCCTGCCCCTGTCAGAGTCCCGCTGGCTGTTATACCACCGATCCCCCTCCTTCTCACCAACTTTACCATCCTGCAGGCTGCCATCATGGTGGCGACTGCTGCTGCTGCTGCCCTGGAGATCTCTGTACCGGACCCCACCCCTCTCACACTCCCTGCTTCTTCCTTCATTCTCCTTCCAGGGCTTCCTGTCCTCCTTAAATCTCTCGGAATCCGGAAAGCGACTGGTGCTGGCATACTTGTCATACCCAGAATCCTCCTTTTCTTTTTTGACGGTGGGTTGGGTCAGGGATGGCATTGCCACCCTGCCATGTGAATTTCGGCTGTCTGAATCCCCCCGCCTCTCCTCCTTGGCCTTCTTTTTTTCTTTTTTCTCTTTCTTCCTCTTTTTCTTTTCTGGAAAAAAAAAAAAAAAGATTAAAAAAATGCTTAAATATAACAGCTGTTTTGCAATACTGATTGAGACTTTAATTTCATTGTTATTAGGGGGGAATCTATAAGGGAGATATCCACCCTATAATATCAAGGGACTAATTTCTTTCTCTATAAGAGATACAGCCCCTGCTGTCACTAAGTATATTCCACTGTTGTACAAAGAATATAATACAGCAATAATCCTAGCGAGATCCATACAAGCGTGAAAACAGTTACATTAAGATGCATGGTCTCAAAATTCATTAAACTTTTTGGTTTGGCAAAAATATGAAACATCTGAAAGTCCAATCCCCGTTAGGTCCCGAGTTCTACCTTTCTTGCGCTTCTTGTCTGGCATTTCACACTCCTCTTCCTCGAATTCTGAAGAGGAAGGAGGCGGGGTTTTCGGGGCACAGCCCTCTTCCCGTATTCGTTTTGTCACTTCATCCAAATCCTCAGAATCTTTAGGGGGACGGTAATTGGCAACATGATCCACACGGATCGTTCTGCCCTTTATCTGTGAAGGAGCAACAAAGGTTTGTGAGGACCAGAAACACTTTCAACTTCCTGCTAGTCTTTAACTAGTCATTTGCTGTTTTTTATTTAGATTTATGTGTCGCCTATTCTAAATCCCCATTTCTGAATGTTCAACAAATGTTATTTCACATAAAAAAAGTCTATTTTAAGAAACCTAAAACATAATCCAGCTGCAACAAATTGGGACACACAATGCATAACATTGTGCGTGTGACAGACTCCAAAACTAACTACCCTGCCACCGAAAGAATATCTGATTCACAACTACTGACTGGGTTTACCTTAATTCCATTGAAGTTATCCACTGCCAGAATTGTGCTCCTCTGGTCCTCATAGCAGATAAAGCAAAAGCCTTTAGATTTTCCCGTCTTGTTGTCTCGCACAAGATTGATATTGGCGATCTCACCGTACCTGCCAGACAAATTCCATCAGAGATAAGCTTGTGGAAAGGGTAGATTTAAATCAATGCATTTTTTTAAATGGCAAACTGTGTCAAGTTAATAAATAACTTACTGTGAGAACACACAAATTATGTCCCCCTCTGTTAAGTCATACGGGAAACCACCTGTCAGAAAGAAACATCAGTTAAAATGGTGAATAGCACAGATCAATAAGAAAACATATTGAAAACAGGTTTACAAACCCAGATGGCTTTTAACAGTATAATTCAATTATTAAACAGGCAATATACATTTTATGAAAAACACATTACAAATGAAGAAAATATCAGTAAAGTTGAATGAAAATAAGATGATATTTTAGCACCCTAGGCTATATATTCCTTAAAAAATAATATCTACTTATTTGACACAACACAAGGAACTCTGCACATTAAAAAAGGGTTTATTATTGCAGGATTACTAAATTAACAAGTTTGAACGCTGCTCCATGAAATGGCTTAACTTACCTATAAATATCCAGGCACTGTCCTTATATTCTGCATGCCAGGAGACTTTCTCATTTATGCCAAGCTGTGCTTCCCTCTGGTTCAGTTCATTGATCAGTTTAACCTTTGTAAGAGGACTTTAAAGAGAACACCGTTTGTTGGCTTCCAACCATATTCAACCCAAGTGCATGTAATCAAAAGATTTAAACACTTAGGAAACGTTGACCGAGTTTATTACTCTTAACTGAATCTTAGCCAATGTCAGACTTTTTACCTGTCCAAGGTTCAAATCCAATCTCATGCAGTGCTGTCCCATTTAAAATAGTGTTATAAAAGTGTCACCATGTTAATTTATAACTTGTTCGTCACAACTTGATGGTAAATAGATAAAGTAATAAAATAAACAGAAATTGTTTTTTTGGATAACAATTTTCTAATCCTACACCAGAAAACTCATACCCGCCCACTATACGCCACTCGATTTTACCAGTACACTAAATGCATACAACTAACTGTGTCTCTATCCAACAACTGGGTAGGAAAGCTTAGAACAAAAGGGAAACTGGTCACACATACAACTGAATTTCTTTAGAAAACAAACACACGGGTTCAGAATAAAATGAGCCCTTAAATTGTACAACAAAGCAGAGCTTTGGAGCATTACAAACTAACTGTTAGTATCACGTTGCAACGGTACATATCCGTCAATACATTTGCATGCCATACAAACACGTTACGTTTTTTGCAGCTCGTCCTAATAATAATAGTTACTTAATTAGATTTAGCAGAATAAAACTCCAATGTTATTACACGCTGCGTTTATAATATACACACAGTACACAAACTGCCTCAGCGCCAGCTTCCTACTCGTTGCGGGTAGTTGGACGAGAGTGTGAGTTCACAATGATCTCCTTTTGTAAAAAAAATAAAAAATATATATAACTACTTTCGTAAAGATTCTAAATTCAACTTACTTCATGATATAAATTCAACCTCGACTTCCTGCGTCCTTTTGCATTATTTCTGCTTCCGGGTCGTGCAACGAGCGAAAAATACCTCATGAATATTTCAAACGGTTTGAATATTCGTGATCGGAGTTGACGTATGTAGTTTAGCGGTCTCTTGCAGAAGTAATTGAAAGCTTTTTTAAAAAATATTATTAAGACCTGCTACAGAGGACAATGTAATATTCGCTTTGAAATCCCTTAAAAATTATTTATAAATAAGAAGACATTCCTGATAGACAAAGGACAGGTTCACACAGCCGTTAAACTTTATTCACAGCATAGTATGCAAACTCCATCAAGGATAACAAGAGATTTTGAATCATTTTACTTTATTTTTATTTAAAAAAATGGACTCTCATATAATTCAAAGTAAATATGTGACACACACCCATATACCCCGATCGTAACCGTCACCTTTTAAATCAATGAGCCGGTCCAGGACGAAGAATTGATTCTGTTAGATTTAATTTGGCTTTGTTTGTAAATGTTCATTTTAAGGCATCAAAAAGGTATATTGGGTCTGTAATTCATTTACAGAATTTGAACGTTTTTTGTTTAACCAGTTTATTATTATTATTATTATTATTATTATTATTATTATTATTATTATTATTATTAATTTCTTAGCAGACGCCCTTATCCAGGGCGACTTACAATCGTAAGCAAATACATTTCAAGTGTTACAATACAAGTAATACAATAAGAGCAAGAAATACAATAACTTTTGTTCAAGCAAAGTACAAGTGTGACAAACCACAATTCAACAATACAGCAGATAATAGTGATAGTTACATCAGGATATGATTAAATAGTGATAGTTACATCAGGATATGATTAAATACAAAGTACTACAGGTTAAACACTTGGCAGATTACAGTATTCTGAAGTACAGGATTAAATGCAGTAAAATAGGGGGCAGATAAGAGCAAAATAAAGCACATTTACATGAAGGGTGATAGTGTCCCAGGATACAAACAGAGGAGTTCTACAGGTGCTGTTTGAAGAGGTGAGTCTTAAGGAGGGACCGGAATGTGGTCAGGACTGGGCAGTCCTGACATCTGTAGGAAGGTCATTCCACCACTGCGGAGCAAGGGTGGAGAAGGAGCGGGCTCTGGAGGCAGGGGAGCGTAGCGGAGGTAGAGCTAGTCTTCTAGTGCAGGCGGAGCTGAGAGGTCGAGTGGGGGTGTAGGGAGAGATGAGGGTCTGGAGGTAGCTGGGTGCAGTCTGGTCAAGGCATCTGTAGGCTAGTACAAGAGTCTTGAACTGGATGCGAGCGGTGATCGGGAGCCAGTGGAGCGAGCGGAGTAGTGGAGTAGCGTGGGCGAAGCGAGGCAGAGAGAACACCAGGCGGGCAACAGAGTTCTGGATGAGCTGGAGCGGACGGGTGGCGGACGCAGGGAGGCCAGCCAGGAGGGAGTTGCAGTAGTCTAGGCGGGAGAGTACCAGGGCCTGGACCAGGAGCTGGGTAGCATAGTTGGTGAGGAAGGGTCGGATTCTTTGGATGTTTCTCAGGAAGAATCGGCAAGTGCGTGCCAGAGTAGAGATGTGCTGGGAATAAGAGAGGCAGGGGTCCAGGGTGACTCCAAGGTTCTTAGCTGAGGAAGAGGGAGAGAGTGTGGTAGATTCCAGAGGAACAGAGATAGAGATATCAGAGGAGGGGGAGGAGGAGGGAAAGAAAAGGAGGTCAGATTTAGAGAGGTTGAGTTTGAGGTGATGCGAGTGCATCCAGGAGGAAATAGCAGACAGACAGGTAGAGATACGGGAGGAGATGGTGGAGTCAGAGGTGGGGAAGGAGAGGAAAATCTGAGCATCATCAGCATAGAAATGGTATGAGAAACCATAGGATGCGATGAGGGGGCCCAGGGAGCGGGTGTAGAGAGAGAACAGGAGAGGACCCAAGACTGACCCTTGGGAGACTCCAGTTAAGAGAGGGTGAGGTGTGGAGGTTGCTCCACGCCAGGTTACCTGGTAAGTGCGGTTGGAGAGGTAGGAGGAGAACCAGGCCAGAGCAGTGCCAGAGATCCCCAGGTCAGCAAGAGATGATAGTAGAATAGAGTGATCAACAGTGTCAAAGGCAGCAGAGAGGTTGAGAATTAGGACAGAGGAGAGAGAGGCAGCTCGGGCACACTTAAGTGAGTTGGTGACAGACAGGAGGGTGGTTTCAGTGGAGTGAGCAGAGCGGAAGCCAGATTGGAGAGGGTCAAGCAGAGAGTGGCGGTGTACAGTCCGCTCGAGGGTTTTGGAGAGGAAGGGTAGGAGGGAGACAGGACGGTAGCTCTGGAGGGAGGTGGGAGTTTTCTATATAGTGTGTTTTTTTTAATGTTTTATTATTCCATTATGGACTTTTTAATTATTTTATTACTCGTTTTATTGCAAGCTTGTTTTCAATAAGCTCTGCTGACGTGCCGTCATCTCAGTCGTATGAGTGGGAGAAGGAATAGCAGAGTGCTCGAGCCGCTGACAAAAAGCCCCGCGTTATCTGCTGCCTGCGGACCAGATTGCATGGAACTGCCTGCTGCTGTCCGCTCACTGAATCAGTCCCTACCTGCAGCTACAGCCGGAAGACATTAGAAATGTTATGGGAATAATGCAAACCAATTTCCGAAGATATTAAACCATTTTCATGAGCAATTCTCAGTGAACTTTACCCCCAGCAGCACAAACAGGTACAGCATGCTGTGATAAGGGCACTGTAGGTTTTGTACAAGACGCAAAGGTGGTCAGACCTATAGCATTAATTGAAACTTAGAACATATAAATAAAGAAAACAAAGTATGTTTAGACAGGACAGTTAGACAGTTCAGCCACAGAAATAAACACACAGGTTTGTGAAAGCCACTCAGAGCCCTTACTTACCAAATACCCTGGTATCCCTGAATAGATATTTGTCTCCTCTTTAAAAATATTCTATACAATTCCATGAAGAAACCGATACAAGTTGAACATAGACAAATATTTGCTGTTTAATATTTCAAATGGAGTATTAAAAATACAGAAACAAATTGTGTACATTCAGTATAATAACAACAGCTTTATGGATAAATATGAATTCTTAGTTGGGCCTTAAGGTTTACTTCTGTTCCCTGAGCTACATTTTGCTTCATCTGTGCTGGATTTTAACCCAGGTTCCAGCTATTAAGACAAAGTCTCTGTAAGGGGCTAAAACACTGAGCCAACCCAGTGTGTTCAGCACAAACTAATCAGAGCTCCTTTTAAGACAAGTGTTTGCAAATATTCTTTTGGTTCTTTGTCCAGGTTCCATTACTGAGTGTTGCAGAATAGCAAATGGTCTGGATCAAACTGCAGGAACAGCTGATGAGACAAGAAAAGAATGGTGTTGTCGATTAAATAATCTGATGTTTGTTGTAGCATACTGTGTACAATGCATGGGTGCACAACCTGAAACCCGTCGCCCGTATTTGTCCCCCCAAGTGTCAACCAGCAGCCCCCACACGCTGTATAAGCCCACACTACAGGGATCCAAGGAATCAAATAGCTCATACACTTAACTGTAATTTTGTACCACCAATAATTAGAAATTGTGACATGAAAGGTTATTTTATTGCCATAAGCCTTCCTATTTGGACACATTTCTTTCAAGTTTGTTTCCTTCATACTTCATTAAAGCAAAGCAGGAGTCATGGTTAGAGGAACAAGGACAGACTGTCTAAAATCAAGTCAATTGAAATGTCAAAATCCTGAGATTAATTATTTTATGATCTTGACAACCAATCCCCCCCGCCCCCCCGTCCTCAATGAGGCACCGTACCATGATGGCTATTAGCCAGGCTCTAACTTCAGGGACTGTATAAAGCAAATAAAGACATCTGTATCCCTCTCCCCTTCATTATACTAATGGAATAACACAGGAAGCCTAAAACAGAATCGGCCTCTGTACCAATTTTTTCTATTGAATGGCTGGCATGAAACATGCCTTATCAATAGGTGCACAAGCCGTAACCAATAGTACACGATTCTAAAACGATTAGCATTTTAAAAATATCATTAAACATCTATGTTTCGGTGCTATAGAACCTGAATGTAAACAGTCATTAATTGTGTATTAATAACGGTCAAAGATAAACTATGTGGTGTCATGTAATGGCTGCAGTGCCAAGGACACTGATGACGAGTGAGGATAGGACACGCACACACATTCCAGAAATGGAAATACAGGGGAAAACAACAGGAGCAAAACCAATTGAAAAATAGCAAAGAACATTTGAAATGGTAATGATGCTTTCAAGATCTGAAAGACAGAAAACATGAAAAATCATGCATATCACCCACGTCCGCATCTGATGCAAAATTTTTTTTTTACAAAAAATAAAACAAAGAAGAAAATGACTTAGTACCTCTAGCTGCAAATTGACAAAGATGTTTAATCTGAAACATAAGAACAGTAAATAGACAATGGAAGCTATTTTATGTGCTAAGAAACTCAAACATTGCAGTCAACCCTGTATCATCTTAAATGCTCCATTTACATTCTTTATAAGCAGGGTTGACTGTAAGAAACACAGAGAAAGGTCGTGGATTATGAAGAGAAAATAATACACAGTAGATATGGTTGGTTCATTTACCTTCCCTCTGGTTGTTTTCTGTGGGGATATGAGCAACGCTGAAGACTCTGGCAATGGTGGCAGATGCTGGAAAGATCCTGACCCTCATTTGGGCAAACATGATTCCTACCTGTTCCCTTACCTCCAGCTGCCAGTAGGCATACACAAGTGGGTTGAGCAGGGAGTTGGAAAGCCCTATGAGCCACAAATAGTTCTCGATCACTTGGTAAAGATGACATCCCTCACAGAATGCCTGTACGACGCTGGTCATAAAGAAGGGTGTCCAGGAGATGGTGAAACAGCCCACCAGGATAGCCACTGTCCGCAGGGCTTTCATGTCTCTTGTGTAGTGTCCAGTCTGAGTTCGGTGGGAGCTTGCACGTTGAGCCACTCTGATCTGCCGCTCGTGCGAGTAAGCAATCTTTAAGATGTCACAGTAGAAGAATATGAAGACCAAGAAGACAGGAAAAAATGCCACGCAGAAGACAATAATCATGTCCTTGGGGCGCACCACTAAGAACAAGGCACAGAAACCGTCATAGTGTTGCTCATTCTGGAGATCCTTCACCATCACGGGCAAAAACCCCACCAAGAAGGAGAATAACCACAGACCAGAGAGGCATGCAGCCAGTGTGCGGGTGGTCATGATGTTAATGTACCGGAGGGGCAGCTTGATGGCCAGGTAGCGGTCAAAGGCAATCAAAAACATGGTGAGGATGGAGGCAGCGCAGGGAGATGTCACACAGGCCATGCGCAAGAGGCATCCGGTCTTATGTGTCATAGAGGCATGGGCATTGAAGAGCTCTGTGGCGATCCCAGTTATGCCGATTCCCACTAGGATATCGGCCACAGCCAGGTTCAGCACAAAGTACCAGTTCATGCTCCCCTTTTTCTGAATAAGGAGCAGCAGGGCTGCTGCAATCAGGAGGTTGGTGCCAATGATGAGGACAGACGAAATGGTCAGGATCCAGGCGATGATGTTAGGGTTCATACTGCTGTTTTAGGAGGCATCCTCTTTTTCATAATCAGCAACAGAAATGCTTTCAGGCCCGTCATGTCCGAATGTTGTTGCTGTCCTGGCTAAGTGACGTTTGTTAAATTCTTCCCACTGCATTTCCTGTGAATTCTCCAGTGTACACATACACCGACACGCCCTCTCACACACTGATTACAGTTTTCAGTGGACATCAGCTGTTTTAAAATCCTGATTACATTGCTGCATTGTGGCAGATATTGCATCTAGATTAATATTTAGTTAGCATGCATGTATCACACATGCCCGCACAAATATGCAATCAAGTGTTTGAACTGCTCTCCTCCTTTTTCTTATTCTTCTATTCCTATTCAGCAGCCTAGTATCTCAAACACTGTTTAAAGTCACTTTATAGCATCTGGAATCCTCTGTGACCTCAAGGGTTTTAACCACAGCCCTCCACAGACTGAAATCTGACAACAGTCCAGACTTCGCCTCTACTGCTGGAATGCCTTCGTGCTCAAAATAACATCTTTTCTTCATAAGTGTTAGAGGTGAAGGCTGAGGAATAATAATTATTTTTGGTTGGTGTAATGGGCGGTTTCTCTCCCTCTCCCTGTAAGTCTGTTGGTTTTGGGCAGTGCTGATTAAAAACATCAGTCTTTGACAGTACCAAATAGAACCCTCCCCTCGCTGGCTACTTCTTGGTTGCTAGACAGCAACACATTTTCTGTGATAAGTACGCTTTTTATTGATCTTGGTTGCTGCTATGATCCAGCGTACAACTGTGTTCTGAGCCTTCATACGTGTTGACACATTTTATCTCTCTAATACACTCCAGCCTCATTAGAACGCATCAGCTCATATTTGTTTACATTGAATGGCTGCCAGTTTGCTAATTAGTCACACCTGCATGCTCTCTGTGTTTATATCTTGAAGAATTCTGGCCGGTTTCTCTTCTGCTAATCATCAGATCACCTGTAAAAAACAGCAAATAGTTAATTTCATTGTGGAATAGCCCGTGTCTACCATCCCATTGGTTAAGGTGGCTATCCTAATTCTAGCAGGATTACTTCCAAAATGACCTGTAATTAATTCCTATATAAAACAGGGAAATCAAGCACAGTAAAACTTTGATTAACAGTCCCTTGTTACCAGAACAGTGCAGTATTGCAGGTTACATTTTTTACAGGTAAAGGGGTGAATAACATCTTTTTATGAGGTTTCTTGATTGGGAAAGTCGGGTAAAACATTTCACTGTCAAAATCCGATTATCAGAACAATTTGATTATCCAGACCCCCCCTGGTCTCAGTTAGTTTGGATAACAGAAATACATGTAATAACAGTAATGCAAATCAACTTAATTCTGGGAGGCCTCAAATATCTGCTCATCAATCACTTTGAGTCATCAAAACCACTCCCAAAGTTTATCATGGAGCTGCTTTACGAAATGATGTGAAAACTAAAACATTTTTACAGTGTCTTTCTCCTGTTGAAAAGCAACTAAATTATTTATGACTGAACAATACATTTCATGAAAGGCTTTCTAATGCCACTTAAAACTGGATGACTGAATTGATCAGTTTTTTGTCTTCCCCTAATACTCAACCCAGTCCATGTGATGCTGGCATACCTTTTCAGCTGAAACACTGAAGCCCCACTTTCATAACCCAGGTCAGAACAAACACAACACTCACGCACAATTTAGGAATGCTATTCAAAGCTACTAGTTTCAGCTCCATTCAGTCCTCTCTATTGTTAGCGTTTAGTGCGATAGTGCTTGCTGTTTCACTGGTAAGAAGAGACTATTACAAATCTCTCTCTTCTCTAACCAGGTCTACACCACGTTGTTGCTACTGTAGATGTATAGGTGTTGCTGGTGATTTGCCATCAATGGCACAACTTGTTGTTGGGAGTAGGTTGTTAGTGGATTTTGGACAGTGGTATTTCCTAACTTGTACATCTGTTCATGCATCTTATTGCTCAGGTGCAGACCCCCACGCTTTAATCACACAAATCTGCTCACAAACGCACACTTGCTGTCAAACACACCTGGTCACAGAAACACATACATATAGTCTAAAAAGCAAGTGATAGTCTTGTTAAACACTAGTTGTTCTGCTAAGTACAGTGCCCACTGTTATCCACTATGCTGTAAAGTCCAAATGTCCTCTAAAATTACAATGCAGGTTGATAAATCAGGTTTTTTTTGTAAATGAAGGTGTGATTTACAATTTCCTCAATAAGTGGAGGTTGAGAAACCAGACCTTTATTTTCAAATTTATTAACCTTATTTGTGTTTTATACAGTACCGGAGAATACCAATTGAGCAACATATCTCATTTTAAATCGTTACTTTACATGCACATTAATGGAGTTCTGACTTTTTTTTGCTCCTAAATAACATCTGCTTTAAGCGTGGATGTCCCTAGCACATTTCTGTGTAACTATACACTCACACTCGGCTTGGAGCAAATGTACCTTTACCTCTCAGCGCAACAGTATTCATTGTGACTAAAACTATAGAAATCACTGAGTCTGGAAGATAAACGGAAGATAAACGATGAGTATTTTATGAAACATTTGTCCATAGGCTGAATTCTGCAGCCCTGTTGCGGACAAAACAAACTGTATCACGATATGTAGCTATCCATACTGCATGTGTCATGACAAATAATATTGTGCAATTTTATTGCCATGTTTTTATGGTGATGATTTCAAAGCCCAGTAAACAGTAAATGCATTTTGTATTGTATGCTGAAGAGACCTGACACCAACAGTATATGAAAATATGACTTTTCATTTTGTATTTCAGGAATCTGTTCTCTGCATTTCACCATCTGTACCAAAGGGCTCTCCGGCTATTGCGGACAACTTTGTGAAGATGGAAGCTTAGGAACAAACTCTCTAGCCGTCATGCCTCCTGAAGAAATATTTGAAATTGATGCGTTTTAATTGAGGTTTCTTTCCTGACTCTGGACTCTTAATACTTTATAGCCTGGCATTTTCATTGGTTTATCATGGGGGAAAAACTGGAATGAAATAATAAAACATTAACCTTTTTTAAAAAATGATTACAAGGGCCTTATGTAGTTCCATTTTTATGTTTTAGACACAAAGGATTTCCGCTGCTGCATTAGTAGGGCTACTTTATTTTTGGTTTTACAAAGGGTTTATTTCCCCCTGTTTTACATGCTTCAGATCATAAACCAGTCTGATCTGATTAGTATGGCTATTAAAGAGCTTTTAACTATACAAGATAAAACCTTAGCGCAAACAGCAGGAGAAAGGTACCTCTCTTCTCCCTCTTATTATAATTTCCTTTTCTTTACGTTGGTTAATGCTTTAAGTGGGGGTGTGATGTTTGATCTAAGTTTTTTTTTATCTGATAAATGTTCAAATAAAACAGAAGTAACATTTAAAAGCAATTGAAAAGATATGACTGTAGTACCGTTTTCCTTGTGAAATCAGGTTAAAAATAGAAGTCACACTTTACTTTAACAGGTGGCTGTTTATTTGAGTAAGTTAAACAGTCACTAAAAGGAATGAGCACTGGTGCTTGCTTATTCACTTGAATTGTAATTTTTCTGTGACACATGCTGGGCAGGCGGAACTGGATCAGCCAGGTTTCTTCTGGTGTGGGATACTCATACGCTACTGCAATTATAGTGACTGAATATAATATGCCTAAATAAATATTTGAATGAAACCCTGCATTACTGTATGATACAATATAACAGTACTGTGTTGTATGGGGGTGCTTGTGTTAAACTAATCAGTCTGCATTGCAATGTGTATTCCCCAAAGTTAATGAATAACACTCATTCATAATACAACTAACATATTCTTCAGTTTGTACAAGAAACATCACACCATTATTTACTGCGCGTTTGATCTTTTAGAAGGAACAGGTTCTCTACCCCCAGCTCCCCTGGCTTTTTAATTCATTGGCTGACACGAGTCCCGCCTCTTTTACCAGGCCGGTAACTTCCTGTTGGCCAGTTCCCGTTTGTGCGCATGAGCAGTGAAATTGAAGTCTGTATGGGTCTAAATTTTTTGCAAATTTTTTTTTTTTTAATCTCTTGGAAAGAACATAATTTTTACCTGAATTATCAAGTTTGTTTTACAAGGACCGCGCACACAGGTATGCGCTCCCAATTCTATTATTACTAGTATTAGTAAGTATGTAATCAGTCGGTCAGTGAGCTATTTTTAAGTGTGCACGGGTGATTCTAAATAGATGACATTTATTGTTCTAGGCACGGGAGGTCAACTGCATTGTAAATCCCGTCATATTGTTTAAGTGTTATTGTTACTGCGTATATCGGTGGAAAAATGTAATGGTATTGCGTGTGCGCATGTTGCAGTAGTTTTTCAAAAGAGGATATGTAATTGATTTTTTTTTTTTTTTTGGCTAATAATTTTGCTATGGACCAATAAAATTGCATGAAGTGACATACATTATTAGGACGTATTGTTGTTTAAAATAATATAGATAAGAGGCGCGTTATTAGGTACTGCCTAATGATTCTTTTCAGTAAAGTAAAAACTCATTGGTTATTAAACTCACTAATTGTATACAAAAAAAAAATAATAATAAATAACGCGCTCCACTACACTACTGTCCGTGAAAGAATGGTTATTTGGAAGTGTTCCTTTTAATTGTGTTGTGTGTTTGATTCCTACAGTGAGTGGTGCAGTAGACCTTGCCTTGCATTTTCAGGGCGAGGAGTCCAGTCTAGTAACAAGTGAAACGAGTTTGCTGGCCTCAACCCAAATCCCAGTGCACGTTAGTCCACATCACAAAATCAATAAAGTGCTTTGGAGCGCAGATCTTATGTTTTTCATCGTTCCTTCCCTATATGTACACCTGTAGTACCACCTTCTTTCTGCCTTTATTATTAATATTATTAATTGTGCAGACGCTTATGCCTCAAAAAAAAAAAAGAGATTCTGGCCAGGAAGATTTGGGAATTGGAACAAATATGTACTGGTTCCCAAGTGGACATGCACGTGATTTATAGACAAGGTGCAGCTAATAGTTGATGTTTACAGTAAACGACTTCACTGTAAAAAGGTCATTTGAAAAGCAGGAAACTACCAGTTCTGACCAGGATAGATCACTTGGCCTACATTTATTTTTTCTAGCCAATTTTTTTAAATTTATTTTTTTAAAGACTGTTAAGCACTATTCATTTCAGGTTGCGCTGAGATGTGTAATATCTGCTTTACATGGTCCGTCCCCATGTTAATTTTTTTGGATGGGGAAATAAATACAGTACTTATTTAAGGAACTAGCCTTAGTATTTTGACATGGGGAAAAAAAAAAAAAACTTAGTAGGCAGCTCTACTCTTTTCTGAAACATGGCACGATATCTATTAGGTTTGCAGCGTGTCCAGAATGTCACAGCCAAAAGGTTTTATAGTATATATATATATATATATATATATATATATAATATATATATATATACTATATATATATATATGTGTATATATCAAGTTTTAATGAAGTGTAAGTAGCATGCTTAGTTGAAAATGACATACTGTGCCTGGTCTCCAGGTGAACACAGGTGGTATGTTACCATGGAAGCAGTAACACTGACTTTCATTAACGGTGTCACAATTTTCCTGCAGACAAAGAGGCAGCTACACTCCCTGAAATGTCAAATCTGAATTGGAAGCCTTTTATTTATGGAGGTCTGGCATCGATTGTTGCCGAGTTTGGTGAGTAAAGATTTGTATTTGGGGACATTTCACAATTCCTGGTCAAGACAAAAAGCCCTGAACACCTTTTTCTAAATAGCAGGCCCCATTGCAATTGCATAAAACACAGTTCAGTTAGTTTTTGCAAGTATTTTTCTTCAAGTTTGCTGGTAAATTAACATGTGCTCTTTGCCATCTTTTCCCCAGACTTGAACTTTTTACCAAGCTGCGAGTATAAACGTGTTAGTAAAACGGCTAGGAAATGTTGTGCATCGTTATTGGCTGCTAACATTCCAATGACATAATGGTTAAAATAGTACAGCCAGTGGTGCATATCTCATTTAATTCCAATCAGAAAAATCACAGTTTTTAAGATAAGAATGAAGCGTTATATGCGCTCAATAAAAGGCGTGGGTAGCACTGTGCCTTGTGCCTCACAATGCACCCGAGGCTTGGGTTGTCTCTGTACAAACCACTCCTCCTTGTGTGTTATTGCATACTTATTCCAATGCATTAACCAGTAATAAATGTGTAGTATTTGTGTACTCACAACTTGGACTGTTGAAACCCATTCATTTGTATCAAAGTACAAAGGGTGAGAGCTCTACAATTGTCTTTGCAGGTACCTTTCCTATTGACCTCACCAAGACCCGGCTTCAGGTCCAGGGACAGACATTCAATGCCCATTACACAGAGATCCGGTACAAGGGTATGTTTCATGCCTTGCTGAGAATAGTGAGGGAAGAAGGATGCCTTGCTCTTTACTCTGGGTAAGACATCGATACCTTTTTTAGTTAGTTTTAATTTTGTCAAACTGGTCTTTTTTTTAAATGATGACAGTATTAATGTCTACCAATCACTGGACCCAGGTCTTGCATTAATATACATTTCCTCATTCCAAAAATAAGCCATGCATAAAACGTCCTTGTGCAAGGCTGTAGGTGGCTGATTAGAAATATATAACTGTACAGTATTTATTTAGTGTGGATGTTTTTATTTATTGTTCTGTAGTAAAATGATTGTGATTCCTCCCCCCCCCCCATGCAGGATTTCTCCAGCTCTCTTGCGACAAGCGTCTTATGGCACGATTAAGATTGGCACTTACCAAACCTTGAAACGTTTGTTTGTAAGCCGCCCAGAAGGTTGGTGTTGATGGATCGTTCTTATTTTCTTTCAAATGTTTTTTAACCCATGGTGTTCCTGGTTGAGTTGATATAGAACCTGTATGAAAGACAGTATTGAAACATTTTCAGTTTTCCAAACGTCAGTACGGTATGATTGTTTCTAGGAAGGGAATAATTTTGTATACCTACAGGTATGAGTAATTGTTAGCATTAAGCAGGTTACATGCACAGTCATAACTTGAGAGAGGTTCTCTGAGAAATAAAGAGAATTTTAATAGTCATCATCACAGATTCAGACAATAATTTCAGGATTACTCACCCAACCCAAGGAGTCATAAAGATAAAAATGTTTTGTCTTGAGGCTGTGGTTTTGAAACTCCCAGAACTTTTGGTTACAGGATCTGGTAACAGGGTTGGTATGTTTTCGTTTTGGTAACAGAATGTGTACTGTATATATTTAGCAGAGGGACATTTCTTGTTAATGTCTTCGTCACACGTTTGGGCAGTGTGTATAATATTTCTTTACCTGCAGAGGTAGCCATTTCCACTGTCATTGCTTTGCTGATGATCTGTCTGAAAACGCTATGGCCCACATTAAGGACATTACGTTATAGTGAGCCATTTCATATCCCTTGGATGATGTAGTTTACTGTGTTCTAGAAGTCTCCTTGGAACTTACACACAGTTCATACTGTACGTAAATGCTGCTGGTGAGAGGTAGTAGTGCTAGTAACAAGCTCCAGTGTTTGTCTACCTGATAGTAGAAAATGTTTGTGCATTGCACAAAAAACGAAACTGTGGCTGTGAATAAGGAGTATTTGAAATGTGTGATAAGGAAGTGTATCGGGATAAATCTGACCTTTTAGCTAGCAGCAGTGGCCTCTGCAAAGATCACTCTTTGTGAGAGTCGAGCATTTCACACAGGATTTAAAGTACATTACGTTGCGAAGGATTCATATAAAAGCAAACCTGAATTTAAAAGAATTACTGACGCATTTTTACTGAACCACTAGAAACGTTACGTCCTGTATGTGAAACGGGATCTGATCCTAAGCGATTACACTGAAGTGCTGTAGTTAGTGCTTTATGTCTGTGCTGGCAAAGCATTGCAATTATGTTTTGATATAAAAAAAAAATACAATTCTCAAAGAATTATGTTTCTCAGTACCCAAACGGGTTTTTGAACCTCGACATTTCACAGCAACAGCAGAACTATTTATTACGAACAATATTATTGCTTTAATGTCAGGACAGGGGCACAGTTGCTAGGTCTGTTGTCTGCAAGATCAAATCTTTAAAAATGTGGCACAATTATTGGAACCCGTACTTTAAAGCATAACGTTTTCTCTTTTCTTTTTAAAAAGTGTGTATGTTGCTTGTTTTGATGCAGGCTTGGTTTGACTGATGGTTGGGCACAGATTAAGGGTCCTCCTGTCAGTGTTACCAGCGCTTGGACCTCTCTTACTGTTGCTCGCATTAATCAAGGACAAGTGTAACTATTGTTCTAACTTGATCCATTCTCCTCCTGTGTCACCTCCTGTTTGTTGATTACGCTGTGGCTAGAGATAATTCATGATCCCTGTCGATCGACAGTATAATAATTGTAGCTTCTCCTTGATTCCTTGCTTTAATGGATGCGTATGTACATTAATACAATACAGTATCTCACATTTTTCACAGATTGTAAGTCAGTCTACATAAACATATATAGATTGTGTAGTATCATTTTCTTCTGGGGCTTTCATTTAATTCAGTTTTATCCGATAATTATTTTAAGGTTAACATTTTTTTTTTAATGTCTAATAAGTGAAATTTAAAAAAGATAATATAGTTCTGCATGACAGTGTTTTGGTGTTTTTTTGGTTTTTTAGAACTATTAAATAATTATTATTATTATTGATACTGTGATACGTAGTACTGCTTCCATATGCATTGTTTTTTTCTTTTTTTAAACCTGATTCTGGAGTCATTTGGTATTTTCAGATGAGACGATGGTTATCAACGTTTTCTGTGGGGTTGTGTCTGGGGTCATATCATCTTCCATAGCCAACCCTACGGATGTACTGAAGGTAAGGCGTTCTGCACCCAAACCTCTGAAATTTGCTTCACAACAAATATGAGCCATTCTAAATACAAATTCCACAAAACAAGACTTTGCCGGCATGTCATCAGCATTATGTCTTAAGAAATATATATTATTAAATCCTCTTGAAGACCTGTTTCATCATATTTCTGCCATACTGTATAAAAAGATTGTTAGAACCATTGTAGAGCAGCTAAAGTCCCACTGTCCAGTATTATCTATTGCTTCAGACTTTATTGCTATTGGATTTAGGGCAACCCATCGCTATTATAGGTATATAATATGTTTTTGCTCAGAGTGGGATTCAAAGCACTGGAGCTCTGACAGTGTTTATTTTATCCTCCTTGCAGATACGTATGCAGGCTCAGGGGAGTCTGCTCCCAGGAAGCATGATCGCAAACTTCATTGATATCTACCAGCAGGAGGGAACTCGTGGGCTGTGGAGGGTAAGGAAAGCGATCCAGGCTTGTACTGTAGACATATTTTCAGTGGAAACTGATTGGAGATCAGTGGCTGCACACATCGGTAGCTTCCACTTCATAAATTTTGCTCCAGTGTTTGTGAAAAGGCATTGACATGTTTTTCATAAACCCAACAGGATTTATCCACAGCTTGTTGGTTTTAAGAAACTGTTTTCTTGTTTTTGCATTTGGAAGATGTGTGCCAGTTGTGTAGTCCAGAATGCCTTGCAGTACGAATTTGCAACATCTCCTTTCCCACTTTGCTTCCTATAGGGCGTTATCCCCACTGCTCAGAGAGCAGCCATTGTTGTTGGTGTGGAACTTCCCGTCTATGACATCACCAAAAAGCATTTGATCCTCTCGGGTCTGATGGACGACACCATCCTTACGCATTTCATGTGAGCATATTTGCAGCTTTGTTACAAAGTTAAATGAGTGATAGCTTTAAAATATATTACTGGTGTGAGCAACTACTGCCCCCTTCTCCGCACATACTTATGATAATGTTCATTGTGCTAATAAATGTAATTTACAGGTCGAAAGATATTTACAGGTGTATTAAAAATGTACAGGCCCACAGTTTTCTGATAAGCTATGATTGGTAAGTATGATTAGTGCCGGACAGTGGTCCACTTTCAGCCCAGTCTCTGTCACCCTAATCCCCACCACTACTACCTGACACGTGCCTTTTCTGCAGTTCAACTCTTCCTTAAAGCCGCTCTAAGGACAGCAGCTTACAATTTAAATCGACAATGCATCCAAAAACTCTTATCAGCTTCGCCAAAAACTCCGAGATCCACCATCCTTGTTCCTCCTCAGATCCAGCTTCACGTGTGGCCTGGCCGGAGCCCTGGCGTCCAATCCAGTGGATGTGGTGCGAACGCGCATGATGAACCAGCGAGTCCTGGCTGGGAACACAGTGCTTTACAAGGGAACATTGGATGGGCTGCTGCACACTTGGAAGAACGAGGGCTTTTTTGCACTTTACAAAGGATTCTGGCCCAATTGGCTACGCCTGGGACCATGGAATATCATTGTATCCTTTTTTTTACATTTTGTTTTTTCTTTACAAGCAATATTTGTATTTAATATTATTTCGCTATCATTTGGCTGGTGTAGGGAAGCATCATTTCTGAGGGAATATAAACCATATGGATAATATTGCTACGCCGACACTTCTTTGAACATGTGTAGTCTTGTAAGATTCTCACGTTAAACACAGTCACAATGAAAAAGTACAAACTTATGTTTCAAACTGATGAAGGCACTAGCTTAAACTCTGGTCGACTAGACCTTGCCTTGAAATTTGAGCTTCGCATGCCATAAATGAGTGTCTGCAGTGAGTGAAATCCGCTGCTTCCTTGTTCAAAGTGAGTTTTAGTGACCAGCGAGTGTTATATGTAGCCAGGTTATTATGATGATCTTTTCTGCCATTATTTTATGTTTTCCTTAACTAGAGCCCTCAGTTTTTCATCACTTACGAGCAGCTGAAGAAACTCCCCTTGTAGTGGCCAAACAAAATATGTGCTTGTTCTATTCTCCTGTGATTGGGGGAGTCAGCCTGACATTGTCCTGCTTGCCTTCTCTATGAAACTCCCAAACACACAATGCAGGGATTTCCTCTTGCACTGGTCACAGTATGCCTCACACCCGTTTTCATTTGCGTTGTATTTGTATGTTATTTAATATTATTTATTTATTGTTGTGTTTAGACACAAATCAATGCAAAAGAATAAGCCGTCCGTCGGGCTGCGTGGCATATCAAAGCATCTCTGTGGAGGTTGTATGAATAAAGAGGGAAGAGGATGACGAATGATCGGAGGAAGGAAGGAAAGCAGGAAATGGAATTCACATTTCAAAATTCTGAATGTCTTAACTTTTTGAGGGTGGACAACTTGCTGAGTTGCTGAGTTGTCCACCCTCTTTGCCCTAGAATCGCCTGATACCAAAAAAAAGGTCCCCATTTAAAAAACAGCCCGCTTACATCTGTGTGACAGCAGAGTCATCAGAGGCAGCTTTGTGGCGCTGTCAGAATTTGTAGCTTCGTGTTCACGTGTAGATTGTTTCAGATGCCATTACATACATGAGGGTTGCTCATAATGTGGTCAGGGGGAATTAGTGAAGTTTGGTTAAGGAAGCCAAGACATTAATATAAGTAACTCTTACAGTGTTGTCGTAGTTTGTTTTTGTCTGTAACATGGCGTATAGTTTGTTCTTTATATTCAAGGGTTAAAATGTGTTGCATGGCTGTGCTGTCTGAGCAGCCTTATAAATTAAGGGAAAACTTGTTTCTTGCAGAAAAACAAGATGTAATACAGAACCATTCTATGAGACCTTCCTGACGCTTTGGCTGGACTAGGTAAATGTGGTCTTCAGATGACATGCATATACATTAATTGAGAACAGACACAGGAAAAGTGGTGTCTGAAAGCAGTTTTAATAGGGGGGGAAAAAAACAGAAGAGCAAATTCCACACTCCATGTTCATTGATCAAGTGCCAAGTGAATGTTTTGTTAAGGAGTAGATGAGAATCTACTAATAACCCTGTTAGCGCAGGAGTGTTTGTCATTTCAAGTCATCATGCAAGTTTTTTAGCATTTTATTTTTTAAAATATTTCAGATTTTCCAGACCTGCGTCATCCATGGAAAATACTTTTTATTTTTTATGTTTTACTGTGCGAAATTCATATCCCGATTCCTGCATTGTAAGTCAGAAGTCGGACTAAAGAAGGCATATCCTGGATATAACCGTGTATGATTCAGAACTTTATGTGCCTTTTACTGTTGAAGAATGTCCCAAAAAAACAGATGGTAGCATTGAGTAATACAGTCAAGAAGATCAGAGAGGTGCTCGGTGAGAAGTCGTGTTTGCCTGCGGGCTTGCCTGTAAGCTGCCCAGAGCTGCGTTGTCCTCCGACGCTGTAGCTCTCGGTCGCTGCATGGTGGGTCTGCAGTGTGAAAGGAAGCGGTCGGCAGACAGCGCACCATCTTTGGAGGACAGCGCAGGGGTGGTAGCGGTGAGCTGAGCCTAAAAATAATTGGCTATTCCAAATTGGGAGAAAAAATTATAAAAACAATTGATGACTACTAAATTTGGAAAAAAAAAAAAAATAGTATTGCATTTGCCTGCAAAACTGTTAGAATTTTTGAATACAGTATTACAATCAGTAGGAGTCATTGTGTTTGTGTGGAGAGAGAGCATTAGAAAAATATTTTTTTATATTTGTAAAGTTGTGTTTTCTTTGTTTTGTTTTGTTGCTTGCAATAACTTGTGCACAGCAGTAATAATGACCCCTGACTCATAGTGAAGACTGGGGCTGAGCTGGGAGTACCACAAACCAGTATTTCCTGGCTCTCCGTACTTGAACACAACTGTCACTACACTCCTTCCTACAGGGTGAGATCATTCCTCTTTATCTGTGCAACATCCTGATTCTTCTTCCTTAAGAATCTTGTGAGTGGTGAAACGAGCTGCATGATTTCACATTGCTGTGCTTGGGTTTTTTTTTTTTTTTTCACTAGCTGGCTGCTGTCCCATTGTTGGTATGGTCTGTTTAGGGAGATCTGTTGCATTTAAGCTGCCTTTGCACTTTTTAATTGCTTCTTTGAAATGATATACTGTACATAGTACTGCTGATTCATTTCAGTAAATGGAATGTATTATTTCATTGTGTAATATGTAACTAAACATCTGAACAGGTGTACCCATGCTTCTTAGAATGTCTGTGTAAATTACACTCCTGTAATATTTAAAACAATCTGTTTATTTTTATTTCTATGATTTTATGTTATGCACTAGGGTTGAGCAAGAGTTATTTGGTATCTGGTGTTGGAGGCCTAGCATGCCTGAATTGCAATCCTGTTTTAAAGTTCAGATGCACTTGTATATATAATCTTAACTTTAAACAACTGTGAAGGTAAAATACATCTGAGAAGCTGGTGATGGAACGTGTGCTGTGCGGACAGGAACATAACTGAAACACACTTCGCTGTGCTGTACCCCTCAAATTAGCCAGGTCTGGAACCCTCGAAGCCCCTATTGCTCTGCCCATCGGCAGCTTTAAAAAGCTGAGCGTTGGCCCTCTGTTCCCCCCCTTCCTCTTCTGTCCTCTGGTTTGTTGGCTGTATTTACAGTGGTACATACAGTAAACAGCTACAATGAGAAACTTGTTTGCTACTTCAGTTCTGGTTTGGATTAGAATAATCGCGAAAGGCCTCTTGCAAAATTTAGATTTTGATTCCACTCGGTCCTTCCTAGTTGGAATGAATGGTTTCTCTGTTTCTGAACAGTTAAATCTCCAGAGGATTTTAACACCGTCTCTAGGCAACTCTGACTATACCATTGTGTGCTGCTGAGTGAAGCTCCGCCTGTACTATACCACACAAAAGTGGGCCACACATCACTACTCTTTACTCTGTCAACCAGCAATTATTCTGTCGAATGAAGAAGGTAAAAACACTAATCAAGGTTTTAAAAAGCATTTTCCTACCCATTTGCATAATATATTTCTTGATAAGTCCCTTATTATTTTTGCTGTAGATCCTATATTTTCAGGCTTCATAAAATTTTACCATGGTACATTTTCACAGTAAAGTCACAACCAGGTCTGAGTCTCAACCTTCTCTGGCTGTCCGTATTGTATTTTCAAATTGACATAAAGCAAAGTTTTGGTAGAGGGATTTTTTATTTTTTTTTTCTACCAGACCAAATTTATTTATATGCCGATAAATACAGTGTGAAACATGAAATAGAAATTCCACACCGAGTATCTCCTAAACTCACAATCTGCAATTCGAAAGCTTTAAACAATAGTATAAACTTAAAACATTTACTCGTAAACATATTTTGGCATATACAAAATCCTATACCGTTCTTAATATCTTCTAAATGTTTTGGTGAATGCAATGAAAACCTTCTCCAGCACATACTGTTTTTTGTTTTTTATTATACTTTTTTTTTTCTAGTATTAAACCTGGTTTATTACTTAAAGCTTTTAAATGTGTTAGGTGTTCTGAATAAGCAAAGAAAAGCTGCAGAAAGTTTCCAGGATCATTGTATTTGTCAGCCTTCTTCCATTCATACGACAACTCGTGACACAGTTGCTGGAACGGTCTGTCTTTGCATGTGGATAGAGGGCTGGGTGCTGTTGACTCCACAGGGAAATAGTGTCAGAAAAGAGAAACACAACAGAAGGGGGTAGACAATATTTAGTGGGGCTTGCGAAGCAAGAGTCCCCACTTTAAATCTTCGACATACTACTACTACTTCTTATTCTTTGGCACGCTACTCCTCTTACACCGTTTAAGCTACAAACGCCGTTCAAACTTTAAAACGTGTAGACCAGTCTTGAATAGTGTGCTTGTATGCAACTTTTTGATATATTTTATACTTTTTAAACTATGAAGCTTTTTGTCCTTTTTTGTCCATCTTCATTCACTTTAATGGGACTTTTTTCAACATTCTAAAGCTCCCCATTGTTTAAAAACTCCCAGACTTCCAACATTCTATTTACTGTAAACGATGTAACTTTTGACATCAGCTACTTTGACCACTTTCCCAACAAGTAAGACAAAAAGTTAGAGCATATGGAATCTTCCTCTACTTCTCTGCTATTCAAATCTGAAATCAAAACATAAATAACTTTTACCAATCAAGAGGTACAGCTGTTTTAGTAACCGCATCAACTAAATTTTCTCTAACTTTTTGTAAACAACTGAAATTTTGACCACTTTCCCAACAAGTTAGACTACTTAGAGCAAATGAAATATTACTCTACTTCTCAGCTATTCAAGTATGAAATCAAAACGGGAATGGCGTCTACCAATCAAGAGGTACAGCTGTTTTAGTAACCGCATCAACTTTCAGTAGGCTACTTCCCACTGTTGAATTAACTGTCATAGAACTTTGAGAAATTTCAAATTCTAGCACATTCTTAGCATGAGACAATTAGTAAGCAATGTGACTTTTGACACAAATCAGCTACTTTGACCACTTTCCCAATAAAGCAAGCCCCACAACTTTACTTGTAAAGTTACCATCTAGTTTTGTTTAATTTTACTTCAGAGTCACGTTAGTTACACCTTTTGTTGTGACACCATCACAGGCTTTGTGAGAAGGACGACTCCCCCGTTAGCGTGAGTCTTGAGCTTGTCCTGCTCCTGGCACTGGGGCGGACACCCCTCTTCTGTGTTCAGGTGGTACTGCCGCCTGTAGTAACAGCGTGACACTAGAATGAGAATGAACATCTCCATCACCAGCAGCTGCTGATGCATAACTGTGAACAACAAGAGGGAGACTTTGTTTATGGTTCTGTTCCACGTTTGGTTGTATATATAGACTAACATTAGTGTGTTTTTGGAGGACAAAGTTAGTGTCTAATAACTGAATATAGTACAGAAGCAACACAGTGTTGACTACTGTCCAATAACAGCAATCCTGTTAACTCTATTTTTATTTAAGATTTATACTACTATTATTATAAGTGGTATATATTTAAGATGTTATTTATACTACTATTATTATAAGTGGTATTCCTGAATGCTGGCACCTTGCTATCCCAGGCTAGCTGTCTATGAATATCTATAGTAAGCATGTCAAACTGAAATGATGGAATGGAAAGGACACTTGCATGCTCCTCTGGCTCTGGCTGAGAAGGGGGCTGCGCACACAATGGTCCCCGTGCTGACCAGCAAGTTAATGATCCCACCCTGAGCCTGGGTCAGAATAAGAACACTCTTAAAAAAAACAAAAAAACAATGGAGGAAACAGACATGATTACTACGATAACAGTTTCCTGCCCATGCACACAGAAAATCACAAATGCTAAGTATTTTAA
Source organism: Acipenser ruthenus (assembly GCF_902713425.1). NCBI lineage: Eukaryota > Metazoa > Chordata > Actinopteri > Acipenseriformes > Acipenseridae > Acipenser > Acipenser ruthenus. The sequence continues at coordinate 20,735,484 of NC_081214.1, read as the reverse complement.
GGCTGCAAATGGTTTTGGTATACTGAAACAAAAGATTGTAAATAGCAAGGTTTTACCAGGTTAAACACACTGCTGTAGTACTTTTGTGCTAAAGTTTTCTTGCATTTTGACTGTATCTTGTACGACTCCATCTACTGCTAAAGACAAATCAAATTCTCAATAGAATTTACATTACAACGCATTGTAAAAACATGTGGTTAGCTATCTGTGGGGTTACCTGATTTAAAGCAAACTTGGGTACTATGTTGTGGCTAGAAAGGTTGGACTTTGCTTGGTTGAAGAGAATCCCTATTGGCCAGAGTGAGAGTATGAATGCAGCAACAGAGAGAATAGTTATCCAGAGGAAAGCGCCATCAACTTTCATCTGTAAAAGGAGCGATGCAGACAAGGTTTAGTAAATACAGTAAAATCAATGTTTTTTTTTGTTTTGTTTTGTTTGATTTTACAGTCATTTGCTTTTTTTGGGATATGTATTTTTTTTTTTTTAAATATGCTAGAATAAGTTGCTTGTTCCTGTGTGGTAGGTCACATGGTCTAACTGCATGTGGGCAACTGAGTGACTCTTACCTACAGCACAGGAAGTGATTAGGTCCAAGGAAGCAACAGCAACTTAATCAATTGTGTTATTTAAAAAATGCTTAAGTGAAATAAATACAAAATCAAATAATCAATACATCTTTAGAACAAGTGTCAGACTGTGATTCAGTCCTGCGTTTGTATTTAAAGAGCATCGAATTTTATGATTTCTTTAATTCTGTATTTACTGGTTCTTTGTGATTCCATGTTAAAAGGCACTGCATTAATATTGAGTATAGTATTCTTGCTGGTATTTTACCTTTCCCTGTTCATAGTTTCCATTAGTCCACAGAACTGTGGCAAAAAACAGCAAGATGGGTCTCAGGAGAGCTGCTTGCAGTGTCCCAGACTTCAGAACAGTTAAAGTCTTCCTACCAAAGCAAAGAAAGAGATGTACAAAAAGAATAAAGACAATGCCAAACCCGACGATGAGATCGTTGACTGAATGTATCAACGTCAATTACACCAAATTAATGGCCGGCTTTATTCGGATTGTACTGTATATTGATAAGGATTAAAAAAGACTCAATCACCTTTTAAAACAGACTTTCAGGGCTTGGCTTTCGAAACCAGAGCAAGGTGACAGTTGCTACGTACTAAGAATTCTTAATTGACCATGTGAATTGAAATCCATAGAAAAGTGTCCAAAAGACCCAAACACAAGGTAACTGCAGTTAAGATCAATTTTTACCCAAGTAATGACCTACAGTGGACTATTTGATGATCCAAGTGGTACTTTATGTGAATATGTATAGGCCTGGAATGGAAATAAGACTCTTGTTGCATAGCAGCTTCACCCATTCCAGGTTTTTATATGTGCTTGGTTAGCCTCAGTGTATAGGTAACAAGCTCAGGTGTGTCTTACTAATCTGCAAGTAAAACTAGGAATGGCTCCAACTGCTACGCAATGGGAGTCTTATTTCCATCCCTGGTATAGGCTATAAAATGCGTGCTTGTTTCCAGCAGGGATCACTTTTTTAAATGAGTCCTAAACATATGAGTTGAAGTTGACATGTCTGCATCAGCTGGTGCTTGTGCTTTCATGTGGTATCAATATATATGTAAAGTAACACATGAGAGACTTCACTGTTGCAGTTCTTTTTAAAAAGGCGTACCTGGACATTGGTATGTTAGGTAGACACAGGCAGCAGCAGCAGCAGGGGCCCGTGCTGATCTTCATAGGAACTCCATGCAGCCTGTGGATGAAGGCCTCATCTCCACCATACTCCTCCACCATCATCACCAGGAACTTATGGATACAGATTGTGAAGTAGCTGCAGAAAGGGGCATGGAGAGGGTGACAACCAGGCTGTCACTTTGCTTCTGAGAGGTAAGAACATTTTAACCCTTTGTTAATACAACATGAATGGAAGTTTCTGTCTCCTGTAGCCAAATGTAGATGAAAACAACTGAAGTTCAAGTAACTCAGCAGCTGTTTTACAGGATTTTTGTTTTGTTTTTAATTAGGCAACTTGTCCGTAAAAACACTTACATGGATGCAGTGAAGTCTGTAAACATGGTTGAGCGAGGTATCCACAGCCCAATACAGGAAGTGGCTGCTATGACCTAGAGCACATTGGACAATAGATTAGATTCTGTAAATATTGTAATCTATTGTAAAGTTAACTTGGCTTATAAGACTTGTCTCAATTAACAAGAACACTGCAGCTCAGGCACAGGCACTTGAGCTGAAGGCTTTGTATCTAATATCTATGCCATGTGCATAACTCATCGGGCTTGTTTTAGATAGAACACAAAGTATACCCAATGATTTGTTCCAAAGAAAGAAGCGACACTCCATATAGGAAAGTTGTATAACCAGACTAAATCGTAGAATCTGGGTCACAGACGCAGTATTAACTCCATACTTACCGGTGGCGCCCCAGTGATCCAGATGTAAGTCGTCCTTTTGTAAGAGAAGGGTGTTTTACTCAATAAATACACGATTTCTTCGAGGTACACGAGATTTCCCAGAACAGTCATCATCGTTAGAACTCCATATAGCGTGCTAGTGGGTATATCAATGTCTACAAAGAAATACATTGTTATGTACAGCCTATTGATATATATTATTATTATTATTAATAATAATAATAATAATAATAATAATAATAATAATAATAATAATAATAATAATAATAATAATAATAAACAAAAACGCACATTCATGCTGTTTAAAAGTTTGCATTAGACTTCAAACATTTTGAACAGTTTATACTTTACTTTCTAAAAACAAACAGACATTCAAGAGTCATTAATGATAACAGGCGCGCGTAAGAAACGTTGGATATGCATATTTCTACCGGTTTATTTTTATTTGTAATCGTTCACATATCTGTTATCCCACGTCTGTCGCAGTTATCATTCAGCACTGAAAGAAAAGCAGAACTTACTGTGAAGAATCTGCTCTGCTGTCGGAGGATCGCCTTCACATCCCGGAGGCTGGATAAAATTTTGCTCCATTTGCACAAAATTCTGAGGAAGAAATCTTCTTAACTTTTTTTTTTATTTACGTGGAAAAAAATCCATTGACAACTTTTTTTGAATTTTACATCAAAACACAACGGTGCCCCGTCACCGTGGGAAAAAACCGTCCCTGGACCGCACGCATTCCTCACTGCCCCGTTGTCAGGCTATTCCAGACTTCAGTGCTATAGGAAAGAGAAGAGGGGGTGCGGGGTACAGTCTGCTGAGACATTGAAGAGTGCATCCAAGTTCATTGGCATGCATTCTCACCACATACCAGTAGAGGGATAACTATTACTGTACAAGAAACTTCGGGATTGAAATTAGTGAGCCGCACTGTAGTAAAAAGCGTTTAGCCACATAATGCCATTTGCAGAATTGAATGTCTGCATGGATTATTACAAATAATACACGGTGAAAGTTAAGCATTTGTATTTCATAAGGGATTCAAACAACAATTCTTTATTAGAAGCAATGCTACAATAAGTTGATTTCGATAGAATAATCAGAATGGCCTTCTGGGAGGTTTTGATCTATTCTTTAAAGGTGAATGACACAGAGATTCAACTACATAGCTGTAACTTACAGCAAAGTGACATCTTTGAACAACATTGCCTCCCTATGTGCATAATTCATTCTGTAATTGTACTGCAGCTAAACTAGATTTTACGCAGGGTCATTCTTTAAACATGCCGTTATGTGTTCATAATAAACACTTATTTTCTTAACAGTGCTAATGCTGGAAGTAGATGGCAGAGTAACAGGTTTTAAAAGCAGTTGTCGTTTTAAATTTGTTTCAAAAACATTACACAAGATGAGCTCTGAGTCATACCTGGGGTTTCTTCCAAGAACGGTGGGCCAGTGATTCTTTGTGTGCTTTCAGTCACAGTTTATCCTTTTTATTTAATTTTAATTACACTAATAATTGAGATCACAACACAGCAGTGCAATTTACTGTAATTTATAAAAACGATACACCTAAATAAAGAGTATTTTTAAAGACAATTCAGAACATGAGCAGACACCTTTATCCAAGGCGACTTACAGAGTGTGTGTGAACTATGCATCCAGGGGTGCTGGGGGTGCACTAGCACCCCTGGCTTTGCATGGCATCCATCATATACAAGAGTTACAGTTTTGTTCAATGGATTTCAGGTACCCCACTATAAAAATTGTTCCAGTGCCTCTGTACGCATCAGCTGCAGAGTCACTTACAACAATGTCTTACCTGAAAGATGAAGCACAAGGAGGTTCAGTGACTTGCTTATGGTCACACAGTGAGCCAGTGGCTGAGCTGGGATTTGAACCGGGGACCTTCTGGTTACAAGCCCTTTTCTTTAACCACTGGACCACATAACCTTCTCTTATTATTAATTATCACAAGTTCTGTTTATATATGTAAACAGACCTTGTGATAACATTCTCCAGAAACTTAAAGCAGGTAAAGGCTGTTTTAGAGGAAACATGTGAAAACTCAATATAAAACTCAGAACCATTTAGAATGATTGCAAACACCATACAACAGTGAAGGGAACTTAAATAAAATAAGAAATGAAGACGACATGAAGACGACTTTAAGATTTTAATTCAGTAGCCAAAATGTGTATATTCAGATCTTCCCAACAAGCAAATATTTGCTTACTGAAACTGATTTGCATAATACAGTAGGTATTGCCCACTAACAAAACACAGAGCCAACCACGTGAGCTCTGAGTGGCAAGTCACTTCACGTTGTTTAGGATTTAGTGGGTGGAAGAAGCAAACCACTGGAAACAGAAACAATATTGGTGTTTTATTCTGATTCATCTAAAAAAATTGAAAACTAAATACCGTACTTTTATAGAAGTTTATTGTCTATCACATGACAAAAGCATAGTTCTAAATCTTTGAAAGCCTGATGAAGTGTTTTATACAGTAAGCAAGATGACGCTATTTCCGTTGATCACTTCATTCTCTGAACCATGAAATAACACCTAAAGATCAAGTAAAAAAAATAATTACAAAAAACAAACATTTTGCCAAGCTAGCATCCTGAGGAAAGCCTTGGTGGGACTGACATCTCTTTACTGTGGTTGACTCCAGCTTCATTAGCAATGATGCTTGTGCTGCTTCGGATCAGTTTTAACAAGCCTCTCTCTAAGAAGTGGACCCTGACCTTTACCGTACGCAGTTTAGCCCCATGATTTGGATGCTACGGTTTACTAATAAAATAGTGATTCACAGAACTGGATTATGAAAGTTTCAAAATGTACAGGCTTAAAAAATGTAGCAGCAGAAAATATGGCAAACCATGGTAACCTATAATAAATGCATAGTATAATCAGAAAAACATGGTGAAACGGACAAATCACCATATTACACTTTTACAAGAGTGACAAGTGAGAACATGGTTTCTATTATGAGTTATCACAAATTGAGGATGGTAATGAGGACAACCCCACTGTACCTAAAGGTAGAGAAGTTGAATATTAGTGCGAACCACTGTCTGTGAAATCTGCTGTAAATTAAATAAACAATCCTGGATTCATTTTTTATACTAAAACTGAAAATCCATTAGCCATTGACAGCCTCCCTCTCACTTTTTAGGTTCTTGAAGGAGGCTATTGACTGCTAATGTGTTTTTCGGATGCTATGCAGCATCCTATCTATCCTTAAGTCTTCCCATTCCTTCTTTCATGATTCCTCAAAGTACTGACAGCTTCTCAGCACTGTTTGGTTGTCTTCCTCTGACATGCCTATTCTCTTAATCCACCTTCGTATTATAATAGACTCATGGCTGTCAGCAGCCAGACAGTGTGGGGGAGCACATTGGACAAACAGGGCAGGAGACACTTCTTCACAGTGGTGAGGGTATAGATTGTATTTCCAATGACCTCTTGTTTGCAAATGTTCTTATGTTCTTAAATACAACACCATCATGTGCAGCTATAGCCCAAAGTTTTGCATCACCATATAGAATGAACTAATTTTGTTTCATAAAGTCAAATGAAACTTGCTGAATAATGTTACCTTAACATACTGAATTACATACCACTTCCATATACATAACGAAAAACCGACAAATTGAAAAATGTGACATGAAATACTGTACTACTATTATGGCTTCCGTTAGACTTTTGCTATATCATTTTGTAGTGTGTGTATATATATATATATATATATATATATATATATATATATATATATATATATATAGTTTTTTATTTTAATTGTCTCAATCCTAAAATTCTAGGTGATGCTATACTTTTGGTCATAGCTGTATAGTCTCCCAAGCTACCTACTGGACACTATGATAATATGCATCCAGCGAACCTTAGATAAGCAAAATCAATTACAAATGTTCAGTTTGTTTGATGACTAGTTAATTCAGATTTCATTTAGATTTTGGACATATTAAACATTTCAGATCTGCTTATGAAATCCCCAGTGGTTTAAAATGAGCCCTACAATACTACAGTAATTCACAGGAATACAAGATCACTCACAGAAACATGCTTATTTACCCTTTTGACAATACACAAGTGTTTCTTTAGTTCTGGCCTATAAACCTACTGTAGTACTGTACTGTGTTTTTAAACACCAAGATAAAATCTCCACATTCTGGGATTCCCTTCTTAATCAGCACATAAGAGCTGGTCTGTCGCTCTCTGTCTGTCTGTCTCTTTCTCTCTCTCTCTCTCACCTACAAAGACGTGATCCAGATCATACATGTTTAAACACCTGACATGAGACTCATCGGTGCAGTCTGGGGAATATTGTTGCATGCCAAGCAGGGACAGACTAAACAGGGGCCCATATTTGAGATAATTTTACTGCTTCCTGAGTGTAAATCCTGAATCATTTTGTTTTCTTGGCACTACTCACCACAGCTGGTGCTGAGAGCACTTGGGTGGTCTTGCAGGTTAAAGTGCTGACATTTTCTAAAGGTGTGGACAAGCTGTTGCCATGACCATTGCTGGTGATGATTGCTGCTTTGGACATTAGGGGTGGGAGGGGTGGGGGGCAGGATCTAGTTCAAATGTTTTTGTTTCTTTCCTCTTATACATAAACCAGAATACTCTACGTCAGAACTGCATTTCTTCTGTGTTTTCTGTTTTGCAAAGTTTTCTTTTTTTAAATGGAATCATCTGCACTATTTCTTCTCAAAAGCTGGTATTTCAAACTTCTATGCTGGTACAAATAAAATGTATCGCATTCAATATTGTTTCTTCGTTTTCATCTCTTGACAAATACGGCTAACATAACTAAGTAAATAATTATTTGAACCATTTTTTTTTTCTTTTTGGTGGAGATCTGTCCTGTATCGATTTAAGACCATTTTATTTTATTTTTTATCTTTTGGCTGATTAATAGGTCTGATAGGTGGCAGGGTGGACCCCTGTCATCTCCACTAAGATATAATTTTAATTTAATGACTAGGTCTTTGCATTAACACCCATGTTTTGTCCCTTCCCACTTTAATTCATTATAAATCATTTGGAAAACTGGTTAGGACTTGCAATTCTCAACCATATAATAGCCTGTATGCTGACTGCCAACAGGTGTCCCCCCTGCAGCACGTTTGCTGACATCAATCAGCCCAGTCGCTGCGTGTGAGCCTTTCACCTCCGGCAAGGCTGAACGATGTCAACACCTTCACTGTAGGGGATTCTAACACTGAAGCCTGTAGCAAACAAATGCTGGTTCAGTCCAGTCCCATTCACTCACAAATCATTTCATTTCTTTTTTTTTTTTTCAACCCTTCCTACTTGTTGCACATTTCTATTTTAAACACAACTGTTTCGGTGTTTGCTGCTTTGTCTGTTTCAACAATAGCAGTGGTCAGACGAGGATTTTATTTCGCTGACACAGCACAGTAATATGCCCTTTCAATTGGGAGACTGGACATTTTCTCCGAAGACAGTTCCAGTTCTGTGAGAGTTAATTTCTGACTCCGGGGAATGTGACTCTAAATAACGAAACAATCGTTGCTGTGTTTGCACCAATATTTTGCAGTTCACAGGTGAGATGAGGTGTTACTGAACATCCTAAGACTAAATATCAGGGAGTCCAAGAACAGGGCCAGTTTCAAGAGTAAGGAGCCCAGAATGAAATAAATAACTGTTGAAGTATCCAGATATAACTGATCAACCTACAGAATTATGAGGGGGTTTCTGGCTGTGTCTTTCAAACGCAATTCATTGGTGAAGGAACACGCACTCGCTTGTTCCTTTTTTATGTTACATGTTTAGTTGATGCTGTATTAGAGCAACAAGTGTTCACATTTTCTGAACAGAATAACCCTTTTTTTACAGTAAAAACCTAGCAGTAACAGAGCAGTAGTCTTGTATCATTACCTGTTGACCCTGAGGCTGTGTACTTGAGTTTGAAGGAATCCTTCTGATTCTCAACCCTCAAGTTCCAACTAGGGGTTAGTGTGGGAACATGAGAGGTAGAGAAGAGAGGTTAGGTGCAGATAAGAATCCGTGAATTAAGATTCCAATGGATTTCAATTCCTTCCTGGTGCAAAAGCTTAGTAAATCTGTGTCTCTGTGTTTAGTTATTTTATAACAAGGGACGTCCTGTCTGGGCGACTGTGTTAATAAAACGCTGTTTTCTGCCACACTTTAATTATTGCAAAATTGTGGTTTAATAACATGGATTAAGAGGAGATTTTCAAGAGAGTTTCAGCTTTGTTTACCCATGGGATTCAAAGCAGCCAGTCTGCTTTGTTTATGTAGTTTTGTTAGAATAGGTGACAATCTGTTTCAATTGTTGGATGGTGCACTTTGTTTTGTCTGACTCTTCCTATTGAGGATAGATAGGATCTCAGTCTGCCAGCGGTTCCTGAAATGATTACGTGAAGAAGGCCTTATTTGTTGGAATGAAGGTGTGTTCTATTTCAGCCATCTCACCCTGACTTTAAAACTCAGAAATGTAATGCACCTCAGTGCATTACAATGCATTACAATAGAGGTCTCTGAATCATTTTGAGCCCATAAAGAAAATAAATAACTAAAGAGATTTTTACTGTGGCAGCGGCAAACAGGAAGATGGAGTGCCCCAGCTAACACTATCTTTGGGAAACATAAACAAACCAGGTCTATCTTCTGTGGAAGAGTATAGATAACTTACAAGATTGCACAGACAGGTAAACTAAAAAACACTGCGGGATGATGAAGTTGAAAGTTTTCAGACGGCATTCAAACAGTATTATCCAACCCAGCTCTCTGGCTACAGTTGCTATCATGATTAACACACCAGCCTGCATTTTTCGAAAGAAAACATTTTCATATCCACAGGTAGCAGCGCAAAGGGGTGTGCTTGGGCGTGTCTCTTGAGAGAGAGATTGAGAGAGAGAGAGAGAGAGAGAGAGAGAGAGAAAAAAAGCTTGGGTTGGGCTAGCTGAACGACTGCTCGTCTTCCATTGCATTTTGACCTCAGTGTGCGTAGTGTGGGATACAGAAGCTCGGAGGTAAGGATCCGCGCATTTCCGTATTTCCTTTGTATTTGTTTATATGCTGATATAACTAGAAGGTGCATTTGTCTATTGCAGGAAACTTTTCCAATTGCTCTTTTAATTCTAGTCTTTATTTTTCAGCCAGGATGTCAGAGTCACTCAGCCAAGCCGCTGTACGACAGTTTTCCCAAGGATCAGTGCATTATTCCCAAGTACCAACACAGCACTCCCAAGGATCAGTGCAGTATTCCCAAGTACCAACACAGCACTCCCAAGGATCAGTGCAGTATTCCCAAGGACCAATACAGCACTCCCAAGGATCAGTGCAGTATTCCCAAGGACCAATACAGCACTCCCAAGGATCAGTGCAGTATTCCCAAGGGCCAATACAACTTTCCTCAACTTCAATACCGGTTTCTCCAACTCAACTGTCTGTCTCGCCTTACTCAACTATCTCACGACAGTACGGATCACAGCTTGCTTCTGTCCAGTCTCCGATGTACCTGACCACAAATGGATCTGCTCACGCCGGCAATGTTGTCTACGAAACGGTGCAGTACCTGGTTCCCGTGGAAAGGAAAATGGAAGGCTATGTTTTGGTCGACAGCCAACCCAGAGAGCAACAGCTACTATCCCCTTGCTATGTGGAGAACGCCAGCAGCTACAAGAACAACGTAGACACGACTGTGCAGACAGTGAAAATAGTGGAAACAGTGGAAACAGTGCCAGTGCATAAGGAGGTAGGTTTACCTGTATAATAATGTATGCAAATGCCTGCTGTCACTGTGTGTGATGTTTTTGTGGTTTATTTTATGTTTTACTTGGAGGATATTTAGTAGACGCAAACAAGTCAAAAACATAGGTGGTCTAAAGTCCGAAAATATGTACACAAATCTGTTTGTATAAAGTATGCTCGTAACTGATTGACCATGCTTTGAACGCTATGTATTGTTTATCATGTTTTGCTGTTTTTTCGGCATGATCGCAAACTTCGAGGATATAGCAGTGCATTTTTCTGAGAATTTGCACTCCAACCCGTTCTAGAATGGAAGGATAAGCCATGCTTGCACACACTTAGGAGCTTTACATTACAGTATTAAAAATGGTCCATCTTTGTGACATACCATCTCTGGTATATATAAGGCGGTACACGTCATTTGAAGTTGTCATTGTACATGTTGTATGCATATCACCTTTATAGCGTCAGAATGACTTCATGCCACACTTCTCCCAGAGAACGACCCTCCGAACATCCCCAGTATCTACTGCACTTCAGTCAAGATACCGTGTCTTGTTTGTGTTGTGGTACCAGGCGTTGCTATTTTTTAATGGTTTGAAATATCTTATTTGCTGTGAATTGCAATTGGAGTCTTCAGTCATTTAAGCGTGCAAAATAAAATGGCTTTGAGAGATCAAAAAGCCATGCCTGCAATATTATTTCACTCTGAAATGAATAGATTTTTTCTGTTCTCTTTCTTTTCTTATACAATGCACCTTAATACATATTGTTTTGGTGTACAAAAAACATGCAAGTACATGGATCATATTTCCTACTGATCAGGGAACGTATTACTTTAATTTATTTCAATTGTGGAATATGTGGCTTAGTTTTGGTTTAAATATTAATATATTCAGCTTGTGTCTGATTATTAAGCTACCAACAAAGAGAGAGCATACTAGTCAGCTTGTGAATTCTAATTTAATTGTAACGCATTTAACCTCAGCGGTGATGAATTGTATGAAGATTTGAATCCAGAGCTCTTATAGCTGACAAACATGCATGTTTTATGGCATTCCTGTTGTGAAGCATTTACAAAAAGGAAACCTGCTCTGAATAAGGCAATACAAGGTAGACCCTAGCAGTAGCATCGCTTTTTATATTTATAAGATTTTGGTAATGCCAGACAGTCCTGTATTCAGCCTGTACCTGTGGATTAATTTCATGTATGCGTGGATGTAAATAAGACTCCCATTGTTTGATCCATTCCTGGTTTTACTAAGAGTTTAATAAGACACACCTGCGCTTCTTACCAATACACACTTTGGCTAATCAAGCTTGTAGTAAAACCTGGAATGGGAGTCTTATGTCCATCCCTCTTATGTTGTGTAAGAAAACATATATTGCAATTATACATTATAGTAACTTGATATTAATGCTGCTGTTACAACATGCCCATTATCCTAGGAAAGTACACGCCTTTATAGCAGTAGGGCAGGGTAATTGCACAGAGCCACGCCAAGCAGTGACTCAAAGTACAACTCCTTTTCATGAAACTGCTGTAAATGAAAATGTGTCCTCCTAATGAATCGAATACTACTAAGTAGCTACTGCTACTGTTAGTTTTGTAGGATTTGAAAATCTGGTTTCTATTCCATACAGCTAAGCTGATTAAAGTCAGACACCAGTGAGGCTGTACTTCATCTGGAATTTCACTAATGCGAGAAAGGTGGCTGGACATCACCCCAATGCCTTTTAAGGTGTTGACACAGGATTTTGTGCATAGCGATGTCAGCTTGCCAGCTCGCTGATTTGGAGAAAACAGGGAAATATGACCTGTTGCTCCTCACATGAAGCTGAATTCATCAACCGCAGTTCTGCCATCGAGAGCCAAGTCAGAGCTGGGTTATAACCAAGCTTTAAAAAAAAAAAAAATGTGTTGCTTCCCTGTCCAGAAACATTCTCTCATTCCCATTGTTTAGCTGCTGAATATTTTCATGTGGGTGAAGTCAATTCAGTAAGCCCAGTTAACACTGATTGTTCAGTGCAGAGAACTATTTGGTTTCCTCTCTCCCATTTTCTATGGATGTCAACTTACACAGGGCCCAATTTCAAAGCCATGTGCAAAGGTGAATTGTGAGGTAAATGTAGCAAGAAGCTACTCAGAACAATTGTTATACAAAATTCCACTTTATATTCCACTCTGAAAAAATTCCTTTGCACTTTCTTTTAAAATGGGGCCCATGGGTCCATGTGCTTCAGCTGAGTCAAAGTGGAAATAAAGCCCTTTGAATGTCTTGATAGTTAGGCAGTACGGTCTGCACCAAAAACATGGGTCTCCCCTTAAGACATGAATGTATAACCTGTGAGTGGATGGGTATCCTGAAAGCTGAGGAGTCCACTCAAACAGGTTGAGGCATGCATCCAATTTAGCTACTGTAAGTGTGAGAGGACTGCTTTTAATAACTAGTAACCATGGTTCATCTCTGTACAGCACTCTCTAATTATTAACACAATGAGAGGTGTAACTCAGGAGTCCGTTTAGACAGCATGCACTTTGTTGCTGATGCCCCTTTTCTTGCTTGTTTATTTGACTTTTAATGCAGTTAATGTAAACACCTTTTAATTGTGTGCCATATTATTTTTCACTTATTTCCCTGTGTCCTTTTATTTGATAACATAAACGTCTTCTGGTTGCACTGTACACTGCATGGTGCTACTGTTGCTGTATGGTTTTTACACCTCTCTTTGTGATGTTAGGATTTTTCCACTAATTTTCCTTAATATTATAATAATAAAATACTGAATATTTACAGTTTGATTGGCAGATAACAAAAAAAAAAAAAAAAAATGGTTGGTTACCTCACAATTATCTGACAACAATTGCGTTCAACTGATTTACTGACAAGTTTGAAATACTTCACTAATTTTTACGGGCAGTTGAGAACTCCTGAGGCGAGTACAGAGGAGATGGGCCATTGTGAGAATCATTTCCACATCAGTAGCTTCAGTGAAAGGGATTGCTATCGCTTCATAAACATGTTAGTCAAGTATGCATCTGGGGGGGGGGGTTAGAATCCTAAAAGGAGAAAGATAATTGGTTGTCTGCTCTCCCACCCCCCTCAGCACTCCGTTCCCATCCAGATAAAATGCCCCACCTAGTTACAGACGGACCTGTAAAAACACATTGGTCTCCAGCAGTTTCATGTGGCGTCATTATTCTGAAAAATAGGCCACCAACGTGTACGCATTTGACCAGATATGCTTTTAAAAACCACAAACACAGTGTCTATACAGTGGTTTTGTATATAAAGTGTATCCCTTTACTGCTGTTTAGAGGAATACATGTATTTTTTTTATTTCCTGTTCACATCTTTCAGGTTTCATTTTATTGTATTGAGGGACAAATAAGAATTGTGGTGTATCTCTTGTGTTTAGCCTTTGTGTAAAAACAACTTGCAGCCATCTGTGATAGGAGGAGGATGGCTTCTGTCAGAGGAGAAATATCTTCAGTACAAACTAACAAAAAAAGATAACAAAATCAAAAGGTGTACATTACTTATCAAATACATGTCCTAATGTTGATAGAAAGCTTATTGAAGAGGTTGTCACTTTAAATAAACCATGTCTAGGAATCCTAGTTGTCAAAAAAGGGCTATTGTCCTTTTGCAGTACATTTTCTGTCAATAAATAAACATAAGTACAAATAAATAACCATGTCAAGTTCTGTGTGCTTGAAGATTGAAGTCACATAACACAGTACTTTTCACTTATTGCAGGTTTAAGCAAATGTTTTTGCTGCCGAGGTCTTAGTTGCTGATTTTGTCTTGTTTTTTTTTTTCTTTGCATGAGAAGACTTCAAATGGAAAAGGAATTTCTTGGTCAAGCCAGGTTAGTTCCAGCAGGGCCTCAACTCCTCCTCGCAGTCCTGCTGTGGTAAGTCAACCCATCCCTGAGCTGAAACCTGCCACCCAGTAACCTGGGGCACAGTCATTATGCAGGCCCTTCCCAAATGAGCTGCAATTGCTGTGGTTCTGTACTAGGTAGAATGTGGTGCTAAAGTCTTCATATCATACTTTGACTTTATTATTATTAATATTATTTATCCAAATCCTATGTGTTGCCATTGCTGATAATGTGTTGATATTTTAGTTTGAATGTAATTATTATTTTGTATTGCCTATAGTTGTAGTATGCATGTGTACAGTGTTAACGTGACAAGAACATCAAACAAAGAGTGTGTGGGTGTAAGGTTGAAGGAACTAGTGAGATGATGTCATTTTGTTAGATTTTCTTTAAGGCTGTGCCAAACGAAACTGTGTGTAATTACAGGTACACAAGTTGGCCTTCTTTTATGGGAGGAGATATTGGGGTAGATTTAAGTAAAGGCGCAGTGCAAATAATTATGGATACAAAACTCAAATTGCAGCCAGGCAATTATTTTGCACTGCGCCCTATGTAAGCTTAAGAGCAATGCAAATTACTCAACAGGCACAAATAATGATCTGCAATTCTGATAATGAGGGTCTCAATGAGCACATCCGTCTATTTAGCGGTGGCACTTGAGTTAGGAGTACAAAGAACAGTATAGGTGCTGTATGGCATTTGTGGAGTACAAAAATACAAACCAAAAAATAAATGTCGGAGGAAGGGCTGCAAAGTCCTCTTGGTGCACTGAAAAGAAAAGTTTTCTGAGAAGGAATCTTGTTGAATTGCTCAAATATGCGTTACTGTAAGCTCAATAATGATTATTTTGTTAATGAAAAATGTGGATTCTGACTTATACTGTAACATGTATATGCTTCTCAAAAGAGATTTGAGTGCTCCAAGTAGCATGAATGTTGGTTTCAATATTTAACTTCTTTTTTTTTTCAGTTAATTAGAAAAATAGATGCCCATGGATGTGGATAAGTCAGGAACAGGGAAAAGCCCAGGGATATTTAAAAAAAACCAACAAAAAAGTTCCCAGACACCTGCTATATGGCACTAGAAAGGTGTGCTGTTGGTTTGAATAGCATTGATTTTTCGGTAAACAGGAATTGACTACTTTCCAGGCCGCAGTCCTACTCTTTATCTTTGACTAACGACTATGCTCTGTGTGTCCACAAAACAACAACAGCTGCCAATGAACAGAAATGCACCTAAACCAGTCCTTGAAAAATCAGTACGCTTCCCAGCTTCAAGAGCAACTGTACAAACACAACACCAAGTTAAATATTGCTGTGTGTAGTAATAAGTGTCTGAGCCAAAATCCTTCCTTCTCTAGTTAATACATGCCTGTTGTTAAAGCAGACACTCTATTTATTTAAGTTGGTCCAGGCTGGTTTTGCAAAGAAGGTTTGTTGTGTTATAAGCATAAACATTACTGGAGTTTAGTTCAGCTTGTATTTAGCGCAGGTCTGATTGCGGTTTTGGATAGGGTAGAGGGATACAGTTCAAATTATAGACACAAACTTCCCACCCTACCCCCCTTTTCAGATTCCTTTGCTTGAACGATATGATACTTACTATAGTGTGCAGCTTAAAAGAAACTCAGCGCTGTAGTTCTGTCTTTCTCTTCATCATCTTTGAGTTTTTTTTATCCAAATCTTTCCTAGTATAGTGCTGTTGCTTGCCACGTTGCAGTTTGCTTGTGCCTCCCCTTGATTTCTTGCCATCATTCAGTCCTAAGCTTACCATTCCAAGCCAAGTCAAGCCCTGTCTATCTGTTGCAAAGATGCATGTTTCTTTTTTTAGTTTTCCTCTGTATTCGTGACACATGCAAAGGGTTATACAAATTGCGTGCCCGTGCTTTGCATACAGTACCTGCATATCTGTGTGTTTAATACAGCAGCTGTTCAGTTTCTGTATAGGCGTCTAGCGAATACCTGACTATAAACCCAGTGGTATTCAGAATTAAAATCTGAACATATTGACATCTGAGTGTGTGAAAAATGCCATATTTAGATTTGTTGATGCAATTCATTGTTGCCGTTGTAAATCAAGTAACTAAAAGAATCGGCGTTGATTTACTGAAACACCTTAGTTGTCAAAATATAGGATTTGTTGCTCACACGATCAAAAACCTGATCAATAAAGTGGATCATGGATCTTTCTCTTAAAGGGTGAGTTGAATGTTTGCAGAAATAAAGTATAAGCTGGTCCTAATTGCACAGCTAGGACTGGGTTTTATTGGTAAGAGAAACACCTGTGCTTTGCAGGTGTGCTGAGCAAAGCTTGAAAATCTTTTACATCAATCCAATTTACGCGTATACGAGTTCCAAAGGTCATCTTAATCTGGTTTCATAAGTAAAGCTAGCTTTTTTTTTTTTTTTATTATGTTAACTTTATCTTTTACCCGAACCTGTGAAGTTCAGTACTTCTGTACATCAAACAAATTTAAAATCATTGTCCACCAGTGGCAGTGGTTAGTTTTATTGTGGTCTCCATGGTATTTGATTGGCTCAGTCATGGCCATGTCAGTTGCCATAGCAACAGTTACAAACAAATAGCAAAAAGGACTTTTATCAGCAATTGGAATAAAAACCATATTGGCTTATTTTTTAATGTTTTGGTGGGGCCTTATCCCCCCCATAATAGCAATACCTTATCAACACATTGGAGCACTGCCAATTCATCAAAGTTAACAGGAAACAAGAGACAGTTTCAACAATTAAGCATTTAAATGTTTCTTGCCAACCTTGTATTAGTATATTTAACTGCCAACCTCCCTGGGCTAAAACGATAAAGTATAAGATGCAACATTGCAAAATATTTTTTTTCATAGCAGCACAATACCAAGCATGCTTTTAACTTTGTATTCTTTACATACCAGTAGAAAAGGGTGGGGTTCTTTTGTAAATCATATATATTTTTGTTTTTGGAAGGTACATTTCCAGAGAACCTGAGGAAGGCATACCAGCAGTGGAGTCAATAGGCAGCATGGTCCAATTAGCAGCAACATTTGGAGCCCTGCCAGTTAGCTGCTCAAAGTTTATGGAAGGCCATTTCACCACTGAGAAAAAATGGCTGGGCAGTTGTTCAGGTGTTTGAACAGAGTTCCCTCCCCTGCACAGGCAGCCAGGTAGCCAAGCCTCAGGTTTCCCAGTCAAAAGCTACCAGAGATAGAACCCACAACCCCCCTAAAACAAATCTATTTGTAGTATGTATTTAGAAGTGCTCCCCCTACCCTTTAGTATTGGTATGTAAAGAATGTAAATTTCCTTATCTGTGTGCTGTCAGGAAAAAACAATAATATTGAGGGAGCGTGAAGGCTCACCACACAAAAACACGATAAACAGGGCTGATCTAAATGATGGTGGTATTTTTATCCTCTCATGTCATTATTAAACTAGGGTGGATTGTGTTTATCGCAGTAGATATTGCATGGCTCAGCATGTGAGAAAGGTGGTGGTATAGCTCAGGAGACATGAGTGGGATGTTCACACCACTGTGGTAACATGTTCTTCTAATATGTGATATTTATATATTGTTTTAATCACTAATCTCTTAGACAAACACATTAACCTTGGATAGTACCTTCATGAATCATTTGAGCTTCTGAGTAACAGTGGTCTTGTCCTTGCTGGTACAGAAACACAAAGCTGTTATTCTGCTTGTATTTTTACTCGCCCTGTTTGAGATTACAGCACCTTGCATTCCACAGTAATCGTTGTCAATATAACATATCATTGAAACAAAATGTCCTGAATGATCAAAGTCATGAGGCACCATTGTAGCAATCTGTATCTAAAAACCTGTTTTTGTTGACCATGAAGAAGTGTTATGTTAGGAAGGTTTTTGGGCAGTGTGTAATACAATTTTTGATTATCATGCTTTGCTTAATGCATTATATATATTTTTAAAATAATAATTTGCTTCTGAATACACTATATCTATTATGTATGCACATTTATCTGGAAGTACCACAAAGCAGTGGTACCTCCAGATAAATATTTAAGGTCCAGTGAACCTGATAACTGGTTTCACCATACCGATGTGCCTCTTCTGAAACAGTTTCTCTACCCTCCCCCTCAGTTTACTGTAGTTACATGTGAGCCACTCCCCCATGCTGAGTTTGAACAGTATTCCTTTTTAGGAATGTGATGAAGGTGGTTGGTTCGGCTATGTGGGAGATTATCAAGTGTGCTGTTTTTGGAAGGTCAGATGCCTGAAGCCCATCAGATTGGTCAGCACTCCATTCCTCAAGCGGCAGCCAAGTTGGACATTTTTTGTTATTTACGGGTTTACAGACAGTGTTAAAATGTGACTTTTTTTTGTCTGGGCTATTTTAAAAATGGTGATTTGTAATACATGTATTTGTGTGTTTTCTTCTTCAATTTATAGAGTGAGGTAAATGTCAAGGTACAAAAAACTCAGGAAGTCTCCTATGACACAGGGCCAAAATTGGATAACCGCTTTTTCGGGGAGCTCCTTGCTGAACTGCACCGCAAGAGCTCTGACATCTACTCCTGCATCTACGAGCATGTGAGCAAAATCCGGAGCAGGTACGAGCCATAGGGCTTTTTCTTTTTTTTTTTTTTTTGCCTAATTTATTACAATCTGGAGATGTTAGCTGGTCTGACCCACAGACACAAGTAGCAGAAATACCTTGGCTCACATTATAACCATCATGTAAAACAATGTAATACAAACATCTGTACTTAATAAGAGATCTTCAATACATCCAAGACTTGTGGTTTATTTTTTATTTTCTCATTATTTTTATATGAAATTCAAAACTAGAATCACTTGGCTTCCCGAACTGGCAAGTTTACCGTACTGCTTTCTACTTACCTGTATGTCGACGGCAATGATTTATTTGTATTATTTACTGATTCATGTTTTTTGTTTCTTTTTTTTTTAAATTTACAGAAGTCAGCTGGACCTAAAGGTAATCCTTGTATTTTTATGTGAATAAAATGTGTTTTAAACGGTTTGCTTGAAGCAATGGAGACATTTGGAGAGAAGACACAATTACCTTATTTGGCAATATTTGTGTTATTTTTCCTTTTAAAGTGATTTTTAGTAATAGTATTAATGCATTTCCTGTTCACAGAGCTCATAACTTAAACCCATTAATTCATGCTTAAATGAAATCATTAATAAATACAATTTTCAGCAACTTTACAGAAAGACTACCCGAGGAATTGTAACAAAGTCAGTATTTTCAGGGGCTTTTACATTATCTGATAAATTCCTTTAACAGTCTCCTGTTCCGAGTGGAATTATGTGTCCTAGATCTGTGTACAGGTCTGCAGTGCTGATGAAAAGGTTCAGCACACTTTATCAGTATAGACCTATTTGTTCATGTTCAGGGGTGTCTCATGGCCCTTGTGTTTTCCAGGAAGAAAACGAGGATGTCGAGCATCTGATTCCCAAAGGATTGTCCGATCTGACCAAGCAGCAGATCAGCTACCTTCTCCAGGTGAGCCGCTTCTTCAGTATTGAACTCGAAATGCTATATCAATGTTGTATACAGTGCATTTTTAACACTGTGCAGCATGTGTGTTACAGCACATTGTATATGCTGAACTATGTCTAATCTGCTGTCTCGTTTGCTCAGATGCGGGTGACCTCAGAGAAGTCCCTGCGGCTGCTCCTTGCCACCTTCAGCAGTCTCCGAGAGGAGCTGATTCACCTACAGGACGACCTCAGGGTAAGACGCAGATCTCATCGTTTCTTTGACTTCCATAAAAACTGCACTTCTCACTGGGCAAAGTGTCCAGGGCCTTGTTCCTGCTTATCTGAACATGCAGCTTACCCCTTTGTTTCCCCACTGCACCCTGAGATTAAGCAACACTGGCCTTTTTGCCAGTCCCAAGCATCTGGATTCAGACTCTAGCAGCAGCAGAGTGCAGAAATATTAAATCTGCAGCTTAGTAATACACTCTTTAATGTAGATGGTAGATTGTGGTTCCGTTATCGTTTCTTCAAATAGGCATCATGCTCTAGCCTGAAGTGTTCTCTGTATACCTGGTTCTATAACCACTGCTGGGTCTCTTCTCTTTCCCCCTCTTGTCCCACAGAGACTGGAGAGTGACAAGGAGGCCCTGCAGAGAGACCTGAACTTCAAGAACAGTCAGGCCCAGCAGTACGAGAAGCTCCTGGAGTCCGTCCGAGTGAATAACCGTCAGCTGCAGGTAGGCCCTCGTCCACACTCTACACCTCAACCACGACTGGCACTAGAGCTGCCATCTAATTACAGCCCATGTGTTACTCAAGCCTGAATTGCACAACAGGATCCAAATTAGATCATCCAGAGTCATCCGAAAGGTGAGCTGGATTTTTATTTTTGATGGTTCCTTCATTGTATTTGTTTTCCATTCAAGAACGCCAGACGTGTGTTCAGATGTTTGCTTCTGTCGTAACCCTAGCAGCATTTATTGTATTGTTAATGGTTTCTCATCTATACAAGTTTAAGGTATTTAGCATCCGATACACCGCAGTCTTGGGCGACTCTTTGAAAGATCAGTTTACAAAGATCAGCCCTCCGGACTTCCTTCTTTCTGCCTGTCGCTGGCCGCGCTCTGGTGACTGTGCCCCCTTGTCTCCCCTGCATGCAGCAAACCCTGAAGGAGAGCAGCTCGAGTAACACAAGCCTGGAGGAGAAGATCCTGGTCTTCAGAACCTCGGGCTCGGATAAGGAGTACCGGCTGAAGGAGCTGGAGTACAGCAAGAGGGTGCTGGAGCAAGAGAATGAATTGCTGAGGCAGCAGGTAACCTTCACAATAGATACCATTGTTAGAGGCTAGCGCACCCAACTGTGTAACACAGTGGTACCAGTCAGGTACTGCCCTTGGCTCTCAATAGAAGGCGACATCGAGCATCATGGTTCTGTCTTGTAATAATACATTAAATAGATCAGTAATTACATGACCACTGGGACCCGAACAGAGCGGATCACTGGACTGATTCAACTTCTGCTTCTTTTCGCCCATTTAGATTTACAGTAACTGTGTTGCGTTCTCTTCATTAAAGTGGCAAGAAATATGTAGGAACAGAAACCAGACCATCCATATATATAATACCAACGTTGTATATCTCTTACCTGTATGTAGCTCCCAACCCTACTCCTCTTGTTTGTCTCTCTAGATCGCCGGTCAGTGCAACAGCCCCAGTTTCCAGGCGAAATCAGACGCGATCACTAAACAATACATGGAAATGACCACCACCCTCCGTGAGCAAAAGGACAGGGAAATCAAATCACTGACGGTATGAAAACTCACACTCTGCATCCTGGGAGACTGTGTTTCCACTGTGGTTATAGTGGAGTACTGGGACACCATGCAGGATGGTGGTCTTTGCAACCACTGTGTTAAGAGATGAGCCGGCTGCATGGGCAACCACTACCACATACATTTGCATATCTTGCAAATTCAGGGATTTTCTAATTATACTTGCATTTTGCAACTTTTTGGCAAGTCACAGTAGTTATAAGAGCTAAGAATTAGAATAGGAGATTAAGGATCGAGAGGGCAGTGTGGCTTTGTGGTTAAATCAGGCTACTGTCAGGCTGTTTGGCTTAGTGTTTCAAGCAAATAGACTAAGGCATTAAGGCAGAAGTATTAAGTAGAGGACTCCACCGATACAATTTCTATGATGAGTTGTATTTCTGTTTCAGGAACAGCTACGCAAGTTGCAGATGGAAAGCTCCTCCAAGTCCGGCAGTGATTACAGCACCCAGCTCCGGCTGACTGAGCTGCTGACATCCCTGGAGCAGAAGGAGACCATCATCAAGAGACAGGAAGAGGTAGGTCACGGGGCTGCTGAAATCCTCTGTTCATCCAGTCATCTGAAAACATACACTGCTAATGTGAAAAGAAAGGGTTAAGAGTAGGGTTTCTCCGGAAATAGCAAAGAAATAGATTCTGGAAGGGGGCAGAAATCAAGAATAAAGTTGCATGATTTAATTGACCTTTGATCTGTGGAATTTACTCACAATGCCCTCGCCACTTCCGTGTCTTTTTTTTAGTGTGAGCGGCTCTATAATCTGTCGTTGCTTTCTTTTTTTCCAGGAAATAAGGAGGTTTCAGCTGGACAGAACTGAAATGGAGAACCAGTCCAAGGGCGTCACCAAGACCATCATCACCAAAAAGTAACTGAGCGCATCTCATTCTGTAGCTGCCTAAAATAAATAGATCGCTTTACGGAGAACCACAATGAGATCCGGTGACTCATAATTCATGTATTTGTTATTTGCTTATGTAACACACAAGTAGCTAAACCACTTCTACGGTTTACATATAGCCACATCTAGCTACTTTCAAATTCACTAAACTACCTTTTATTGAGAGGCTTATGAATGTGACTTCTGTCGTTTTTGAGGCCGTTTTAAAAGGCAGCGCTCTCTCGCTCTCTTACCCACAGGTACAGAAACCAGTATCCTATTCTGGGTCTTCTGTCTGATGAATACCAGGCTACCTTGCCTAGGAAAGAAGCCAAGACCATTGTGATTGAGAGGACTGGGGAGATGTACAAAACTGTAAGTCCACACCACGGCCTGCCCCTTCCCAGTTCTGACTTCCCTAGCCTTGTTTCACAAAGGTGCTGAAAGTTTAGCATATTGGTTCTTACTGGGCTTTTGCAAAAAGGAAATACTAATAGTTGTCACACTGGAGAAATAGCCCTGTGAGCCAGTAGGATTTATAACAAAAGCCGTTCCTTAAAGGAGTAGGAAACGGCTCAGTTTCTTTAAATTTTACCAGAAAAAAAATACAAGTATAACCTCCAGAGTGGGATGTTGGATCTGCACACCATGGAAAACATCCATACACAACTAGACACTTTAGGGAACGCCTAAAATCCATGGTTCTGGTCCATTAACTTTGGAGGTTGCTTAGCAACCAGTGGTGCTGTAGAAAAGCTTAAAGAAACCATGCCAATACAAAACTGTGTATAGAAGAATCTGCAGCCATAATGGCTGAGGGTGGTGTAAATATAATCCCTATCTGGAGCTAAAGGTAAGATTTTAAAAAAGCCTGCAGGCAAACTGATGTTTCATTGGAAGTAATGCAAGCACCACAGATTGATTTTTGTGTAACTGACTTCATATGTATATAATTAATATGTATTATTTAGATATTATTAGTTTTTTTTTTTTATATATAAATATTCTACAATATATATATTATAAATAAACTGCTAGTGAGAGAAGTAATTTCTGTAATTCTCTACCGATACATAAAGCATGTTTGTTCTGTTTTCGACAGGAGTACATAACTTCTCCTTAAAAGAACTCCTTGATTCTTACAGGAATGAGCCCGCTGAAGAACCCATCCATTCAAATAACTAATCTCTGCATGCTGCTATTTTTTTGCTCTTAACGTTCTGGCCAGTGTTCCCTAAACTTCTGAAAGAGGCCCTGCTAATGTTTTGCAATTGGGCTGTGTTTGGTTGCAAAATCAAACATGCATTCTCTCACACACTGTGGACTGGACCTTAACGAAAGGAGGAAAAACTATAGTGTTTCATGCTTATGCATTTTGTTTGTTTTGGTGTAAAACTTTTTTTTTTTTTTTAAGATGCTTGATATGATTCTTAATTTTGAAGTTTTGTTTTTACTTCCTTGTATGCTACTGGGCTGTGAGCTGTAATGGAATGTGCAAGGGTTATAATAGGGTGTGCTTTAAAATGTTGTTTGCTTCATGGACTGGCATGTGGCAAAGATGGGAGTCTTTGTGTCTAACTAGGGAGGGGAAGTAGGTCCCCTCGCTGAGCTGAAAGCAGAACCAGGGCCACGTCCTCTAGAGCATGAAGAGAGAGGTGGCCAAGTAGTTAAAGATGAGGACTGACTGGACCTCAGCCACTTTAAGGAAAGTGCAGGATGTCTGCATGATTCCTTCACTTTCCACAGACAAATACAAATCACTCATTAAAAACTAAACCTCTGAATTCTGAGAATTACTTGCCTTAGATTAAGCTCTGCATCTGCTTAGAAACACTAACTTGGAGCAGTGCGGTTTGCTGTTGGATCTGACAAGAAAAGAAACCAAAATGAGATTCAACAACGGCAGAACACTCATTCTAAAGAAATGTTTTTTTTTAAGTCCTTTTTTTAAAACATTTGTCAATAGAGACCATCTGAACTATTCCTCGATTTTGAATAAAGATGGTAAACTTCAGGGAATTATTGTTAGCCTAAACTCAAATATACTGTCACCTGTCCTACCCATTATTTTAATCCCTCACCCTAAGAAGCAACCTGTATAGTTTCCTCTGTTGAGCAGAAATAATATACCAAATCTCTACCTGCCCATCCGTTGGTTTTTAAATGGTATTTCAGTTCATAAATAATAATAAATAAAATTTAATTAAAGTTAAACATAAAAACTATTTTCTTTTGAGGAACTTCCAGGTCACACCGTTGTATCCCCTGCATCGTATTCTAAATTATAACCACCTCAATTTTGAACCCAATAACATGACTTAAATGCACAGTGTTTTCCAGGACGGTTCCCTTAAACCCTGACCCCCAAATCAATATATGTATTTGATCAGTCTACGGTCTGTTTTGGTGGCATGTTTATCTTGTTTTTTGAAATTTGGGATTGTGTTGTATTTTAATAAAGTAGAAACTATCTATAAAGGATTGTATGCATGTTTGACTTTCTGCACACTGAATAACTGATATCATATTACATTTGAGACGTGGTACAGCACATTCAAAACTAGAGTATGATTCAGTTTCCTCGATTAATTAAGTTGTATGTGTGCCATTATCCAAACCTCCTCTCCTTTCCTCTAAGCTCTAACTAACCACACTAGAGAGCAAAGAGGACATTGATTAATGGTTAAGCAACTGCACTACAAAGTATGACAAAAAAGTGTAGTGCCAAAAAAATGGATTGGAAATGCTGGGGTGTACCATCCCCTTCAGCATATGTCTTCATACCAAAATGTCATGATACACAATTTGCATACTAGAAAACCACAACTTGATCTAATGGCACTGGAGGTAGAATGTTTCTCACAAATTCTACTGAACAATTTAACAGTGCACAACTTGCAAAATATGTCAAATTCTAATGTATAAAGCAGAAGTACAAACACCATGATAAGATATGGCACTCACTCGGATATATTTCATTGGACCTGCAGCTTTGTTGTGTATATAGCCGACATCTTCAGACATACCTCCCTGTCTTGTAATCCTACAGGACAGACTTTCCTTCAACTCAGCCACTTCCCTTTTTCTTCTTTGTTTAGTAGCCTTTAAAAAAATAGCAGATTCATAACTGTAAATCTACCCAGGTATGTGGACCAAATCGGCACTTTATAAAAAACGAAATTCAAAAGGGACTGAACATACGAGGTGGCTTATTCAAGGTATCTCTCTCATTCAAAAAAAATAATAATTAATTACTGCTTAGAGCAGGTAAATAATCCTGCATGCGTTATAGAAGAGAATATAAAGTTGCTATACCTCTTTGTGCCTGCATGCCGCCTTTGCCTTTCTAATCAACACGCTCAACTGGTTTTGAGATTTTTCTCGACACGCCAAGATATCCAACCCGCTGCCTTCCAGGCTTTTGGACAGTTTTCAGCATGTTTCAGATTCCGTGAGACCTACTGCCCGTGGGAATACTTGTGTTACAGTTTACAACAGCAAGGCTGTGGCAGCCACACCCAGAGCGACGTTTTATTATATTAACTGTTTTTATATGCAAAAGATCACTTTGTATCAACACCTAGCTGTGCATGTACGTGCAAATGTACTTCGCACAAGCGCATATCCAAATGTGTGCAAGTGTGTGCTAGATGCATGTATGCATGCACCAAATATGCCCATGTGCGCTAGCAAACAGCTTTTTCTGTCACTATACAGTACGTGTGCATGTTTGTTAAAGTATGCAATCTATGAAAAAAAAAAGTTACAGAGCAGAACATTGTAAAGGAAGTAATAGGGACTGTTACCAGCCTCTTACCAACTGACCGCAAACACTGGATGCAGTTCTTTGAAGTGGCTTCAGAAGAGATGGATCACAGGAATGATATACTAGAAAAGAGGATACTAAAGATCCAGGACTTGTCTAGTGCAGGTGCCTACCCAGAACAGCTGTAATTCATTTGAGTTGTCTGGGTGACCTGCTGTACCGTTCAGAACCCCAAGTGCATACTGTATAGTAGAGTCAACTAAACCTGCAATTATGTAATATGGTACAAGTCAAATAAAATGCAATCACCTTTTAAATACAAAAAAAAAAAAAATTGTACGATACACAAGCACCATGCTTTAGTTGACAAAAACTACAAAAAAATAAATACTGCTAAATAATTGTTTGGACCTGGATGCTACTTACCTTGTTAAGTGAAAGAACACAATGGTATACAAGTCACGTATTCTCTCAGTCAAGGAGATACTTGGAATCATAAAGACAACCCAAAAAATCTAGTGTTCTGGGCTGTTTGGATTGTGTTTAGTTTATTTTTCATCTAAAGGCAAGGATATGGGTTGAGATCACCCGTACGTTCACCCTTGCCTCCCTGCCAGCGAGACAAGAAAGTGGTCCCCAAACTACTGCTGGAAACAAGAGACCCACATGGATGAAGATACTTCAACCTGGAGTAAAAGAGATGATTTTTATTCTTTGATATTTACATTAAAACAAGGAACACATATTTAAATAATCCCATATACAAAGACAAAAGCTTTTTTCTTTCCTTACATGGCATACATATATTTTTCAGCCACGTCAACCACAAAAATGTGTCATCCTCAAAATGAACATTCTAAAGTTTAAAAATACAAAACTTTGACTTGCCAGGGAACTGATTCTTATCTGGCACAAAAAGAAGCAATTAAAAAATAGGATAAACATCTGAAAAGCTAAATTAATAAAACTGCACAACTTATAAAAAACACACAAAAACTGACTGTTTTATTTAAATCGCCCATGAACCCTGCTTGTTGTAATCGACTGTGGTTCATGCCAAGAACACACCTAAATCACACCTTATTACCAAAGAATTTGTACAGTATATACAATATTCAACAAAAACAATTTGTTCAATTTTTTCCTCAGCAGCTGGCAGCACCAGTTAAATATTTTAAGTTCAAGTGTTATATATCGTACATGTACATACAATTCAGCATAAATGTGCATTGAAAATACATTTGAAATACTGTAATAGATTTCTATTTCTTCCTTTTTTTTTTTACAATTGGTAAGAAAAAAAATACAAAACAAATGGGGCAGCAGCACACAGAATCAGTGTCTGGGGGCAAGATTATCTATTTAATCCACAAGATCCAATTTTATGACATGGCACTTATTACCACCTTAGGGGCAGACTTGCATGAAATCCCCACCCTCACAGACTGACTAACTAATCTCAAACACTGCGTGAAGCATCAACTAGAAATAAAAGCCACCAGAACAGTACTATGGGAAATGTAGTTTATATAAGTTCTTGTGCACCAAAAACATGAATCCCTGGTTAAAACTACAGATCAGCAGCAAAGCAGAGGACCCCTCCCCATCCCCCATTAATGCCTGTGCCAAAAATAATCACAAGTACAGTAAATACAGAACAATTGGATCAGAACATTTAATACTTACATAAAGCTATGCTGAGATTGCTGCTGAATAAAACAATTTGTACATGGCCGATTCCCAGTCACACAAAAATTTAATTTAGTTTTATATTATGACGTTTTTTATATTCTAAAATAAATTGGCTTTTAAAAAGTCTGAAGACCCTAAAAACAATTCAGTGCATTACTCTGTGATGCAATCACTGGATGCAGCAATGAATGTACTTCAATAGGTTCAGCTTGTTGAAACAGTACACAGTGCATCAGGTTATGAAAAAAAAAAAAGGTTTCCGACAATTACTGGTAGCTCAACTGTTAGCATTAAAGTACTGCAGTCGCTTTGCTCTCGCTACTGTAAACATAATGCTCCACATATAGTACCTTACATATTCTACTCTAGACAGGTTAGCATTTCAATTAAAACACTTTATGGGGTTTGATTCTTAGAAATCTATTCAAGGCCAATAGGTTTCTATGGTCATGCATGCCCCTAGTATTCAGTCCTTTACAATGGTTTTAGCATGTGCAGTCTAGAATGAATATAGACTTGTGAAATTTGGGAGTTTTTGGTAATCTAGGTAGGATACAAAGACCCTGAAATCCCCAGCTTGACTGATCATATATAAACAAGTCTGCACTGGTTACAATCATACTGCATACCACGGATACTTGACATTTATAAATCTCACCTTGTTTAACAGGTTAGTTAACAATACATTTCCACCTTTGAACCTGCTAATCAGCCTAGAACATTTTGTAGTTCATTACAATGAAGAGGGCATATCCCAGAACAACGGATACCAAGCCCTGGCTAGACAAAATAACACATGGTTCTTAATAACTTTCACTGAACGGACTAAAATACAGTAACATTTTCTTCTAGACAAATTATCAATTGGGATGAGACTTTTTAGTCTGTAATTTCTTAAAGATGAATTTCCACAAACAAATACATAGCAGGAGTGCCAAGTGGTTTGAGATTGATGAGAAGAAAGTATTACGGGAATTCATTTGGGACAATTCACTTAACCTCATTCCTACATGCTGTACAGGTAACATCAAAATGCTGTGACCAGAAACAAAGAAAATACTTAACTGCTGATAACCACATAATACAAAATAAATTAATTTATTACATAAAGTCTCCTATTTTAATGTTTATTGGCAGTTACTGGATGAAGTAACCAAGTGCAAGAACTTGTAAAATGCAGATTGAGCTCATGTTCAAACACTGATGGGAAAGCAATTTGATGTTGGGTGTAAAACCAAGAAATAAAAAATACATCTTTACCATTGGCACAACTTTAACAAGAGCCTCTTGATTTCTGTATATTTGAAGAGAAATGCAAAACAGCCACGCTACCAAATCTAAAGAATAAGGTGCTGTGACCTAAAGTCCAATGAGTGACAGGTAGGTGGGGCTTTATGCTGGCTACACAAGAGGTGAAATTGGCTTCACCGGAGTCCCAAATGAAAAGCAAATATTTAAAAGTACTTAAGAAAATAGTTCTGCTAGTGAGCAAGATAGTATTAAAGTATTCCTTGGTTACTGATGTTCTGCTAACACCTACTGCCCGAAACTGATATTGCAGTTTTAGATACATTCCACCTTCCCAAAAGAAAAAGAAAAAAAAAAAAAAATCATACAACTCATAAACAACAATTCTACTGGTCTCCAACTGCAGCTATGGGGAAAGGGACCAGTCTATTAAAACTCAGGCCTAACAAGAGGATCATTCAAATATTCAGTTACAAATATAATACCAGTATATATATCATGTTCCTGCATATTTAGTGGTTTGAATAGACCGTCTCAAAATGAACAGTATGGTTGAAATTATGCATTTTAATAGGGCAATAACATTTTACAAAACACTTAAGCAACACTATTTCAGATAACATCAACTCTTTTCAAAAAAAGAATTCAGAGGGTCACATGTATTTTGCTGTCTGCAGGAAATAAAGACTTTTATTAGTATGAAGCAACAATGTCTAGGACTAAGTAAGTGCATTTCCATGGTCCGCACAGGTCTGTTTTTTTTTTTTTTTTGGTGGAAGATTTGTAAGCTGGACAGGTTTTTCTTAAGAAAATATATAAAAGGCAATTTGTTGAAACAAAAAAAGCTACAAGCTGAAGTCTGTGTGGTGCATTTACCCATAGATAAACTTAAGC
This sequence comes from Acipenser ruthenus, assembly GCF_902713425.1. NCBI lineage: Eukaryota > Metazoa > Chordata > Actinopteri > Acipenseriformes > Acipenseridae > Acipenser > Acipenser ruthenus. The sequence continues at coordinate 20,705,597 of NC_081214.1, read as the reverse complement.
TTTTCTCTATAGGGGATAAAAAAATGGAGCACATATTGTTGCATGCAGCTGCGTGTAAAATAAAATAAAACAAAACATAAAGTAACCCGGTATCTTTTGTGAATCCGGTCATTCATTATCTAACCAGACTCAAACTGAGGGTTAGGGACACCCTGGGAGTTGAAAACTAACCCTATCACAAGCAGACCCCATTGATACCATCTCAGTCAAAGAGTAAGCTCAAAATAAAAGATGCCAGTATTCTGGTTACAATGCACTGCCAGATTAAGAATAATTCTTTGTGTGTGTGTGTATATATATATATATTATATGCTTCCCGTCCCAGGTTGACTAAGTTTGAGAACCACAGATCTACACTAAGTGGTGTAATAAATAGTACAACTTATCAGTTACACCTGGGCACAGCAAGGTAGTGCATCCCTAATCATTTATTTATAGTTGGGGCCAAGAGTAAGAGGCATTATATGACTTACTTGTAAGAACCAAGGGCTTGAAGCAAGTAGACAAGTGGTTAGAGTTCAGGCCTGGGAGGCAGACTAGACTAGACATGACTATCACAGAGGTAAGCCACTTCACAATTTAAATGTCAGGTCCCCTTTTAGAAGCAAGTTGATTATAAAAATACATGCTGGAAAGAAATAAACAATTTACATAAAAGGTGTTCCATGCAAAGTGAAGGTGCATAAACCAGTGGTTTAGTACTTCAATGCCAAGAATATTTAGCATCTATTGTACAGTACCACCGTGTTTACCTCTTGATCTACAATTGATTTTAATGACTATGAATTCTACTGACTTCATTGCAAAATCATGTTTTATTTTAAACTTTCCTTTAAAAAAAATAAAGAAATGAAAAAAAAACAGAATAAAAGGACACTATAGATTGGACTGTCCAGAATAAAAGCCAGGGATGGCTGAATGGGTTAACTCTATGGCCATCTGTAGTTTATTGTAAAATATACACGGGTTACAAAATATCTAGAAACAATGCATATCATTGAGCAAGCACACCAGTTTGTACACTCACTGCTGCTCTGAGTTTTATGCATCAGCAATATAAGGTTTATTTAGGGAGACAATAATATTTGATTGAGGAAAAAAAAATAAACAGTGGGGCAAATGTATACAAAATGTTCAGGGGTTCAAATAGTTTGACTCAAGTCTCTGAAGATGATGTAATCTGAAGTCCTTTCATAGCTAAAGCATGTAGACATGGTGGGGTTGGTAAGGGTTCGCACATCTAGATCTAAAATTCTTAAAGCTACCGATATGAAAATTGTGTATGTTTCCAAAAAGTTGGAAAAAGCTCCAACCCAAGTCTTAATGGTAACATAAAACCTGTTAACTAAATACTTCCTACATGAGGTACCTAAAGCTTCCGTTCTAACGATTAGCTGTTAATAAGAATCCTTTAAGATGTATTCGATTCACACTGCACTGAGAGAAACCAACAGAACGGACTGTCACAATGCAGCTGGAACCTCACAACCTTCTTCCCCATTTTAATGACATTTGAAATGACAATGTATTGATTATGTATGACAATGTTAAAACGAAAACGAAAGCTTGTGTTTTGCAGTTATCCCAATTGATGAGACGCTGTTTAAAGTGGAAAGGACAGAATTAATTTCAGCACCCAATTCATTTGTAAAGCTATTTTGAAATAAGGAGGGTCTGGTATTTGAACCGCTGAATATTTAAGATGAGTGATTCTTTCGCTTCTAATCAAGACAAACCAAAACGAAAGACAAGAAAGCCAAACACAGAGCGCAAACACATTTCCCCCCGCCCCCACCTCCCTCCCTTGACTCTTAATACTTCTGACTATTATTTTTCTTTTTTTACAATGAATGAAAATATGTGAATCAGCACTGACCAGGAGAACAGTTCACTAAAATGGATCATCATTTACCATAGAAACATAATCTTCCCAGCCCCACCCCTCCGACATCCCCAAACAAGGAAAAGAGGGAAGAGTAGGAAGGGGCTATACAACATTACATTAGAGCGTCTTTGTGGTGTCGCATTATATGCTGATTCTTTTCCGAGGGCCGCCGGAAACCCTTCTTGCAGTAGTCGCACCTGTGGGGATAGTCCTTGGTGTGAATAGATATGACATGTCGTTTAAAGCCTGATGCGTCCGTAGTGTTATACTCGCAATACTGACACTGATAGACTTTCCTGCCACTGTGGGTCTTCATGTGCTTCTTGAGTTCATTCTGATGCCGGAAGCCCCTTTTGCACCGTTTGCATTTGAACGGGAGGTCCTTGGTGTGGACCGACAGGATGTGGCGACTAAGCGTGAAAGGGTCCGAGATTTTGAAGTCGCAGTGCCTGCACTGATGGACCTTCTTGCCCTTGTGTGTCTCTGAGTGCTTCTTGAGCTCCGAGGGCCGGTGAAAGCCCTTTTCACACACTTCACACTTGTGTGGGAAGTCCTTGGTGTGAACAGAAATAATGTGCCTTTTCAGGTCACTGGAGTTGGTGCTCTTGTGGTCACAGTGTGGACACTGGTGAGTTTTGTGGCCCTGAAAGATCTCTGTGTGTTTCTGGAGCTCCTTGTCATCAGCAAAGGCCTGTGGGCAGTGGCCACACTTGTAGGGCAGATCAGTGCCATGCTTGCTCTTGATGTGAGTCTTTAGGTTGGACTGGTCAGCACAGCGGAACTCGCAGTGCTGGCACTGGTACGGCTTCTCACCCGTGTGTGTCCTCATATGCTTCTTCAGCTCAGAAGGGTGACGGAAGCCTTTGGCACATTCCACACAGACATGAGCAAAGTTTTTGCTGTGGACGGCCAGGAGATGGCGGTTTAGCAGGCCCTGCTCAGCAGTTTCATAGTCGCAGTACTTGCACTTATGCAACTTAGGCTCCTTGTCACGTAGGATGAGTTTGTTGGAGCTCAGGGGACTGGCCTCCCGATAGCGCCGGGTGTACTCTGTGAACTCATGGACCTTCTCTCCCTTAATGATCAGCTTGTGACTCTCCAGGTGGTTGTGAAAGCTGACCTTCTTGTTTGTTGTGAAGTCGCAGTCCGTGCACTGGTACTTTTTCTTGAACATGTGGTCCGGATGGTTTTTCATATGCCGTTTCAGGAAACCCCGAGATTTGAACTTCTTTCCACAGATGTGGCAGGGATACACCGTCAAGGGCTGCCCATCCGGACCAATGATCACAGCTGGAGAGAAGACATTCGAAAAAAAATTACATCACCTCTCACTCATTCAAAATAAACTCGTATACATTATGTTATACAGCTGTATCTGTAGCAAAGCTTCTGTGATACCACTATTAAAAAAAGTATTTATTTATTTTTGTCAAAGCAGTACAGACGGTTCACTATTTACAAATTTAACTGATTAGACAAACTTTCATATTGTAGCTTTTCTAGCAATGAATGAAGCTGGTTGGTTAGTTATCATATCCTGTTATCTCTCTCTGAAGAGTGTCCACCACAACACTAAGGTGGTATAAAATGTAGGTAAGAATGAATCAGAATGAAGTGCTCAGATGTAGGTTCCAAACTGATACAACACGCCTGAGACACATTAAAGAAAGTCCAAACAAATGCAAAAAAGGTGGGCTCTCACCTGTTTGGCACTGCCGGGTCTCTCCCCTCTTCCTTTTCCTGGCCTTCTGTTTCAGCACCCGGCTGGTGCTGTTGCTGTCGCTGATCTGTAGATACTGGGTGGCAGCGCCATTCTTGTTCTCTAGCCTGGTGTCCAGGTTGTTACCTGAGGGGTCAGTAAACAGTTAAGTACCTCCTTACTTTAAGTATGAATTAATTTTCTATGATTTATTCATTATATATATATATATATATATATATATATATATATATATATATATATATATAATTTTTTTTTTAATTTATAATTTTGCCTGTAGAAAAGAAATATATTTACCAATTCTTAAATGGTTTGCATAAATCACTGTATAGAGTACTGTAAATGAACAATATAACAAGTATAATGGTTAAAACATCATTTTTTATTATTCCACAGAACAAATGTGCATTGTCACCCTGGGCAGAAGGACAACAGGATTTTAACATTCCTGATTGTGTACCATTCAACTTGTAAACAACCAGACATCTTGACCAACCTAAACCAAAAACTCTCTTTCTAACAGCAGTGTGGAGTAGTGGTTAGGGCTCTGGACTCTTGACCGGAGGGTCGTGAGTTCAATCCCTGGTGGGGGGACACTGCTGCTGTAATCTTTACCTAGATTGCTCCAGTAAAAAACCCAACAGTATAAATGGGTAATTGTATGTAAAAATAAGGTGATAATTGTAAGTCGCCCTGGATAAGGGCGTCTGATAATAAATAAATAATAATAATAATAATAATAATAATCATTGTATGTCACTGTATGGCCAAACTTTGCTTTTGATAATAACAGAAAACACTTCAGCATACAAGGGCTGCACATGAATATATTTACCATAAGCAGCCGCCCAGGCCACAGGGACAAACGTCTTGTTGATGTTGGAATCATCCATCTGAGACTCTTGGATGGAAGGAGCCTCCTCCTCTCCCACGATCACCTCCATGTAAACCTCATCTGCAATCTCTGCACAGTCTGAAAGGGGACAGAGATAGGGTTGAACAGAGATAGGAGGCAGACACTGCCAAAAAATTGACAGGGGTTCAATCTACAGGACGCCAAGTTGGTATGAGTGGGCCTTTGAATACACGTCATTTTCATACAGTTATGTATAATTTTGTCTCCCGATGCTTACTGATATCTTCATCTTCCTGAGAGGAGTCTTTGACCGCCATGTAAACCATCTTCTCTCTGTGAAGCCTCCCCACTCCCCCTGGCTCCAGCACTGCATGCCCATTGTGGAAATCACTTTCTGTCACAACCTCTGTCCCACCTTCACATAAACATAAACACAAGAAGCATGTCAGGGTTAGGAAGGGCCTCTTAAACCTTTACGGTCCTATGTCGGACCTGGTCCGACATTGCAATTATTCCTATCAGGTCCATTGTCGGACCCTGTCCGACATCATCAAAAAAACGCAAAAAACGGGTTTCTAGTCGTTTTTTCTCCGGTAAAAGCAGAGAAAACCATTCAATGGCCGAGTGGGAGCGACAGGAGCCGAGACAAGCCGATAAAAAAAACAAAACAAAAAAAAGGCGTATCTCATACTTGCCCCTGGCATCCCATATGGGCGGTCATAAGGAAACAAGCTGGCTGTTACTGTATCAGCGCACAGAGACTATCACAGACATTTGCAGAGCTTTTTTGAGATGTTATAGTAATAAAATAATGACTTGGATTGCATTATTGAGGAGTTTGGTGATAAATGAGTGATCAAGAGATGATTGATCGGTATGTACGACTATTATTATTATTTATTTCTTAGCATATGTGAAAGCGATAGCGAACGAAAGGGTGGGGCAGGGCTGGAGATGCCTAGTGAGTGCTTTGTTGATATGCAGGGCCTTTTAAACCCGTTTGACTGTGGAAAAAATACTTTTAAACAGTGCGTCTAAAATTAACTGCGTGTGTGAAAATAAATTGGACCCGACACACCTGACGCGGACTTAATAAATGGACTGCGCGGTTAAAGAACTGACACTGAAATTGTAAAACTGCTAACACTCAGAGCGGCATGAGTAACATCAAAACACTTAAGACAAAACTCCTAAGTAGACAAATGTTTTGGCTACTGCCTTCAGTGTACTGATTAAAACTGTATGTGGGGGTATTAATATATCAATTAGGAAGGGATGGCCCCTCCCTACATTAGCTATATGTAAAACAGACCCGTCATTATAATTAATCTGTTAATGGTGGGTGATTAGGAGTAGGGAAAAGATGTGAAAGTGTGAAAAGAGGCAGGGGTGTTAAGAGTGGGGGATTTGCCAAAGGTAAAGGAAAGTGGAAGTTTTAGATTCATAACATTCATCATTTACCTATTTCCACATCATCTTCAGCTTCAGCCTTAAAAATATATACTTTGATGACCTCTGAACCATAGCCGTCTTCTTTCGAACAATCGCCCTGCGTCATCTCAGTGCTGATCTTCAAGTTTGTGTTTCCAATATCAAGCTTCTCCCCTACATCATCCACTGTACAAAAATAAGGATTACTTTGTTAGTTACGTAAACAGTGCCCAGCATAGTACGGAATGCCGAGTAATATGGACACTTAAAAGATAAAAGACATTAAAAATACATAAACATTGCTAAAGAGTATAGTGTGTTTATATGAATCAACCGAGTTCCTGACCAGGTAAGCTTCAGAACATTTTATTGCAAAGTTATTCCACATCATAAAGGAGGTGCTTATTGCACCAGGTTATTGAATGGTTACCAAGAGAGGGGAGGGTAGAGTAATAAAGCTGAGCTCACAGGAGATCATCAGGTAGTCCTCAGACGTGCTCTTGCCATCCTCATCATCCTCAGTTTTGATGGTGACGGTGGAAGCTGGCATTCCCTCATGTGTTTGGATCACTGTCTCTGAATCTGAATTTGTAACCATCACCTCCTCAGAGACCATCTCAGATTCATGCACTACATGGTGGTGCAAGTGTCCATCCTGGTGATGGTGGGATACCAAGTCGGCCACAAAGACCTGGTCCCTCACTTGCTCAGCGATCAGGTCCGTGGCCAACACGTGGTGGTCTAGGGCCTCTTCGATGGCCACCTCTGCCCCCAGCACAGACTCAGGTACCATCACCCCCTCTGTGGTCACTTCGTCCCCATGCTCAATGTCCGGCCCCTCAATCACCTCAGCCTCCAGGGTGATCCCCTCATCAGTCACCACATCCGAAACCAGCACAGCCTCTGGGACGGACACTACGATGTGGTCACCGTCAATATGGGCCATGCCACCCATGCCTGCCACTGGGGAAAGCGGTGCAGGGTGAGTGCTACATCACAAATTATTATTATTATTATTATGTATTTATTTTATTTTTTTAAGGGACGTGCACGGCTCATATGCTAGTAAAATGTTGCCCCCACCTCTTAATAACATCAAGCTAGAAAACTCTATGGCACGCATTAAAATATTTTTGCAAACATTACATAATCGATATGTGCAAAGTCAATCTATAAAAGTGCAATAATGAGGTAAGAATCATGGACAGCAGTTTCAGTCATTCAAATTAATAATGCAAACACTTCATAATAGGGATGCTAGATTCAGTTTAATTTCCTAAATTTAAAGCTCTGGGATTAAACACGTTTAAACTAATATATTGGGAATTTTTGTAACCAAATCAAAAAAGCCATCATTGAAGCGCTACAATATTAATGTGGATGAGACTACATGCATTTTTATAAAAGAATAAATCTCACACTCTGCAGATCCTACTGTATAAACAACCTCTATTTCATATCTTTGACAATGGTTAAACATTTACCCTTTGGAAAGAGTTTAAACGATTCAAATTAACTATTAACATCTCTATTCTTCATTACTTAAATTCCTATTAGAATTACAATTAACATGTTAATTTAATAAATAAATAAACCCCTGATTACTAAAAGGAATCAGTGTGAAATAATACTGTTAAAACATGTGGAAACTGGGCTCAGGTACCTACCAAAGTCCTGCATGATCATTGTGTGCGGCATTTTTAAATCCTGCGATTGTAGTTCCAACCCCCCACCTCCTTGGTCCATGATCTGCTGGTCCCAGGAACTACAAAAAAAATGATTCAACAACATGGCTTATATTAACTGCATAAACATGCAGGTCTATGAGAAACAGCAACCACACAAACAACAACAAAAAAAAAACCAGTACTGATCAACTGTGCAAAGGCAAACAGGACACACTCTTGATTTTCTGGTATTTTTATCTGGTAAAAACAAACCTATTTCCCCCATTTGAATGAATCCACCAAACTCAATTACAGCCCAGGTCATGGGAGTGGATGGAAGTGTTTCCCATTTGACAGTTGGGAGGGTTTTGAAATGAGCTTTATAGGTCTCAGTTTACTTCCTACAGGAAACACAAAGTATAAAGAATTAAAAGCTTGCTTACCTTCACATTTGATCCAATGTTCTCACAAAACAGAACGAGACTTAATGCCGGTTTCTTTTGTTGCTCAACTGCAGGCACCTATAAAAGACAGACTGTATGTTACTTTCAGTGATTTGCTAATACTGATTTTCATGCAACAACAAACTCCCAATTTGTTTGTTTACACTGAGTTTTATTTCAAGTAAAACCTGTCACAGATAACCAGTCTTTGCTCTCTATAAGACATAAAGTAGCCTCTTTTCATCCTCATGTTGTGCACTTCCATTTGCTATGTTGCTATGAAAACTACACATGCACACTCCATGAGATGCAACCTCTTTAAACCGCACTGTTTAGAATAAAACACAGGTTCTTGAGAGTAGAGTTAAAACATTACATTTTAGGGTTTCCGTTTTGCAACAAATTACAGTAATAAGCACGTAACCAGGTTTTAAAGCTATTTTTCTTCATGCGTGGCCTTAACACATTTGGCATTTTCAGAATAGCTGCTTCTCTGTCTCTGGTTTCTATAGCAACTGGTTATGATGCTCTAGGGAGCAGCAACAGATCAGGACGGAAGATGACATCCTCCATTATAATGCATGGAGCCCAGGTGACCACCTAACAATGGTGAAGGATCCTAAATCAATGCTCCCAACCTGTCAAATATGCATGAGACTTAATAAGACACATTAAGCTGACTGGGCCCTGGAACAATAGGAGAGTAAAAATAAACTATCCCAACTGGAATGCATTGGGGTAAACAGATGACCAAACCTAAACCATGTTAAGGACAATTGACAGTTTTCCTTGCCCATGGGAAAAATTTATACAATTTGATATGAAAAGTGACAATAAATATATCAAATCAGCTAGATTTCATTACATTTTTCATGGCACCCAATTGGTGTCTATAATTCTGACTTGGGTGTCAATGCAAAGACACTAATTGGTTCTCTGCATGCAACTGGTGTTTCCTAATATTGGCTAAGTGCCAGACTTGAGGTAAACCTAGGATGGCTGTATTTAATCAGAAAAAGAATTACTACTAAACAGCATTCACGTATGAATAGGATTTCCGGCCAGCATGCCAATCAAAATAATTCATTATGTGTGTTGGAAAAAAACAAATACATGATCTGCATAAAATTACCAGTAATGCATCCCCATAAGCCAATTATCTAGTACCAGTGCCAAATTTTGTATACCTTCAAGTTCACTACAGTGTATAGGTAATCCTCAGACATACTTTATATAAAAAATATATTATAATAATAATAATAATAATAATAATAATAATAATAATAATAATAATAATAATCATCTTACAGCTTAAGCCAATAACAAGTATTTCCTATGGAACCTGCATGTGCCTAACACAAATGAGGAAACAGTACATTTAATTACAATGCAGTTACCTCCCAACATGCACCCATTTCCTGCTCTGGCTGACACAGTAACGATGCCATTACTTTACATTACATTTTTCACCAGAGGAGCATTTCAACTGTATGCCTTTACTAACTGGTTAAACTGAATGAATCTGCCCATTTTGCATATGAATCCAGGCCATTCTTTCATCTGCTTTTTTTCCTGCAACATAAGGTATTTGCTCCCATGTATAAACGTCAGTAGGAAAAACACAAGGAATGAGAATAGTTCTTGTTTTTCAAACTGATTTTAAGGCGATGTATAGGAAATGTATACATTTCCTGCAAACGCACACCGCAAGCCATTGTAAATGCAGCACCAGTGTTCGTGGAGACACTGCATTATACCAACGCTTTGTCCATTCTGACTTTTTATGATTGAGTACAGCGCTAACTAGCAGTGGAATGAGCCCCCTTCACGCGCTGCATTTGATCAGCTTGTATGATTTGTACAAATAATTTACACCATGCATAAAAAACACACTGCGCATTTACTTATGTATGTTCGCTCTAGTGTTTTTTAAATTCTATATTTCAGCATAGCCAGGTGCAATGCTTTTCTGAACAGTGTATGACTTAAATATGTTGTACAGTTGGGCTAACACTGGGACAAATAAACAGTAACAAGAATATATATATATATATATATATATATATATATATATATATATATATATATATATATATGAAAATCGTATTATATATTCTCATGCTGTTAATGGTGCATTTTTACGCTCATTAAAGCACATCATGCGTTTCATTATTGAACTACACACTTTCTCCAAACGTTTAAGTACCTCTACAATAAAATACAGATCCAAGTAATAATACACACCAGTACAAGACATGTTTTATGTAACGCATTATCACATGATGTACCTTAAAACACACAAATGTATATTTCCAGCACCAACAATTTTAGTTTGTGATAATTCCACATGTTTTACATACCGGTAACCAGTTTGAAAAATGTACACAAGTTGAATGGGTGCTTAACAATCTCTTATTTCATTCCTTAAATAAATAAATAAATAAATAAATAAAAGACAAGGTAACAAAGTAAACGTTATACGGGAATTTTTAAATGTTGCATGTAATTTGCACGAATAACATTGTTGGTGATATTATTACTAGGTACAGCAGGTAGGCAGCAATGCGCAAACAACCTGCCGCCAAAACGACATTTTGCGTAGCAGAGAATAAAACAAAATATGAAATATGCGTTTGCTGAAATTAAATACACCGTGTATGTAAAAGGTAACGATTAAAAATGAAATCAAAATGACTAACAAAAACACTACAGGTTTTAAATGATACCTTCCCTAAACTGTGAAACCCCGTTCACTTTAAATCAGGCTAGATACAGTGTCTGCAAAATCGGGGAATATAAAACGTTATTATCCAGATCACTTTACAAAGAAAAACAGCAGGATCAAGCCGTTTTGCAATAACCCGGTAACAGAAATATGCAGCGCTTGATGCATTTGTACAAATTTTAATGAAATATGCGCTAGCTAACATTCAAGGGGTAGTTTTACCGGTATGCTTTTCTAATGATACAAACACAAAAATGTTGCCTGATCGACCTTGGGAAGATCATTTTTAACCATTATTTATAGCACGAAAGTATTTTTTCCTAATTGCACACTGCCCCTTTGATCTGCCCTATCAATCTCAACCCCCATATCCCTCTGCAGCAGACAGACCAAAAGAATGGCCACTTCCCTTCCTTAATTAACAGCAGGCAGTTTGCCATCAGACACATTTCAACAACTAACAATTCACGGAACCACTCGTATCGAGAGACACGGGGCATGCTTGATACGACATCCAATTATTCGACTTTTCCATGGTCATTTAGACTTCTATAGCTACAACAAAACAGATGTGGTAGTTCAATGCAGATGGATCCGCTCTGCGACATCCACCGCTCACCGACATCTTGATTTCCGCCATTTTCTATCTCCTCCTGTCGAAATCAACTAATTTGCTTAGAAAAACGCACTACCATGTCGTTTTGTAAATAACACAATGTGCATGTTAGACATTCTCTCCCACTAAACACAACCTCCTACCTCCGTAAAACAAGCCCACACAGGAATATAACTTACAATTTTACAAAACACGGCGGGAATAAGGCCGCGGCTATCTGTTGTGTTTTTTTTTTTTTTTTTTTTTTTTTACAGCGGGCTGAGGGAGGTCCCAGGGCCCGCCGCCTGGGCCTGGTTACGTCTCCCCGCCGACTCCCTTAACGGGTTTCCCGGTCGCCGACCCTGGTTACCTGCTTTCGGATTCTCCCCCTTCGGTCTTGAAGAAGCGTTTCTCCCTTCTTTCTTTTGTCTCGGGCTGTTTTGCTTTTTTTTTTCCGCCTCGCGGACACCGCGGCCTGCACATTCGGGATTCTCGAATTCTCTTTTCCAGGCCTGGACCAATCAGGCTGCTCGCTGACAGGGGAGAAGAGGGAGGGAGTACGGGGGGTGGAATAGCGCGCGCGGCCTCCTCCTCCGCCGCCGCCGCCGATCCCTGCCTGTTTACGTCACTCGAGTGAAAAGTGCTCTTCGTTTTCTGGGTTAGGCGCTGCTTTAGGGCAGCTGAGTGAGAACGGGAGACTGCTGTTGTAATGTATTAATGGCGATTCTTTAAGGGTGTGTGGGGAGTAAAGCAAATAACACTGTTCTAGATTAACACGGTCAGTAGCTTCTATCCCGTGCGTAAAAATGAAGCGGTGATTGATTATTTATTACAATTTAAAATCTCGAGTCTGGTTTCACACAAATTCGAGTTCGGTTTAGTGGCACCGATTTTGAATAAACATTTCAAGGTTAACGAAAGCCAGATGTTTTGATGCAGATATGATTTATCGTGATTGCTATTGTTAGTAACCGTGTTTGTATCTGTCTACAGTGCATGGGGCAAGAAACAGAACCAGTTCATAAATATTTTTGGCCGAAATCGTTAAACTCATAGTGCGTATGATGGATTTACAGTGGGAGACAGTCCCAACGGAAAACCGTACAAGTACTGTGATTTATATGGAGAATGAAAGTACAATAAAAAGAGCAGGTTTGTAATGTATGTAGTCGTGGGGAAGTGAAATGTGATCCACTATGAAAATAGTGTGCAACTAGTATTAAGACACAATCAGGCCCAAATCCTAGAATCCTTCACTGGACAAGACATGTCTGTTTCCACTTCAACAGTACGCTGGGATCTGTGTGTTCTTACCCACAGTAAAGGCCATTCTATAATGTATTCTATAATATATACTCTGGCCAGTAAGAAATAGAATGGCCTTAATAGTGGGTAGGACCATGTAGCTCCACAACAGTTTGCATACATTGTAGACTCAAGTTTATTGGCCAGTCAGTGTTTTATAGCAGGGAATGAATGTATCAAACACCACTGGCTTGTTTCATAGATCCTGATTACCACTAATCTTGAAATACAGTACAGTACCTTACCTTTGGTAACATTAAGGAGTGTAAGGTAAGTGCTGCTCAGAGTCTGTGAAACCAGCTGCATAAAACCGATTTACTAATCTATTACTGAATTAAAATAGCTGTTCATACAGAAAATAAGTAAAACAAACAATGCACTGGTGCAAAAGCATCATAAATGTGTCTCTTAAAATTTATTGAAGTTTAATCGTTTGCAAAATAATTTTATACATTTTATTTATACTACATATTCTGCCATTAAGTGTTGTGCCCAGCCCCTGACATTTACATTTGCTTAATGAATTTGTTGCTCATAGATTGCTGTATTGAGTTATTTATAATATTGACCCCTACGGATGAGACAAGGCAAAGGGAAGCTTAAACTGTATTAATGCAACAAGCCATTAAAATAGGCCTGACTGTTCCATTCTTGTGTTTGAGAGTTAAAATGCTCACCCCTGTGTTTCTAGGGATTGGTATGTTTTGATAGACCTAATTTAATCTTTAAGGACTGTAATGTGTCATTCGAAACTTTATTGCTTTATTGTAAACAGAACTTTGAGCAGAAGATGACGTTAAACAAAATAACATGACAATAAATTAAATCTTACTGTACATAGCTGTCAATATTACAATATTTAGTAAAACATGATGTATACTGTTTGTGACAGTGGCGAAACAGTACTGAGATTATAGAATAGACTTTGTCGAATAAACGTAATAGAAACATGTATTTGGTTGTTTTCTTACCCCTCCTCCCTCCCTAGATTCCCCCTCATTTTATGCCGAGTAGGTTGGAAGAGTTGTTGCCAAGAATTGAAGATGGCACTTTGGGGAACGCCATAACAGTGTGCTGTAATCCTAGCTCATCTCAACATCCGCTTGTCAAGGCAATCAGGCAATCACCTCGTTCTTCTCAGCATCAGCCAGCGCATTTCATTAATCATTTTTTATACGTCACTTATCATTGAAGTTTGATTTGCCAAGGTTGATGCACTCATGTTACAGACAGAAAAGAATCGTTCTCTTTTTGGTTAAATGTCGTATTCTCGGTGCTGACACATCAGTACTGGTAAGAGGGTCTTGAAGCTGTGCTTGCCCTCGGTAGCCACTGCTGGGGTCTGTAGTCTGCTGGTGGGAGGCTAGTGATTCCGGATTCCAGTTTGGGGAATATTGGCACTGCACCTTTCTGGAAATGAACACGGATGCAACCTTTGTTAGTGAGACAAATTCAATGAATACTGTTCTCCTTCTTGGGTTAGTGGAATGGCTATTGTACTAGAATACACAATTCAGAATAGATTTCCACTCTACTGCATCTTTATTGTAAAGGGATATCATAGGCAGAAGCATTTTTTTAGCTTTTGGGAAAAAAAGTAACTTTGACTGATTGTGCCTGTGCAAATGACTGTCATCTCAGCTCATTGAATTGAAAGGAAAGGCAAGATCTGGGTTTTAGAGTCACGTGTCAGCTTATAATGTAAAGCATACACAGTTTAAATCACCTGTTTCAACCACAGGGGTCAGGATTCTGTTCATAGAGGGCTCTACTCTAATGGGCACCTCAGCTCATTGAATTAAAAGGAAAGGACTGGATGCGAACCCCAAACTACATGGTTCAAAGATGAGTGCTGTACCATTCTACTAAAGAGCAAGCTCTGTAGTCAAGAGGTAAGTACGGGTCTTATGGTGATGTAAGTATTATTAACTCATCAGCCGCTTGGAGGAGGTCCCATACCGGTGTGATTGTTTGCTCACCACGTGTCTGGTGTGACGAGGGCTTTATATTTTTATACGAAATATGAAAAAAATATATACTTCCAAATTGCCAGTTTGTGCTGTCTCTTGCATTAGACGCTTTGTGGATGTGTGGCAATGGTGAATAACAATGGCGGCTCACTCACCGGTATGGGCCTCATGACAGTGGAAGGCAGTGGCTGGATGTAGTCATCGTCCCCTGAGTTCTCAGAATCAGCCTGGTAGGGGTTGCCTCTGGGAGCCGGCTGGGGCGGGCGGCTGGAGTACTGCATACTGCTGGAGCGGCCCACACCAGGAGGTTGGCTGGACTGGGGTGCCAGGAAACTGAAACAGACAAACAAACAAACACGTAAATACAGAAGGGTGCTGATGATGCTGAAAAAATTGCCATTTGCCATAAATAAATGAGTTTGGGATTATGAAACTCCCCTACCTTTGGGGCTTGCTTGGAGGGGTGTTCCGTGGGGGTAGATAGGGCCGGTTGTCTTGCTTTTGCTGGGCTTGGGGGACTCGGTAGTTATCCAATGGCTGTGGACGCTGGGAGTTCTAAATAGCAAAGAAAGAAAAACCACCAATCAGTGTCAGCAACCCTTTTAAAAGTGTAGCGTGGGATGTCTAAGGTAAAGACAAAATTACTATAACTTTTATAAGATATTTAAACAAATCTGTAAGTGGATATAAACCACTTTGTACAATTACTGTATACTGTAGATTTTATTGAAAGTGGTTTTAATTTGTGTCATGTCTATATCAATGGTTATCCATGTTGGAGCAAAGTCACACAGGTTTGCCTTGCAAATCTGCCCAAGAACTCCAGAGTAACTACAGTTTCACAGCAATATTTATGACTTGGCTATGGAATCATTTAAAGCAGGCTTAACAGGTATAATACATAATGAACTCCTTTAGTACCTGAATGGAGTATTACTTGATCCAGATAAACAATGTAGAACATGCTTAAAGCAGAGACCTGGAAGCTACAACAGGCTTTGGCTCATTTAAAGAAAGACAAGCCAGCTGGCAGGCAGCCAGGCAGCCAGTACCAGGTATTAGTCTGTCCTCACCATTCTCTGCGGTGGGTAATCTATGTGTTTATTGTATACACCTGGCTCTGGATCAGGTATGAATATAGAGTTGTGGTACACATTTTCTTGAGCAGTGTTCCCGCTTGTGGTACGGACTTCCTGTCTCTTCAGATTCCTTTTCCTAAACACACACACAAAAAAATCTGGTCATAATATTAATGTAATGTTATAGGAGACTACAGCCAGGGACAGAAGGCATGTTCAAGTTGCTCCTGGCTGTGTACAGTTTTTTAGACAAGAAGCAACATTTTTCACAATCCCCTCTTTTACTCAGTCAAGTTGTACCTCGGCCAGCATTCAGCAATGAAGGGGATAGACCAAGTCTGCCAGAGAAAGAGAATCAAGGCCATTTATTGGACTAATAATACAAAATCTGAACCCATTTGTCTTCTAAGATACAAAAGAATATCAGCACTACATAAGTCAGTTTGATTCATGCTGTATTACTTACCCTTCCTCCTCATCCTCTGGCTCCCCCGAAGGCTTCTTAAAGTAGTGCACGCATTGAAAGACAGTTCCAACACACAGCGCAAGAGCTATCCCTGGCAGTGTAGCAACCAGAATCAGGTTTGTCAAGCTCCACCTCTGGTCACAGTTTTCCCCCATGTACCAGAAATCTTCACCGCCTTCTTTGTAGTTTTGACATCTGAACAAAATGTAATTAATGTATAATTAATACAGCCTCATTTTGAAGTGGGTTCTGGCAAGACAACACAAACAGACAGCAGCACTAAACTTTTAATTTTGCACAACAATTAAGAATAAACTTCAAACAATAATGTAATTGCTCCTACCTATATGCCAAAATATTTAAAAGTTCTCATACTACTGTAGCTGGCCAGCTGCCCTTGTGCTACCATTGACATTGCCAGTCCACTGCAGTGCCATTCAAGATCATTTGGTAAGGGCTGTCTCCTCTGTAAGGGTATAATCAATTGAATGCAATTCCATTTACTATGTAGATCTCATATGTGTAGTTTTGAAAGACACACACATCGGAGCAAACATCTTTTCAATTTAAAAAAAAAATGGTATCTGGCATAATACTAGGTTAGAGAAAATCCTGTTTGCTTGCCTTACTTTCAAGTAACCTTGCACTTCCTTGGCTATTCCACTGGAGAGTGAATTGTCCCCAACCATTCAACACCCTCTTTACTGTGATTACCTAACCAGCTGCTTCCCCTTAATGACTGACATGCTTTGCAGCTAGTAACTTGCTTTAATCCCAAAGACAATGCTGCTAAAATGACCCAGGAAGTGAGAAAGTAACAAACTATGTGAACAACAGCGATGCAAATACATTTTTAAAATGACAACACTGCATGACAGGAAGATTTATACAATGGAAGTGTATGACAGGTAAGATTTATACAGTTATTTTATTATCTGCATCCACTTCAATTGTTGCAAACTGAATACAAATCTTAAAATCTTACCTGCAGTAGGGCTTTTTATTTCTACAATAACAGTCCCCATTAGAACAGTTAAAATCTTGAGCTTTTTCACACAGTTGAAAATCATCTCTGAATCCGCAAAATGCTAAAAAAAAGAAAAAAAGAAAAAAAAGGGGGGATAAACATTGGGCTGATAAACATTGCTGCATTGTGAAGCCCTATAACCCTCTATCATTTTTGATATTGCCATCTCTAATGTATAGAAATCATTGTCAAGTGTTATTTGCCTCCTATTGGTCGGGGGCTGCAAAAACAAAAAAACATACAGTAACAAATACAGAATTTGTTAAATTAAAGAGTAACAGAAGACACAATCAATGTGAGTGATAAAAAGTTAAAAGATTCAAATTCAAGTCCACCAGTCAGCAACTGCCCCACAGACAATAATACTCAATAATCGTAACATTAACAGCCATCCCTTCTGTTCAGCCCAGAGTATACAATTGTGCCAAATTGTGCGGTGGTTTTGGATCACTGAAGTTTACTATGGACTACATTCCAGTCGTCTAAATCTACACCCTTAGACAGATTCCCATTTTAATGAGTTGCATTGATTTGTTGCTGAAGTAGTAGAGGTCTGGCAAGAAAGTTCGACGGTGGTCAACTTGACTTAGTTCCTTACAGTTTAACCAAAGAAAACGAATCTGCAAAAAA
Source organism: Acipenser ruthenus (assembly GCF_902713425.1). Lineage (NCBI taxonomy): Eukaryota > Metazoa > Chordata > Actinopteri > Acipenseriformes > Acipenseridae > Acipenser > Acipenser ruthenus. The sequence continues at coordinate 20,687,798 of NC_081214.1, read as the reverse complement.
TTTTTGGCTAGTAACACATAATCTTGGCAGTTTATTTCCTCTGAAGTTCCTGCTTTGATTTTGTTTGGTTTTCTGGAATCTCTGGTGAAGATGCCCGAGTGCCCTGTATCACGCTAAGCAGAGGTTTGTTACAGGTGCAGTAAATGCTGAACAATTCCTTACGGTCTGGAGTGGTAGAAATGTTTGTGGCAGCTCTAGGAATAGTTAGCCCACTGGATGTCTGGCCAAAGTTTGCCATCAGGAGAAGTCCAAGCACAAGGTGTACATCCATTTCCAACAACGAAGCAAACCACAAACACCTCTGTATAGCACACCCACTGAACAAGAACTGGGGAAAACCAGGCTCTGCCTTATACATAACACCAAGGACAAAGATTACCTAATGGCATTTTAACAGCCGTGTCACGGTAATGATTAACTTCACCGTGCTCTGATTTATTTCATAGTCAAAATGTCCTGTTTATTTTATTTTGTATTGCTTCCCTAAACAAAGCCCATATACCGGTACTGTACTATTCTCCATGAAGTATTAGAATGGGGGGGGGGGGTATATCTTGTTTAAAAGGATCTTGTACCCCTTTCACAGGAGGTTAGGGAACTGAAGAACTTTCAGTTGAATGTGACAGGCTAGGGGGAGTTAGCAAGGCCAGGATTGTTTTGGCCTTTAATGGTAACAGCATAGCGGGGGTGTGTTAAACATGAAATCATAGATTTAAACAAAAATCAAGGTAAAAATGCAATGTTACCGTTAAAAACGGACTATGGGAAACTGGAATGCTTGCAGTTAGATGTTTGCGTATGATAAGCTTTGTACACAAGGATGTCATGTTTTCTTATCAAAGTCAGAGTTGTATTCAGACCTCCACTGTTTTATTTACATTTAAAGGACTCCCCTAAATTATCTCTATAACCCCAGGACTCAATAATATAATATAATAACCAATACCCCTCTCAACGTATTCCTAATAGATTTCATAAGACAGCCTCTGAAAGCTAATTTCATGTGGCTGTAAGGAAAATACCAGTCTTCCATTGGGGAAAACCTTTGAATCGTTGGTTGATAACAATCTACATGAAATTGCAGGTTAAAGTAAAAAGATTAGCAGTTTAAGGTCTATTGCTGTGAGATCACATTTTGCTAACGTTTTTATGGGGTCAGTGCAATTATATACACGTCAGAGTCAGCACTATTTAATCCGACCCCTCCCACAACAAGCTCCCCTGGCAGATAAATAAGAGTGACAGTTTCATGAAACATCCACTAGAATGCGTAGCTGAACCAGAAAACAAAAACATAATATCGAACACCATTACACCAGAAATATGACATTATTTGTATTTATTATATTGCATTAATTTTTGTATATTAAGGGAGTGATAATGAGGTTTAGAATCCAAGTGTAATATTTATAGACTCATAGCAGCTTTGTAAACCAGTGCTTTGAACAATTTTAACAAGACATCGAATTTAACATCCTACCGTATTATGATGAATAAGCCCATAGTCTAAAATCAGATGTGCTTTTGTGTGAATATAGTCTTGTGCATTTATATGTGGGAGAGTTGAAGCAAAGGATAGATCAAACCAAAAACTTGGATTTAAGAATACAAATTACATTCAAATGCCAGCCCCAGCTATTCTATAGATATGAATGTAATTCAAACAGGTGTGGCTGGCAGAATTGAAAGAACAAGTGCAAAGCAAGTTTAAAGCCAGGTAATGGGGGATTTAGAGAAACAGGAGCAACAGAACCCAGAACCAATAAAAATGAATATAAACATGATATATATAAAAGCGAAATGTAAAACAGCAACTAAAGATACTGAAGTAATTAAATACCACAAACCTACACCTTTTTATGCATTAAAGTGGTCAGTATTGTGATGATGCATCGACACACCTGTTTTACTGTATGACCAGTAGACTTTGAATCAGTTGACAGTACACGTATGACAATATAGGAGATAACAATACATGCTATTGCTGTATACTTTGGGAGTGGTACATTGTTGATAACCTTAACCTTATCTGCTGTATTATTGAATTGTGGTTTGTCACACTTGAAAAAAAAAAATATATATATTGTATTTCTTGCTCTTATTGTATGACTTGTATTGTAACACTTGAATGTATTTGTATTTGCTTGCGATTGTAAGTCGCCCTGGATAAGGGCATCTGCTAAGAAATAAATAATAATAATAATAATAACAAGAAGAAAAAACAAACAATACAGCTTGATGGACCACATTATCAAAGAGCTCACACAGCCTTGAAGTTAACTGGAGCTGAAAATATTTCTAAATACAATTCCTCTTGCTAGGAGACAACTGTGTATTTTTGCCCCATCAAAGAAGAGTGTTGTGAAAAAAAGTTCATCTTACTCCACAATTGATTAATGACTACCTGATGCAGTATTTCTCGAAGCAGCCTCTTAATTACTGGTTTATCAACACTATTGATCCACAGCATACTGTACAACTGTATTAAAAGTCTGAACATCTACAGCTTGAAACTATCTTCATGGAAAGTAGACATGCTGGAAATGTACAGTTCATGATAAGGAAAGCTATACCCGAGGACAGTCCTGACATCACGAGGCTCATTAAAGTTCACACACTTTTTATAGCTTGTCATAATTTATACAGCCCTTTAATTTGACACAATGCATTTGTGTCATGAACAACAACCATAACTACAAGTTAAAACAAAGTAAAATGATACAAAAGTTATTATTTAAATAAATTCCAGGTCTTTAAAGTGATAAACTGCTGCCCTTGAAATGTGTGTTGGTTTCCTGGTTCCTGGGAAGCCATACTGATCCATGTTACAAAATGCTAGTTATCACATCAATATTTACAAAAATATACTTAATCTTATATTTTGACAAGTTGTTAAAAAAATAAACAGATAAATTACTATGTAGCACCAAATACAAAATCTTTGAATACTTCTGAACACATGCCCTAGGAGGTGAAGCTGACAGAGAAGGGTAAATGATGAAACGCATGTCTACGTTATAGACAGTTGTTTAATTGTTATGTGCTGTACTGCTGCTTAGAACACAGGTGCTCAGATATTTATTAGGCATTACTGTGGTTGATTACAACAGAATGTTTGCCAAGTCTAACAGATCCCTTGTGGCTTTATGTGCTGTCTAGTCTGCGTGTAAAGCAAAATGCAGCTGAGTTTGCCAATTCTGTGCCAGTGTGAAGCTACACACAATTAAAACTCACCATGCCAGAAAAATGTATTTTTCAAATGAATGTTAAGCAGAGGGCTTTGACATGTCTCAATTCAATCATTCTGAGTGGTTCTACATTGTGCTGCTCCAATACTTACTAACATTTAACTTATAGTTGTTACCAATTTTCTCAAAATCTGCCTTTACCTGACTTTGAACTTGTTCCTCATAGAAAATACATTCAATTTAACTTTGATGTTCCTTACTTTAACATGCACCTTGAGAACAGCAGAGCTATACTGTGGTCTTCTTCCAGGTCAGTGTCCTGGGCTTTGCCATGTACTATACACCTACAGCAACTGTACCTGGAAGATTTCTATGTGATGGAATCCTACAGTGGGAATGTAATACATCATCATCCAGACACAATCATAAAATCTGAATACCGCTCATTTCATCAGGCTCAATTCTATATAAGGTTTACTGAGGTATCTGGATACAATTGAGTTATTATATGCAAGGACACTGATTCACCAAATAATTTTACAAACTATAATAAAAACTAAATCAGTAAGACAGCCCATATGGTGCTGTATTGCATTACCAGTGTTTTTGCCAACACTAAGAACACTTAAACAGTGCTAGCCTCTTAAATGGAAATCAGTATACCATCTGTTACACTGAGCATTGTACTAAAATTGATATTAAGCCAGCGTTTGCTATTAACTAGAGATAATCTCAAATCAGTACCAATGCTAGTTGTACTAAATATTTAATTTGTTTGTTAAAATCATGACCCTGATGCACACATACTCTCTATTTTCTTCCAAGTTTAGGAATAGGATCTGAAATTTTAAAGACCCATAGTCAGGTAAGAGTTGATTTTATTGTAACACAAAAACGCAAAGCAGAGGACGTTTCATCTGTCTGTAGTATGCCGCCCCCTGGAGTAAGCGTATTTTTCACTTCTTGGTGGTAGAGGGAAACAGGCTCTTAATGGAGTATTAGCAGCACTGCGGTGCCATTAACCTCTCTGAGTATCAGGGCTGCCAGCTCTTCTGATTGAACAGGGACTGCCTCTACCAACTGGCAGGCGAGGAGTGAGGGGTTTCCAGCAGGCTTCTTGGGTGGGAAGTTTTATGGGTCCCATTTACCTTTTCACACACTTGCCACTGTTGATTCTAAATCCCCCAATGCACAGGGGAAACCTTTTACCAACTATTTATCTTTAGTATACTGCTTGTGATTGTGAAGCGAAAGCTAAAGTTTCTCTAGACTTTGTACTTAATATTTGGAGCACGAAGGGCAGAAAATAATCTCAGTTTAAGATTATAGTGAAGAACTATTGATTTCTGTGCCATTCAACACCCCCATCCAAACATTACTGGTACACCATATTTTATAGTAAATTACTTTAATTACAGTTCAGAAACTTGTTTTAAATGTTCTGTACAGATCAGATGGCTCTGGTTCTAAGACTGCGTGACTGGAGTGCAATGCATGAGTTACACCAATAATCTCCAATTGTGAGTCTACTTAATATCTACATTTTTCTGCAAATACCTTTTTTAAATCAATATGGATATCAGTACTGAACAAAGTCGTCTGCATTTTAAAGTGTACAGATGTGAATATGAACTACTTACTCATTTTATGGTATAAAATAACGCTAATTAGCAATGAAACCATTAGATTTGTTTTATTAAATGTTTTGTAGACCTACAGGGTGATTTTTTAAAACATCATACACAGGCACACTGGAACCAGTTTTGGGGAGAAATATAAGTATCCCATTGCTGAACCCCTGCTCCAACCCCTCCTTTTTTGTTTTATTTGACAGATTCTGCAGATTATAGCAATTTAAATCTTTGAAGCGCAGCTCTTTGTGTGATGCCTTGGTTTATAAAGAGCTCTAGTCCTAGAAAAATTACAAGATTCTTACAAATGTTCAAGATATAAATCTAATCTAACGGGGGGGTTATAAAACCAACACAGGCAGTCAGGGGGATCTTAAAGTCTTAAAGCAGGAGCTTTAGTTCCAGTAGGCTAATCAAGAAGTGCAGACAGGGTAAGTGCTTTTGGTGACATTAAACCTGTCTTGTACTGTCTGCTGGCTTCAGCTTCGGGTGCTGTACATATCAGAATCTTCTGGGTTCGACTGCCCATGGTCCAGTAAGCAGGGGTCAGGGCTGAACTTGGGCTTCTCTGAAAGATCTGGAAAGGCAGGAGAGTGAAGTACAAGTTCAAAGCCTGCAACAGTCATAACAATCAATCAACCCGGTTCTTGCAACTGGAAATCACTCAGCTATCGTTATTTTGCTACATATGTTTGCAGAGGTAAAAACTACTAAAAAGTCATTAGTTTATGATGAAGATAAACATGTCTACTTGACTTTTAGTTTAAAGTGTCTGAAGTTATGTAAAAAAAAGAAAATATTAGGATATACGCTTCTAAAGTGTTAGTAAGTATTACGATTTCAGTATCTCAGTGTTTTCAGTATAAGATTAGCAGTGTACCTGTAGGTGTCGCAGAGACTGGTATGCTGGGCTCCGGTAGGGCTTCCAGCTCTTTCTGTTGAGACAGTGATTCATGTGATTTAGTGGTGGCTGGCTGTTCAGCCTCGGGAGGGGAAGAAGACTCTGTTGATGCAGGTAGTTCAGCAGGCGCAGCGTTGAGGACAGGAGCAGGTTCAAACAAAGCAGCATCAACAGGCTCAGAAGCAGGTAAGTTGTCTTGTGGAGCTGCCTCCTCTGCTGAAAGTACTTCAGTCTCAATGGTATGATCTGGCACAGCCTCAGGAACATGTGGGACTACCTCTGGCATGGGAACAGCATTGACCTCTGGGGTGTCGAAGCCTTTAACTACATCAGGGTTGGGCACTTTCACAGGGACTGAAGCAGACTGCAGTACAAATACAGGGACACAGTTAACACACTTGACTAAAGGATGCCTGAAAGTTGCAGGATAAAATCTAACACCAAGCTATTAGTGTAAACGTGTGTCTGTAAGTGTGCTTGTGAAGTCTGTATTGGTGTGTGCCCACTGTCAAACATGAATAACTTTTCTCTTTATATAGATGTGTTTTTTTTTTTTTTTAAATAAGCTTATCAGACCACACAGGAATTTAACATTCAGTAAATAATATTCATTAAAATAATACTAATAATAACAATTATAAAAATACTGCTATGACTACGATGACTACTACTACATTAAATAAAGCCTTTAATTACAAAATCAAGAAAAGCAAGCATTTAAATATACATGTCCAATTTAAATACATTATTTAAATTGTAAATCCTTATTTGAGATAGTTTGCATTGTAAATGTAAGTGACAGAACTCCATAGAACGAAAAGGCCTAGTTACAGTTCTCCGACTTGTTGTGACTTCATATCTCAGTGAGGTTTTTCGTATCAGATGTGAGAGATACCAACAAGATTGCAAACTTCTGGTAAAGCATAACAGAAAGTACTGTAGTTTTACCCAGCAGTAGCTCGTATCCTTTTTGTCTTTTCTTTTTAAAAGCCATACTATTGCATAACCTTCTAAACAGGTGACATAATTTATATTGCAGTAACAAAATACTCAACAGTAAAACACAGATTAGTCAAAATAAAAGATTACCTCATGACTCTGTAGCTTGGCGTGGGCTTCTTTAGCAGGACTTGGTTTCCAAAGTGAACTGACTGCGCCATTGGCCCAGTGACCGACAGCATAAACCTTCTTCCCACTGACCTATCAAATTTCAAAACAATTCAAAGTATCTTTCCATACCATTCATGGACTGAGAGACTTGATCTCTCTCCATAGATGTATTGTTCTGAAACTACTATGGCACAAACGTATTGATGTGAATGGAGTTTCTATACTACAAGACTAATATGGACCTCTGGAAGCCAATGAAGAAGGCACTGTGAAGAACTTCAGCCCTGTTCCTGGAGGGGGTCAACTGTGGGCATGAGCTACCAAAAGCATATTCCATGTGTCTCAGATACAAACTAGACCCCCTGCCACTTCAGAACATGCATGTTACCTTGACAGCTGCCACAGCCTGTGCTGGGTAACAAACAGATGTTCCGACAGCTGCAAGACCCAATGGAAGCATCACCTTCTTAAACCGGGACCCTGAGTAGTCAAACAGAGAGGAAAGAAAAATACATGCCGAGATCTTTCTTGCATTCCTTTGCATCCTGTCTGGCGTATAAGCATCGTTGTAATTCACTGTGTGTAAAGGTGCCAGCAAAGTTTTTTTTTCTCACTTTTCTACAAATGAGAACGCCACTGTATATTAGTGTATTTGCCAGATTTATCATTTACTAACTTTGTGTCCAGCACTTAACAGCCTGGGGACAAGCAGGATGCATTTGTTTATGGATTTCATCCAATTACCATTCCTTGCTAGGATCAGGCCAGCCAATCCAGACACTGAAATCACACTGACTCTGGGTAGAAAGCCAGGAGGTGGGTCCTTCAGGTATATGTAGGTATCTAAAGTAAAAAAATACAAACAACAACATTACATGGCAGCACCAGACTTCATCAAGAATAAAACAAGCACTGAAAATGATTACTTTTTTTACCTTGTCCAAAATGGACAGCATTCATGGCTCCATTTCTGACAGATGCATAGGCACCCTAGTGAAGCAAAAGAAGAAAAGTTAGATATAATGTAACACAGCACAACACTAAAAGGTTTATTTAATTTAAAATACATGTTTTAATGCTGTGCTGTTTTCTAGGGGTCCTACGTGGTATGAGTTCTGAGTCAAGTAACCACTGTTTAAAATAGCATTGTAACCTTTGTTGGAAGACTTTATCAGAGGCCAAGGACACAAAGACAGAATTATCCTCACTGTCTAGGTCTAGACTTGACTTGTTTTGCTTAAAGGTGAAATTATGATGGGCAGCCTTATGTACTTCCTTAATCTTCATTGTGAATATTGTACCAACCATTCTCATTGCAGAGGGAGGGGAGTTTAATCAACCAGAAATGGGTTTGGAGAGCTTCAGAGTGACAGAGATACTTTATAAACAAAACCGACAGGTGCTAATTTGCCTGGTCTCTGGGGTATATGGAAATACAGAAAGCTAGGTTACCAAAAAGTAAACAAGAGTGTGGTAAAACTGTCATTGTTTATATTCATTTCCTGCAGTTATTAGTGAAAAGCAGTATGTCTGAGAATGGTGCCTCCTGTTACAATGCAGAGACGTATAATTATTCGACTTCAACAAATCGCACCAGCTCTGGAATGGAGTATCTGCATATTATTCTTATTCTGTTCTCCAGCTGGCTGTCCGATTCAAAGGCCGGAATTAAATAAAATTAATTAAACAGTGGTAGCTTGGCACTATTTTTGAGATGTGCCCCTCTTCCAGGAACTCAAGTTTGTCACAATAGAGGAGCAGAACTTTTACCAAAATTGAAGGCTTACAAAAACAGGTGCACAAGAACATGAACAACAACCAGAAGTTAGGTCCCGGTAATGCTTGAATGGTCTCTTCAGAAGGAATGCATATTTCATACCTTCACCCTCTGGACAAAGGGGTGGATCGTCTCCCTCACCACTGAAAAACCACCCTGCAGACGACCCGGCTGCTCCTCCACATACTTCAGCTTCACAGTCGGAGGGGAGTAAATGGAGAGCTGGAGATGGGAAGGAAAATGTGGCGTGAGAAACTCGTTTTTATATTCCTACATTCTTTTACGGATGACTTTAGATTTGCGATTGCGATGTTATGCACAGAGTGTGCAGAAGCCTTGTTTGTACAAGTACAGTTTATTAAAACCTTCTTCATATGTTTTAATTTAAAACACGGATGAGATGCAATCGTTTCTTCTAAGTAGGGGCTGGGGTCCCCAGCTTCTACTCATTTCACAGGTCTATACAATGCAATAATATGGTTCATAGCAGACTTGTGCCCACTTCCCTCTGTCAACGTTTCAATGAATAGCTGTACTCCATCTTTACCTGTTCAGGTGTGATGCTCCCATTGTGTTTTCCCTCCTTCACCGCATACACCCGAAAGGATGCTAACCCCAGCACTGCTGGGATTGCTGCCAGCTTCAAAGCCTACAACAGACCAAAAGAAATATACAAGTATGAAAAATGCGATATTTGTGCACAGGCTCATTTGTATGTTTTTTTTCCATTCCAATATTCCATTGTTTTGCAGACATAGTCCCAAAGCAGCTTTCTAAAACTACACGTTAACCCTTTCATCCACATAGCTGCTTAATGTCACTTTCTTTGAGGGCATGTGCATGGGTTCATCATACATATTAAACCTGAATGCAATAACCCTGCTGCTTAATTTTCTGTATTACATCTCCTGATTTGTAAATGGATAACACATCGAGATTGTCCGTGAGTGCCCTAAATAAAATCGAGTTCATAATAATAACGCAGTTTTAAAAAATGTTTCGGTATCAGGTGGGCTGTAGACGTTTGTCAAATCGACAATATCTATGATAACGTGACGTCCTGCTCACAATATAAATAAACGCTTACAGACGTTATACATATAAATGTACCACTTTATGTTATTTCGTTTTTCTATGAACTCATGAAGCAGATAAACTCATGAGATAAACAGTCATGCGTGCATGAACTCGCTGTCTGCCTTGGTTTTTTTAATGCAATATACTGGACACATTTATTTTAGTTTCCATGATGGTAATATTTAATTTAACGAAATAAGTTAATTTAGTTGAGTTAACTAAATTCAGTCACAGTAAAAAAACCGATCATTTGTCACTCACCTTGGCAGACATGGTCAGTCCCTCCCACTCCAACGTCAGACTCACTACCGGCCGACACGAAGGACAAAATTCTTAGGGGGCTAAACAAATTAATAAATAAATAAGCTTTCGTGCTGCTGCAAGTCCTTTCATCAGGCACCGAGATGTAGAAACTGACTTTGATGTACTAGCTTATTCCCATTCGCTCTGATGTTAAAAGCAAAATTAAACCATTTAATTTTAATTTTGTATTTCAGTTAGCTGAGAAGCACGCAACGGCCAAATTGAATTTGAAATGGCCTGCAAAGCCTTTCTTTTATTATTTGTATTTTTATTGTCGCCCACTAGGTGGCAATAAAGTAACAGGAAATGGCAATTCTTCCAGCAATCTATCCATATCTATCTTTAAAGTGATCATAATCAAAGCATTACTAATATTTACACCTAGTAGAAAACCTACTGAAAACACAAAACTGCACTCACTACCCCAATACGGAATCAAGCTAACACCAAAAACTGAAAACATTCACTTGAATCTAATTCAACATCGCTGCATTGGCTTTTCCGTTCCCACTGGTTGGGAAGAAAAAGTGGCTGGGGAAAGTTCACCTCATAGCAACCCCTACTGATCAGGTGTCCTATGCTTCTAAGCAGGGACGATCCAGGCTGCGCTATCACCTCCAGGGTTTATTTTATTTTACACTTTAGAAAGTGAAGCATGGATTTGAATCCAGGGTAGCCTACTTTCTGCTAAAAAAGGACAGTGTCATTATTCAGCAGACACACACGCTTCCACCTGGAGAGCCTGCAGTTAATCAGTTTCATTCTAAAGCAAAGACTCAGATCACTCAGCCATCCTTTTTTTCAAACTGTGATGACATGCATGATGTGTACACTGCAGCTACCATGCTTCTACTCAATTGATCTACTTTGAGATATTTTGCAACCAGATCCACTGGTGTTACCTACAATGTTACAGGAGATTGCATGCCTTCTACATTTATATATTCTCTATACCATCTCCCAGTTACATGTCAGTTTCAGTCACAATGGACAAGACAGCAGGTATGAGAGTAGACCATCTAAAGTTGCTGTAGTTTTACCAGATGAGTTGTGTGCAGAAAACAAAAGCATGAAGAAAAAAGAAAAGAACAAGGGATCAAATTAAAAGATGCAGCAAATGTTTTAGACAATAAGTATGTGATCAATTTTTAGTGCAGAGAATTCAGTTTATTAAAGTCAAAGTTTTACAACTGAAGTTTTACAATCTTTTTTTTTATATATATTTCTGAAACCAAAAAAAGGCTACTTTGAATTTTTAGGAAGAATAAATGTAATTTTCTTTTTTTTTTAAATCAGTCAATGTACAGAATAACAGTTAATAATATCTTTGAAAAAAGAGCAATATGTTCCTTTTTTTAATGTCGCAGTGCAACTTACATCTTACACATCTGTGCAATGTACCATGGGGTATACACCCCGAAAATAACACACAGTGGAATCCCATTCGTACAGTTTTCTTAAGTTTGAGACACATGAAAAGAAAGAGACAATGTGACAGTCTGTGCCTAAAATGAAAATCTATAATTCTTGTAAAGAGAAGAAATAGCATGGTGGAATAAGTCACAACATACAGCAATTCAACTGGCAAATGATTTCTGTTATAGATGAAGAGTAATTCCGTGATGAAACTAAAAGTCTCAGAAATATATCTTGGCAGTGCCAGTTCCAGCCTCAAATAAACTTTTTGTGTCAGCGTACTGGGGGTTGCTGCAAATGCTTCAGTCCTACTTCTCCCAGAAAGAGTCACTAATTAACAGTGGGATTGGTTTTATAGAGAATGCACTCCACTTCTAACTCCAAGGCATGCTGTTAAATAACCCACAGCTGCTCTTGACTCAGATTTATGTCTGTTTCCAAACTGATTTTGTGAGCAGAGCATATTAATTCATGAAAATGTTCAAGTGTTTACCAATATATTCTGCAACACCCATCCATAAAGACAAATGATTAACAACCAAGTGGCTGGCAGTGGTGTAATAAACTAGACAGTCCTGTATGTTATTTTCCCTTACAGCTAAATGCCTCCCCGGGGAAATGACCCACTTTTCCTCCCAGTTAAAGGCTGGGCCCAGCAGGCAGTCACAGCATGGAAGCATACAGCATCTTGAGGGTCAGATCAGATAGTGTGCATGGCAGTGCTGGGGAAACTGCCTTCACAGCCTTGTCAAACAAATATTGGACCCACAGTTTGGGTGTCCCAGGGAAAGTGTCTATACTGCAGTTCCAGTAAGAAATATTTGGTGTTTTATAATATTTTGACACATATGTATAAACTCCTCAAGCTTCTTTGAACAGGGCCAATGAGCTCCCATAATTGCATAACCGCTATCTGCCCCAAGTGGGATAAAATCTTCCAACAGCCCATGCATTCATCTTTTTACCACATGTCATTTTTGATTCAATTTCCAGTTTTTGGTCACTACATAGTTGTTCTGGTGTATTAAGGTTCATCAGCCCTTCAAAGGGGTCATTTCTACATCAGTTTTCTTTTAAAAGATATTCAAAGCTGCCGCATGATGCTGGATTGAAATGCTTTTCAAATTCAGATAGCTTGCAGTAGCACCATTGTCGTCAATTTTAACTACCTGCCTGCACAGCAACCTCGTAGATCCAGCATATTCTATTACTGACGTCACAAAATGTGCGGTGAAATACATTAGTCATGACATGTGGTATAACATCTTTTGCATTACTGGCACTCGGTAACACATAGGGTAATACATCATTTGCCTCTGGTTCTTCCCACTGGAAGATTTCCATCACAAACCACAGGAGTAATTTTCATTTCTGCACAACTAGGCTGAAACATAACCGTGAAAAAAAATAAATAAATAATATTGCACTGTAATAAAAAAATAAAAAATAAAACAGAATAGGTTGGACTTGGCATTACTATCAACATCTTGAAGTTCACTGTCATCTTTTTTTTATTATAAAGGATGGTTAAATTCAGATTTAAGTGTGGTTTAAATTTGTGTGGATGGTCATTTCTGTGACTCACTAATAAAATCTTTACATCATTTTCAATACATTCAGCATTCAGTGTATTAGTACCTTACACATAAAACCTCATTATACTTATAGATGCTAGAGACTACAACGAGAATATAATGGCCAGCCTACCAGGATTATTACTGATGCACATTCAATATTTGGTCAGCCTGTGTGGCTCAAAGGACAGTGTTAGAAGCCCATTCTGGTTTAGTTTACATTGTTGAAAGGTTCTCACTCTTTCTCTTCCATTGCATAATCGGGTGATGCACACCCCAGCACGCTTGAACTGAACTGAACTCAGCAACATGATTCCTTGATGCTACATGAAACCACTCAATGGTACAATATGTAATACTACTAAATGAAAGCTTGACAAGCCTTTTGACTAGAAGTCTTTCTCATTTAAGATATTAAAGTGATTGTAGCTGACAACTGAATTTCATTCCACTTCCATCCAGCTCACTACAATGTGTTTCTTTCAAAACCACAACCACTGGTAAGATTTATGGAAGAAGAAAGTTTTTTTTTGTGTTAAAACATAACCGATATTAAAATCTCATTGTAGAGTAGTAGCATTGCACTTTGCTTTCAAGACCGAAATGAAATAAGCCCAATTCTATGGTACATTTTTGTACACATTGTCTCAGTTCACTTTTAATGTTTGAAATCTGATTGTGTGGTTAGAATGACAGTATGGCACAATCACCTATTAGCTGGTGTACATGCTGTGCACTGTAGAAATACTACTTTGTCTTTGGGTTAAATGGCTTCTTTTGGAGGAGATGCGCATGGCCTTGTGCCTGTACCTAACTGCCTGCTCAATGCAAGCTGAACGGACACAGCTGTGGAGCTCATCGTTCGAGCAGCTGGGAGATATGGGATGGTACTGTGTGTGGTGACTGTCTTAGAGCAGGGTGTAAAGAAGATGAAGCTGCTGTACGGGGCCAGTGCGCTGCTACACTGTATGAGCTCTTTGCACTCATCACATACTGCATGTAGAACCCAACAGCAATGCAGAAGGAAGCTTCAAACCCACTAACAATGTCACTACCAGATGTACGACTGGGCTGGACAGAAACCGAGGTAAGCAACTCTTTCAGCAGCCAACACACAAGTCTGTGTTTTACCTCTTTCTGGGGCCTCAATATTCTTTACAAGGTAGTCGTGGCACTTAACAAAGTCATGATGAAGACAACAAAGGTATCTTGGTAATGAAGTCAAGTTTTGTTTGATTTTTAAACACCCTTGAGTGATGTTCATTTCCCCTAACAGCCAGACAAAGGGCTTGAATGTGGCTGTTGTTAATTACTTCAAACACGCTTTTCCTGTGAAGAACTGTTCTTTCAATAAGAATTTAGCAATGAATTCAAGATAATTTACTACAATCATTTATTAGCTTTGTCTTAAAAAAAAACGTTTTCTATACAAGCTAAATAATTTGAAACACTTCTCCAAAGTACGTTTCACTTGAACCATCAGTATGAACACCGGCTAATTTCTGTTGTCCAGAGGTTTGTATGGCACACTTTCTCTGGCCTTCCCTTTAATGAAGGCTGTATACGCTATGGGAATATATTCTAATTATAACAATGACTCGGAGAGTCTCATTATTAATCTAAAATTGGGATAACGGTATTTAAATTGTCTTAAAAGAACTGATGAGGAGTTAATATGATTTGCTACCAATGGTTCTCGTTGAGTTCAATGAGTTTGATACCTGGGTCACTGCGCTCAAGTACAGTCTGAATTTGGAGGAGTAGGCTGGCAGCTCAGCACCCACTCTACGGAGGGCAATGTGAGGATAGGGTATATTAGCTGTGATGGGGAGCTGCTTGTGTTTCAGTTCTCCCTTAAAAACAAAACAAGAAGGAGTTACTTCAGTTCATTTCAGCTGGAGAGTGGAGCTGCCTTCCGAGGTCTGAAGGAGCTTAGTGAGAAGTGAAGCTGTACTGGGGCGCATTCATGAAGCATGAGCTTGTTGTCAAATGCATAGGGACTGTAATGCGCTCAACAGTATGCTAATGCTGTATGAATGTAAGCCAATAGTTGACATAAAGGTGCTTGAACAGAACAGAAACAGAATAGAACAAAAACCTGAGTTCAGCTCAGAGCTAGGAATGTCTTCCTAAGCAATACTGGCTTGTGACTGAAGCAACGGAGATGATTCAAGCAAGCGTTTCTTTCCCCTTTTTTTTGGATTCTGAATAGCCAGAATCTGAAGATTGCATTCACAAGGATTTTATTCACAGTTTTAAATGATTTATTTAGTAGCTGCTTTATGCGAATCGTTACACTTTCCCAGTGCATGTTTGAATGTCATGCATGTAGTTTTTTCAGAAAACTGTCTAGCCGGTAAAGAGTTAAACATAAGGGTTCTTCGGGGTCCCCTCCATTAGTGATTCGGTAGACGCCCCTAGATCCTACTATTGGGTTACCTTTAATCTATCGCTTAAATACAATTAATTATAATAATAATAATAGTAATAATAATAATTATATAAATATATATATAAAAATCTGTGGGCAGTTTATGAGAGCAGTTGCACTATAAGCTTTAGTACTGGTAGGAGAGAATCCCCATCAATAATGCTGCTACATTGCCTCTTGTGTATCGCCTAAAATTAAATTAAATTAAAAAATGAATAAAATTAAATAAAAATGCACACAGTGCTCCACAACAGCACAACTAAAATATTTTTTCTGTTTGCTTTTTTTTTTTTTGTTAAGAAGAAAACATAAGGATAATACTTTCTCTTCATGCATGTATTAGGCATCCTGTGGCACTATTCTCTTTCATCCAATGTATTTACAGGATAACTTTTAGTTTTGAATACATTATTTACAAATATTACAGTGGTTGGTTGGTTGGTTGTTGGGGTCGGGTGGGTATGGGGTTTGGGAGTGTCTCTTTAAGGGTGAGGCTGAAGGAGGGCAGGGAGTTGATTGTGTTCTTCAGGAACTGCCAGCAGGCTCCACAGCGCCCCCTTGTGTCTCAGACGTGCGTCTCGATGAAGGAGTGGGTGTGTGTCATGAGGGGAGCCAGGGCCGACAGTTCGGAGGCTCCGTTTTGAGGCTTGCTGGGCCCCGAGCTGAACTCACAAATGTCCATGAACAGCTCGTGGTGCCTCTGCTTCCACTCCTTGAACTTCTTCGAGGTCAGGTTGGGGTCGTCAAGAAGGTGGTTAATCACGCCCAGGTCGCCCTCCTTCGCCTTAAAAACAAAAAGTTAAATAAGTGTTTGGTGGTCGCTCCCACACAGCGCTGCAGAAACTACATACTGGGGGGGGGGGGGGATTCCCAGGCAGATCTAAAGTCAACGAGATGTCATGTTGATGAAAACTGCTGCGGCACAGCTCACTAAGAGTTTGTAGTTACCTCAAGGTAGATACAGTTACTGGTACTAAAAGAAAACCAGTAATACACTTAGACATATGTTTCAATGAAAAGTCTTTATCAGTGACCTGTAATCAATTGATCAGAATTCTAAGTCCAAGTAGACAAATTTAATTTGTTCCTTCTCTGTGTACTTAATAAGGCACTGAAAACGTTTTCTTTTTTTTTTTTTTTCTCCCAATTTTTAAATAGCCAATTGTATTATTTTAGGCTCAGCTCACTGCTACCACCCCTGTGCTGACTTGGGAGCGGCAAAGACGAACGCACACTGTCCTTTGAAACGTGTCCCGTCAGCTGACTGCATCTTTTCACTCTGCAGGCCTGCCATATAGCCAGCCCAGAGCTACAGTGTCGGAGGACAACACAGCTCTGGGCAGCTTACAGGCCAATTGTGCGCCGCCCCTTGGGAACTCTCGTCCACGGTTGGCAGTGGAATAGCCTGGACTCGAACCGACGACCTCCTGGCTATAGGGCACATCCTGCACTCCACGCAGAGTGCCTTTACCGGATGCACCACTCGGGAGCCCCTGAATAGATTTTATTTTCAGAGTTGAGTCTAAATGCCGTATCAATAATGTATAACGGTTCCAAGGTTATGAAAATCAAACACCCCACAGTGTTTGAAAATATGAAGCTTTCTATTTGAATGATGTATATGGTGGCAGTAATTAGATACCGACATTGAGATCAACTGAATAGACCCCGTTGTCTTTCTTTAGATACGATACATTTTGAAAGAATAGAAAAACAGAAACAAATCTGCAGCTTACAGAAATCCATTTGTAATTTCCTAAAACTACAACATATATATATATATTGATGAGGATGCTGCCAAATCATGTAACAATTGCCGTGCAACTCTGCTGGCACACTTTGTTTCACCACATAAGGCTGATGGACGTAAGTTTTGCTCAAGTGGTTAACTGCACTGGCCCAGTATTTTCTAAGAGTCTAATCTCTACATCACCAGACCCTTAAGAGGTTTATTTTGGCTGTGCTGTGTGTGTATCAATGGTGTCTATCGACTGTTTAAAGATATGGCCGATGCAAAGCCCACAAGTGTGTGTTAATGAAAGTGTGGTTTAGCTGGTCCTACCTTGAGCGTGCTGCGCAGAGCCCTGATCCGGTGCAGCTTCTCGTTGATGACGGGGTCGTTGCACCTCTTATTGAACGAGCGCCGGAACTCCTGCTTGGTGGATGGCCGCTGCTCCCCGAAGGCGGACAGGCTGGCCTGCTCCAGGGTCTTATAGAGCTCCTGCAGCCCGTCGCGGCTCTCCTGCTCCCTGTCTCTCTCCCGCTCCTCCCACTGGCCCTCTGAAACACACACACACAGAGAAGAGGCTCAGGTTAGGGTTAGCACTGGAATTCTGAAAACTCTTCTGTTCCCTCTAATAGTTTAATTGCACCTCAACAAATATACTAATGACAAGCTCAGTTACAAGTCATGCTTGGAGCTTAAATGAGTATAAAACATTCACATTGTGTACACACCTTCTTTACTGGATCCATTCTGCTTGCGAAACTCAATCTCTTCGTCCTCTGATTTCTCCTCGGAGAGCCCCGCTGGGCGCACGCTGCCCTTGCACCGTGCGTCGCGGTTGCGTGGCAGGCTCTGGCTGCGTTGCTTGTGCGCCCGCCGGTGGGGATTGAAGCTTCGTTCACACCCCACCAGCGGGAAGGGCCCGTCGCGGTCTGTGTGGTGGCGCCGCTGCACGGGCAGGGTGGCCTGTCTCCGCCGCTCGGGGGACATACCCGGCCGGCCGCCAGTGTACTCGGGGTCAGAGGGCACCGTCTGCAGGAAGTGAAGCCCGGAGCTGGTGAGCGGGGTCTCGATCAGGTCCTGCCAGGAGCGCCGCTCGCGGTACGAGGACCGACAGCCTGAGGAGTGCGTGCTGCCCGTGGGGTCCTGACGGGAGTCCTCTGCCGACGACTGAGAGTAGGTCGACTCGCTTGAGAAGTGCCGCCCATGTTTGGGCTCTGGGAACGGGCTGGAGGAGTTCACCTGGGAAACAGGAGACAAAGCTGCTGCTGTTATTTATTTTGTTCAGTTTTTCCATATCCCCAGGAACTGCTTTAAAGCAGCTCAGTTTCTTTTAATTAACATGTTTTTTGCTCACTAAAAAGTAATTGCAAATCAATTCACTTTTAAGTTAACTGTTGCCTTTCCAAAGCTGTGCACCTTCACCTCCCGGCTCAGTGTATCTTGAACAGACTACACAGACAACACAGTAGGCCTGAGACAGTATTTAGTTACCAGGGCAACCAGGAAGTCCCCATGTATCACCATGTAACTATTTAATAATCTGTTTTTAATGAGCTCAAGTTTTTGGTATCTTCGTGTAATTGCATAGTGTCCAGGCTGGGTGTTTAAGGGTGTGGTACTCACGGAGGGGGTCCGATGGTAGGTGTCACACGTGGAGGAAGGACCTTCCTGTTTCAGGGTGAGGGAGCCATCAATGTCGTCCTGGTCACTTTCACTCCAGTAGTCTGGAACCCCAAAAGAAGACTTCAATCAGCATTCTCTACTAAGAGTAAGAAGCACTGATACGGCCTAAGTAGTAATCATGCTAAATATTTCCTTAAAGTTTTGTGAATAGGATCCAATATAATTGTGTATTTTAAGCCTCTAACTAGCACTGCATTGTGCCCTGTATTTTGTACATTCCCCTTGCTATTAATTAAAAAAAGATAACTAGACAAGCTCACACCTACCTTCATCAGGTCGAGGTACCTTGTCATCAGGTGTGTAGCCGATAGCCGCGAGTCCCAGGCGATTCATCCACCTGTCAGAATAAACAGGACATGCCAGCACTTCAGTACAGCAATGCATAATACATTCCAAACTCCCTTTAAAGACATGGAATGCCTGCAGCCACGCTCAATGTTCCAAACAAACAAAATGTAATCAGAAGGCATTATCTTCAAAGGTTGTGTGCCCATCCTACAAGTTGATCTAACAAACTGCATTTTTTCTCCATACTACATTCTAGAACATTGTGGGTATTTTTTTAAACACTGTTTGTATGTATGCATCATTTCTCAAACAGTTGTGTAGGTGTTTCTGAATAAAACCAATGTATCTCGGGTTAATGGTAAAATAAAAGACTTCATTTCTCGGCAGAATCATTTCTCAAAAAAAAACAACTTAATTTCCTGTGTGCCTGTGTGAACAGTGTGAGTTGATCTATAACTGATCTGAGTCATCCCTCGTCTGTGACAATCATCAACCTGGCACAGCAAAAGAAAAGGTGAACACCACACTACTTAATGTGTTAAATGAAATATTTGTGTAAAAAGTAGACAAAATACTTTGTGAAGTATGTTTCCCACTAAAAACAATGGAATTTTTCTGTTACTCCCATCACTGTATTACATTCATTAATTTATAAACCAAGCTGTAGCTGTGACGCTGTAGATAAACCACACATAAGGAATGAAAGCTATTTGTATATAACAATGAATCTAATACACAGTATCAGCGCTTCAAATAAATAAGCCAAGGAATGGCGTCTTGATAAGATGACAATGGCAATCAATATGGTTAAGAATATATTGACGTTTTCTCATGTCTGCAATTGATCACATATGTAGCTGGTTACATGAACTGCTTCAACTAATTAGTTCAACAGGAGATGACAATCACATCTTAAAATCACAACAGAAAACCTCAAAACCTACTGACAGCATGAAAAACAAAGATGTTATTTTTCTGAAAAACAGGATACCAGAAAAAACAGAAAAGCATGCCAAAAACATGCTAAGGGAAATGGTCAAAACCTTAGCAATTTACCACACTGATAAAGGTAAGCAAGACCTCCGTGTTCTCAAAAAAACACACAGAATAACACTAACATTAAAAGCTCCTGACTATTCTGTGAATGTAACTGAAATTAACAGATTATTGTAAAAAATACTGCTTAAAGGGGGTTAGACACATTAAACTTACATCCCAATTACATTTAGAAAAGCAAGCAAAGAACCAAAAGGCATTCAACAGAAGAAGGGAACCATGGGTAATGTTGCTCATGCTGATGAGGTGTAAGACCAGGGATCTGAAAACCTTGCTGAGCACTCCTTTAAGCCACTAAGACAAACACATATTTGTACTGATGGCTATTGGTAAGTAAGAGAGGCAGCTCCAGTCACCAGAGGCAACCAGAAAACACATTAAAAGATTAAGCAACACAGCGATTGGAAAGCTATGTTTTCAAAGTATGCTGTTCATTTTGAAAATATGAAAAATTGATATGAACATGCACATGGTTTGGACGGGACAGATGCAGAGCACTTACAAACTATACATAGTAACACTTGCTACTGAAGTACATTTCATTTCGCTATGATAACAATTCTGCTGTCTTAGCGATTGAACCCTCAGAACTGAAGAAGCTTCTTGCCCCGTTAAAACGAGGGTAATGTAAAGAACCTGGACTGTCCCCATTGACTGGTACGTGCTCAGAAGGATCAACTATGGAACGCTATCCAGAAGTGAACCGAGGAACTGCGTTTTAATGTAACATTTGTATTGCTACAACTCCGCACCTTTTGGCTTTTCCCATCTTTCTCTATGGGAGTCAGAACAAAGGGAATTTTTGATCATCCAGGAGTTCATAATGCAACAAAACAATGAAAAGAAACCCATAAATAATGGAGCAAGAGAAGGAAGCAATGAGACAAAAAATGTAGATGTGCAGAGCCATAGAAGTGCTGACCAGAAAGATTTCTTTCTTTCTTTCTTTCTTTCTTTCTTTCTTTCTTTCTTTCTTTGTAATCAGAGCAGGAATGATAGTATACCAGCCCAGTTCTGTGTAGCTATACTGTTCACATTAGTCAGACAGAAGGCTAAATACATTCTGATTCTTACAGAACTGTCTCGGAAATTTTTTGCTGTCGGGAAAGATGTTGTTTTTAGTTTACAGCTACACTGTAAACTACCTTAACTAGAAATGTTATCATTGAACAAATGAAGCCTCACCGATCAGACATAAAAAATGTAGGTGCATTTGTTTATGCAAATTTACGACTGCACTTTAGCTCCAGTGCGACCGCTGCATATCGATACGACATTATAGTCACAAGGGGAGAATAAATATCTGCAGACAAACAGGAACAAGCAGCTGCATTATGCATGGAAGGCTAGCACATGTCTCTGTATGTGAGCTGTACTCTAAAGCAGGAACATTCTGCTCTGTTAAATTCTTAGCTGGCCTCCCCTTGTCTTTCCGCAGCGCGGCAACAAGCCTGCTTCAGATCACAGCAAGCAAACTACGATGCTTCCCTGTGACAGTCACGAAGCTTGATGATGCCTTCAACCTACTTTTTTCTTTCTACACTAAAGTATTATGTTAAGGACGGGGGACAGTGCGGGGGGAGTAAGCATTCTTTTTTTCTGACTTCAGCTGGCCTGGCTGCAGCTACTGCCTGGCCATGTGCAGACAGTGACCCTTCCCTTACCATTCCTGTTTCTGCAGTGTCTGCCCACATCTGCTTCCAGGGGTCTATTTTAGTTCCCAGCCTGCAGTGGCAATTCATCTCTGTGAACCAGGCTGTGACAGCACAGGAACTAAAAACGCAACAGTGTCTCAACAGGGAATTTTATTTCTGACACTCTTGCTACCTATTTTGTCATTTTTTTTTCCCCCCACAGACACAGAGGTAGTAAGTCCAAGGGTTCTGTCTTGTTATCTGTACTTGTGACCAACTTGTAAAGACTTCAAACAAGGTCCTTGCTCATTTAGGTTGTTCTTAGTTTACTTTTTAATGTAGAAGTATTTTTTTTTTATCCCCACTGAGATCCTAGGATAAATTATCTTATGAACATGACATAATGGAATTGGAATATCGAGATATTGCGGTAAATTATCTCATGATTTGTTTTTTCTTTCCATTGGCCTCCACGAGCTGTCGTACTTTACTGTATAGAAAAGCAAAAGTTAATTGTCCTATTTACAAGCACTGAATGCAGAGTACATTTTGAAACAACCACAGCTGGTTCTCCAGAGGAGGCTCACGTGTGGCGCAGGGTGGTGAGGTAAGGTAGAAAGCTTAGACGCCAAATGGCTTCCCATGTGACCAACAAATTGGACGTACATAAAAAGCATTTAAAGTGATGTTATTTGTGTGTTGTAACTGCTGCTAGGTGCTATTCTCTCCCGAAAGCTGACTTTCATTTATTTATTTATGTATTTATTTATTTATTGAGTCAATTTTCTGGG
This sequence comes from Acipenser ruthenus, assembly GCF_902713425.1. Classification (NCBI taxonomy): domain Eukaryota; kingdom Metazoa; phylum Chordata; class Actinopteri; order Acipenseriformes; family Acipenseridae; genus Acipenser; species Acipenser ruthenus. The sequence goes on along the minus strand of NC_081214.1, from coordinate 20,665,209 downwards.
GATTTACAAATTGTGTTTCAGGTTTTTTTGTTTGTTTTATTTTTGTATTTAATATTAATGACCCTCGCTCACTCGAGCACTCCCTCCTAGTTTTCTTCTCGGCTTTTCCCCTTCCTACAGACGCCTCCCACCTTCCAGATCACTTGAGAACACTAGATGACTCTCCAGCTGCAGCAGCTTAGTAATAACTTTGAGAGGTGGGACTGATGGTTGCAGGCTCCCTTACAGTACACTGCAGCCTAAAATCCCTAGATACAACATGTGTGCCATCCTTTAAAAATATCTTCATATAAAATGTTTTTATTATAACTTTATACCCCCCTTTCAGTGCAAACCAGAACTGTCATACCACCAACAGGGTGGAACAGGGGCAGGAAGTTATATTTTAAGCGACTGTTTGCAATGGCCTGTGGGTATCAGAACTACTGAGCCTCCAAAGAGAGCTCTTAGGTCGGCATGGCGACAAAACCTAGCAGCCATTGTTTTGATGCCCTCCCTTTCCTTCCTTCTTAGATGAAGTAATACATTATAAATTGGGATTTTCTGTCATTAATGTGAAGGCAGATGTAACAGCTATTGAAATGTGTTTTATTTAAAGGTGTGTAAATGTCACGTGTCTTACAATTTCTTTTCAGTGACAAAACCTAACATATAAATATATATTGTATACTACAGAGACAGATAATATTTTGAGTTCTCTTCATTGGTAGGATCATTTTTTGACATTTAGGTCAGCATTTATGTTATAAATGTGAAAGCTGTGTAAGACCTCCTAATATTCCAGATCAATGTGTATTTCTTAAATCAGCCTACATGTTGTTATACAGCTTTAGGGGAATGGGGAAATGTTCTACAGGAGCGTGGCACTGTCACACTCTGCTCAGCCTGGGATCAGCCTGTGTGGGTGGAGACTGCCTCTGAATCTGTGTGGTCTGGGTAAATTAAAATGGTCGTTTAACTAAAGAGGAATTAATTTCAATTCCCGTGACCACGGGGGCTCTGACTTTCCAGTCCCCCAATCCCCCCCCACCCCCCACCTCTGAGGGGGCTGTACTGCTGACACATTTCTCAACGTCTGCTAATAGATTCACAATGTGGAGAAGGAAGTGCCTTGAGGTATTAATCAATGAAATCTTTATTTAACCTGGCAGGTACCAACTGAGAACTGGTTCTCATTTACAGTGTTGACCAGAGGGACTCAAGACATGGATTAGAGAATTAGTCAGGGCAGGAGGAGGGGGGTGGGGGTTAGGGTTAGGGTTAAGGTTAGGGTTAGGGTTTGGCCTGTGTTTGGGATTTAGCCAGGATTCTGGAGCAGACAGGACCTGAGTGTAAAGAGTTTCAGATGACATTATCTTTGTTTTTTTTTGTTTTTTTATCAGTCCCATTACTATTACTACATTTAGAATTGCAATACGAACTGGGTGGTTCGTATTGCAATGACTCCAATACTGTGTTTTATTTGTAATATTTTTAGTCTGTGTTAAGGTGTCCTTCTTGCTTTCTCTGTTTTATGGCTGTGGTCTTTGTGTTGTTTTATGTGTAGTACACTATACAGAATAGTGACAAGGTATTCTGCGAGAGTTTACAGTTTTCACTCTATTTTGTGTTGGAATTTTGACCCCTCCCCTTACGATACTTCTCTATTGTTCCAGAAGGAGGGAGCTGTTTTTTCAAGTTACTGTAAGCTGAGAGATTTCTCTTTAACAGCATCTTTTACTGTATTCTCATCGCTCACTTTCTGTTTCACTCCCTCGCCTCACAGAGACCGAATCCCCACTTCTGAAGACATTCAGGTGCACTTTAACCTTTAAAGGGCAACTTGCTTCTTTGTATATTGCAAAGCAAAGCCCTAACACGCTGGAAGTGCCATTTTTTTCACAGACCAAAATCAGTGTAAAAAGTTAACAAAGCTTGTGTACCATAACTCACTGTGTTCTGGGTTGTGCATGCTTGCTCTTGGGATATCACAGCAGGGCACCACAATATGCATGGATGCAGCAACACTAATATTGTCTTGCTGTTTTTTTTACTTAGTAATTACACACATAGCTCCTTAGTTCCTATACAACCTGTGTAATTGCAATGTAAGGGCAATCAATGTAACAAGCTATTCTAATGGTAGCCATTCACTGGTATAGTAATGAATAACATTTTCAATGAAAATAAGTAGTGTGTAGAAGTAGTGTGAATTAACTATAATGCAGTAATTTCCAAAACACCACCCCAATGGAAAAACTAGTCAATTCAATAGGAAACATATGGAGTATGCTTTGTTTTTTTTGGAAGGATCTGCCTGAGCAGTAGTTGTGTTTGCCTCGGGTGGTGCTGTACAGCTCTGTCAGCCGCCCCCATGCCCAGCCCCTTGCAGCGAGCTGAGGCTCTGATGGGCTCAGATCTGGGTGATTCCCCAGTAGAAGTCTTTGATGTGCTGCATGTCGGGAGACATGTTGCTCCAGCCGCAGCTCCACTGCTAATTGCTCCCATTTCAAAAGCAGGACAGCTCCGCAGCTCACAGCTCAGGCGCAAATGCAAAAAGGGAAACTCAAAGCATCACGCTGAAAAGGAGAACTGCACAGCTTGAATCTTTCCGCAGCCTCTTTCTTACTCTCACAGCTTCTTAGGCTGTTCTCAAACTGTATGCATGCGCACGTGGACACAGACCAGCCCGCCACACAAACCCACGTTATTATAGCTGCAGAAAACTTCAGAAAAACCAATCTCATGTAAAGTGCTTTCACATCAGGATGCGTCCTGACGTTATTGGGTAGCCATCAGAATAAAAGTGGAATGGTATACCTCATAGAGAAACACATTCATTCGTTCTTACCTGTTCATTTCCTCTAGGCAGTCTGTGGCAAAAAAGAAACTCTTGATTTTGGGGTGGCATGCTTTGAAGGCACTGTGAATGAGAAAGGGGAAAGGGACCTGAGCTCTATAGCATCTTGACAGTTTTGTAACATTGCATTTTTCATTCTGTCACAAACATGTACACATTTGACTTAGGGACTACAACTTTACAGAAGGGTAAATATATTCACAATAATAACCAGGTTTAACCAATTGCTTTACGATACACAGTACAAGGCACAAGCACTACCCTCCAACATCTGTGGAGATTTAAAAGCTATCCCAATGCAGTAAACAGGGAACATTTCATGAATATTGTTCATCTGGGGACATTACAACAAAAAAAACAAACTGCATTGTGTATGCATGTAAATGTTATTATAAACTGAGGGAATCCATGGTTCTGCTATAAACCTGAAACTCCAGGCGTGCTTGAGAAAGTGACTCAGAAACAAGCTTTGGAGATGTGTGAAAAACAGGACTGAGCAGAGCCTTTACCCGCTGCTGTGAGTCATCAGAGACAAACACCACAGAGACAGACACCCGGGCTACATCGCTGAGGCCTGCACTACATGGGTATGTGGATAAGCCTGCAGGTACACACTGTCTTTTTATGTACCGCACCTTAGAGGTGCTATTAGCTATCACACTGAACACAGCACTTTTCAGTGAAAAGGGTTGCAAGAAAAATAATACATTAGAAAGACACATTTTATTTTACTTGTAAATCAATATTACAAGTATTCTGTTCCTGTTTAAATAAAGACTCATGGTGGTGAGCTTACAATTTCCGTCTGCATTCGATGGCTCGATCTATCCTGAACTCTGGGAGACTGATGAACCCTTCTGCCTTCTCATCCTATCAGAGAGAACAGGAGGGGGGATGAGAAAGCAGGATTAGAGAGGGAGAGCATTACAAATAGCTTGTCATATTAAGAATGCAAGATAAAATCTGGGAGCCGGCTCGCTAACTGAAACTGCCGATACTGCTACTGTCCCAGCTCTAGGTTTTTTTATTAACTTGCTGCAGTTGCGCTTGACCAGGAATCCTGGTATTAGGGACAGAGAGCCCATCTCTGTGAAGTCAAGGCTAGGCTGATACAGCTCGGTATGGAGGGGTGCAGGAAAGTTGTTCTGAAAAAATACTGTATCATGTGCAAAAAAGGGCTACATAATTATCTTGATTTCATATTGTTTGTTCTTGTGAGGGGGAGAGTCACAGAAAGGAGAGGAGTCAAGACAGGCCATCCACCAACAGTCAGTTAGGGAAGGGAGCTAGAACTGATCAACATATGTTAAGGAGAAGTTGCCAGGCTGTTTCTCCAGTAGGTCCACACAGTGTATATTTCATTTTCTCTAACTTGAGGCAGCCTGCTTGCAAAGGAATAGAATCAGATATAGAGAAATGAATTTGCGAAGGCCAGCGTGTCTGATTGGAGTTGTGATTTCTTTCACAGCATAAGGGTTAGTATTTACGTATTGGGCATTTGGGATTTTGTAAGGTGTAGAAGGTATGGTTTTGATGAGTGAGGCATGGCTAGGTTTCATTGAAAGTATTACGGGACCCTTACGTTCTGGTTGGTGTACCAGTAGAGTGAGGAATCCTTCAGGATGAACCAGTACTTCTTCCACTTCTGGATGAAGTAGCCCTTGGCATCCTTCTTCTTCCAGAGCCAGCCCTCACAGTCGCCATGGCCCAGGTCTTTACAGGAGATCCTCCGCCGGCTTCCGCTGGTCAGAGAGCCTGGGGGAGGGGGATTAGCAGGGAGACCTCATTACAGGAACTACTAGCATGGAAAGCTCTAAATACACGGTAACACTGTTTACCAGTTCCTCGTCTCTCCGTACCAACCCACTATCCTGCTATGCTCATAGGTTCAAACCCATAGGCTCCACTATGCACTATCCCCAAAGTCACTACCAAAAATCTCTCAAAACTACCCAACAAGCCACTCTGCTTTCCAGCCCCTCACACTAACCACAAGTCCACACAAGCCTCACAGCTTCAATCACAGCTTGGGTTGTTGAAGTTCAGGAGCTCAGACTACCAGCTCAATTTTATAGATAACATAATGATGCTTAATGAAACTTTCGTTTCTTACCTTTGGTTCTCTTTTTGGTTTTAGTCCTCAAGGAGGCGTAATGAAATGACTGAAAAACAAAGAAAGACAACAGAGAATGAATGGAGAAGCCGATCAGGGTTATTGCTGAAACAAAGAGCACAGAGCCCCACCACCCAACACACAGGAGCGGAGGTAGTTCATTCAAGTCCATCTTATATACATCCAAAACCTCAAAATATAATAAAAAATGGAAGGTAAAGCTTCAAGAAAGAAACTTCTAAGACACTGATGAAACGTTTGTTCACCGAGTTTCTTTAGGTTTTTCCAGGTTGTGTATAGCAAAGTGTCCTCATAACTCGTCCCTGTGTGTAATCTCCAAACCCCAGTAGTATCCAAAGCAACATTATATTCTGTCATTGGAAGAGCAGTCTCATTAGTCATCTTAAAACCTGTGCTTAGGACTTTAATCAGAAATGTGCAAGCCAGTAACAGTGGATAAGGCATCATTACAATGCAGGACACCTGCCCCAGAGACTGTTCCACACTTTCTTAATTATGTGCTCTGCCTCCCATGTCTTTTCAAGGCAATAAATGTATTAAGGTGCCAGAAGAGCAGGTTGCTTGCAGAACCTTGTATTTTATTAAAACCATCCATTGCTTGTCCAAGCTCTACTGCACTGGCACCCCAGTGTCTCCCTAGGGTGCTATTAAAAAAAAAAAAAAAATACAGGGTAACCAAGGCACATGAAAAACAATAGCTGAGCTGAACAACAGCATGCCTGTTTCCTTATAATTCGTCTTTACAAAGGTGGGTCTGGGGTGGGGAGTGGCACAGTCAAACTGACATATCTCCAGGGAATAGACTTAAAAGGTACATTTGAAGCAATGGCTGGCCCGGGGATAAATGAGTTAAGAGAGCCCAAATTCCTTTTATGGAAGGTTCATGTCTGAAAATTTTAAAAAAAGTTGCTAATAATACTGGGGGTGTTATAGCCTCTCATCAACTGAACATGACTTTCTTAACTGGGTTTCGGAGAGTTAGCCAGAGCACTTCAACTGAAGTTGAGGAGCTGAATAACAAGCAGAGAGAGGCTGTGCAGGGTGGTTTATTAGGGTTCTGCTGGATTAGGCCCATTAAAACAGTGTCCCCCCAATGACAGCCTCCCTGGATGCTCCTGATTAACGTTAGCTTTAGGGCTGATTGATTAAAATTTACACCTGAAGAATGCTTGACTCATTTATATTACAGGTTCCTGCTTTTATTTTTTAAAATAATTTGTATTAACCAGTATGGTTTCTTAACTGAGGTAAACCATGGTAAAAACACAGTTAAGTCTAGTAAAGTCTGAATAAGTACAGACACAAAACATGGGAAAATATGATAAACTATTTCAGAATATGGGAAACCTCAACATTACTGTATAGATTGAACTTTTATATAACATGCTTCATATTGTACAGTGGTAGACACAGTCAGCTATGAAAAAAAAAAAATTGCTTAAAAGCAACCCAATGTCCTGATTATTCCACATTATGTACTGTACAGCAATTATTTCTCTATTTTAGTGAAATGAGCCTTCATGTACAGTATCTCATTTTCCATCATGTTATTCAGGAACAGCTTGCTTACTGTATAATTAATGGCTTCTCTTTGATCTCAGCAAAAGATATGTTCAGACCTCAAGGAGCTGGTTATTTCACTCCAGTGAGTCAGAGTGGAAGAGCTGCTTCCATCCAGTCTGTGATTCCTCTCTCCTGCACGTGACTCCAATCCACACTCCACCAGCATCTACCCTCTACATGGTTCTATAATAATATTTATTTTCTTACCTGTTTAATATCCCTTTGTTTGTATTCTGTATGGTTCTCTATCATTGTTTCTACCTTAGTATTTGCCATGCTTACAAACTGTTCACAAAAAACGCTTCTCATATTCTGAAGTGAGGAGGGGAAGCATATTAGTGCTGCGCCCACGACTGTATCTTGTAGGTGAAGAACTGTGCGCTGTGCGACACTAATATGTTTCCCCAGCGGAGCTGAAACTTAACATTAAAAGACTACAGAAGAAAAAAAAAATCCCTTAAAATACAGAATGTTTAAAAATAGTACTAATAGCATCAAGTTCATTTGAAAAGCTGCCTGAGTTATTTTAGTTTTCAAAGCAGATGTTCTGTGGGGAATGAGCAGCAGCGTAACATCACCCCCCTGGCTTTTTGGCTCTCGAAAAGATGACTTGGACTTGAAAAATAAAGAGCTACACAAGGAAAAAAAAACGTGGGTAAAGCCGTGATCTGAACACGAACACACTTCTAGAGCTGACATACCCATAAAATATTAGCGATAAACTTGGGTCTTGGTAATTATGTTATATGTATCCATTTGCACCAACAAATATTCAGATTCTTACACTTGAATACCAGTGGCTTTATGTGGGTTCACATGTATAAATAAATGTTGTCAAGTTGTAGCCCACTTGATTAATTATTACTACTCTCTTGTATTATTTGCATTATTACTGAAACCTGTCGTATAAATAGATTATTCAATTGTTTCATAAGCGCAGTGCATTGCTTTAACAGCGATTTAAAACAGTTAGTTATTTAAACTGGTCCTGCAGCCCAGGTCTGGGTGCAGTTTATACTGGAACGGTGGCAAGCATGCCAAATAAGCATGATCTAAACAAAACAACTATAGAGAAGCATACCAAACACACACCATTAAACAGGTAAGTCTTTAATATTGTTATGTTGATGATATATCCCTTTAAATAAGAAGATGACTAGGGCTTACCTTCCTCATGGATGTGACTCCTTGTCTATCTATTCCAGAACTAGCATACCTGTAAAGAGAGGGGAGAGGAGTGTTAGGAAGGGGGGGGGGGTTACAAAGAGGACAAAATCATTGTCTGAACCATTGACAGCTTACTCATTAGACATGCTTGAATTCTCATGACATGAGCGATACATCAGCTTCATCTCCAATCAGCATCATAAACAGGTCACTGGCAGAGTTTAATATGAAACGTACATTTATTGCTAATGGAACAAGGATGCCAAATCAAGTGACAATGCCTTGTGCAGTATAGAGGCTGGACACAATATAACATAACACTGTGGTCCTTCTAAAAGTTCAGTGGGGTATATCATGGTAAAAACAAAGCAAAGGTAGTGAAAAAACGAACTGCAGTTGTTAACCAAAGCATATTAAACATTGTATAGATATGGCAAAACCATGGGAAGCTTTCATCAGGGGGTCATTATGGGCAACCAGGAAGGCAGTGATTCATCAGAAATATTTCAGTGGAAATTAGCACACTCTCCTCTCATTTTTGAGGCTTTTTCTTGTAGAACATACATCATTTGTGGAGTCTTGGATAGAGAAGCACCTGCCAATCAAGAACGTACTGTTAGCCCTCTATCAAATGCAGACTGGGAGGGAGATGCAGCATTTACATGTTACAGAATATCAGGGATCTCATTTGCATAACAATGGATCAGCCACAAAGTGTGTGCTACATACACAATCTATAATGCAGTTTAGAGGCAATTACAGTACAGATAGGAGATGCTCTTGCAATTAGCTTTCCAAACCTTTCTTAAACTATCCTGTTTCATGGTTTTGGGTTGCCTTGGTTTAATGTGTGTGTTTCATCCCACATGAATGCTATTAGTGAGCAGTCAGCTGGATTGAGTGGAGCACACTGGACCATCACTATGTATCATATCAATACCTCTATCCCCTTGATTCTTTCTCCACATATCTCATTAAAAGACTGGAAGGGACTGTGTGTTTTGGATCGCTGTCCTGCTGCAGGAGTTGAATTGATGTCCAATTAGACACCAACCAGATGGCAGCACAAGTTTGTGGGGGATGCTGTGATGCTTTTCTTTACACATAATTCCATTAATTCAATAAGATCAACACTCTGACTGCCACTGAACTCCCCCACACTATCACATTACCTCCCCCATGTTTAACTGTCGGCACTGTGCCCTGTGGTAGCATTTCCTCGCCTATACCGCCAACAAACAAATACTTGGGAGACCCCTCGAATTTCACAAAAACAAAAGTACACCATGTTTTTCCTATGCATTTATCAGTCCAAGATTAACTTCTCTGTTCTTTACAATGCAAAATACCCATACATGCTGTACTTGTAATACTGCAGTATAAATACATTTTAGAGTACACAGCTTTAAATGTCAGGTGTTCTTAGCACAATTACACAAATGGTGTTTTTCTAAGCGCATAGTCAAAGCACTATATAAAAAACATTTTAAAAAAATCAAAGGAAGTGTAAAATGTATTTAATTAAATATTATTTAATTCAATTGTAGTGCAGTACTATATATATATTTTGAAAGGGTAGTGTAGAATCTGTAATTTGTGCCATCTAACTGTCTGAAGTCAAAATATAGCTTCACAGGAAATCAAATGGCAGAACTGAAACTTAGCTTTAAATAAACAAAAATACAGAATGTTTAAAAATAGTACTAATAGCACTAAGTTCATTTTGAAAGTTGCCTGGCTTATTTTAGTTTTCAAAGCAGATGTTCTGTCAGGAATGAGCAGCAGCATAAAATTGCTGAGAGCTGTCACAGGCCTCTCGAAAAAGGTGACTTGGACTTCAAAAAAGAAAGATCTACTCAAGGAAGAAAAATAAAAATAAACATGGGTAAAGACGTGATCTGAACATGAACACACTTCTAGAGCTGACATACCTATAGCCTTTAACATTTGCACCAACAAATATTCAGATTCTTCCACTTGAATATCAGTAGTTTCATGTGGGTTCAATATTATGAAGAGCTTCCTTGTCTCAAGGTGGAGCCTTCTTGGTTAATTGTTACTCTTGCATTATTTGCATTGTTACTGAAACTGAAATAGATTATTCGATTGTTTCACAAGCGCAATGTGTGCTTTTACACCGATTTAAAACAGTTAGCAATTTAAACTGAACAATCTTTACTGAGCTTTAGATGTTCATGTTTTTTGTTTAAGGAATTAAACTTAGATACTGTACTTCACTTGTTTGTTTTAAATGGATGTCTACTCTGGATATTGAAACTTATTGTCTCTCAATACGTGTTGGTTTCACTGTATCAAGTCTATATAACCACTCCATAGGTGGGGTAGCGTTGCTTGTCAGTATTCATGTGACCAAAATGCGAATCATCCTTCCTATGTGTGTATTGAATGTCAGCCTTGTGTGTTCACTGTGCATTGCGGCTGGCAGCCTGCTCGCTCACAGGCCTGTGGGAGTTCACTCTGTGGTTTCCTTTACCTCACTGCTGCTTCGCTGTGATCCAGCCCGCTGACAGCAATCAAACTCGCTTTAACTTAAAGAGTATGCTTCTGCAGTTAAACACTTTTTTACAGTTTTTTTTTTTACTGGACTATTTTCTTTTTAAGTTTATTGCTCCACCAAATGCAATGAAAGTATTTATTTTTTTTATAGCAAGATGAAGCTTCCCATTTTCACTGGTGGAGACCGGGTTCATTAGCAGTGCACATCATTTATAAAAATAAAAAATAAATTCACATTTTTGTTCTGTTGGGTAAGGAGTAACGCCTTCAAATACATGTATTTGACTCTTTTTAGCTATTTTTAAAGTGTCCAAATTTATGTAGTTAGGAACAGTTTGCTTATGTTTTGTATTTATTTTTTATTATCAATTTTACCCCCATGTTCTACCCGATTTGAAATGCCCAATTCACTGAAAAGATTAATAAACCGACCCAACAGAACATGTGCTAATGGACAGTCAACAATTTCAAAATGACATTCAGTGGAAAATGCTAGTATGTGGTGCTTATAATTAATTTACAGCACAAAAAAACACTGTATTGCTGTTCACTTCAGTCTATTATAGTTTGCTAAGTATCTAATTAAACTTTTTTTTGTTTTTGTAGTTAATGGAATAACAATAAACCTTAATTTATCCAAAAACTAGAAGGAAATCCATTGTGAGGTGAACTGAGCCCATATCCTTTCAGTTCAGACATGAACTTGCATCGCACTGCAACTTGGTAACCACTTGTTTCTGCTCTTCACAATTGTTTTCACAGAACAGCTCAACAGAGGAAGTCTACAGATTACAAACAGACGGGTTCTATATACTTTCTATTCGCAGGTGAAACCCAACAGCGACCCAGACAAGAAGAGCCAGCAGAGTCTACTTACCGATCCGAGTCTCCTCGCAGCGTGTCCCCAGCTCTCTGCAAGACAGAACAAGATGCTTGTGAAGGACAGCTCTCGAGTCATGGAACAGACTCTAACCCACACTTCCTCACAGAGGGTTTTGAGAGCTCTTTGCATGGGTGGACAGGAAAATTAGGTCACAAACACATATCTATGCTGTGGTTACGATTGGGGGTATAGAGAAAGAATTACATAAATACATGCATGCATACACATCTGAGTCGTTTGTTTGATCTAACTGGGATGCCATGTAGGAACTAAGGTGGTTTTCATGGTTTCAAACAGGTTACAGATGATTTGAATTGCACCACATCGCTCAGCTACCGTAAGAATATAGAGGCTGCAGACCATGTCACCCTCAACTGCTTTACCTGTGCTACGAAAGAGGCTGTGCCTGCAGTGTGTTTACAACAAATGCTGGTAAAATTAAATACAATCGTTAGCTATTTTGAAGCAGGATCAAAGGTAAAGGCAAATTTGATTAGGGGAATCAAATGGTATACAACTAGAAACTGGTATTTTTGTAATTGCTTTTAAATAGAGCCTACATTATCTAGAACTGCTGCTGTAACTGATTTGTGTTAGGATATGAAACAGTATGATCATGTGCAGCACTAGTTCAAATATGCTTTTATATAATTCTTAAAAGGAATTGTGCACTGTACAAACGAACACAGGCTATCCTTCTACTTAATATTGAATTAATCTGACGTACACATCAAATTAAAATAAAGCCTATACTAATTCACTCATTCAAAGACTGGTAAAAACTAGTAACATCCCAGCAGGTTATTAAGGACTCAATACATCTACTAGTTCTAGTTTCGTAAGTTTTGAAGTAGGTGCAAAGTTGGTAATTTCACTGAAAGGAAACTATTATAAAACAACCTACAGTGATTTTGATTAGGAGCAATTCAACAGTTTTCAGTATTTTTTTTTTGCTGGTTTTATCATTTTAAAATAGTTATAATCCTAGCACTTCAAAAAAACACTGTAAGCTGCATTTTTGACAGAGGCACTCACAATGTCAGTTTGTCATAAATGCATCAGTGTATGCTGCATCCTTATCGCCTCCTTTGTTCCTCCCAGGTGCATTGCAGTGACTGACAGCCTTACTTTAACTCCAGCACAGCTCAGCAGCACTCCTCATCACTGAAGAAGGGACACCTTTTAAGCGCGTAGAGCTACGAAAGAAGCAGCTTCCCCTCTGCTCAGACCAAGAATAGCTTCTCCCCCAAAGACTCAATTACACCTGCAATCTCTTTTCTCATCTAACAGCTTTGCTTTGGCTCTCGGGTTTCACAACCTGTATACACATTTCCCTTAATACCCCATCACTGTCTCTATTTATAAAACCCTCTGAGATCCTATTTTTTTTAGCTTAGCAATCATTGTTTCTAGAATGTCAATAAGTACACAGTCCATGCTGGGAGGCCAGGATGTAAGACTATCACTAACCAGCAGCACAGAGCCATACTCCAAACTAGAGTATTAGGGAAGTGAAGTACATCTAGTACAGTATAACACAAACATACAGTCTCCCTCCCACACACACACACAGCAGGCTTTCCCAAACCTGGAATTCCAATCAGCCTAAAGATAAGTGCTGTACCCAATACACCACCCACACACTCAGTATAACACGGTTACATCTTGCATCCCTTGAGTTGCATGAGCAGATCTCGAGAGAGAAAGGAGGGCTTGCCAGTTAACCAAAAACACACAACAGCTCCTCAGTAAATTACAGAAAGTTGCTTGGGTAAACACAGCTGGGCCGCTAGGAATCTGTTCTATCCCTGCTCAGGGGTGGACTCTTCTACTGACTCGTTTGTTTGCTGTTGTTCCTGGAACATCACAGGACCTTGACAGTGCAGACAAACTGTATCGTCTTCCCACACAAAGCAGCACTGCACCGTGTAACCCAACGGTTAGAGCAGAGGACTGGGAGGCAGGAGAGAGCTGATACACTGGCATTTACAGTCAAACCTTGGGTCCACTTCTTTCCCCATTTGTGGCACTTCTCTGTGTATATATAAAACCATTCTTATAAGATTGACATGCACATTTCACTGTATTCATGCCGCTTTTAAGGCTTGATAATACTAATGCAGATAATGCACACATTTCCGGGAAAGGGCTTTTAGATGACTCAATTGTCATATGGTGGCCCTGGTCCAAACCATATGCTCTGAAATAGTTTTTTTAAAGGGTGGTGGGGGGGGGGGGGGGGGGGGGGGGGCTTCTAAATGTGCAGAATGCAGGCGGCTGACAGCGATTCGGAAACAGCTGCCCAGTTGCTTAAGCATGATCCATCCTGACAGTGTTTAAAAAAGGATTCTGTAACCTTTCGCCAGCACCGTGCCTCCGCCGAAGAGCTTTAAATGTGTCCCTGGAGGCAGCGCTGAGGCTCCGGAGGTGCCAGCTTGGATCATTGAGTACTCAACAGCTCTGCTGATGTGATGCAGCTCACTGGCTGCAACTGATGCTTTCAGACACCCCACTCCACAGGGCCCCTGAGCAATAAGCAGTCATGTAGGTACAACTATGCAGAACTGTAAAACTGCATTCTTCAATTCATTATTAGTGTCGGGGCATGACTTGAAACACTCTGTGTAATAATCATAGTGCAGTTACATTAAGGTTAACTAAAATTACAAGTATATACATATTTATTTAAAGGGGCAAAGTTATAGTTTAATTTCCATAGGTGCAATACGTGCATTATGATATATTAGTTATTTAATACAAGATTGCCTATACTGTATGTATCATTAGGTAACTTCCTCCACCAAAGTCACTGGGCCAGAACCCATCTTGGTATGTGTTTCAAGCTGCTGATGGAAACAAACAGGATCAGTATTAAACTGCTTTCACATCAAACCTAGTGGCAGATAAAAAATAACCCAGCCAACTTATCTGAACGTATGTATTTTTCTTCTTGTTTTGATTCACTTTGTATATCATCTTCTGTTGCAGTCATTATATCCTGGTGTTATTTTCAAACTCTGAAGTTTAAAACAACCCTGTGACCTCAAAACATGTGACCCTCTGACCTCAAAACCCTGTCTTCTCTCAAAGTTCAGCTAGTAGTACACCACATTATAACCATTAACCTGCCCCCCCCTGCAGTATGACAGGGATGTAAGAAATGTTCTAATGCTACTGGTGCATTTGTTACATCCAGGCAGAGTGCTGCAGGGGGACAGGTTAATGGTTACACTCTGGTGTACCAGCTGTACTCAGAGCTAGACATGCCTGAGAGCTCTTTTGAGGTCACATAGGTGCTTTTAGCTTCTGAGTTGTACAAAGATCACCAGTATGTGATGACTGAAACCCAAAATGATACACAAAGGGATTCTCAACAAGAAGAATAATGCCAGGGAGATGCCAGGTGAAGGTGGAATCATACTGCTGAAACGATAAAAGACGCACTGCAGTCAGAGATGTCATCATTTCTGAATCCTTTCATAGCAGGGAGATCGTGGACCTCCGGACAAATAGGATCCTCTTTAAACAAATACCAGAAATCAAAAAAACTCCTGTTTCAGCTCATGATTCCGAAGACTTCCCTGAGGACGGATGACTGATAGTATTTGTTTATTCAGAAAAGAAAGAAAAAAGATATACAAGGGAATGAATAAATAATTAGTTCAGCAGTTTGAACCCATCAAAGGGCATTAGATATGAAAGAGTGAGGTTGCCAAGAAACAACAGGGCCTGAGAAGCAATCAGCACTCATGGCTGTTTAATAGGCTGCCTCGACTGCTGCGTTAGAGGGTTACCGTTATCTCCAAGTGGGTGACAAAAAAATGAGAACATGTTTGTATTAATGGCCTGTGTGGAGGATTCATCTGTTATGCAAATGCTATCGCTGGCATGCATTCTAGTCAGCTTCAGGTACGATGAGCAGGCTTTTATAGAGGGCTTATGGTAAGCACTCAGTCAGCAGGAGCCTCCATAGCTAACGCAGTCTGTTTGTTCCTAAAATGTACGATAACTCAAATACTAAACAAAATAAGATTCTGATAGTACTGTATTTTAGAGTCCTAGTTTAAGATTAAACAACAACAAAAAAAAAACTAATCTAACAACACAACGTCATCTCAGAACAAGCGTGCCTTTGCATTCACAAAGCACCTTTCCAGAAAAAGTACAGAACAGACTGCAGCAGTATTCACATCATGACACAAATCTGCATAACTGCTTTTACGAAGTGCACAACTGACTGGTGACTGGGATATTTTTAAAACGGGACAGCTAAAAAAAGGCTTTCTGGGACACGCAGGATGATGCAGGTCTGAGGTGAGATAATTTTCTGACAATTACGGATGATGTAATTCACAGAGGGACTGTGCCGTGCAAGCTGTGCAGATGGCAGCTTGTGTCCACACAGCCTGCACCTGAACTAAATCCTGACAGCAATGGCAAGAGACAGCCATCCCTCCTCCTCACATATTAAAGAAATGATCGATCCAGGAAAGCTCAATCTGCTGTCACTCATGTGCTACTCATGCACTCTTCGCTATTATTTTGAAACAAAAACTATCGTGAATTGCATTGAAAAAACAGGTGTTTTTTTTTTCCTTCTTTAAACAACAAAAATATTCACAAAACGTTTTTTGACCCACAGGAGCCAGGCTGGGTCAGGTCAGTCCTTAACTTTAACCACAAGCACAGAGGTAAGCCCTAACCCTAACCCTAACCCTAACCCTAACCCTAACCCTAACCCTAAACCCAACCCTAACCCCACCTGTCGCCTGTCATGCCGCTGGCATAATTTATTCATATTAAGAGTCTAAAACATTTTCTGCTCCTCTGCCTGTTAATTTTAAAGTTATTAGATTTCGACAGTGAAAAATGTGACGCTCCCTGGCTCGATTAACTTAACTGTTTCTCTCTTGCATGCTAACCCCCTCTTTCCCAAGCAATAAGAGAGAGTGTCTTTGGAGATAAAGTACAGGCACTCGTTAAGATGGACTGAGCATCTGCGAGTCATGGGGATTGAGAATTCCCTAATCCCAGGGAAAAACACTGATGTGCAAAATTGCAGAAACTGAGGGGCTCTATTACTGGAGCACAGGACTGTACTGTATGGAGTATCAGACTCAACTCCATTAGTTCAAAGTGCCTTGGGATGGCTTGCCATGAAAGGCGCTTTATAAATAAAATTTGATTTGATTTGATCTGAAGTACAGTCATGGTTAGAGCACTTGAATGCAGTGTGAAAGGGAGTGGGTTTGAGTGGCTCAGAGTATTTACTAATCCTACCACTACTAATATGACTAGGTGTCTGCACCAAGGCCATTCATTCCATCTGGTTTGTGCTCCAGGGTTAGTTGCGGGTCAGTTAGCTCTATGAGGCCTGGCAGCTTTCCTGTCTGTTGGGTCCTGCTCCCACACAGGTCCTGCACACAGGGACACCTTTTCCTGTCTCTTGGGTGAGCTGTGTGTGGATATGGGGTCTGAAAGTTTCAGTGGCAGGAGCAATCGATTGAAGGATGCAGCTGTTTGCCCACACTAACCTCTCTTATGCGCACTCTCACGGCATGCAGATTTATTGTCCCGCTTTGTGCACTTTATGAGAGGTTGATGTCTTTTTTTTCTCCACAGACTATTACGTGTGCATGCAGAAGAACTGCAGGGCTCCATTTTCCTTAAGGTATCTTGAAGTTAAGACATTCTTGCTCTAGCACAGACACTGGATATGCAGTGTTGCACAGCCCAATACCTGTATTCAAACAGACCAAACCCTGTTTGATAACAGGTTGAAGTCATTCTGGTTTGTTCTGTGGAAAGAGCTGTGCTATACTTCTTGATATGCATTATATTTGTATTTACTGTGTATATCGGCGTGGGAGCAGGCTGAGGCAGGAAGCAGTGTGGCTATTAATTAGACAATAAACTCCCATACACTACTGCAGCCCCACAAGCAGTGAAGCCTGGTGAGCAAGAGGCCTCTATGAAAACATTATTACATGTTCTGTACTACTACGACTTCTACTACTACTACTACTACTACTACTACTACTACTAATAATAATGTATTATATGAATATTATGAAACTGAATAAATATATGCCAGGTACTCTAGGGTTGTATCCCCTTTCCTGTAGGCAGGCTGCCTGCCCATCCCCAAAGCACACGACTCAGTAGACTGAACTCAATGGACCGTTTTACTGCTGCCTAAACGTCACTTCTGACAAACACAAGGCGGGGCAATTATCTGAGCCACTAACGCCTGAATGGTAATCCTTAGACTGACCTTAGCCCTCAACTTTCACTCATTCCCAACATCTATCTGTCTGCCACTTTATAATACTCCTGTGGAAAAGCCATTCACTGCAAGGAAATGAAACTCTACAGCTGGGGGCACAAAGCATGATGACCAACCAGGTTCTAGCTTTAACAGGGGGTATCGATTCATCAGAAATATTCAGCCAGTTAACGTATATTTCATTATGCATAGTTCTATATATTACAGTTATAAATATGGTGAACTGCGGCAAGAAGGCAAGAGGTAGTAACTGAACAGAACTATGTTTTCCACTTTATTAGGACCAGTCCCCTGGATTGCATTTGAATTAGAAATCACCCTGAATTAGATCATGTGATAAAATGAGGTTGATCATGTGATGTGAGAGTAGCACTGTTGCACCAGAAGTGAACAATCCACCAGCGTTTGCATGTGGGTGCACGTCAAGTAGGTGCCACAGTAGGAAGGACAGTCATATTGGTAGGCTGCTGAAAGACATTGCACATGAGAGAGTATCAGCAATGGTGTGCCCTGTAAATAGTTAGCGATGGACAGAGGGAAAAGGCAGTAAGAGAGGCTTGTCTGTGGTCGGGGTAAGTGGTTGCCCAACCAGATATTAGGAATGGGAAGTACAGTATGTATAGAATAGTAGTATTCACTTGTGGCTCTTTCAGTCCATTTCAATCCAGGATCTGGATCTACAATAAAGACCAGGTTGTAAAAACGTTCTGGACGGCTTCATTCGATTCCACTTGCATGGTAGCGTACTGGCGTGCTGAACTGAAGAGATGTATACAGAGCAGACCCTTTAACCCTGCTTTCTGAGAAGCACAGTGTTCCCACACTGGATTGGGGAAGTGAAGATAAAACTCACATTGTGTTGAAAGCCAATGCGGTTGGCACAGTGCTGGGGTTACCCGCTCAGTGCACGAGAATCTCAGTGCCAGTCTGGTTGCTATCTGCTCTCTGGAAGCTGTAATCACCCAATCAGGTGCCAGCAAGGAGCTTTCCGGCATTTCTCAGTGGGCTCACAGATAAAAACTGTAATTTCAAGGACATCCAACTGCGAGGAGTCAGGAAAGAATATAATAATAAAAAGAGGGATTCCTGGCTTACATACTGTAGAGTACGCACTGCTGAAACGACCTTCCTCTCCCGTTCATTGACATGACAGCTCTTGCTGGAAGTCCTTGTTCACACTATAATACCCAGCACACCGAACCTATAGCCGATAATGTATAATGTACGTACATAGGAAACAATTGCAATACAGAAGAGCATACCGGCTGGTGTGCACAGGCAAGCAGCGCTGTTTCAGATGCCCTGCAATCTCAGTGGACTCCAGGTGCCCTGGTGAAGAACTAGAATGACCGGTTCGGTTTCTTTTGCATAAGTGGTTTTATATATATATATACACCCAGCCCTCGTTATATTGCCCCTCGCTATCTTGCAGATTCAGATATATCGCAGTCTTGGCTTAGCTGCAATATAATTCATTTAGAATTACTGTTTGTTTTATTTCGTCCTGCACATCACAAACAAAAATATACAAAACAATTAAAAACAAAGCATTAATATTGTACTGTTATCATATACACACGCATTGCACAATAACACAAAGCAAATTAAATATCTACTTGCTGAAGCGTTTTTTATTTTAGCCAACAAGGCGTTCACTTGTGGCAGCAATGCACTAGCAAAAGTCACAGGGCAGTGACGTCAGCTCCCTAGCAACAAGCCTCCTATGTTGGGAATGGATTCTTTCAATGCAGCGTGTTTGTGCATTTGAGGAAGGAGCAGAAGGCTCATGAAATTAATTAGAGACTTAAGTTGATGAAAAGCAGCTACCCTCCACAGTATGAATTAAAACGGTGTGCAGCTTTTTATATGAAAAATGAGAAAAGGATTTATATTGGACCCTGATGCCCCCGATAAAACGAGGGAGTGGTTGTACAGTATTTGTTAGCCTATTTGTTTTTCTATGGGTCTCTCTCTATATTGCGGCCCTCGATATATAGCGGATTTATATTTGACCCCGATAACCGCAATATATCGAGTAGGTGGTGATACCGAAGCTTAATTGTTAATGGAATTGTTATGCTATGTTATATGTTTCCGGAATGTGGTCAGGGACTGGGCAGTCCTGACATCTGTAGGTGGAATGACCTTCCTACAGATGTCAGGACTGCCCAGTCCCTGACCACATTCCGGCGCCTCCTTAAGACTCACCTCTTCAAAGAGCACCTGTAGAACTCCTCTGTTTGTATCCTGGCACACTATCACCCTTCATGTAAATGTGCTTTATTTTGCTCTTATCAGCCCCCTATTTTACTGCATTTAATCCTGTACTTCAGAATACTGTAATCTGCCAAGTTTTTAACCTGTAGTACTTTGTATTTAATCACATCCTGATGTAACTATCAATATTTAATCATATCCTGATGTAACTATCACTATTACCTGCTGTATTATTGAATTGTGGTTTGTCAAACTTGTACTTTGCTTGAACAAAAGTTATTGTATTTCTTGCTCTTATTGTATTACTTGTATTGTAACACTTGAAATGTATTTGCTTACGATTGTAAGTCGCCCTGGATAAGGGCGTCTGCTAAGAAATAAATAATAATAATAATAATAATAATAATGGGTCCTAATGAAGTGTCCATGCCCTGTAGGTGACATCCATTTGACACAGGCTAGCTCAGTCTGTGGACTCCAGCATGTTAAAGTCAAAGTGAGGGCACTTACGTGGTAGAGGGGGACAGTGTTGCTCTCGGGCAGAGGGAAGGACAGCAGCTCTGACTGGGACGAGTCCAGCCGCACAGTGGATGTCAGCAGGGAGGGGCTGATGGGATAGCTGGGGCTGCTGGGGTTCTTGCCCTTCTTCCGGGAGCGCCGGCCCGTGTCCCGCTTACACTCACGCTGGGTCTCCGGCTCCTCCTGAATCACCAGGATCTTGTCGTCACTCAGGTAACGAAGGAGAGAGTTCTCAGAGTCTGAAAAAATAAAGAAGAGGAGGCTATCACCATGCTTCCCTTCCCTGTGCTCAGACCAGAGACACAAGCAGGTGCAAATCACTAGCTGGAATAAGGAGTTTTGCAAAATGATGTAGAGTTTATGTAGAATAAGCAAAGAAGTTTACTGCAGTATACTATGGTAATAGCACAGCAAAGCGTATTAAAGCAAGACAAACTGTGGTAAATGCATAGCATAAGCATGAGAAAATTAAATATTATTAGACTTAGTAGGAAAATGAATGATTCAGATATATTAAGCTACAAACACCACTGCTTTGTTTGTGCACATCATTTTACCTGCTGTTGTAATAATATTAACTAATGTTTGATTTAGCATTTAAAAGGCTGTAGTTCATACTTGCAAATGCAAGTATAAGATGTCACAGGTCCTTAAATAAAATATGGTGCTGGAGTAGTTGCCCATTTAAAACCAAACAAATAATAAGGGTAATTTAACAGTTTGGATTTTCTCTGCTCACATTCTGTTAGTATTGCGTTTCAGTAAAAAATGAAATAAGTACTTCTTATTTTTCTGCAGCCATCACAAGGCAGTCTCTGTCGCTTAGCTTTGATCAAAAGAGAGAAATGTAATTTGGTAAGACACAGAATTTGTCAACCAGGCTAAGATGCTTCCTTAGTTTCACTTAGATTTCTTGATTAAGTGTTTTAATTTTGGATAAACTTACCAGCAACAAATATTTCCATGCTGTACATTTCACATTTGCAAAGAATTTACAGTAGCTTGAAACCAAAGGGACTATGGTTCCATTCTCAGACAAGAGTAAAGATTCCTGTCTGAAAACAAAGTACGACTTCATGGAGAAATGTCTCGCGCTGAATATGACACTTGTCAAAATCTTCTGCCTGAATAAGAGTTTATTGTACACACATTTAACAGTAAGGGCAGATTTAGATTTTGTAAAGGGTAACAAATCCACTGAAATTAAAAACAGACAACACAAAAAGACAGCACACACGCACACACACTATACAAAATGCTATTTAATGATGCATCCTTTCACTGCTCTGTCGGTCATTAAAACAAAACGTCTAACAGATTCAGTGAGAACCGGCGTGTCTCAGGAGGGCGTCAGTTTCTCGCAGCCCTGATGAGCTGCATCGTGCCGTCTGAGAGGAGAGGGGGGAGCTGAGACCGCCTCCGCTTTCCTCAGTCGTAGGCGGCAGCTATATTTAGTAACACAGAGGGGGAGTACAACCTGATTGAACCGGCACACCCAAAAGGAATCACTTTCTTTAATGCTATTCATGGGTTTCAGAGATTTTTTTTTGTTGTTGACTCTCTTCTGCGGTGTGAATACAAATCACTATGCATTGCAGCTGGGTGAGGGTGTGATCACTTCACTGCTCAGCTCTGATTCTTGGGTTTGGGAATATCAGTATTTTGGTGTGGGTTTTTCTTTTTTTCTATAATCATTTTTCGTGTATAGCGTATATGTTTTTATGTTGTTGGATTTGCATGCATCTATGTAGCTGTAGGTACCGTGCTTCACATTTTGCCGTCATTCATCAAGGCCAGTCTTTTGTTGTAGCGGGTGTGTGTATTCATGTCTTTGTGTGCGTTTACATTTTTCAACTCTTCTGTTTTTGGTTGTGAGTGGGTGGTTGTGTCTGTACTTGAGTGATTGTCTGTGCCACTGTGTTTTTGTGCAAAGCCTTTGCACATGCTGTTATGACGTGTCACAAACAGGGCCTTCCACACAGAGCTGTTTGTTTGAAGACTGCAATGTGCACACTTAACTTTTCCAAGAGGGATTTTATTTTTTAACAGAGAAAGTGTAAAAACAAAACCCACGAGTCAAGACACGGGTTGAAAATGTCTCCCTCCTACAGCAACAGAGAGAGAGAGAGAGAGAGAGAGAGGAGAGAGAGAGAGAGAGAGAGAGAGAGGAGAGAGAGAGAGAGAGAGAGAGGGAGAGAGAGAGGGAGGAGAGAGAGAGAGAGAGAGGGAGGGAGAGAGAGAGAGAGAGAGGGAGAGGGAGAGAGAGAGGGAGGAGAGAGAGAGAGAGAGAGAGAGGGAGGGAGAGAGAGAGAGAGAGAGAGAGAGAGAGAGAGAGAGAGAAGAGAGAGAGAGAGAGAGAGCAAAAGGGAGAGTCAGGGCCAAGGGCTAGTCTGAAAAAAAACAACATGGAAGCTTCTCTTATGGCGACTCTAGAATGTAATTGAATCTGACAAGTGAAATCCTGCACTTTTCATGTTCCCCTCAGTATAGTGTGTACTCCACTGGATTGATTTAGTTGCAACTAATCTGTATCCAGTGTGTTAGTCTCTCATATAATGTATGGGGACACCTCGTACATTGCCTCCTATTACAGTAAAGTTAAAAAAAACAAAAAACTATTTTATGCCATCATAGTGATAGTTTATAAACCCGAAATAAAACTGGATATAGTTACATGGTACTGCTTTTGATTACCAGAGATGGTTCAAACTATTGTGATACCATTGATAAGAACATGTTACTTCTGTGGTACAATTCTACCATTGGCTAATCCCATTGCAGCTGCCCTAATGCTAATATTGCCCTTTAGTACAAAACATCTTTTAAAGTTTAAATATCAGTCTCTTCTGTGAATCTTTCCAAGGGTTCTGTGTTTCACACCATTCCCCTCTATTTTCTACAAAAACAACTTAATATGTGATAGCCCATAAAGCCTTGATATTCTATATAATGGCTGCTTTTTTAGATTAATTGTGATTGAATATCATAAACCACACAACATGACCTTATGTTCTGGTCTGGGGCATGTAGTAATAACATCAAAAATAAAGGCTCATTTCATTCAGACTGGCACCTTTGCGGTCCTGAACTTCCTCTTTGGAGGACAGGAGGGTTTATTTCATAAATAAACGACAATATTTATCCCATAACTCAAATACAAAATATTTGTATAGTATTGAGACCATAGACATCAGAAATTGTATCCTGATTTAGAAATTTCACAATCAAAAGAAGAAAAAAAAAACTTGTAGAAACACTTTACTACCTGGCTTCACTTTCTCCTCTCTGCTTGAGATCACCCACAATGCATTGCGTTCCAATGCTGCCTCAGTTGATTATCATTGCCGCTGGCTCCTAGTGGAGACTTCTATACTGACTAGTGTTTATCCGAATAAATAATTGAAAAATAAAAGTTTTAGCATTGCTGCAATGTGAAGGGGACGTTTCCCTGTCATTGTGAAAGTGAGGGGGACATGTCCCCCATGTAAGCTACAGAAATCTGCAGTGACGCCTGCTCTTCACAATGTCCCATTTAGTTCTGCTGTCCATCATGACAGAAACTGACTTTCAACGGGAAAAAAAGTTTATATATAACAGAAAACATATGTGGAACAAATTCATCAGTCACATGGGAGGCAGCCCATTTTCACAGAAGTGTTTGTTACATACAGCTGGTGTTTCCAATTGTTTGATCCAACCCCAATCTATTTATTAATCAGATATCCCCTCCACTAGTTTGTAAGAAGTAAATCATTCATCTTGAATACTGTCTAAAAAAAGAGTGATGTGATGTCTGTTTCAATCCCACACTGTTTAGTAGACAGATCTATGCGCTGGATAGCAGATGAACCAAAAGATGATAGACAGCAAAGAGATGGATAGATACGTTTCTATACATTTGGATAATAAGTTTCTCCCTTTCGCAACATAACAGTACCCATAAACAAAAAAAAAGCTCCTTGCTAGATGCTGACAAATATGCAATTAACAGGAAGTGTTATATGTAAATCTACTGAATACCATCTTCAGAAAGTGTGTGGAGTGCGCCGCTTTTGGAACATACCACTCAGAGCGCAGACACCCACCTCTGCTCCCCCTCTTGTACATGTTGGGCTCCTTGGTCTCTCCTATCCAGCTGTACTCCGTTGGCATGGAAACCGGCCTCAGGTCACCTGAAAAAAAGCCCAAGGACCAATCACTCGCCTCCTGAGAAGAGTGGGGCCACTCTGTAGCAGCACATCTGATTAATACACATCAGATAAGCAAAGCATGGCCCTGTGAAGTAATTACTTTGATGTAATCTTTCCATAACTAATTCCACAGCCTGCTATTAGAATACCCCCGGCTGCAGCAGACAGTGTTTTATCTTTACTAACATGCGCACTCATTTCCAGAGAGGATAGGTTCTTATTACTGGGTAGGAACATAACAACACGTTAGCAACAGACAAATTCCATTAGTCCCAACAAGAAGCTGTTTCTTTTGTTTGTCAGGGAGGTGAAGTTATTTATCGCAGTCCTATGAGCATACAGGCACATTTTCAAAGCACGGATTGGTTTGGTGTTTCTAAACAATAGCTCAGCATGCTTTTATCTAATTTTCTGGAGCATTCTGTTTATATAACAAGTACAGTATATGGAAAAGACAGTAGGTTTAAACCTAAATTTAAGAGTTATTTCCTTAGATTCCTGACTAGAGTAAGCGCCTTGAAAATATAATGTTATGTTTTGTTATTTAATTACAATTACAGCCCTAGCTGCGGTTGCTGGGGACGGGGGGACGGGACACATGGCATGGAGTTCATTGCTTCAGAGCTCGCTCTTGATAAAACCTCCCGCAGTTTAATCTCATGCCCCCTCCGCTCAGTCTCTCACTTGAAATGGAAAATCACACATTCACCAGGCGCTCCAAAGCCATTCACTAAAGCTCTACTTGTCGTCAGATTGTTCCTGATTTCACAAATTACTTTATAATAGGAGATGTACTTTACAGGGCTGTGCTTGAAGAAAAAAAAGAAAAAGAAGAAGAAGAAGAAGAAGAAGAACAGCAACATTTGCATTAAGTGCTAGTACAAATACTGTTCAGTTAGATTAGTTAAATACTTTGGTGAATTTACATCACCTAATGTTTTTAAAATAGACTTGTTTAGATTCTGCAGCGTGAC
Source organism: Acipenser ruthenus (assembly GCF_902713425.1). Classification (NCBI taxonomy): domain Eukaryota; kingdom Metazoa; phylum Chordata; class Actinopteri; order Acipenseriformes; family Acipenseridae; genus Acipenser; species Acipenser ruthenus. The sequence continues at coordinate 20,639,920 of NC_081214.1, read as the reverse complement.
ATAATGATGTGCATGAATGGAACATCCTAATATAGAAAGTGCCAGCTTATTTAGGAGTTTAGAATGAAAAGCTTCATTGACATGTATGTCCTGACGTCCTCCCAATTTAAAAGCATCCAGATGTGAAATAGGGAGCAGCAAAGGCAGAGGAGTGCGCCATACCGTGAGTGGGCGTCCTCTCTCGTCTCCGCACACCCGTCGATCTCCCCCGCTCATAGTCTGGCCCCACCGAGACGCCCTCCCCCTCCATCAGTGTGTAGTATTTCCCGCTATCGTGGTCCAGGAAGTAGCTGGGAGATTCCGAGCCCTTCATCCCGGATTTTCCCATTCCGTACTTGCTCATGTCATCACAGGACATGATGCCCATCTCTTCCCTGGACAAACAAAACATACAAGTGCAGTTTGAGTAAACGTGGGCATTGAATTATGTGGTCTGGTTTATGTATTTTGGATCAGTATGGTAGGTGTTTATAGGATGTGCTTGAATTGTTTTCATATGCATCTTCATATTTTTGCATCTTCCTGGTGTTTTGGCCTCATGGACAGTGTGAAACACAGTATTAAAGTCTACTTTCAACTTTAAATACTTTCAAAAACATGTTATTTTTAGTCTCAGTTTAGTCACATAAAAAATACACAAAACAAAATTTACCACGCTTAACCATTTTTAGGATTTATTCAGAAGAGATGCTTGGCTGGAGCATTGAAACAATTTGAACAAGTTTATGTTCAAATCGACAGCTTTTAAAAAAAATCATATTCCCAGTACGCAGTGCAGTGACTTCGACAGCATAAAAACAGCTGCTGTTTTTCAGCTTTCATTCTGTCTTTCTGTGAATGGTGTCCTGTGCATTGCATTTCAGTCAAGTTGCACGCTTGTTTTTAAGGTTCAATTCCGCCTGGGGAATAAATGAATGCAGAGGTTTTAAAAGCGACGGCAGTAAACAGGGATGTGCAGGAATGTTAGGGACGTTGACCTCAATGTGGCAGGAAATGGTTTTAGTCACCTTCTGCTACACTATTCTTCAACTTGGCTGAACTTGCATCTCCCGCCCCCAGAGGCCTCTGTTCAATAGTGAAGCAAGCACAGAATCATATAATAACCGTGACCTAATATGACCACAGTACTTCCTAGCGTACGAAAACAGCCTCTTTTTCAGCTCTGCTCTTCTAATAGAAAAAACACAGAAATGCAGTTTGGTATACATAATAAATTGCTTTTCCCTTCTACCTAATTATTTAAAACAAAAACTTTAACTGACAGAGAGGGCATTATCTAATGTGAAAAGGCCATTTTGTCCAAGAATATTTCTTAAATGGACTCAAAGCAAAGACAGGCAACACTCCACTTTAGGGCGTCTAATGAAAAACAGGCCCAACAGAACGTGGTTTGGCTTACCTGGGTCCATAAAGCCCTGAGACAGGAGACAGGATAAAAACGTCATGCATGTTAGAGCTGTCCATCTTCGAAGACATGCCCATTGTGTTGGTTGGGGTGGTTGAGCAGCTGTTAGGGCTGGTAGGGATGGGCTGTGGAGAGAATGGTACTCATGGTTATTTAAAGCGGTATAGGGTGACCAGATCAATGCAGCTCTGGCACCAGGAAGCCATAGACTGAAAAGATCATTTTTGTAAGTGTTAGTAACCAGCACTATGGCAACCGATTCCATGTTACTAAGTCAGTGGTATCCAAGAATATCTTTTTACACCTTAGCAACCAGGACTCTGGCAACACCTAATACAGGCTTCCTGGTTTCCATGGGCCAGTGTGCTAAATCCAGTTCAATTTTATAGAAGTTAAAAACCTTTTCTTTTAAGCATTTAAGCACTGTAAAAAAAAAAAGTTAGAAATATGCTTTTCTAGCCAGCTGCCCGCTAAGTACTAAAAGCGCTTATACCAAAGTCATTTTTTCTGGTATACACTGTTTCAGAAGTCTGACTGGTTACTTTATCGGTTACTAGGATACCTGGCTGGTTCCACTACTATTGTAACCAATCATTGATAAGAACCAGTTGGTGTGAACCTGTGTGTAGACCAGGGAACCAGAGAACAGATAGAGGTTCATGGCAACCAGGAACAGATGATAACCAGGGGAAGGTTCCTAGCAACCTATGCACAGCTCCATAGCAACCAGATCAAAGAGGAAAATTGTCAACATACTCACTAAATAGCGAGTCCAGTGGGGTTAAGAGTGTCAAAGCAACAATCATTTCAAAGTAATCTATTTTCGAGTGACCAACAGTAAACTGACAACGAAAATATGTTTCAAAACTAGCAAATGCAACTGATTCGTTACGTAAATGTGACCTTTTCTGAAACATAACTCAAGGGCTACCACCGTGGAAACTGGAATATATTTTCTTTGTCGAGTTTACATCTTGCACAGGACTCACTGCAATTCATTGCAGAGATGACGTGGTTCTAAGGAAACTAATGAAAGTAAAAAAAAGGATAAAAGAAAGGTAAGACACATATAAAATATAAATTTTAGTTTGTTTGATTACGGCAGGTTTTATGTTAAATAACACTATCAGATTGTCAATAATTGTGAAACCGTGGGACCGCATTGTTTTGTGTCGAGTAATTAACACGTTTTATTCCATTTAATGAATACCTAACAACTTCAAGTTTCAAAAGGGTAATTACTCCTAAAATATGAGGCACACCCTAACTTTACAATACCTCATTTTCCCTCAAATGTAGTCCATAGGTAGGGGAGACCAGGGCACATAGAGACTATTACTATATAAAAATATTCATTCTTCGAAGTTTAGCCAAACCTGTGCTAGATTCCCATCTTAGGTCCTAAGTCTAAGAAGTAGGATCCATGGTAGCAAATTGTCTATCCCAAGCCTGAACAATGGAAATATTGTACAAATTTAGCTATACAGAAAGAAATAAGCAATTTTGGAAATTATTTTGGTCTTGACAGTTTTCTTAGAGCAACTGGCTGGTCTGTGCATGGTCTCCTCAACTCACACATCTCCGAAAATGACATTCCCAGCTTCAAGATGCCTCAGATATTTCCACCACTGTGTATGTATACGAATGACATCACTTCAGCAGTGTGGAGTAGTAGGGCAGCAGTGTGGAGTAGTGGTTAGGGCTCTGGACTCTTGACAGGAGGGTCGTGGGTTCAATCCCAGCTGAGGGACACTGCTGCTGTACCCTTGAGCAAGGTACTTTACCTAGATTGCTCCAGTAAAAACCCAACTGTATAAATGGGTACTTGTATGTAAAAAATAATGTGATAACTTGTAACAATTGTAAGTCGCCCTGGATAAGGGCGTCTGCTAAAAAAATAAATAATAATAATAATAATAATAATAATAATCTGCTGCAGTAAACTAAACAACTCTGTATCAGAAGAGGACAATAGGAACTGCAGTCTTAAGACTCATTCCTAAGTGCAGGAAATATGGTCCTAGGTTATCAGTTAATACTGAATGGGGGCATATGGATACTGAAACCAAGCAACCCCTTTCCGACTGTATGTACAGAAATACCATCTCTACACAGACCTTCTGTTTATTAAGCCAGTGTGAATGTGCTTCTATATATACCGGTTACATGAAGACATCGCTTTGTCTTTTTTCTATGATATACAGCACTTCAGCTGAATTCCCATATAAAAAAAAAACTAAAAAAAAACTGCAGTTTAAACTTGAGCAAATTACAAAAGACCTATATAAAACTTTACCATGGTACATTTGCAAGGTCATTTTGCTTCACTTTTCTATGCTTTTATCATGATGCACCACAGTAAACTTTAGAAAGGGAATGTAGACATGAGCTGTAATATACAGATTTTATCAGGATCACTGCAATATCGATATTTCAGTTACAGTGGCACTTTAATTATCTTGAATTGCATTGTCTATGACCATTGGTCACTGTAAAATACGACCATTGCTTTTTATCTAGGAGGCACATAATTAAATGAGCAGGGAGCCTGGAAGCCATCATATCACAGCAGATGCTGTGTGGGAGCTACCACTACTGCTGTCCACAATATACTAAAAGCACACTCTAAAGTTTACTGCAAGGTTTCCCATGCTTTTGCAATAATTACACTATGAAAATGTGTCTTTCCATACTTTCCCATGCTTTCCTTTTACAAAGTAATGCAGTGGAAATACAGCTCTAATCTGTACAGCAGTAGTACCACATGGCCGTAGTATTCATGCAGTACTATTGCATTGTACAGCACCCAAAATGCTGCACTGTATTTATTACAGTAATACTGCAGTTTATTGCAGTAAGGGTTACAATGGGACAGGATCAAAAGGACTGTGTGGCTAAATTATTGTTTGTTACAAGTAACTCTCACAAAAAAGGGTACAAATTGTAATTGTGAAGATCTTGATAAAGCTGGTCAAATATGTGAGAAAAACAGAAAAAAAAAATTCAAATAACCCCCATAACCCAACAATTACTGTCCCCGTGTCATTATTCTTTTAAACAATTAGCTCTGCCATAGTTTTGCCCGTTTCATTAATTTAGCAATCGTTCGCAAACGGGAAAAAAAAGAAAGCACTCCCAGCCCCAGCTTCACATGATTATGACATCTAACAACTGAAAACAGTAATTTGCTAATTATTACAGCCGCCTTCGCTGCCTTTGTCACTACCTCAGCCCTGACACGAGTTACAAAACTCTGACAATAAGATTACAGACTTAACGTGCAAACAAGTCTGCAGAACAAAGGCGGGATTGTAATTGTATCAGGTCAAGGCTGCATTTAACGTGACACAAAGCAAAGAGCAGCAATGAGGAATTTCAATATTATATCAGAAAGGCTTTGGCAGCTACAGGCCTACTGATAATACCTCCACCCCCTTCTGTGCTGCTCTGCAGGGAGAGGGCCCTCCGTTCTGGGATTAAGTGTAGCTTTTAGCAGGCTTACACCACTGGGAAGGGCCTGTCTACTCTTGAGCTTAATAGCTTACATTCCTGGGGTGCCATGCAGGAGAGCATCAGGACTGAGGAGCTACACTACCTTGAGTTTGTACGGGACGGTAACTGCTTGAGTGTCACTATCATCTCCCCTATGGGGCTATTGAGCAGGGAAGCTAACCTTTTAAACCCTCCCTTGCTGAATGCTCTTCAATATCAATTTAGTAGCATTGCAGAAGTTCTCTACTTGGGGATTATGGTAACTATGTTACAATACAACAGTATGACAGACTTGTAGAATGGAACTACAGTGGGTACCATACTGGACATATCAATGCTATTACAATAGTATGAATCTATATTGCAGGAGGTCCCCGGTTCAAATCCCATCTCAGCCACTGACTCATTGTGTGAACCTGAGCAAGTCACTTAACCTCCTTGTGCTCCGTCTTTCGGGTGAGGCGTAATTGTAAGTGACTCTGCAGCTGATGCACAGCTCACACACCCTAGTCTCTGTAAGTCGCCTTGGATAAAGGCGTCTGCTAAATAAACAAATAATAATAATAATATTTGCTCCACTGTGCAATATTTGTTCCAAATCAATTTTGTTGCAGGCAAAGCTACGGTCTGCTTGAACTAGGGTTTGTTCAGAGGAATGTCCTGGTATTATATTGGTATACAAATAATATTTCACTAACTGTTCCAAACTGCAAGGGTCTATATATAGGGCATTACTGCTACAGCCATCCATCTCCACCGTTCTGTACTTTGAGTTTCTATGGTGCTTATACTGTACTAATACGAGTGCCTGTCTCCGCTCTGCTGGAATATAGATAAGATTGTATTGCTGGGAGTGTTTGATTCCTCTCCAGTAGTAAAGCTATTGCACTGAATATACAGTTAATAGGTCATACTGCTGAACATTCAGAAGCTCTCCTACCTATATAGCTTATGAGGATTTGTGTTACAGTTCTAATGTATAGTATACCCAAATAAGAAATACAATACAATGCTGTATTAAATGGTTCTGCTAAAAATATTAGTACAAAACATACTTTAATACAATAAATATACAAATATACAATACTAAGTATAATAGTCCCGCCCAAAATACCAGAACATATTCATATACTAATGTCTTATAATATTGTAAAGACTATAAATGAACTATCTAGCTATCAATCAATCAAATATTTTATGTACATAGCTATACATGGATACAGGTGAACATTATAAATATACATACAGTACATGTTAAAATACAATCCAATTACCTCTTAAAAATCCCCCCTCTCTCTCTTTCTCTCTTTATGCCATTTTAAATTCAGTACGATACATTCAGTACACTTTATATTCAGAGCACATATGGATTTTTCTGTTGATGCTTCAAATAATATAACAAGAGAATGCTTTGCAACATCAAGGCAGGCACGCTGCATGAAAATGAATTAGCTCGATTCCCTTCTAAAAATAGCAGCTGTGTAATCCAGGGCTCCCTCAGCAATCAGCCTGGCTGCTGCATTCAGAAAAGCTGCTTACTGGCCGCTGGAAGAAGAGACAACCCCGGCGTGACGACACCGCCGCAATGACAGCGATTGGGGGCCGAGGGCAGCGGAGTCCATTTGTGTGGACAGAATGTGGTCCAGACGAGATGCCTGGGTTCATCTTACCGGGATGGAAGATAGAGGAGGTGTATGTGGGAGTAAAACAGGGCTGGATAAATTGGAAGGAGAGGGAGATAACTCCGATCCACAGGCAATGATGTGGAAGATAATTATTCTAATCACTGGGATTTCATTTCTTGAGGGGGTGGGGGTGATGCTTCTACCCACTCTTACAGCTCAGGAGGGGCCAAGGGACAAAGAGGAAGTCAAGGAAATCAAGACATGCTCCCCACCACCGACAGAGGGGGGGTCTCACAGTATGAAACCATGTGTGTGTTCTTTTTATTTGTAATGATCCAAACAGAAAGAGATCTAAATTTTACAGCACTGCATTAATCCTGCTGTTTTTTTTCCCCCTGGAGTCATTTATTGATCTGCTATTTAACATTACTGAATACACTATAAATGCAGAGTAAACCTAGATCCCTTTAGATCCACTAGTGTTCAGATTGATAAAATAGATCTAATATTGATCCAATTCTATTGTGTTGTCCTGACCAGTTCTGCAACTTCTGAGGTGGCACAGGGGACATTCACCCCATGTACAAAGTTATAAAATATTGATACGAGTAAGTAACAGGAATCTATATTTGCCAGTTAACTGGAGACTGCTAATCAAACTGTGTCCTGCAGAAAAACAAGGGGTTGAAAATAAAATTGTTTTGCAGGGGGGCAAATGCTTGCAAATATTTTTCTGGGTGAGGAGTGTAGTATGCTTTTAGCAGACTGCGGGATACCTTTATGTTGCCCCCTTGGGCGTGCTAAAATGCCACAGTAATCTACAGTATCTTTTTAAATTCTGTACAGTTTTGTAGGACGCAAAATATTGCGCCCAGCCTAACGTATTTCTACTTATCATGGCTGTGGTGGTGCAAGGTAAGTTTCCATAGATTTCGGCAAGGTGTTTTTTAACCTCTCCTCTTTTAGCTAACAGTCTCTTCAGGTCAGCTTGCCATACACTTGGGCTCTGTGCAATTGCGACGTCCATGGAGTGATGCTGAAACTGAAGTCTTCTTCCTGGGTGCTCAAACGGCCAAGTGATGCGAGTGGGATCCTGTCTTGATCTCCCAGGATGTGAACTGAAAGGGTGGCACGATGGTGCACAGAACTTTATTTGCATTTCAGTAAGTATAAAATCTGTTCTGTCGCCACCTGCCTGCTGAATAAAACACAGGGGAGAGGGGTTTCACACTCATCTGCTCAGGAATCACAAACAAACTGACCAAACACAGGCTTTATAAAATCAAATGCCCTTGTTCTGTGCTCCAGAAGGGCGCCCGTTCAGCTCACGATCTGGAAGTTGGACAGTGCTTGGCTGGTTCAGCACCCTGGAGTGTGCCAGGAAGAATGCTGCTTGCAGTCTCAGCAACACTTACTGGAAGTCTGAATTGTTCAAAGCTCAAGTACAAGGCAAGGTGGCCTGGAACAGACAGACTACAAGCTGAAAGAGGAGCGGTTTAATACAGGGCCCTCAACACAGTAACTAGACGTTGCACCCCAACACGCTGCAAAGAGCTCCTGTAAAACACACAGCTCGGTCTATCCATTTTGTGAGACCTAATAAAAAGAAAGCTGGAAGAACTACAGTACTCTCTGATCAATATGCATGTATCTGTGTGTCTGTGTGTGGTGGTTTGAGGTGGTCGGGGGGGGGGGGGGGGGCAGGGGGAGGGGGGAGGGGTTACCTGGAGGGCGAGGGGTTTCCAGCGTACATTCTTGAGCAGGGCGGGGGCTGAGGTCAGCGTGTTCTGGGGCCGCTTCTTTAGTGTGAGGATGACGCCATTGGGGTCTTCTCGCAGTGCATTCACCAGGTTCTTCAGCTGCCAGCCCACCTGGGGAGCAAAGACACAGGCCACAAAACACAGACTAGAATCACGCAGACTGGCTACTGACATCCACCGACCATCCCCCCTCCAACTGCCGGGCTCCGAACAGAACAAAAACAACACAAGGGACTGATGCAGTTCGGCTACTGACCACAATGACAAACTAGAAACACAAGAACCACAGACTAGAATGACATAGACATACAATACTGACCCCCACCCCTATACACAGCATAGCTGTGAAGACAAGTTCATACGGCACAGCTGCTAAAACTACACACTACCTTCAATTCCTCTCCTAGGATTAATGATTTTAAAAATTAAAAGATTTAGTGCATTTCAAATGTATGTTTTTTACACGTATTAGGTCTTTCACGTATTAGGTCTTTTTTATGCAATTAGGATCCCAGGACATTTTTTTTACATTAAAAAATATTACATAACACTAGCTACAACACAGGCAGCTGGCCTGATTAAAAAAAAAATCCAAGAAGATTATCAATTAAACTACAAACAAATATTTAATAAGGATTCACTTCCGTACAAAAAGCGGGTATTCCAGGTTTCCCAGGTTGCTTAGAACACAACAGTGTGATCTGGCAACAAATTCAATCAGCTAAAAGGAAGGAGCTCCATGTGACATTCCTGGATTTGGCTAATGCATATGGTTCAGTGCCACATGAACTTCTTTGGGTAGCATTTGATTTTTTCAGTGTACCAATGACAATAACACATTTAGTGAAAGCCTACTTTGGAGATTTGCAATTTAGTTTTTCAACTTCAGAATTCAGCACTACATGGCAATGCCTAGAAGTTGGAATAAGGGCAGGATGCACTATTTCTCCTTTGGCTTTTACCATGGCAATGGAAGTAATTATTAGGACATCAAAATGGGTAGTGGGAAAAGAGTGCTTGGCTTCTGGAATGCGACTACCACCAATTCGAGCATACATGGATAACATGACAAGCATGACTACAACAGTAGGCTGCACTAATCGGTTATTGGGCAAATCAACCAATAACACTGAATGGGCATGAATGCAATTCAAGCCCACTAAATCAAGGAGCATCTCTATAATTAAAGGCAAAGTAGTAGATAAAAGGTTCTACATTAATGGTGAGGCAACACCAAATGTCTGAGAAGCCAGTGAAAAGTCTTGGGAGATCGTACGACAGGGATCTTGTATTGTAACGCTTGAAATGTTTTTGCTTACGATTGTAAGTCGCCCTGGATAAGGGCGTCTGCTAAGAAATAAATAATAATAATAATAATCTAAAGGACACAGTTCGTGTGGGAGAAGTTAGACAACAAGCAGTGAAAGGGTTGAAGAGCACAGACAGCAGCGCTTTACAGGGCAAACTAAAACTCTGGTGCTTTCAGTTTGGTCTACTGCCAAGGCTGCTGTGGCCACTGACTGTGTACAAGGTTTCTTTGACAACAGTAGAGAATCTGGAAGCTTTAATCAGTTCATAAGTCAGGAAATGGTTGGGAGTTCCACTCAGCCTCAGCAGAGTGAGACTTTATGGTAAAGGAATACTGCAGCTACCAGTCTCGGCTCTGGAAATGACATTAGTAGAGTCATGCGACAAATGCGTAAGGGAGGCAGCAACTGTGTTGATAAACTGGAAGAAAATGGGCGGCAAAGAAAGCTGTGGAAGATACAAAGGCTGCACTTCAAATCGGTGATATCATGAGGCAAGTACAGCATGGAAAAGGGGATCTTGGTCTCAGTTTAGCTCCTCCTACATGGCACAAGGCAGCCCCAGCTCAAAGGAGGAAACATTGGAAGACAAGCATAACATGACCAATAAGTTGCCACCAGTTCCATCAAAACATTACACACAAAAGACAACATTCCTCCGCCCAGGAGAGCAACCGCCAAGAAAAGGTGTTAAAACCAAGCCTCGCCCAGGACAACTGGAAGCTGCTAGAGACTGGAAAATGCTGGCAGATGTTGGTCAACGGCTTATTTTTCCACCTGAGATTGCCACCACTAACCTTCGACCAGATATTGTCTTGTGGTCTGGATCAGCACGCCTTATTCACCTGGTAGAGTTAACAGTGCCATGGGAGGATGCTGTAGATGAGGCGTATGAGAGGAAGAAACTGTGGTATGCTCAACTAGCCGCTGAAGCGGAACAGCGAGGATAGAGAGTCTGGGTTTACCCAGTGGAGGTGGGTTGTCGAAGATTTGTGGCACACTCTAAAACCCGGTTTCTCAGAGATGTCGGATTCAGTGGCCAAGAGTTGCGTCGCACAGTGAAGAACTTATCTGAAGCAGCAGAGAGGAGCAACAACTGGCTGTGGTTGAGAAGGAAAGATTCTGGTTGGGGATCTCAGCACAATAGAAAGAAAGCAATGCTGATTTACGGGTAAGTAAGCTGGGTTGAGTTGAGTGGGGGATGGAGTGGAGTGATGCTGGGACACCAGAATCACCGTCGAGCCCTCTTGAGGTGTTGTGGGCTAGTCGACGAAACACCGAGGATGGAAGGTGCCCACTTGAAGACCCCAGAGATGTATCCTACTTAGCTCAATCCAGACAGTTGTCATGCTGATGCGCTGGGGAGACAGCACTGTGGTTGATCCCTGGAGCCAGCATCGCAGCCGTTGTATGTGCTGATGCACTGGGGAGGCAAAATAAGCTGATCCCTGGAGGCAGCATTACACTTCAGCCTTACACTTCAACACCGGGCAGAAGGATATCTACAACATCAGATGGAAGGAAACTGTAAAGCTACATCTTACTTGGTGCTTATCTTGGCGAGAGCCGAGTTCAAATCAGCATGAAGCTTTAACATCTACTCTCATGTAATGGAAATCACATTCTGTGAATCTCCACAAAGCTCCTGGTAAAGGGAGAGTGAGAAGGAGAAAAGCAGAGAGGGAGAAAAAGGTGGAGTGTCGTGACCAAAACACAGTGGAACAGCTCTTTCTGAAGTGAAGAAAATCCCCAAAGGTCCCCATTATTTCTAAGAGTAAATGAATTATGCAGGAGTCTACAGTTCCTTTTTTTCCAATTGTATAATGTATGTATGAATGCTGTTTTATTTGCGGAATAATTAAAACCAGCCTAATTATTTTCTTCTGCACACTGCAGGGATTTACAGAAACAAAAAAGCTTCATCAACCTCCTGCTTTTTTCACTCTCGTTTCCCAATTATTAAGTGCAAAATGACTTTTACAACTTTGATATCCTTTGCCACAGACACACAGTAATGTAGTACGGAGAACAGTCTTCTCCCAGAACATTCCCAATTTGTCTAATATAATCCTGCTGTAAATGGTAAGATTAATCCCATAGGATGTGTCTCATGAGATCCGACTTACTCAGATTTTGTGTGTTGATAGAGCATTGTCAGGAGACACAACATTCAAGATTAATCCCATAGGATGTGTCTCATGAGATCCGACTTACTCAGATTTTGTGTGTTGATAGAGCATTGTCAGGAGACACAACATTCAAGTTTCATTAATAATCCAAAATTCAAATAAACACACTAATCAGCTGACTGCTTCATGATTAATTGGATCAAAGATATGCACTTTCATTTAAAAGTAAGGGCATTCTTCAATTAATGACAATACAAATCTGTCCAGTATAAAAAAATGCTAAGTTTTATAGTTTCTTTGAGCATAAGAGTCTAAAACAGCAATATCGAAAGGACTGGTACTCTATATTGTGTAGTGTAACTATGTCAGTTTTAGGGAAAACATTTTAAAAAGTTTGGTAACTACTGGTGTAAAAGAGTTTCACAAACCTCAAAGTAAGCCCTATACATCAAACATATCATATAATTATACACCATTATAATAACTCATAAACGATAGCTGATAATAAAATATGGGGGAATTCCCTTATACTATATTTATGTTGGACAATAAGTGGGAAAATGGTTGGAATAAGCATTTTCATATAGTCTATGTACTTATCTAATAATCTAGATGTAAGATACATTATACTGTATGGTAATTTAAAAAAATGTTTATTGTATTATAAAGTCCTCTATACAAACAAATAAAAACATTTTTTTTAAATGTGTCAAAAAATAAATAGACATATATTCACTAAGTGTGTTCAAAAAATGTTAAACTATTTACAAAGCTAATTTTGCACTTACAAAAATTTTAGAAAGCCTGTCTCTCTCTATAGTTTTAAACTTTATAAATGCTTTGTAATATAGCCTGCTGTGTAAAAATAAAACAGTACACAGATGAATAGATTTATGTTATGTATGGTAGATTTGCCAGGACCACACTGCATATTGCTAAATCAACAGAAAGTGCCTACCTTGTTTTATTAAATAGCTTCCCAATCCCTCATGTAACAGGTACTCTGTATGCAACAGACGCTGTAAAGAAGCATCAAACAGCATTTGTCTGCTCCACAAATGAATGAACCGTGGAAGGTTTCCAGGTTCTTTACTGCCAGTGAAGCGGAACTGGTTACTAAATTCACATGATGTAAGGGAATAGGAGGTGATGAGAAACAAATACCAAAAAAAAAAAAAAAACACCTGACTTAATCAGTTTGTGAGATACAGAGGACAGACAAACGGGCGTACGGAACACTTCCTTTTAGGATACTGAACCTTGCTAAGTGCTCAGAAGTTCACAGGTAAAAAAGTGTTACTATAACAGCCACCTCTGACTATAGGATATTACAGGAAGGAGATCGCATTTTAGGAAAATGTAATCCAACCCTCGAATATGGGGACGACTGAGAGCTTGTCACCACGCTGTGGGATTAAGGAAGGTGGCGTCCAAAGTCATCCACCCCTTTTCAGATAACCATGCGGCGAGCTGCTAATTATCCACTCCACATACTGGCAGGTGGGGAAACTCATTATTCAAAACCAAAAGCTGCAATTACCCCGACAGTTCATTTGAATTCAGCAGCACCGAGGAGAACTGTACGGTTGCTGCCGGACCCAGGCAGCTGAAATAAGTGTTTCAAAATGTTATTATTCCAACTAATGTTCTTCCTTATAAGTGATAATCACCAGGGGCAGAGCTGCTGCTGTGCTGGACCTCTGAGTATGAGCTGGAGGCAAACGTGAACAACTGTGTCACTCTAGAACTTTAAGGTCAGCTGTGAATTCTGGGCCAAGCAGACTTAAAGAGTAAGTAGCGGGGTTCTGAAAAATATGCTACAACTGTTTAAATAATGTACCTGTATTTTTTCTTTTCATTGTTAACATCCTGACAACTTTTTGCACTTCTAAATTTAAAGTCTTTTTCAAAGCTCTTCAAAATGTCCGCTCTAGTGCACTGATAGTGTCAGGATTGTTGCCCACACTGTGAAACAGGTAACACAGCAATAATGATCCATGATGTGGTACGGAAAAGAAAAGTCAGAGCACTTGTTATGTGTTTTTCCTGCAGTGATTTAAAGGACAGCTCTTAAACCCCAGTGCACTAGAGGGGCCACTTAGAAAAGCGCTTTGACACAGATTTTAAAGCTATAAGTGTAAAAGGTTGTCATGATGTTAACAATGAAAATAAAAAAGACAGGTACGTTATTTAAACAGTTGTAGCAACACGTGGGGACATATAACGTTATACTTTTTGGAACCTGCTACTTACTCTCCCTATATCTCAACTCAACTATCCTCCCAGATAATATTGTCTGATAGCTGTTTCCTTTTTTTTAACAATAGATAGTTGCTGCATTTTCTCTTATCTCACATAGAAATCAATATTAAAAGCCACGATTTGCTCTTCATCTCATTGATTAAACTGGATAGATTATTATTTTGCTTGGATGACAAATTACAGTTTTTTTTTTCAAACAACTTGATGAGCTACTTAAAATTTCAGTCTACCCACATGCGACAAAAAAACTGAGGCAACTTCATAGCTTGCGGCAAACATCATGCTACATCAAAGTCAATCCTATCCTATCATTACTGGTTCCTCTTCCAAGAAGTGGAAGGGTGTAGAATAGAAGAGTGCGTCTCTAAAACCCTGCCCTGTTTCCAGGGTTTAAGTACAGATTAAAGGTGCCAAGTACAGTATTCAATCTAAGGTAACGTGGAGCAGAATTTGAAGCAGGCATCAGAAAAAAAGAATAGTCTGATTCCTAATTTGTTAACTGATTCTGTTGTTATTGGAATGGAATGAACCCTAAACTAGTGTCGTAATCCAGGCTCATTTGCACCAGCGGTTTTTACCCTCTTCTCACTTCTAGGTGTCAGAATCCATCTCACACCACTGCCTGTTACACTTATAAAAACCAGATTTCGCTACCTGCCGTGAAAGCCAGCCACACACTGCAGTTTCTCTTTATATGTCTCAAAGGAGAAATAACTTGAAACCGTCAATATTAAAAATGTAATTTATCTTAAAACAAGATCAATTATTAAACCCTAATTCAACACTAAGCCCCCCCCCACCCCCTCCTTTTCCATAATCCCTAAAACCACTCATCTGAATCCATTTCTATAAAATAGACATACATAATAAAGTACCTCCCTCATCAGCATAGGAGAGCATGCTTTTTGTTGGAACGCTGCTGCCAGTACCACTTCTCTGCTCCCCTGAACACTTACTAACACAGATCATTGAATGGGGGATTTATCCTCTCTTTATATTTGGAGATGATGGCTTTCCCTTGCTAAGAGAAACCAAACATCTCTCAAACACAAAGCCAAAATCCAGCATATAAATAAAGAAATAAACACGAAAATAAGAGCCTGTTTATCTGCAGTAAAGACTGTTGTTAGATCACACAGCTATATCCCTCAGTGATTTTTTTTTTTGTTCACGGTCAGCGATCGCTGGGGTGAAATTGAGGGTTTCAGACTATGAGTACTGAGGAATATGAATCCATCACTTGGCAGGTAGAAATGTATTCTGATGGCAATCATCACAAACAACAACAGCAGATGGGTTTTCAGAAATGCTCAATAGTGCGTGTGCGGAACGAGAATGAAAACTGGTTTGGGTTTGTGCACAGCTAAGGTAGAGCGTCTTTATTGTGATCACTATGATCAGAGCGATTGCTAATTGGTGGATGTGATAGCATGGGGAATATGTGTCAGAAGGCACTGTCATTTCTACAGGCACATGTCCCCTATAAGGAAAACATTTTCTGACAGGCTTCATCTCAGCTAAAACTGCTTACTTATTGGAAAGGACTCCATACTGTGAATGCTTCGAGACTCGTTGAATACTTTCTCAGACATCTGAAATGAAGACGAGGCAGAGTGGTATGAGTTGATGGTCTGCGTGAGCTATTAGCATGTACAGAAAGTACTGTAAATGCTGCTTCTGTTTGGGAGGAGTGAAGTTCAACTCCAGACTGACCCATCTTAATTAATTTATTAGGACTAAAAAGTTATACAAAATATTTTGATATTAGGACATGGAAATTACAACACAAATGCATCTAACTTTATTAATTGGTGCTCATTTGCAAATGTCAAGATGTTGTACTACAGCATGGTGACACTCTTCAGACGTCTTGCCCCAGCTGAATGCACCATTCCCATCACACCTCCTCCTAACCACCCCCACCACTCCAAAACAGGCTGCCTGCATGGGCACATCTGGCCATATTGACCGCATCCCAATTTGTGGAAGAAGAAGCTCTATAGTCACATGGAGCCTTTACTGGAAATGATAACGAATATAAAATATTTTATTGATTTGAATCAGCCTGTGTTATCTGATGCAGTGATGGTCCATTAGCCGAAGCAATATGGGGCACTTTTTTCATTTCACAAGCTTAAGTGAACCACGGGTAACATACACCTTCCTTCTCAATGTATTTCCCATCAGCGTAATTTAAGAGGTTGATGCCCTAGCAGAATTCATAATCTCCAAAAAGCATCTAAGGATCAGAGGTACACTTCTCTTAAGTAACACATCAATGAGCTTGGCTCTCATCATATGGGGGGGGGGGGGTTAGGATTCCTTAAAATGGAATAGAAGAGGTAAAGAATCATTTATTTATTATAATTGTTTTGCTAAGAAACACCTCAGTGATGTGAATACATCTCCTTTCTGCTAGTGTCTTGGGAGACATTACTGTAACTGCAGGCTCCATGCAAATGATGTAGAGACTCGTACAAAGAGGCAGTTTAAATTGCAATATGTTTAAAACAAACATATGCAAACACATGCTGTAATGATAATACTTAATAACAAACCCCATAAGGGAGCTAATGTGCTTTTCTAAATCCACCAACAGCTCATAAGTCATCAAAAATTTACTGACCTAATATTTGCAGTGTTATGTGATGGAAACTCTGAGCAAAATGTAACCCTTTACTTGGAGCTGTGATCTAATAGAGTGGTCGGGGGACTGTTTTGGTTAGTGGATAATAAAGACCAAATGCTTCAGTGGCTTCATATTAGGTACACAGCTGTATTCTATGATTCTATCAGTCAAGTACCAGTGTGGTTGTTGCTTGCTTTCTTTGCAAGTAAAACAATTCCACCCTTCAAATCACAGAATAGTTTAATAAATGACCCATTACAAATAGCCTAAGTGACTTTCAGAACCTTATACATTACCACCTGAATCTTACAGTATCTAAATATGACAAATGTAATCTTATTATGTTCAACAAACAACCTCTGTGTGTTATCAAAGCTGACGTTTCACTAAGACATACAAAGATTTACATCTAAATCATCTCGGACCTTAATTCCAAGATTCACCCGCACATATCTGCCTTCCAATCATAACAACAGAACATCATTGATTAATGCTCATTCGCTGCTGTGCAGGCATCATTTCTCAGAGCTCTATGAACATCCAAGATAGTGGACAACACAGTAATGTCTTTTCACAATCACAGTTACTGCAGCCACACTGGAAGTAGTGCCTTCTGGGAAGTGTAGTCCATTAGGGAGAAACCTGCAATAAATCACTCTCCCATATCCAATAACTGGGACTTCACGCATATGAAAAAATAAATAAAAATAGCAAACGACAATGATGTTACCTCACAACTAGACCGCATCATTTATATCAGCCCTCCCAAAGGACTGTTTATGGAGTGGCAGTCTGTCACTGGTAATGCAGTTTAAACAGATTGGCTTTGGCAGTGCAATATAAATGAGATCTGGCTCAGGAATATTTGTATATTTCAAAGCTATGCTATTCTTTTTATCCATTTTACACCTATAACAGAATATTCTGAACTTAAACAAACAGCAGTACAGCCAAAACACACAGATCCCAAACAGTAGCACTGGGGGTTTCAGGATTTTACAGTAAAAGAAAAAAAAAAACTCTTGCCATCTTAGGGAGCTGCTCAGAATCAAAACTGATGGGAAAAAATGAGCAACATAGGTTTTGATTTCAAATTGATTATTTCATACCAACATTTTATTTTTTTATGTAGTTTTTTTTTGTGATTTGGTGATGCAGGTGCATTCAGGACACATTTCTGGATCTGTTGGGATTGGTCAACTCTTGTGCATCCAAGTTCGCATCACCCTAACTAATATTAAAGCCATTTCAGTCACACTTCCCCCTCGTAGAGAAATAAGGCAGTTTTGTAGTAGTAGTTTCCAGATGTAATCAGGTCACAGACAGTATTCCCTAACACAGTGTGAGTCTGGGTGACTGCGGGCGCGCAGCAGCTTTGAGGATATTTGGGCAGCACGATCCCACAGCCTCTTTGACTAGAAAAGGCTGAAATTACCCAGCAGCACCACTCACCACAGTTTGGTGGTTGACTTGGATGACCTCATCCCCAGCGTGGATCTTTTTGCACAGGTCTGCGGGAGACTGAGAAAAGAGAAACACCATCTTAGCACTATACAGCCAGCGGCAAATCATGTACAGTCTCAGCAGTTTAAAGACAGCCCAATGCAAGGACCTGACATATACTCTATAGCAGGGCTACTCAACCCTGGTCCTTGAGGGTCGCTGTCCTGCCTGGTTTTTGTTCCAACTGTACACTAAATTGATTAATTGAACCAATTAAGTTTCTAATACACACTTAATTGGTCCAATTAAGTAATTTAGGGTACAGTTGGAACAAAAACCAGGAGGAACAGCGGCCCTCCAGGACCAGGGTTGAGTAGCCCTGCTCTATATAGTGTTGCCAAAATTGTGTTAAAAAATAAGGGACGGTCTCCTGGCATGATTTCCTAGTTGATTACTGGTATGCTTACATGCACTATGGGCTACTCTGTATTCACCTTCTGAATGCAGTCATTTCACTATGTAACAACTAACAAAATGAGTTGCCTTTGCCGTAGTTTACATTTGCAGTACTTTAATAATTCAGGTTTTCCATCCATAACCATAAAACACTCAACAGGGCTACATTTAGAGATACAGACAAAGCAACACATTCAAGGACAAACGTTTCGACTAAAAGTCTTTTTCAGTGGCTTCTATATTACTTTTGATTCCTGTACTTACAGTGATATAAGTATATGATTCAAAACTCATTTCCACATTCAAGAAGTCTGTCACTGAACTCAGTATGTTTCTTTCAGTATTCCTAATAGTTAAGGACATGGTTTGAAAAAAGGCCCAAATTATATATACGATTCATGTTGTATACTGCCTATTTATATGAAAGGTGAGCCTTTCCCTTGAAGCCCAGCCCAGCGAGGTGGGCTGTGCGCTGATCTTGGGCAGGGTGTCTGTCAGACAGACAAGGACGGCAAGCGCCAGGCAGCAGCACATCTTTCGGCATTGTGTTTCACAAGACCCCCAGACATCAGGCAGAGCACGCTCCGACTGAGGGTGTCAGATGAGCCGCCGCTCTGACATCCTTGCAAGTTTTAATTAGCCTGCCCCTAGGACAGTGTGCTTTGTTATTTTAAGACTTTGTGATCATTCGGCTTGAAGGGTGAAAGGCAGAGTGTGTCTCAATGGAAATGTGTATCTGGCTACCGGATCTCACATTTTCTACTTGCTTCTCGATATTCTTGTTCTCTAAAATATTATAACAGTCGTGGTCAGTTATCGGTAGAGTATTGAATATTGTACTGTACATACCACTTTAAGTCTGTGATGCAACTGTTAATAAAGAGGAACCCCAGTTCCCTATGGATTACAACTTGACTGTGCTCTTGACTAAGGGTTATCGCCAAGGTAATGGTTTTCCATTGCTTCTGAAATAACTCCTCAAGGCTGATTGTGGGGAAGTAAGACGGGGAAGTATTTCAGTGTTGCACAGACACTTCATCTAGGGGCTTCCGTGTACAGCTCAACAACAGAGAATCATACAGTACACATGCAATAGGAATCAAACTAAGTATAATGAAACACGCAGAAGACATGTGTTGTACAGTATCGACCAACCTGAACTGGACTTCACATTTTAGTGTCTCTGAGGAATTTCATCAGAGAGTGAATGGGTGGTTTTGGTTCAAAAGAATTGGTAGATTGGTAGACTATGTTGGAAGAACGTCTAGCCCTCGCTCCAACATGTGGCCAAGGCCTCTTTGTAGCAAGATTCCCTTACACAGGCATTTCATTTGCTTTTCCTCTTGGCTAAAGTATTGTTTGATTTAAACAAATAAACAGCAACAAAGAAACAAACCTCCTACCTCCCTTAGCACAGAAAGCGCTGTAATTAAAAGAAAAACACAGGCTGCTGTCATTTGCAAACAGTCAGCAATTTCCCTGGCACATCCCCGGCCCCTAATAACGACTGAGCCACCAATTAAAGAGCCCAAATTAAAGACTAATTTGATGCTTCTGTGAAACAAATGAGATCGGGCTGTGGATTTCCTGTTTGCATGGTCAAGCCAGCTGAATACGAGAAGCATAAAGAGGATAAACAAATTGCAACAGTGAACTGATTGCAGGCCTTGTGTCAGCCTAATAACACTGGATAATGAAGAGAGTGAAGCAGGCTACCCGGCGAAGCAGCTGTGATGTGAAGGCTGAAGAGGGCTCATCTATTATTATTATTATTATTATTATTATTGTTATTATTATTATTATTGACTGATCCCATGTTGAACAACCTTGGCCTGGGTTAAGTCAATCTGAATGTAAAACTGAAAGTTCAGGGGAAGGGGGATAGAAGGGGAGAAAGTGGTGGAGTAAACATGTGGGAGAAAGAGAGAAGAGCTAGATGAATTTGGGCAGTAATTCTGGAGAGCTGAGTAACTTCCGAGACTGAGTTGTTTTTCGCTCAACTCCACTCATAAATGATGCTTTTGAAGATGACAGAAGTCACTGGCTCATTCGTCAGCTGCTGTGTGCATTAAGAAATCCTGAATGACAATGTGCCCTGAGTGTTCTGGAATGAAGGGTATCACTTAAGACTGGGCCCTGCAGTCTGCTCTGACTCAGGGTGTCAGGTGCAGAGCTCCACATAAACAAAGGCACCCCATCTTAGCTCCCGGACAGCTGAAGGGGTCAGTCTCCCAGGTAACAGTGGGGTTGCATAGCAACAGAAGGCCCCTGCTTTCAGCTAATCAGTGTAAACAGCGAGGCAGCACAGGCAGCTACAGCTATGATCCTTGAACTATGATGGGGCTTTATTGCAATAGGGAGTGGGGGGGGCATAAGGGTTATCCATTGCACATCATGTCATTTTATACAGGGCACCCACACTGTGTTACCAATTATACATGTCATTATGGGTTGGAGAGGGGAGGGGGGCACTAAATGCATTTTATAAAATATTTCACAACAGTTTCACAAAATGGTACCCCAATTGCAATTTTCCAAATAAGCAACTGCATGTATTGTTTATATTTAGCTAAAGGTGGAGTGAATGTTTCTTCATGCACAGCTTCACATTACACACCTGTCATACCTCTGAAGCTGTCAGTACCCTTCCATTTCCCCTTCACAATGACACTGCAATGCCATTGAAGATCATTTTTGTAAGGACTATGTTGTGGCTCTTTACCTGGGGCCAGTTTGTCTGTGCACACATACAAAAGGATTATAGTTAAGGGACAACGTTTGGTCGCAGTAACTTACATTTTCGGTGGTTCCAGTGATTACATGTAGCCCATCGTATGTTGACTTGATGTACATCCCCTACAAGCCAGGGGAGAGAGAGAAGAGAGAAACACTGAAATGCATGACAAAGCAGCCTGAATGAATTGTAATTCAAATATTTAAGAGCATATCCACTTTATAATTAGGGCTTGAACTTTTCAAATTTTTATTTTCCTAGCTCCCTTTAAATGTTATTTAGTAGTTGTTAAGCTGTATCGGCATCCTAATAAAAAGAAAACTACTAATTAAAGATTTAAGATTTTTTTTTTCTTTGTTACAAATCAAGGAGATTTTAAATGATGGACTTTCCATCAGTGTACACTCCATACTGGGTATTTTATGCTGAAAAGAAAATCTGTCAGGACAACTCTGTTAAACGAGTGAAAATAACAAAAGCACAAACAATAAACTAGGAGACTGCAAGAATGAAATGCAATTAGGATCAGCGATGAGCAATTAACGTAATCTGTTTGAAATAAAAAAAACAGAATCAGGCTCAGTCAAGATATGAAATTAAAAGCAAGTGACATTGTTTTGCAATTAACAGCTTTTTCTGGGTTTAATTAGGAGACAGAATTGGCTCAAAATAGGTTTAAAGGGAAGTCATGTGATCAAAAATAAAATTCGAAATCTGCAAGCAGGTCTATTTATTGGGATATGCCATTTACACAATGTAATATTACATTTCTTTCCTGTTTAACATCCTATTAAGTGTGTTCTGTATGATTCTTGATGTTTCTGGTTTAATCGCTATTTACATGCTTTCTAACTGTTCCAGAAAAAATGTTTCTGACAATTCCTCAAGGCTGATTGTGGGGAGGTGGGGAAGCATATTACTGTTGCACTGTGCACTGAAGCCCATAGGTAAAATATTGTGCACTAAATCCTGTGCAACATTGAAATGATTCCCAATTACCCACCTTGAGGAGGCTTTCAGAAGCAAATGTTGCTGCAATACTTAATAAGCATAGTGTAAGCAGACACAACGGCAAAGAATGACAGAGAACAGGGAGTCGTAAACAGGCACTGTAAGAAACGAAATATTAGGACAATGTAGATCAGGAGACTTGTCTTGAAGCAGAGCGAGCCTGTACATTCAGCACTACTGTATGTCCAGTTGAAGAGTTTACACAGCAAGCTCCCAGCAGCGATGCAGCAAACCCGCTAGTTAAGAGCAGGTTGTGTAAAAGCTTGTATCTTCTGACAGTTTCACCAGAGCTTTCTGACATTGCATTGGATCCTTGAAAGGATCGACAACATTGGATTTCTCCCCCTGAGCCTGAATCCATGCCAGGATTTTTTTATAATAGCGAAAATGAAAACAACACGTCTGTATTTTTATATATTACTGGAAAGCAATGTGGTCTACTAAGTATATCGTAAGGGACTCAAAGGTTGGTGATCCCATCTTTCAAATCTTAACCACTGGGACGGATTACAAAGAGACTTGCACATGCAAGTTCAAGGGAGTTTTCTTAGCAGTGTTTTCCCCAGGATTGAAGGAGGGCAGCATAGTGTTTCAGAGGGAGGGTAGTGTCTGCAGGATGGGCAACACACTGGGGTCAGAGGGAGGCACTTTTCATTTTAATTACACATTTTCTGCTACCCTAGGGCTTTATAGAGCACGATATAAGATCAATTATACCACTCAAAATAACAAAACAACTGTATGAACAGAGATTTTTCTTCATTTCTTCAACCACTGAAGCAGATCATTTCCCTGCAGGTCAAGTGTGATATTATTCAGTTGAAATGTTTGGTTTTAGAACAGCGACAGATTCTAATTACACATCTCATGACTACTAAAGGGTCTGAGTGCAGGAAGAAAGGACAGGAGGAAGCCTTTCTATTTCAATCTAGAGGGAAGTGATATATAATAACAGGGTTATTTAAAGCACGTGTCTCGGTAGAACATCACGCCTTATTGCACAACATTGTACCGTGTGCAGATATTCATTCATTTAACTGGAACCAACCACGTACACAAAAAATGTAAGCATTTGCTATATTAAAAGCAGATTCACAGCCATAGCCCTGCACAACCTTGGGAATGTCACTTGATCTTTGCTCGTATCTAGCTGCTCTTCTAGGCAGAACTTCCACAACGGCGAGGAAACAAAATGCTGCATCTCAGCTGGGAAATCATTTTGAAAATAGAAACACACAAACGAAACCTCGGAGCGTCCTTTAGCAAAGATGAATAAAGAGAGCTGTCTGGAAACCAAGGGTAAAGATGATAAACTGCTCTTCCACACGCAGGGTAGCGGGGCCCTAATCCACCGGAAGATCATAATTTCTCAGAGATTTTAACCTTCTAGATAGGAAAGACCTGTCACAGTCCTGGCTGGGTGTATGTGTGTAGATGCCCTTGTCGTAGGTAAACAGGGTGGCTGCCTGTATTTCATCTGCGCCTCACTGGCGGAATAGTGATTCATTCTAACTGCTCTAACAGTCCCCTTGCCCAGTCCCCTGGCTAATCAATCCCAGACAAGCTCCCATGCAAGAAGGCACGTCACCAGCTTCTACCAAGGTGATCCCGCTCCACCACTCTGACAGTGGCCTGTCCTGCATGTCTCCCAGAACACCATAAATCTGAATCCGACAGCCACCTTAAATCTTCCACACGTTCTTGTTTCTAAAACACACTGCCTGGCCAGTCTTTCATAGTAAGACCATTCCGTCTCTACTCTCTAACCATTAAGACCATGTAACACTAGCCAGCTTTCAGGCAACTTGTTGGAAGGGGCATTTTTAAGCAATTTTCACTAAGTAGCTCATATCAAGATTGTTCAGGTATTGCTGCTTCAGCTATTAACATGGTGAAAATTGCTTTGAAATTTTGCTGACATCAAGTTGCCAGAAAAAAAGTTTCCTTAAGGTTTCGCTTGTATTTTAAATCAATTTTTTTAACTGATCTTTTTACTGTACATTCCAAAGTTGTGGATCTTATTTGGAAAACTCCAATAGGAAGAAGGTATTTAGAGCCAGGTGGACCGTACTTACCAGGCCATCGCTGGGCATGATGTTGGTGAGATGGACGACCTCTAGGTGAGCAGACTGAGAGACGAGTGAATCAGAGGAGAGGGAGATGATGTGGTCACAGATTCCAGACAGGGTTTTACACTGCGAGGATGAGAAGAGGGGCTGGGTTAGAGGCACAGAAAGGAAAGGAAGACATTGGGGTTTAGACACAAGAGACCTGCTTGAATACACTCTCAGATCATTTCCTTGTTAAAAGGATATTATCATATTTCATAGCATACCTTTTTAATATCCTATTACAGGAAACAGACGTACTGTATTTAATATATATTAGCACTCTTTTAATATATTAGACTCTAGTCTTTTATTGCTTATTGTCACTATTTTTGCTCACTCCCTTTTGAAACAATACTGAAAGGGTTAGATGATATTAATATATACAGTAGGCTGATTAATTTCACTATAAAAAAAACTATACTGGTATAGGGAAGTATAATTAAATATAGCAAAAGCACTGTATCGAATGGGAGTGTAAAGAAGTGTTCTCTTTGGTCAGACATGTTTCGTTATTATATATATTTTTTTTTTATTTAGTCGTTGCCAATTAGTTTTGATTATTTTCTCCCCAATTTGAAATGCCCAATTTTTTTTTAGGCCGTTAGCCGCCCACTTCTTTACACTCTGCAGACTCACCGTGCAGCCGCCTCAGAGCTACAGCGTCGGAGGACAACGCAGCTCTGGGCAGCTTACAGGCAAGCCCGCAGGCGCCCGGCCAGACTACAGGGGTCGCTGGTGCGCGGTGAGCCGAGGACACCCTGGCTGACCTAACCCTCCCTCACCCCGGAAGACGCTCGGCCAATTGAGCGCCGCCCCCTGGGAGCTCCCGTCCACGGCCGGCTGTGGAATATCCTGGACTCGAACCGGCGACGTCCAGACTATAGAGCGCATCCTGGACTGTAGCGAGCGCTTTTACTGGATGCGCCACTCTGAGACCCTCATTATTATTTCTAATCAAAAGGTTTTGTTTTTGTTAAGATCATGAAACACAGCAGAGTATTCAGCCCGATTCAAACTGATTGCTAGTTCCTCGGCACAGTTTGTATGTAGACATCTTAAAGGCTTCATAAAAATACTGCCTCTTAATACAGTACATTAAGAGGATATTCTACTTCATGATGCTCATTGACTGAACTATTACAACAGTTAAATTGCACCGAAACTGCTGTTTGAGAGCTAAAAAGCATTGTATTAAAATCTTATTTATACATGGACTTATAGAATGTAATTTAATAGAAGAGGTATAAAGATTGTTATTATTTTTGGAGACTGAAGACATTTTTTTTTAAATACTGGAAATATATTTCAGCTGGAGAGGCTCTAATGACAAGATCAATGGAATCAAGAGCCACGTTGCTCATCTATAAGGAATGACAAGCAGACTGGAGGCTTGTGACATGTGAATGCGTCAATCACTACGCACAATAGCTAAGGAACTGAACACACGAGTGAGCAAGCTGGATCGACAACAGCACGAGTACTCTCAACCTTCCCAAAATGACTGACGATAACACCCATTGTGAGGGTCTTATTTCTAGTGGACTTTGCAGGTTTTGTTAAATTCAGTGGATAATATCATAAAAAATGTGGCATGTGAATTTTCCATTATATGTTTTATGTATTAGAGTTCACAATCAGACAAACTATCCATTTAGAGTGCTGTTGCCTTTTTTATGATGCACGACAACAGTAATGTGTGCAGGAATACTACATGCATAAAACATTAATGTGTATGCATAAAGGACTTGGAATAAATGCTCTTGCACTACTGTATAAACACTAAGCTGACATTTATATGTGACGTGCATATTTCTGACACTTGGAAAACATTTAAATGTTTAAACTATTAATATCCCTATTAAAAAAGAAATCCTTCAGCGATGACGGGTCAGCATTGGAATTGTAGGAGCAGGCAGGTGACTAGTAGTTTTAGATTGAGGTGTAATTTATAATAAAGGTTGCTTTGCAACCAATAATATTAACCATAAACCAAAAAATAAAATTGTTGGAGATCAGGCGAACTTGTTACGAGAAACCAGCTCTGAGTTCTTTGCTTTTAAGGATAATCTGAAATGCTTTCAGAAATCACACATACGGTGATACAAGAAAAAGGTCTTATTTTATAATAGAAAAATCTTTTTAAAAAGGAATGCCTTTCTCTCTAGAGATTATTAGATAATCGGTAATAACAGGACTGTATTTATTTCATTTGTGATTCTCAGATTTTCTAAAGCAAATTATTAACCACACTTTACGTGTGTACACACGCACACATGCACACACACGCACACACACACACACACACACACACACACACCGTCATCTGACTGCTGAAGGCAGTCACCCCGAGGGATGGAGAAGCAGCAGCGAGGTTTTGCATTATTGAACACCAACTGCCAACAGAAGAGCTTAAAAGTGGTGTTTTTAAGAAATATGTGGACTCGCTCTAATAAATAACCCATTCGCCCATTCGATGTGCTTCCGAGAACGAGCTGCACGACTCTGCGTGGTGAGAAGGAGCTGGATTCTCTGAAAAGCAAAAGGCGTTCTTACACACAAGTACCTGCAGTGGGATTCAACACACACTCAACCCTGCACTTTCAGTCCAATGTCTTATTTGTGCACTTCAAACCCTGGGTGCAATGTACGTGTACACTGCAATACAATTCCCTTTTCACTGAAGTCATATTTTATTTATATCTCTATAGACCATGTCCTCTGTGAGGTTAAATGCTACCCTGCATGAATTCCAAACATGTTATGCTAATATTTATTTATAGAAGAAATCAAGTGACCCCTGAAAGAACATTTACAAAAGACACACAAACACACACACACACACACACAGAGACACACACACACGCTTAAACACACACCTGGACACATGTAAAGACTTGCGTAAACACATGCTGTATTTCTTTGTGAACAACAATATGTGGTTCCAGGCTGTCTGTCAAGCTTGATATACAGGACCATACGTATCTATCTTTACGACCAGTGAGTAATTTGAACAAATCGTAAGGTTAATAATACAAAACTAGTAAGAGACAACCTCTGAGCTGTTTTTTTTTTTTTAATGGTGCAGATTGGATTTTGGTTCATAAATCTGACCCAAAGTCCCAACTGGGTCCTGTTTCGATGTTATTTTGTAGCTGGAACCTTTTTGAAGTAGATGTGACATATTTATGTGCTCCTCTTTTTCAGGTCCTCATTCACAGTGGAGTCTTATGCACTGATACTGTCAGTCGGACTGTGCCTTGGTCTGTCACACTCTACATGGTGAACACACAAAGACCTTTCAGAATGCATTTGATGATACAGAGTACGGACAAGAACTTACCACGTGGAGGATCTTGTTTTCTGTCTCATACACAGTGCAATCCTGAAAGAAACAAGAGTATTTTAGTCATTCATTTTAAATTCAGGATAAGCCTGTATGAATCACCATGCTGCTTACAGCAATGTGCTTGGTGGGGCAGTGGTAACAAGCATTAGGACACACTTTCAAAGACACATGCAACGCAGTTTAATGGACAGCTGAACATCAACCACAGATTTACAGTATGAGCCAGAAATTCAGTCAAGGGGTACAGCGAAGGCCCTGATAGAGATTTAATGTCTTATTCATAGAGCATTTCTTCAAGATTTATTCCATACATGTATTCAAACTGGATTATTCCTTTTGATGTCAAAATAATTATTTTAACATTCAAAATGCATGCCAGACAGAGAAGGGAAACATGCAGGTTAGCTTGAATTAATGTTAAATGAATGCATTTATACTATCCAAAAGATTCTGCTTGAAATGACTGATTATGAAAACTGTAATCATATTGCTTTGTATTAGTAGGATAAGTTCTTGAGAAATTTGAAAAATACAATTAATAATAATAATAATAATAATAATAATAATAATAATAATAATAATAATAATAATAATGGTTCAATGACTAAGAATGCCAATGCATGCTGCACTTTTTTCCAGGGAAAAAAGTCAACCAACCAGCAGGGTGTCGCAACTACAAGTCCCTTAAACATCAAGCCAACTAAGCATTCTGGCACTGACATCATTAATACTGTACATACTCTCTTGTTTCCTGATTTCAAGTCTTTTCTCTTTATCAGCGGCCCTGCATTTATTGATGAACATTCGTCTGCATTTGCATGAGAGAATTGTCTGCTGTGTTGCCCTTTTGGTTTCTACTGTGACTGGCTTCCACTCAAAATCCCCTCTCTTGCTGTCAGTGAGTGGATCTGTCTAGTTTGAGGACATTATTTAACCTCATTTCTAATACAGAATATTTCCAATACAAAAATGTGCCCATTCCCACAGTAGATGATGACATCATGTTCCAAGAAATGAGATGTTTTAACAGCGTCTCTCCAATGTGAATCTGTAATAATACATAATTAAATAGTTCATTTGGTAGTGTGTCGGTCTTTGGAGCGAGGAAATAGGTTTCTAAATGGCTGCTCTTTTATGTAATAAATGTACAGAGCAGGAATCCCTTTCTTTATAATGCTTTGCCAGATTAGCTGAGGAAGTCACCCACTGCAAAGCCAGAACAAGCAATTCCCATGTTGTTTGTTACTTAGATCCTGGCTTCATGTGGGAGTGTGTGGCAGGCTGTAATCTCTCCGGTACCAGTGCTGTAGAGCAGGCGACCCAGCACCCTGAACTGTAGTAACGTGAGGTACCCATCATATAACTCATGCTGTGTAAACCTTACCAAACATTTTAACTGTATTTTACTGAAAGCAGATTTTTAGTGTCCATCTTTCTTTCTTTCTTGTAATTAATTCCATTTTACTTTTATATATTTTTTATATTTTTTGTGTAGCTTTATTTAACTGTACTAAAATGTACGAAACCCTGAAAACACACACAGACACAAAAATAACTAAACAAATAACAATATTAATGAATCTACCACTAATAATACTACTGCTAATGATAAGAATAATTATTTGAATGCTACAGTTTATTTTGCTTGATATTAATAGCATGTAATTGATATGCAAACATGCATAAATTGAAGTTCAGTTACATAGAAAATGTAACTTTAATGAAATATATCATATGAAAATGTCAAGTTATTTTTGTGTTTTACATAGATGTTTTTTATGCCTTGAATATGTGTTGCAGATTCTTAAACATATTCAACAGAATATGAGAACAAAATTGCAAAGTCTCATGGGGGATACAAACCAACACCCCTAATTTCATATTAAATAAATATTTATGCCACAGAAAGTCAAGTATTATTCTTTAAATACCGCCAATGTTGTCTTCAGTAACCACACGCCCTTAAGAAGGTGTGCTCAACATAGCGAAGCTTTGGGAAGCTGTAGCTCTTTGGAGCACAGAGAATTTATTCACATGAATCCCTCTTAATCTGACAGTAACTGCACCAGGTTTCATTCTTCTTTTTCTTTTGCAGCAACAGGCATTTTAGAAACTGCCAATTGCCTTACTGGTTGCCTGTAGCTGATCAGTGGACCATTGTTTCTAATCGTTCTGTTGTTCACACTAAAATCATTCTGCAAAGCAGAACTCAGCTTGTACAAATACAGTTCTGATGCAAAAGGGCAACATTTTATATTATTATTGTAACAATGTTATTTATTTAATCAATAAGAAATAGGAATATTGTGGCCAACCAGGGACCTAGAGGATTAAAGATTGGCGACCTGTTAGCGACCTGTAAAGTCCATGTTTAAACTCCCTACTGAATATCAATAAAACATCAGTCTCCAGCGATCACTTACAGTGTGACTCCACTGTGTGGCAGATGACTGCTCGGAAAAATAAATGGAAGGCTTGAACCTACCTGTTGCACTATGGTTGTTAATTCCAGGCAGAGTTGAACAATATGGTTTTTCAGCACTGAATACTCTGTCACGCTTACAAATGGAGACCTGGCAGAAAGAAACAAACAGCTTTTTAGATGACCCCATCCATCGTTGTTTCAACAAGAGATGCATTATATACCATCCTTAATGTCCCTAATGGACTAATTAATCTAAGTGGGCATGCTAAAAATATCAGTCATCCATCCCCTACAGTCAACTTTTATTGAGTAACTTTGTCTTAGACATGTAAACTGAACCGCCCTGTAATGTCCCCACTTCTTTTCAGTCCTCATCTCTACACTCTGTACTGCCTACCAGTTCTTAAGACACACTGCTTCCCAGTCCCACTGCTCTCACCAACAAGCCACATTGGGCCATATTTCCAAAGCTTTTCCTCCATTCTTTACTTAACTCCTATTTTTTTTTAAACGAGAAAGAACCATGTAACATCATGGCGTTTTTTAGGAGTTAATTAAAGACTGGAGTAAACGCTTTGAAAATATGGCCCAATGAATCCTAGTCCTTTACTTTAATTCATAGATCACAGAACCACCCAGACCTGTGCTATAACCACTAGGCCACACTGAATCCCTGTACCTCAACTCTAACCACTAGGCCATGCTGTCTCCCAGCCAGCCATGCTGTCTCCCAGCCAGCTACAATGCCTCCCACTGCATAGCTGTAACCACGAGGTCACACTGCTTCTAAGGCCTTAGCTTTCACCACAAGGCAAGACTAGGGCCTCCAACTCCTGACCTCCAACCTCTAGGCCCCCCTGCCCTTGTCTACCACCAGCCCCCTCCATCACTGCTGTGCTCAAGGCTTACCTGTCCAGCCAGGCCAGGAGGTTCTTGGCAGCACCGATGAGGTCAACCACGGAGGTCAAGAAGTCGTTAGGCAGCCGTCGGGAGGCCCTGCCGTCATAGTGCCCGCTCCTCCGCCGGCCTGTGATGAAGTTCTGCAGGTTCTTGGCCGAGGCATTGAGCTTGTGGGAGAGTGTTCGCAGGTTCTCTGTCTCAAGGCCATAGTTCTAAAACAGCAAGATAGGGTACATGTTGAGTCAAATGTATTTTTAAGCACATTTCTTATTTCTTTGACTGCAGTTTGGCTTTGTATATTTTTAGCAGCTTACTAACCGTTTGAAAAATATAACATGTTGCGAACTCAAGTGAATCTTCATTTCCCCAGTTTTTACTGTAATATTAACAACCACCCACTCTGCTTTTCAAAAACAAAATGCACAACAACACTTTGTCTCCTGCATGCACACAATAACATTACCAGTGGATTCTTAAATAACACAAAGGATTACATTTGATGCTCATTGATAGACTAGTGCATCATTAATGTTAAAATACTAAACATAAAAGCTTTTGAAAAATTCAATGAAAATGATTCACTACAGTGGAAAATCGCGACATCTGAAAATCTAAAAAGTGAATATTTACCTTGACGTACCTAGTGCTATAATGCCGCTCGAGATGCTGATGAGAATAGGAGTGCATGCATTGGCAAGTCCTATACAAGTCTTTTAGCTAATTCTTTGTATAGCTGAAAACAATCCCAAATCACTGGATTAGTATTGACTCCCTGGCTAATCTTGCAAGCAGTCAATGCAGGATGTGTTTTGTTCAGTGCTAAGAGAAGGGCCTCATCTTGCCTTTCCCTTCACAGGTCCCCAGTCTGATTCCAGCTCATGATTGAACGTCACTTCCATCTGGTGGCTGTTGGGTGCCCTGCATGAAATGAGGTCTCAGCCCACTTTCTACTGGACAGCTGGCCACATCACACAACCACCAGCGCTGCAATTAGCACTCATTTGCACCTTTGCGGGCAGTCTAGTCTCTAGACTGTCACTCTTTCTTTCAGAAAGACGAAGGACTCGCTGCACCTGTGCTCTCCACATTGCTTTAAAACTTTTTAGAGTTTCAAAAAAGCCTTTGTGTGACTTCAGCCTAAAAACAACAATGCCCAAAGAGCGGTCCCTTCGGAATGTCAACCACGGCACAAAGCTTGTACAGCAACACCTTTAGAAATGACGTGGTTATGTTTTTCACAAACCGAAGGATGCCTCATGCTATAACCCAGTAACTAAATAGTGACGTGCAGGTCCACCCACTGGCGTTTAAGGTTGCTTAGCAACAAACCAGGGGTGTTTGAGAGAAGGCAACTGTGCTTGAAAAAAACTCAAGCTGGGTGGACCTCGAGACCAGTCAGACCACCAGTCAGTGACACACTGAATGCTGGTTCAGGGAAAAAGCCTCTTAAAATCCTCTGGTACACTGCTAGGATCCCAATGGGTTATTGAAGCATCAAACCAAACACTGAGACTGAAGGAGCTAACCATAGTCTCTCTATTAACACCCCAGGGCTACAGAGTATTAATAACAAGGCCCTGTCCCTTCACACTGAGCAGACTGTCAGAACAACCCTGCCTAAATGATTGCTGTCTCGCTCTGAATCAGACAGCACCTCCAGTCTCATCGCCGTAACATCGACTGATTCCTACTGACACCTGCCACGGTAGCTGGAGTTATTTTCCCCCATGCCTCAGTGTTTCTATTTGTGTGCGTTCCATCTTCGTTAGCTGACTGCTAATGTTTCAGTTCTGTTCCGCACCCCATTGTTTGTTAATTTGCTTTAGTGTGACCTGTTTATTGCACTTCAGGCCTTTTACAAATCAAGCCAAATGAAATAACATTCTCATATGTTCAACATTGTGACAAGGCTGTTAAAGGAAACTTTACTTGATAAACTACATAACAACAATGTTAAGACAGTAAACAGCTCCTTAAAGACTATATATAAATATAAGTATATAAATATAAGTCTATAAATATAAGTATATTGTAAATATGAAGAAACTATACATATGTTGCAAGATGGCTCATAGGAAACATCCATTAAATAAACAGCAACTAACTCCATGTAAGCCATATATAGTATACATAAATGCAAAGATGCAATCTTGTTTTTTTCTTATGTGCATTGTGTTTATAGTGTTTGTTGTAATAATTTAAGTCTTCATATGCTCTTAAAAGCTTTAAAATGGCTGTTTTTCTCCCTTGTCGGAGACCCCAGTAGTACAATCAGATGGGAGATTTATAATCTGGCTTAATGGGGCATAACATGCAACAGAAAGTAGGAGTCTCACAAAGCTGGGAGCAACAAGTGTGTGTTGATTTATCATCTGTCAGCACAGTTAGCAGGGAGCACACAATTTACAAAGCCTCCATCTCTTCAAACAGGCAGTCCATATGATATTGTAAAGTGTCACCAAAAACACAAATCTGTAATTATTACGATACTGACTTTGATTCTAATAGGAATATTGTGTATTTGCCCTATTGTTTAAAAGAGTGTGTATTCCTCTTAAACTAACAGTCACACATGAATTTTCAATAGTTGGGTATACAGTCTTCATGCTGACGTGGCATCTTATACACTTTTTGTTTACAGAGATGAAATGAGGGAGCTGCCTTTAGTCACAACCACCAGCCTTTCCTAGAGGTTACCATGGAAACAGAAGCAACCTCCAAAGCTCTCTGTGCAGACCCTGGTTTAGAGCAGTGCAGGCTGGGAGAAGGCCAACAGGAATCATAGAGCAACTCCCCTCACTCTGGCTCTCAAAACACTTTTCTTTTTTTTTGGGTGGGGATGAAGTCAGTGGGGCCTGGAGACTTTTTTTCCCCTATTACTTTGTTGCCAAATCAAATTAATCCAAAGCAATTATATAGCCAAGATAAATTCTTTGGTTGATCAGCTTCTGTTCAGTTCTCTTGCCTGTTTATCTTGTTGCCATGGTAACCTCGAGCTGCAGCGTAAGAATGATGTGGACGTCAACAACTTATTTCAGAAAACAAACAAATACAGCACAAATTATACTGGATCTAGATATTCTCTTGTAAACCCACTGTTTTGTGCTTCTATCCTCTGGGATTCAATAATTCAGCCCTGTATCAATGTTGAGTTAAAAGGGTTGTGCTATTTATAGCCACTGTTTGGATAAGTAAAATCCCATGTGTGTGTAAGGTCTCAAATCTGATAGATCTAATTAGTTAAATAATTAAAATAGCGTGTCCCTGGTGGTTTTAAATCCTTTCACAGGCATAAATACACTAAAAGGACTCTTGGCATTTAGACCAGACCAGAATGGCTGACATTAAAACCCTCAATGTCATTTTGAAGTGTGATCAGAAAATATCTATGAATTCCGATGTGCTTAACTGACAGATTAGCAATGCCCTGCTTCAAGGTACTGTGCACTTTCATGGTCAAATAGGTTTATCTATGGTTTTCCCTGCTGTGTCTGTGATCTGTGTCAATGTAAATTCTGCACAGGGTCTGCTCATGGTGACAGTTATTCTGAAAGTCACACATGATCAAAGATAACACTATAATACAAGGTTTGCCAATGGTGGTTAACCACGGTAAAGAAACATGGACTTTCCGTGGGATGACAATGGTTGCAGACCCTTATACCAAATGGATGGATGTGTCAGGCTTGGGGCCCTGCACACGTGTATATAGTTTCATTTCTATTTGGTTTCTTGTCCTTACGTGTTTATTTGTTTTTGTTGTGTGAATTAAAGAGTCAGAGGCACATCAATGCAACAAGCCAAGGAGCAGGACTGGCCACACTACCCCAGACAACAAACCTGCCTGTTGTAAAGAAACTAAAAACCTTTGACCACCGTAACTGGAAGTGGGTTCAGGCTTGTATTATTATCCGGATATCACAGTGGACCGTAGGGCTTCAG
Organism: Acipenser ruthenus; assembly: GCF_902713425.1. NCBI lineage: Eukaryota > Metazoa > Chordata > Actinopteri > Acipenseriformes > Acipenseridae > Acipenser > Acipenser ruthenus. The sequence continues at coordinate 20,604,943 of NC_081214.1, read as the reverse complement.
ACACACAACACCCCACAATATCCTGCTTTACACACATTTAAGCACAGATAGAATAAAGTGTACCTCTACAGGTTCTCTGATATCAGCTGCTATGGCACTTGCAGGCAGCTTTTAATGGATCAAAATGGAAACAGTACATTTTACACATTTACAAACAAAGTTGCTGATCTACAAGTGGTTGAAAGGATAAGATGACATGGAATTAATAAAACAAATGGCCAGTAGAGTATTTCATCCTGAGGATCACCTTTGCTCATGTTTTAAGTTTGATTACATCATGTTTATATATTACTGCTGTACATTACAACCATACAGTTTACCCTTATGACTACTCCAGACTCCAATTGACTACAGGCTGGCTATTAAGGCAATGAAAAATACTCCAAAGAGCTACAGCTTTCCAGTGCTTCAGTATGTTAAGCACACCTGCTGAGGGAGTGTGGTTACTGAAGACAGTGTTGGAGGTATTTAAACAGCAAATATGCATGGCATAATTAAGAATTTAACTTGTACAGTCGTTTCCTGGTCCAATATTTTTAATAAATAAAAAGGCAGCTGGTCATGAAGTTTTGCATATTGTATATCTTTCAGCTGTTTATTAACATGCAACATGCAACTGTTTTTCAATAATTGGGTAAATATCACACAAAATGCATCGCTATCGATTCTTATATTGTCCTGTACAGAGTGGAGTATACAGTACATGTCAGGTACTCGTCAGTAAGCCTGTAATAGGGGTACATGTGCACACTTAACATACCAAGTACATCATTATAACTGCTTAAATCAGGGGATCAGAACTCGAGGAGATCCATCGTTCTGTGTCCCTGTAAAGTGCTTCCCCCGACTCTGTGCATGTGTTAATCAGGGGATCAGAACTCGAGGAGATCCATCGTTCTGTGTCCCTGTAAAGTGCTTCCCCCGACACTGTGCATGTGTTAATCAGGGGATCAGAACTCGAGGAGATCCATCGTTCTGTGTCCCTGTAAAGTGCTTCCCCCGACACTGTGCATGTGTTAATCAGGGGATCAGAACTCGAGGAGATCCATCGTTCTGTGTCCCTGTAAAGTGCTTCCCCCGACTCTGTGCGTGTGTTAATCAGGGGATCAGAACTCGAGGAGATCCATCATTCTGTGTCCCTGTAAAGTGCTTCCCCCGACTCTGTGCATGTGTTAATCCAGGCAATGTGCAGTGCAGAGATAGAGACACAGCTGCACAGCTCATTCTAGAACGCTTTAATCTGCCGTCAAGAATGGGGAAACCAAACTGCAGAATTCCAAATCAATTATCAATTGTCTTTTGGAAAAAAAGGACACTGTCATCTTGCATTCACCAATGGACTTGTTGGATGATTTGTTCATTAAAATCTTTAACTCAGGCAGTGATACCAAGGTTTTTAATGACCAGGGGTCAATCCCCTGCATCACCAGAGGTGTGGTAGTGTTTATATTTAAAGAACAGTTTTCTTTTGGGTTTAAGTATTGAAAAGTATACTGACTGTTTATTTGATTGTAATAAGCAGGGTTTAAAATGATGGGTAAGGCAGGTTACAGAAAACCAACAGACTTCAAAACTAAATGTTTTTTGGTCGCTACTGTATAAAGTACATTCTTGGTCATAAATAAAATAATAAAAAAAAGATAAAAACATTTACTCCAGTAACAGCTGCTATGATGGGTGGTTTTTCAGGCTTCCACAAACCGGTTTAAGAAGGTGGTAGTGATGGACTGTATAAATCTCATAGGAATGGCTGTCTGTATAGGTTTTGGGATGTGTTCGGTTGGGCTGGATTCCGGATTGTTCAGGTCACAACAGAAGAGCTGACATAGATATTCATTGTCTCTGGCTCCTACTCTGTGTTCAGCTAGAGCTCAGTGCAGACTCTCTCGTCTGGCTGTGCCGACAAGGGCTGCTGTTCGCAACACAGCAATTAGTCATGTCAGCGCCTCTGCTGGAATGACGTCATGCTCTCACATGATCCAGCTCTGAAACGCTCCATGCAAATCCATAAAAGATTTGTTAATGGCCATCATGAACCACAGAAGCAATCAGAATTACATCCTGGGCCTGAAGATGAGCGTGCAAGAGAAGCATTCCACTTCAAGGGGGTCTTTAGTGTGGGGTGGTTAAATTATGAATCTGACCACATTATGTTTTCTTACAATGGAATATTATGTTTATAAACGTTTTACAGATTTTGTTACTGCAGTTCACAACATACTATAGCAATGTTTATATATAATTCCCATTCTATGCGATTCTTGATATCGACAAACAAGAATATTAAGAAATGATGAGGCCTAAAGCCTAGATCCAACCTGAATCTCCCTACAAGAGGAATGGCTGTCCTTGTACACTGGTAGACAAAATGAGAAAGAGAAGAAAACAAACTACATGAAGCCAATCTGTTCCCCCTCGCATTGGAAAACATCTGAAGTATTAGTGCCACAAGCACCGAGGTCACCTTTATAATCGACCCGTCTCCTGCCATCTCACTGGCACTCACATGCGTCAGCTGGCATTGAGCTGAGTGCCAGGAGATAAATCTTTCAGCAGTGCAGCTGCCATTTAACCCATTGCTGATCCCAAGAAGCATGGAGGATCGGTACAGACAAGGCAGTTCAATTCGAATGTCTTCCTCATAAATTGCTGCCTCACACACTACGTGCAGAGAGAGAATGCAGCAAATTCAAGCTCTTCATCTGCAAAGTGTAGTTTAACTAATTGATCGTGAAATGTGTTTTTAATGGAACAACATGGAAACATTATATGTCTGCTCTAAGCTGAATACAGCAGAATCTAGTGTTGTTATAGTCAAGTTAGTCTATATATTTTGAAAATAATGTGTCCGACTATTAGTTGCACACAATCAGGTTTCTAAAAATGATAGACATCAATAGGGCAATGGAAGTTTAACCTTTCTGTCTAGACCTCAGTACTGGGAGTTGATGGTACGACTGTACACCACTATCAACCAACCCTTCTTGAGAGCTTCTGATGTCTCTTTTGGCCACCTGCTGGGCAACAGATACACTGCATCTGCATTCCACATTAGTTCTGCCCTCCAAATGCACAATAAACATATTATAGCTACTCTAAACAATATCATACATCACGCAGAAAATCCAGTGAGCTTCTTTCTTGATGAAGGGCCTGATTCAGGGAATGACAGATGTGAGCAGACAGCTCAGGGAATGGTTTTCAATCTGGAAATTGTATTTAATGACTAGGCCACATTACTTCCCAGTCTTCAGGCTCTAACCACAATGTCCACAAAGTCCTTAGCCCTAAACACCAGTCCTGCTGTCTTGAAACAGACAGTGATGTGTTGGTGTTGGAATTCTATAGTACAGACTGCAGCTACTGTTGCTCATCTGAAACTTGCTGCGCTGCCCAGCTCCCCATGTTTCAGCTCAGAGTGTTTAATTAGTATCTGAAAGGCCGTCTTCAGAAGACCACAGAAAAACACACAACTACTTCACCCTTAACAGCCCCTTAATGGAAAAACCACTTCAGGCCTCCATTCGCAACCAGATGGCCACAATTCTGTGTCTAGTCTGACAATCAATTACTCAGAGATCGCAAAGCTGCCGTTCATCACTGCCTGGGTGAAACCTCACAAAAGGCTTCTCTCCACTCCGTTCCACGCCGACCAATCAATACTCCATCTGCAGAGCGCTGTCAATTCTTTTGGACTTCTCTCGCACACTGTCACTTTCACTTTCAGCCCCTTGTTCGCTGCTGGAAGCCATTACTTTGACAATATTTAAACAGTCCTATGAAAACTGATACACCCCCTGTCCTCTGACACCAAAAGATGTCTGTGCAGTTTCATACTAGCGTTATAGCTCTGAAGACAGGAAATCTCAACCAAGATATCCAGATTTATAGGATGCAGACTCATCATGGGAAACATCTGTTAAATAAAATAGGGACATCATCATACGGCAGTGCTATGGGAACCAGGTGACATTTGCGTAGTATATAAGACCTTAGCCAGTTAGCTAGTGTGAAATTGACTGCTAAATGGGTTGAAGCAGAGATTTATCAGGGGGTTTTACAGAGGGGTGTAATAGTGGACTTTGGCTTGTTGTTCGCTTCTGTATCTCAGTCTGCATCTGGAAAATCAATGGCCACTGTTATTGTCATGCATCTTTAAGAACAGCGGCAAAGGTCCTAGAAGACTACTGATTGCTCCATGTGGAAGCTGCTGGCTGCAGAGTATTGTGATGTCGGTTTGATAATCAATATACACGATTACCCAAACACTGAGTACAGGTACTGGTAGTGAGCATACTGTATCAACCAGTAGGCTGGGTGTTACATGGGATACCTTTTTGTATCACTTCCTAATAAAGTGTACATTTCCTGTCATTTCCAAGGCAGCTTATATAACCTCACCCACAGCATCATTGACGTTTTAGAAAATCTACTTTAAGAATGACAATTAATTGTAAACAATATGACAACACCCAAAAGAAGGTGCAAGCAAATGGCTTTTGGTGATTCCATTTTCTCATGGTCCAAGACACTACATGCACAACTGATCCCAGTGCCCCCACCAGCCATTCACTGCTGCTGCCAAGCACTCTACTTGGCTACAGTGTATTCTGTTCATGGGCGCTGGCTCCACATTGATCAAAGCCAGGAAGGTTGAATCTAAAGCCAGTGAGGTTAATTGGTATTTGCAAGGAATGCATTTCAATATTAAGCTGGTGAAAAAATGGATTGCTGTACTGGAGAAGGATTGAGGGATTGTTACATCAAGTCGGTGAGAGAGAGAGACAGTGAGAGAGAGAGAGAGAGAGAGAGAGAGAGAGAGAGAGAGAGAGAGAGAGAGAGAGACTAACCCAGCATCCCCCTCCTTTCCTACCCTCACTAACTTAATTTACACTTCAAAAGGACCTTTAATAAAAGGGTCCCTAACTGCATGAAATGTGATTTGCTTTTCTCAGCCTTGTTTGTTATTGCTGTTGCAGTGTGAAACAACAGAGGACTGTGCTGCTGCAGTCCCATTAGCAGGCTGAGAGGCAGCAAAGGAGACAGGAAGTGCTTTTGAAGCCGACCTGGAGGGAAATGGAGACAGGAGAGAGCAGATGTGTGAGAAAGAGATCTCTTAAGGATAGGACCAGGATTTCCAAGAGACCGGACCCGTGTTAGAAAGGCAGTAGGGGCTGCTAACTAGGCTAACAGTGGCAGAGAGGCTCTGAGTGGAACAAGTGATAGACTAGTAAACTGATAGTGGAGAGGTGTTCAGAGATTGACTCTACAGGCTACTCATGATTTCCCTGGAACAGGCAGCAATATTGTACTGTACGCTTCTCATTCTGAGCACACACGCTGGTCCTAATTTGCACAAAAGAGGCAAAATGGAACAAAAGACCATCTTGTAACATTGCCTGGTTTAACTATTTATAAAAAAAGTTGTGAAAAAGAAAAAAAAAACAATAAAACATTTGTTTTCTGTAGTATACTGCAGTGTTTTTGGATGGTACTGTAATATTTTTTTTTGTTTTTTATTAAAATGTACGCTAAAATATAATTCATTGGATTCTATATACATTCTTGAATAGTTGATGTTACTGGGTACTCTTATTTATCAGAAAGCAACCCTTGTAGACTGTTCAGCTTCTTATCCTGGAAACACCAATAAAACTGCTATTTTCAACACTGACTATTTAAAAAAAAAATATATATATATATATATATATATATATATATATATATATATATATATATATATATATATATATATATATATGGGCCTGTCCCTTGAACTGGTAGATACATTTAACTGATATGCACATAATGTTAAAAACTAAAAGAGAATGCACAAAATTATTCACTTCAGTATCTAGGACATTGTTGAACAAATCCCTATTAATAGATTGCAAGTGTTCATTTTGAAAATCAACACCTGCACAGAACAGAGATCTAGCTAAAGGGCTGATAGCCAGAAATGTCCTTATTATTAATGTGCATCACTCTCTATACTTCATCTATTCCATTGGTCATTAATAGAAGCAGTCTGACCTTGTTGGCCCACAGAATGGTACTGTATGGTCTAATCCGAATGAATATGGTATTTCAAGGTTTATTAAGGGTTAATTATAAATAGTTTCAATATTTCATCCAAACAAATACTGTAACTTAGTTACTTATTATTTTTCAGTTTCAAAATATAATCTACATGGGTAACAAATAAATACAGCTACGTTTTAAATCTGCCTTAACTACAAAATAAACAGATATTTACAGACCTGTATCAGAACAGTTACCAGTTTGTGCAGCCGGTGTCACAGCCTAATGCTCACCCCCGGCTAACTTTCACCCCTGTGAATTTGAGCCAAGGCTAATTCTCACCATTTGGCTGTGATACCGACAGAAAGTGACAGAAGAAAAAATACTTGTCTGTTCCATCTGCAGGCATGGGTAAAAATCAAGCCATTTTAACATCATAATGCTACGTCCTTATTTTGAGTTTCATTTGCTGTAGCCTACAGTTGTGTCTAATGCATTATTACAGTGTTTTGTGTACAGCAGGCATTTACTGGCCAATGATGGAATGGTGAACTTGACTGGCCGAGGATGTTTCCAGTTTTGGGGAATTTTTGTGAGTAGTTCTTCATATTATCTTGATTCATTTTGGAGTTTGCACTCTCGTTCAATAATATAAAATGTATTATTCTGTACTATTAATGGTTTGCATCAGTGAAATACTAAAGTGCAACAGTTATGCAAGCTCATTTTTATATTTCAATTCTGTGTGTGCATTTTATTTAAATGTAAAAAAAAAATCTGTTTGGAATTCAAATTGTAAATAATTGTTTTTGTTACCTTGGTTTGCATCAATAATTTTGCTTTTACCAGGCTTATATAGTATTAAGCATTTTACAATGCTTTTATAATAAATTCTTTTTTTGCAACCTTCAAGGTGATGCAAGAACAGTGGAAATATTCTTCTCTGTAAAAAGGCAGGAGTGTTTCACAGCTCTTACATCATACACAGCCTGCATGCTAGTATAAATTAAATATGGCCTTAGAACTGAACATATTTGCAAATTGCTTATTAGCACAAATTATTATTATTATTATTATTATTATTATTATTATTATTATTATTATTATTAGTAGTAGTAGTAGTAGTAGTAGTAGTAGTAGTAGTAGTAGTAGTAGTAGTAGTAGTAATATTAATGTCCAGTCTTTAATCTATCACTTGAACTGATTTAAAAGCCATTTGAAATGCCTCCTGTTTGTATTCCTTTAGCAAAATATAACAAAACAAAAACTGATGTAAATTGGTACACTGTCAACACCCAGACTGCTCAGCGTGGCCTAGCAGAAACCAGTCTCTCCAAATTGCTTGGAAATCACCTAATGAGCAGTTAAAAGACTTTAAATAAGTAAACAAACATCCCTGTGACTATTTATTAGCAAACGATGCATAGAGGAGACAAAAAACATGCAGACTGTTAGCAACCAGTATCCTCCTATTTGTAAAAGCGAACAGCGATTTTTCAGATGGATTCGTCAGCAGTCCCTATTTGACACTAGACCAGGGTGAGTTCTGCAGCCGAGTTTGCAGGAGCAGATGGAAATGCAGCATATGAAACGCTGTCAGTCTGAGTGAACTCACAGAGACAGCGACATGCTTGTTAGCACACAGCTGGCAGCGTTCCCCCCCTCTGATGCTGCAAAGCTGCTGAGATTAGCAATGTGGAATAGGTTCAGGGGGTGATACAAGCACCCCTTAAACCAGTGAAACCCCCCAGAGTAAAGCGCAATGCCGATAAGGTCTATGCTGAATATGTCAGCTCTATAGGTTTGTCCTGTAAAATGTTATCAGTATATCAAAAACACTATTTGGAACAAGTAGTCCTACACCTCTGGGCCTCCATATACCCAGAGTGTGCTAATGAATGTCCTTAGCAAGTTTCATTAAGATTGAATAAGCGGTTCTCTTCATATATGTCAAGATGTAACTGTAAAACACAGACAGATGGACGGGCAGACAGACAGGGAACCTCCATAGACCCCAGATACTGATATTCTCAATTGTTTATGCTGAAGAGCGTCTTTAGCAAGTTTCACCACATCATGAAAGCAGCTCCCAGTTGAGTGCCTGCCATCTACCCTCTACAGTGCTACAGACTTGAGAAGTTTGCCCAGCCCCTTTAGATTCTAGTCAAGAAGAAGGAAATAAACAAACTAAACTTGCATTCAGCTTCAGGGCTAGTATCCATACTCAGAAATAAACACTGCATGACAGATTTAAGTATATAATTACGCAAACTGATGAAAATGAATGAAAGACACAGTGAGTTAAACAGAAAGCGAGATACTCAAGTCAACTTCATGTCCGCTTCATTTAAGCGGGGATAGCAGAAATAATAGCTGCAGCCAGTTTACACATGAATCAGCATACAGTTTATAGACAAAAGGAGACCGGGAAAGAGAGAGGCATTCTCATCTCGGTAACCTCCCAGCTCGGTGATCTGACCACAGGATCATGCCTCTTCTTGAAGAAAGGAAATCAAAATAGTACTGCATTTAAATGTCACACATTACGCAAACCCAGAAAGAAAATCCCACATATGAAAAGTGGAATTGTTGACTGTAAAATTCAACCCGGCAAACATGAGATCCTTTATTGAATGTACTGTATGTGCGTCACTGACCGCTGACAGAAACTGCAGCAATAAAGGGATGATGGAGAATCGAGGATAATAAATCCTGATCAATCCTGAGTGTGCCACTGCAGGGTACACTAACTAATTAGTGCCGGGGTTTCCGGTTACACATGTAGTCAGTTTACAAGCCTGCCAGGAGGCTGCAGAGTAAACAGCTTGTTTTTCTAGACCTTGTATCTAGCTCCACTTCCAGAATCCATTCCAGAGAGCTGCACTTCACAATTCAATTGCTGCCTGTACTAGATATGCTGGCTCATGTCCTACATTTGTTGCACCACAGATTTCCTCTTTTCAGTAAGTAAGTAAGTTAGTAGACCCATGTAAAAACTTGATAACAACATATATTTTTTGCAAAAAAAGCATTACCCTAAACAAGATCAGTTTTACCTCAATGTTTAGATTCACCATTTAGTGCCTTACAGGTTTAGATTTAGCTGAGTTTAATTTAATGGACCCAAAGGCGTACACCTCTTTGTACTTACTAAATGTAATCCTAGACAATTTTACTGGTATAAAAATCAAGCTGCTGCTTCCTGATTTTATTATTTGAATCCTGGCGTCTTTGCTTTTGCTTCAGCACAGGGCTCTATGACATTGGCATGCAGACCCAGGTACATGTGCCCCTGTGTATTCAGTAATGTGTGTGTGTAGGAGACTGACCAGTGCACAGAGCAGATCCACAGCCTCCAGAATGAGCTCCTGGTGCCCGATGCGGGTCACCCCCAGCTCCTCCAGCTCCTGGTGGGTGATGTGAAGGAGCTGCTCCCCATTGATCTTCTCCCGCTCGAAATTCTTAATGTACTGTTGAAGGCAGTCATCAAGTCCTGCAGAGAAGGAGACAAAAAAAAAACACATTAAAATGAAACAGCTTGTATACAATGGTGTTCCATCATCACAGAAGGCATTTTCTATATAGAGTCATTGATTTGTTACATTGAATAATGCTCTGTATAAATGAAACAGTTCTAGACTGTGATAAAATATACAATATTATTTAATACATTAAAACAGACTTGTATTTCAATAATGCTTTATAAAAAAAAGGGCCGTTGTTTGATCGGTATGAAATATTTCATCAATAAAAATTAGAAAGACAAAACATGAGCATAAAAAAAAATATTGAAATAAATTAAAATGACATCTATACCAAGAAAACACCTAACAAACTATTGCAACCTTATTCAAGTAATGCTCTTGCTCTTATTGTATTACTTGTATTGTAACACTTGAAATGTATTTGCTTACGATTGTAAGTCGCCCTGGATAAGGGCGTCTGCTAAGAAATAAATAATAATAATAATAATATCCTCAGAGAGCCAGCCATAGTTTATCTCCTAATTCATCTGTCCAGGGTCCTGAAATTTGACGTCAATCTCTAGTCTACTAAATTAAATGTTCAACTGCTTTAATTTATTGCATGTTGTAGATAGAAAGGGAATACTAATGTTTAAAAGACGTGACCTCTACCATTTTACTATTTGGTTTTACAGGTATCATTTCAAATAGTATTACAAAAATAAAAATAGAAACAAAAAGTGTAAAACCACCACTGACCTCCAACCTGTTGCATAAACCACAAAACCACACCCAAAAACACTCAACACGTATGGAACAAGCCACCTACATAAAAAGTAATGAGCTTCAAAGGTAATTTTAATTATACTGTGATTAAACTGAGAGAGAGAGAGAGAGAGAGAGAGAGAGAGAGAGAGAGAGAGAGAGAGAGAGAGAGAGAGAGAGAGAGAGAGAGTAGTAGGTTGGGCTTTGAAAAATAACATTGTCACATACTTTCAATGGAATGAGGGAGGCTGTTCAGTCTGAAAGGCAGATTTAGAAAACCATTTTAATAATGCAATGCGGGAGTAACAGAGCCCAGTACCGCTCAGAATTATTTCAAACACCATAAAGTAATAAAATTACATCTGAAGACACTTAGGGGTTAACATTCAAACAACACAACTCCTCATTTTTTGAAAAATCAGAAACATTTTCAGGTCATTGCTTTGACTAGATAATATGTGTGTGTGTGTGTGTGTGTGTGTGTGTGTGTGTGTGTGTGTGTGTGTGTGTGTGTGTGTGTGTGCGCGTGCGTGCGTGTGTGTGTGTATGTATGTGTGTGTCTGTGTGAAAGTAGACTAGACAATGTGAGAAGGAACAGCCAGCCTTGTGGTACACCCATCTCTATGAGAGCCTGGCTCTCCATTGCTACCCAGGAGTTTATCCAACAGAATGACCCTGAGGCATCATGCCTGCGTGCTTTCAGCTACCAACTAGTGCAGCATAACAAGATTACTTTACCCAGTGAGTAATTAGCACTGGACCACTGCGCCTATTAACCAGTTCAGCAGAAACTGTGTTTTAGCTTATTTTATTCTTGTTTTCATTCTTGAGTTGAAAAATGCAGCAAGTGAATACATACAGCAACTGTGTGGTTAAGCTGCAGTTACAATAACTCCAATTTATCTGGTCACTATACATAGAATATCTTCAATACAGCTGATAGCGACCAATTCTCTCATATTACTGAATTACAAATGGTCCATTGAAATTTCGTTCTGTTTGATATTTTATTTTAAAACACTGAAACTCAAAATCAATTATTGTAAGGTGACATTGGTTTTATGTTGGGAAATATTTTTAAGAAAAATAAAAAACTGAAATATCTTGCATATCTTGCACATTTTGTCCAGGTGCCTGTGTGTGTGTGTGTGTCTTGATAATGGCACATTTGTCAAGTATTTTAGATTAATATTAATGACAATCTTATGGTTGCATTTTTAAAGTTATGACTACTCCCAGTGAAGCATCTTTTATTGTAGCTAAACAGAAATAGATTTTCATCGAGGTGCCCTTGACCTTTTTTTTGAAGGCTCTTGGAACTCTGGTATAAACAATCAGCACCTTGGACAGTTCCACTTTGTATATTCTACAAAGAAAACACAATTATTCTTAATCATCTACTGATCTAGCAGCAGATCAAAGTCCAAAAAGGGTTAGTTCCCCTTTCTAGTGCCAGAATTACTTTTCATTGGTGCTGTATATATGTAAGAGTAATTTAGGACTCATCGAGTGTTAAGACAGACTTTGATTGAATAGCGTCACATAACAAAGAACTAACATGTGCTGTATTTTTTTCTTGAATCCAGCGGTGATAAAAAAAATAGGATGTCAACTGACTGGCTCTCCTTGTCTCAGTATTTTCAAATGCAGATTCAAACCCAGGAGTTATTTAGTCTGAATACTATAGAGCACAGTGTCTCCGCGGTGGCTATGAGTAGAGTGGGATATATATTAGAATGCAAACCTAGCTCTGTCTTCCACACAGCTGTGGGACTCGCAGTAATGGGGGATGTCTGCTGGAATGAATCAGCCGACTGGAACCCCCTTACTGGAGGCAGATAGAAGTGGAGACGTGCTTAAAATCCCAACTACCCACCCGCGGGACAGCTCGGCACACTGTTTTCATGCACTGGCACGTCAATCTCCCAACCTCCTCTCTAATTGGGACCATCGTGGGGGGGACAACATTATTCTAGCTGGGGTTTGCTGGGGGTGGGGGCTGGTGGGGTTTCCCTTGAAAATATTTCAGTGAGACAGAAATATGAGTCACACAAGCTATTTCTATATTTTCACATTAGTGTTGTTCAGCTTTATAACATAATGGAGTTCTTAACGTTGTTTTCATATTGGATGCATTATTAACATTAGTAAGTCAATGTAAAAGTGTTTTTTTTTATATATATAGGTGGTCTTTCTATACAGGTGAGTTAACATGGGTCATTTTCACTAATGTACAAAAAATGTTCCCAATGTATGTATTTTTTCACAATATGTAAAAAATGTTAATAATAAAAGCCTGGTTAAACAAAAACAAAAAAACACTTGTTATAAACTAGACTAAGCAATTACTGTAAAATGTTTTATTTAACAACAAAAATGTTAATAAGATAAGATGCACTGTAAAATAAATAAGGTAATAAGATGTCATTTTGAGTAATCCATAATTTCTTATACATTTGTGTTATAAGATTGTATTTATCTCAGATCTGCAGGGTTTTTTTGTGCTGTGCTAGTATTTACTGATTTAAAAAAAGATTTGTATTTTTCTCCTATTTATTAGAACACCCAACATTGCCTTTCCCAGGATTGAACTCTGCATTTAAATTTGTAAACAAATGTTCATATGTGCTCTTTACAGAGGGGTGTGAAGGCCTGAAAAACATGACTGGTGTATTCTTGAAAAGGTTGAACCATCCCTTTATAAAACCTAATTTATGAACCAACAGCAGTAAATAAACAGTAGAAATTACTGTCAGACTGATTTATGCAAGTTGTACAGTCAAGCAACATTTATCCATTTCATGCACCACTCAACTGAACTGGCCATTTAACCAAACGCTGCTGCAAGCAACCAAGCTTTACAGAGTACGCCATAAATAGGTCAGCCATTTAAATGAGGTGGAATCCCTTACTGAAAAGATTCTAAAATACCAAAGGGATGTCATTCTAATTACACTGAAGAAACCATTACATATTACCTCGTAGTACCCTAAATGAAAGAATTAATTTCAAGTAAGGAGTAATGAAATTATTCTCGTGTTTTTTTTTGTAATTTTTTTCTAATGTGAGCAGAACTGTTATACAGCATGCAGAAATCCTGATACACTGTAGATTCAAACGGCACTGCAAGGCAGTTAGTGTTGTGACATGTTTTCAAATCTATATTTTTGTAGTTTTTCCCATTGACTAGATTTTGTTTTCTTCAAATTGTTAAGCTGCAACAGTAATGAAGCGTCTTGGGGAGGGGCTCAATGCCAATATTAAATTCAATAAGCAATCAGTTAATCAATCAGGGCTGTTTCCCAAGCACCTCTTTATACTTATGATTTGTATTTATTTTTCTGATTCTTCCACTGGTGTTCTGTGCTGTGGGGTCAAGGGGGATCCTCTTACAAAGGAAGAGATTGTGGAGAGGATTGTGCACTTAGAAAACAACAGCACAACAACAATTGGGGAGGTTCAAGTATTACGTCATCAAGTATGGACTATTTGTAGATTGTCCAGACCCTCGTCATCAACCATCATCACAAGCCCCTCCCCGTGCTATTACATCACCACTTTAACCTTTCAACCCCTGTGGCGGAGTGTCCCGCCCCTATTTATTATTATTTGTATTTTTGTTTGCGGCGCGGGTAAAAGCGCCGCGTCTTTTATTATTATTTAAAAACCCCGTGAGGATGCATGGCTGATCAGCTACTGATTATTTAAATAGCTGACAGTCATGCATCCTTACCAAACGCGTGCAGACTCTGGCCGGGGGATAATAAGATAATTACCAACTAGTTAATCCCTCGGCCAGAGTATATAAACCTGCAGCTCTCTGCACTTGATGTTGGGGTGTTGGAGTAGAGAGTACGGGGAGCGGAGAGAAGGAATAATATTTAAAAAACAATTGCTAATACGTGCTGGATAATCCAGCACGGCACTTACTTACTTGTTTGTTTATTTATTCGTTTGGCCCTCGTGCCCTTTTGTTTGTATTTTGTTATTTTGTTTGTTTATTATTAAATACGCTGAGTGCTTTTGCACTCAGTTTCACCCGCCCATCCACTGTTTTGGAGTCAGTTACTTCCTGGTCCGTGACGTCATCCACCACACCACTGCGAGCCAGACTGTCACAACCCCCATCACAGGAGCATTTTTAAGAGTAATTCTACTTATTATTACATAGTAAGTACTGTACTAAATGATCAATACTGAAAGTTTTTGTCAATATTTTTATCACTGCCATTTTTTCTTTTCAAATTATTTTATCTTTTGATAGTCAGTCATCGTTATGTCATCATAACAACGGACCCAACCCCCCCCCCCCCCCCACACACACGCACACACACACACACACACACACACACACAATAATGATATCTAAAACATTGACAGCGTCCTCATAAGGTAGGTTTTGTCAGACTTTCCTTCCTTGTGGAGACTTTTTTGACCCAGCAAGCACTATAAATCTGCACACACACACACACACACACACACACACACACACAGACACATAATAGAATGTCTCCAGACAGTGTTGTCATACAGATCAGGTAAGAAAATGTTTTTTTAAAGCTAAAGTTTTCAAAACTTCCGTTCATTTCTTTTTTCTCTAGCAGCTTTCCTAAATTTCTCCTCCCATATTCTGTTTCCAGACTGTCCTTCTTACAAAATAATTAAACATTTGTTTGATTAAAGTGAGTATGAGTGAGTGTGAAATGGATTATCTGGTTACACTGATTGCACATATATTGGTCATCAGTGGACAAGCTTTATTAACAATGCAGCTTCCAAAAATAATTAGAAATGGAAAAATATAAAGCTCATTCCTCATTTAAAATTCATTAAAACTATACATAGGATCTAAGCAGGTCCCTTTTCCCCTTATTAATACTGGTCTTTTAGCAACCACAAAAAAGAGAACAAGACTAGATGAGGTAGCCCCACTGTGTGCTTCAAACCCTATCCAAGTAGATGAAGCTGGTTTATTTTACACGGTAGTGTCTTTTATGGAATACAAAACTTAACTGGGAGACAATCCCACAGGGAAAACACTATGCTCATCCATGTCTCTTTCACTTCTCTGACAAACACTCAAACAAAAAAAACAAACAAACAAGACACACTTCAAACGAGACATATTTCAGGACATTAAAATGACAACCCAGCCTTATCAAAAGAAAACCAAAACTTGAACACACTTCACTAATACATTATAACTGCTGCTGGAGTTCAGTTGGACCTCAGCTACAGTGCAATGTGTTTAAACTTCAGGCCAGTAACCTTCTGTTTGAATTCACAGCATTTCACTGCAGTTTAAAAGAGAAAAAAAAATGATGAAGATAAGGTATCTCCTGTCCTGAATGCGCGCAGCTTAAACCAGCCAACATATCCTATATTCAATCTGTCATGGAGCCTTCGGTGGCAGATAGCTTTCAGATAGGAAGGTAGAATTACAGAAAGCCAGTGGCAGGATTGATAAACAGAAAATTTAAACCAACAGAGGCTGTGATTTAGGTCTCAGACCCTGAAGTATACTGGAGTTTCAAAGCAATAATAGGACCATCTAGTCACTGAAAATCCATTACCGGATTTAGCAATAGCAGTGTGATTGAAATGCAGTATAGCAGGACTGGCACATACCCAAGTGGCTGTATTTGAGAACTGCCCAAAGGAACTCACATACACTGACAGAAGAAGACAGGTACTCTAGTCCTCTTCCTCGCAAGAATTATATACTATCACATACAGAAGACCTTCCCAGCTGTGATGAGTGCCAGTGCTAGGAGGCCTCATACACTTATCAATTCTCAATGCCGTTCCTTGTGTTCGCTTGCCAAGGTGCGAAGGGCTTCAAGCAGAGGTGTAGAACAGCAAAACTAACCTCTCTGCCATTCTGAAAAGCCTTGCTAGCAAAGTCAAGTTAATAGCAGACCTCAGACTCCGTGTCTTTGGTCCTGTCACCGAGCAGCACTTCATCAACCCAATTCACGCTGCAATGCCCTTCAGTGAAATGAAGATCATTTCTGAGGGTAATCTCTCGTTCTACACGGAGGCTGCTATTGTGTTCACAGGATTTAAGCTGATGCGGGAAGTGCAACTGAGACAGCTGGGAGGCGTTTCAGCTTAGCCATTGATACTGTGAACCCTGCCCTTAGAGGTGGGGGTCCCCTTTGTAATAACAGTGAGCTCAAAATGCAGTTAAAACGCAGTGGCATTAAGAAATCGGTTTAGTTCTTTGATGTGGGCTGTATCATTTACTTTCTACAGTTTAACATGTTCCCTTTCTAAATGGCAAAGCAAGCTATCGGTGTGTCATTTTCTGAGCTCACCTAAAAAAAGGTTTTCTTATCAGGACTGTAGTGTAGTCAGTAATATAGTCGGATATATTTTGTGGTTAGTGCTATAGACTGGGGCAAGTCTATTTTAATGATCTACAAAGCTATTAAACTCATGAACAAGCTCTTGCATGTACCATTTTTATTGTATTTTGGCATGTTAATCACTGCTGGGGGGAAAGTATATCATAAAAAAAATTGCAGCATTAAGATCTTAAAACAAGTATGTTATTACATACTGTACAGCCTCCCCACACCCCCTTAGAGGTTTTAGAGTATTATTAAATAAAATACACCCTATGTGCATATTAAAATGGTAGCACACACAGATAGACAGGTTCCTGCATTTATCTCCTGATTCTCAAAAACACCTGGATAAGAGTTTCTCCAGATCAGTGCTTCTCAAACATTTCTAACTGGAACACTCTAGAAGTAACCAGAGCCTACTGCAATCCCCCTAATGTAGCCTTTCATTCATACATCACAGGAAGGCATTATTCTTCATACATTTTGTGGGACTCCTCAGGGAGTCGCGACCCCCCCAGTGAGAGACCCCGGCTCTAGATATAAGATCAATGTGAGAAATCCTGTAGGCACGTATGTGTCTCACATTCATTTCCTTATACTCCCAGATTCTATAAGGATTGCTAAAGAACGTCCTAAGCAAGTTTCATCTCAATTGGTATGTGAAACTTTAAAGTGTGGCCTACTATACCCCCATTGCTACGGATATGCCTCCTCACAGGTGGTAATAAACCCCAGGGTAGGGTTAGTAGTTAGGAATCAGACCCAGCCAGCCAGTGTGTAAATGAGTCAAAGCCTTTCAGCTGGAACTGGCAGAACACCTTGCAGTAGCCACTTATGAGGAAAATAATAATGAAACCATCATTTTACTGACATGTTGCCTTTGGCCCTCCAAACTGCTGAAGTTATTTAAATGAGATGAGACCAGCAATGCTAACACAGTGGATCTGGAGCACCTGATACACTAGCACACCAGCCCTGATACCATTATACAGCAACTGAGTACCTGACCATTGTGATCCTGTTATCACAGTGGTGCCCTTCTACCAATGGCTCATGCCTTTGTAATTGCCTTGTGCTTCCATTGCCTCTTAATGCAGAGCCATGGCATTGTAAATCTTCGACTGCATAAAAGATAATTTGGCAAGCTCTACTCAAAACAAATCTAATAAGTCTCATTTGGGCTTCCCGTGCTGGTTCTGTCTGAAGGCCTCTTCCACACTGTCACTATGTAAACACTACCTCTGGTACGATGAGTATGAAGGTTGTGGCTAAAGCACTCCTCATACAGTATAAAGGGCTACATTTGATTATAATATTGTAATCTGGCTATTATTGTCATAGAAATGCAAAACACAACATAGGCCGCGAGCACATGTTGTCAGCAAAGCCCCCACCTCTGCCACACCCCCCTCGTGACTCTCCCTCTTGTTCCACGGCCAGATGCAGTATTGATTCATCAGCAAATCAATGAACGCGGTTAGCAGAGTAGCAGAGTGTGGGGCTGTTGCCACCGGATGAAGAATGGGAGGCTGGAGCCCCAGCCTGCAGCAGCTCTAATAATAAGTCATCCAGATGACCTGCCACATTTCCCAGCATGCCACAGGAGCCCAGCATACCCCATCACACTCGCTCCACCCCCTTGCAGTCTTCTGGGGTTGTTTGTTTGTTTGTTTGTTTGAAACAGAACTATCCTCCCTACCTTCTTTGATTACTGTTTATCTGGAGACATGTTTGACACCTCCGAGTATAACTAATTAGCATACAAAGGAAATGTTGGTACAGTATATCAACTTCTGGAGCTGTGCTGCAGCAAAATAGTAATGGAATGTAATGTTGTTATTATTATTATTATTATTATTATTACTATTATTATTATTATTATTATTAGTAGTAGTAGTAGTAGTAGTAGTAGTATTAGTATTATTAGCATTATTAGTATTATTATTAGTCCAAGTAGTAGTATTGATCACATGTATTTGATTACTTGACCTTAACCCATGAGAATCAACATCTTCACTGCAGGATTAATTTACAGTTAGCTGCACTATACTTTTAAATATAAGTTGTAGCATACATATTCCATGCAAATATATACACAAGACATTATACAAATGTCTGAGTGCCATACGTATGTCATACTGCACATCCTGATGGATTTATCATAACTTGTATTCTCAGCATATTGTATAACTTATTGTAAAAAAAAAAAATGAAAAGTTCACCACCATCCATTTAATTAGCCATCTAATCACAAATCAATAAGTTGGCTACCGTGATCTAGACTGTAATATTCTTGTGCTCTTGAGCAAAGGAATGTCTGTACCAAGTTTCACCACAATCAGATTTCAATACAAGTATCTTTAAATATTAGTATGACAAACAGACAGATGGACAAACCAGCAACTCCACTATATATCCAGGATCCCCAGGTGTTAATAATAACTAATACAATTCCAATCTATAGCAGCTACAAAGTAGTGGATATAAAAAGAACCTGCAAAATGCACTGTCACTGTTCCTGTCTTTCAGCCATTTCAAGCAGTCAATGGAGAGACTCAATTAAAGAGGTCATGCTGGTGGTGCCAAGGTTAACCTCCCAAACTATTTCACACCTCCTCTCAAGAACAGGCTTCCGAAAGAGAAAGTTCATGGGAAAGAATCCATCTGGACTCCGAGGCTTGTGTGAATGACAAATACTAGCAGTGAAGCAGACGAAGCCATTACTCTAGCTTAACTGTGAGCAAGCCAGGCTGCACTCCTTTACCAATCAGCTAAATAATTACTGCCCTACTAAGCTTGGGATGGGTTAAATTATGGATCATTTTTTAGTGTGGATGATTTATTGCCTCAAAGGAATGAAATGTTGTGGAACTGGGAGATGAAATGACTTGATGCGTGATGGTGTGATAATAACTGAAGCTTCCCAATGCAAGCTTATTTATTAGTGCCTTGATTTTTATTTCCTGCCAGATGGGTTTTTTTTTCTTTTTTTCATGTCTTTACTGATTAATTGATTATTTTGGAGTTACCCACAAAGAATAATTGTGTTTTCTGTTTTTCCCACCCATTATTAACCCTGATAAGAATAGATTTAATGAAGTAATTCATTTTTGTTTTACGGGTTAAACATTGCTCTGTATTCAAAGCTTGGCAAAGCCCACTGTGACACCACACGCGTGTTATAAAATATGTTCTTATGTACAACAGGGTTGCTTATCTAGCCTATTATCAATAATGGCAAATGTCATTATCTGACAACCCTACCCCTGCTGTTAACTGCGTCTGTTAAAAGCTGTCAGTCACCAGTGACATTTGAAGGCAGGAGGTATGGCTTGATCTGAAGAGCAGGCAGATCTGATGAAAACCTCCAGTATATCTGTAACTGTGCTTGTTTGAGTAAGGAGTCACAGCGTTTGGATTCTCCTTTGGGCTGCTCCTGCCCACCAGCTCTTAGGCATTCCTTTTGTAGTCCCATTATCTGCCCTACCACAAAAAACACAGATGAACTATTCCTTCTCTTAGTGAATTTACTGACAGTGTTTGATCTTCTGAAACCACACTAAATGCTGCTCGGTTCTTGTGCTGTTTTTCTGAAAGCACATAAAACAGACACAACACTCCCCCTTACAAACCGCTGTGCTAAAAATAACGTAATTAAATGCATTTCAAAGAGGGATTAATGCAAGCACACCTGGGGCTGTTCATCAGGATGCAGTGTTTCGTTGTGTGTGTGTATTAAAAGAGATATTTTCAAGGTGTAAAAATTCCATTAGATTAGGGGCCAGTCAAGACTTTGACTTCTTTAAAAAATACCCATGCGTTGTTATCAAGTATAAAAAAGTCTTCGACACCAGCTTGTAGGTAGTGACTTTAAGGTATGACACTTCATTTAGCCCTGACCTACTTTCACACACTTCACTGGCTTGCCTAGTTCAAGAGAGCTTTGTGTTATGTCTTTTAATTGAATCAGCCTCTTAGAAGAGGGTCAAGACAAGATTCATATTCCAGGAGAATATGTGATTTACAGTATCTGTTTTCTTAGATAAAGCTATAGAATACAATTACATTCACTGTGTTTGTTTGGTCTGCTAGATCAAACAAATTGCATTATTCAAACACAATATCAGGAGGAGGCTGCGTGGTCCAGTGGTTAAAGAAAAGGGCTTGTAACCAGGAGGTCCCCGATTCGAATCCCACCTCAGCCACTGACTCATTGTGTGACCTTGAGCAAGTCACTTAACCTCCTTGTGTCTTTTGGGTGAGATGCACTTGTAAGTGACTCTGCAGCTGATGCATAGTTCACACACCCTAGTCTCTGTAAGTCACCTTGGATAAAGTTTATCGACAAAAATTAGACACATTACCAAGGACTTTTATATATTCCTGACAGGTAGATGCGAATGTACAATTGTAAAAACCGTTAGAGGAAGATAGCACAGGCATTACAGAGAATGTGTCTATATACATGCTGGCTGAGATTGACCCAAATGTGACATCTATTTTTTTTTTCACACAAAAGTAAAGTCTCGTCCATAGCTGTCTCATTTTGATATTTGTTTGTGTCAACACTTCGGGCTTGCTTTGGCCTTGCAGGCTTAATTGTGCCTCTGAATCTGACGTGTGTCAGCTGTGTTTATACACTCGGAGCTAAAGCTCGCACACAGATGACACAGGGCCCAGATGTTTGTTGTGCCACTGAGACATGTCAACTCCTTCTCCCTAATGAGTGTAGAATCTCCTATCGTCAAACCCACAAGTGTGAAGCAACACGACCAAATCTGAGCTTGGTGGTAGAAGTGGGAGTTTATTGACAGATCACGACATTAACATGTCAGTTGGCCCAAAAATGGGGATCGATACACAAATGTGACAACAGCACCATTGCTGTCATGTGACCAGTTTATGTGATACGGTATGCATCATGGGAGCAAAAACGACATCAGTTTTCATTGGACCATTTTTGTTTTTTCATTCGAAGAACTTAGTTTCAGGCAGGAGCTGTTGAAACGTTGCACAGTTTTACAACATTTTTGCTCTTTTTAGAAAATAAGCGCTTTGCACAGAACGATATCTATACTGCTACCAATTTAGCAATTGTTTCCTATTTGTATCAGCCCTTCACTGGTGTTAGGAGACAATCAAGCTTCAATCTGCTGCATGATCATCACTGGACACGTGCATGCTGGGACGTTTCAGTTGCAACAGTTGTACAGGTCTTGTTTTAAATGTGATACAACCATAACCCTGTACCAACAATGCATATGATGTTAGCATTCAACAAAAACAGTCTGGAATTTTGAAGCATGAATTCAATCTGGTGCAAGTACTGCAATGCATGCAGGAATCGGCCTGTTGCAGATGAGATATTTTCTGTACATCTGTGCACTAAATTATATCCATTATACGAGGGTAATGAATAACAGTGATAGAAATGCTAAATGCGTTTTATAGCAACAGGCATTTCTTTTCTACCTCTTTCATTTCATGGTAGATCTTCTACAGAAAACATCAAAAGATCAATGGAAGTTAATCTATTTCCTTATAGTGTAATTTCTATATTAGTAGGAATTTCTTTTTTTTATTTCTGCCACATGGCTGTATCTGGATCAGTCACGGATATTTTTTTTTTTTTTCACATGAAAACAAGATACATGCTGTGATAAAAGTCCTCTCCCAACAAACTAGCAATAGAAATTCTATTTGTGATGAATGCTATATTAAAATGCTAATCTAAATTTATATTAAAAGCTTTCCTAATAAAACATCTGAGCAACAGTTTGTTATAAAGAGGTACTTTATTAGTGATTACTACAATAATGGCAACTGCATTTAAATAATGATGTATTCTTTATGGTGGCCACTTTAATGGCAGTTAATGCAAAAATAGTAGTACTAAAACCTTGCTACTCATCCTTTTGGCCAGCATTTGCCAAGTTGCACTTATATGCCTTGACTGGTTTTCCCCAATAGTAGCAAGAGCAGCCTATATACAGTGAAGTTTGCTTAGAGTGGGGGTTAGTTTGCTCTTGTTAGCGACAGACCTCACCCTCATGTTTTGAGATACCCTTTGCAGTAACCCTTTTTTGCCAGCCCTGCCAGCTCTGTAAATGTGCTTGATGAAACTTAAATTAAAAAAAAAATAATAAATAAATTATTCCCATTTTTAATTACAAGTATGACTAATAGATTGCACTTCTTACTCTGGGACTATTAGTGACCATATTGGCTGGCTAGAACCTTCATTCATTTGGAATTGCTTGGCTCCGAGCTGCAATTTTGCTTTTAATTGTCAAGTCATATTTGCCATTAATGTCTTTGAAGAGCCGCATGGCTGTTTACAGGAAGGTTGCTAATTAGCGGTGCCTGTGCTATGGTGTGCACAGCACTCTGAGTGGTTTGCTTGCTTCCATAATGAATCTGGTCTTACAAGAGGAAGAACTCACATCAGGAATCTCACTGTGGATCTGTTCTTCACTTCAACACAAAACTGCCAAGACTATCAAGACTATCAAGATTTTCAATATGACACCAGTCTTGCCAGTCACCACTGCAGAAATACCACACATGTTCCACTTGAATGGGTAGCAATTTTGTGGTACTTACCATCTTTATCCTAATTTTTGAAGATGGGGCGGTATCCAAATATTAAGAGAGCAGGGTGTTCGTTTGGGGTTAAATGGAAAATAAACTCCCCAACTCAAGTACAAGATCTGCGAGACAGCTCGCAGATTCAAATGGTTTGCATACATTTGAAGAGTGGATGATTATCTATTCAGGGATAGCAAGACATTTAGTAGGTAAGTGATCTGAGTGGGGTAAAATAGACAGCAAATACCCCATGGCCAGTCACCCCAATCAGAACAATTTTTACTAGCAGGTAATCCCAGCTGCATCAGCTGAAGTACCTTGCTTGCGATCTCATTACCAAAAAAAATTATTTTCCCATTCGGTTACTCCTCCACCTCAATATCCAGCAAAATACCTCTGAATACCTTATTAGCATGCTTTCTAAATCCAATAGAGAATACCTCTGCCCATGCTGTTGCCTTGGCAATTGTTATTGCCAGTAAGAGAAGCTACAGCCAGGGGCTTGGGCTGGTTTCAGCAAGCTGTAGAATCCAATGTCTGACTGTGGTGGGCCTTTGGCTCATGCAGTGCTGCTGACCAGACAGCTTGGCAACGGTTGCTAGGCAAACCAACAGCAAAGTCCTCTTTAATAAATGAATTATCAGTGATACCTCTGAAATTGCTGTGCTCAAGCTGTTCCCCAGCCTGGTTTCAATGCTCTTGCTGTTTCTTAGCTTTACCTTCTCCTGACTGGATCTCAGCAGTCAAAGGCTGACTTGCATTTTGCCCACCGATTCTTTACTAAGAAAGGCACATTTTATGTGGAAACAGCCTGCAGTGTCACACACACACACACACACACACACACACACACACACACACACACACACACATGTTGAAGAGATGGAAGATATGAATTGTTCAGGAGCAAAGAGTGTTTATATATTCAATCAGCCAAGAGCAGTACAGCTGGGAACCTACATAAAGAAATGTTGCGACCACAAATAAAGGCAGATGCAGAGAGTGAGAGAGAGTTGATGAGGGAGTAGGAGCTATAGAAGAGAGGGAGGGAGAGAGAAAGGGAGTGGGAGTGAAAAGAGAGGCAGAAAAGGAGTGAAGAAGCAGGATGAGTGAGAAAAAAGGGAAAGACAGAGGGACAGAGAAGGAGGATGAGAGAGTACAAGGCAAAAGAAGATAGGGGATGGCAGAATCAACTGAAAGAGTGAGAGGAGGGGAGGAAAAGAGAGTAAGATGGAGAAACTGTGATAGAGATGAAGAGTGAGGGGAGTGAGGATTGAAGAGGGGGAAGTGTAATTAAGAGAGGGGCGCACAAAAAACAAGATGATGAGGATTAAAGAGACAGATACGAATCGGCAATAAAAAAACAACTTTATGCGACAACGCAAAGAAGTGTTCTAGCGGCTGAGTGTGTAGCCAGATCCAGTCTCTGGCCCAATCTCATTTTTAATTCATTATTTTTCACCAGCACAATTCCTTTAGATATGGGGCGCATTCTGGGGTACCCTGTTTCTTGTTTGGATATTTCTTTGCTTGTTTCTATGAAAGATCATGACTCTTCCTGCTTGTGAATGACTGGTTGGATTTATTTGAAAATTTATAAACGAGACATGCACAATTGCAGATTGTTATATAAAAAAAAAAAGATTCTCTCTGAAACACCAAAAACACCCACGAGCTATTCATCTATGAGCATAATCACTTACAAAGCTCCTAATTTTAAAGTTTCACATTTCAATTTTTATTTACAGAGGGAGAGAAGGGATTGCCTTGCCTGCGGCCCCTCTATGACTCATGTGTGCTGTCACATGGTGGTGGCAGGGAGCAGGCAGCACTGCGCCTTGTTAAATGAATTGCCAGCTTTAATGGGTCTGTTGCAAATTAAAAGCTAGCAGACAGCAAGCCCTGGGAAGGGGCCAAACTTTTTTTTTGTTTGTTTGTTTGTTTTTGTTCTGTAAACGGAATACGGCGCCTCTGACGATTTAGAAAAGCCCTGTCTTCAAGCGTGTGTGCGTGTGTGCGTGTGTGCCACGGTGAATTCTGCCAGGGATCACCGAGTGAGAATTAGGAGTTCCACATTTGTTTTTCTGTTGTCTTACTAACCAGGAAAGCAATTTGTACATCCTGTGCGCTACATTTGTCCAGTTTACCCTTTAGTTCAGCATATAACATCAGAGAGCTTTTTAACTCTCCAGGTTGTGTACAGCTGCACAGCCTATGTCCCACTATGCGTCACTGTAAACTAAATAGGAATACGTCTGCAGCAGTAGGAGGTTATGGATGTCATCTGCAAGCAATGTAAACAAATGAAATTGTTTTTTCTTGTCATACTAATAAAACTTTACAGAAAACACCCATAGAACTGACAATTTCAACATGGGGCACAACACTTTTAACAGGGAAATAGGGTCTTATAACCTCGTAATAAGGAAAAGTCTGCCTCGTTCCCTGAAGCACAGCCCCTCTCCCCCTCCCCCAAGCTCCGCTTCTCATTGACAGTCAGAGTCAGCAATGGGCTCCGCGGCTAATGGAGTGTAAACTAGTTTTGAATTTACAGGCAATCACTCTCATTAATAACCATGCTCAAATATGTGACCCGTTTTAGTAGCTGCTCTTAAAGGGGCAACCTACACACCATGATGGAAATATTTTAGGTTTGGCCTGAAGTCCTAATATTCACTACCTACCCGTTTAATATCCTATTATGTGTGTTCTGTATGATTCTCTATTGAAAAGACTCCGTCGTGAGGCGGGGAACCAGAATCTTCGCTGCACCGTGCAATGTTAATATGCTTCCCTGACTCACTGCCCCACACCAGTCTTATCAGAAGCAAATGTTGCTGCAATAATGGCACATTCTTGACCAAACCCAATCCACCTGTGCCTTATTTTTTGCCACACTGCCCTGGTAGTATGCAAGTCAATGTGGTGAATGGTGAGTAATGCTATGGTCCAGTCTAGTTCTGTTGGAGATCTCAGACAGCTGCTGTTGTTTTTGACTAGCTGGCTCAGGTGCTGCTTGCCTCTGTCACACCGCTCACTCCACCTGAAAGCTTCTTCACTTCCCATCAGCCTTTCTCTTCAACTGTTGAATTGTGTGCCCGTCAGTGAAGGAGACCACTGAAGCTTACCCCAAGGATGAAGGCTCGCAGCTCCATTTTAGCTCAGGCTACGCAACATCTCACACCGGGTACAACACAGAGAGCGCACAAACAATGAACTCATTAAAGAGCGGTCTTTTTAAAATAATTCATTTTATATGCATTAAACCTTTCTTATCACTTTGTTTAAGAAACCAACAGCAGTCTAGAGCAGTTTCACGAATATAAGGCATTACATGTCAGAGGCTTTTTTTCTGTCTCTGGTTTGGTTACTTAAATGTGTGTGTGGAGAGGGGGACTGAAAACCTGCACTAGTGACTATTGAGAGTAAACAGCTCTGAGAATCAGGGCATGTCAGGCATAATTCACAAAGATATTTAAAGACTGTTTTTAAAGTCTATTTTGATTAAATACACGCAAGAGGTTATTAACAAACAACCTGAAAAACAGCCAATCAGAAAAAAGATGCACAAACTCAGTGAGCTGATTCCTGTACAGTAGAATTCTGCTCTACTTCTAGTACATATACTGTATACACTGTGTATGACAAATTATAATGACAGTGATACTGATAGTGACTATGTCAATTCAACTGGAACCAATGCTGTGTACCAGGGGCATTCAAAGCCAGTAACCCTGATAAACAAAGCCCCTGCTTCACACTCCATCTTCAGAAAAAGAAACAAGCTGTTTAAGACAGTCTGTCAGGCCACACTGCAAATAAACAATACCCACTGTCGGTGGGGGCCTTTCTAATGTTGTTCTCTGTCAGAATGTACTACAGCTACAAGAAAGCAGTTTCACAAATTAGTTTTTGTAAAATAAAAATAAATTTGCATGTGTACAGAATGTGTGTGCACACGAGAATTCACTACTGCTAAAAATCTGGCAAGTAACCAGACCAGAATCTGCTTCTCAAGAGAGACACAGGGTGGTAAATTCTGATCGATGTTTCCTATTGTCAGAAATTGCTGCAATTATGATCGTTGTAAGACATTATCACTTTTAAATTATTTGATTACCCTAACCCAAGACTCAATTCTAAAACAAATCACAAGTTGCTTCAATTATCATTATGAGAAACATTATCACCACCATCAACCAGTACCTTCATTACTGTCAGACACATTGACGTCACCAGCACCTGCATGCACACTGTAGGCTGAAACAATGTCTGAGCAAGGACTTCTTCACAGCAAGTTAGTATAGCAATGTATGAACGGATGACAAAAACTGATTTGAAGGGTAAACAAACTCTCTGTAAGTAAGTCAAAGTGAGCTGTAGGCTATTTATGTTAAGCCCCACCTTATTTTATGATACACTTTTTCATATTATAGGAAATGTGCCCCAAATCAAGCTTTATTATTGCATATGTATTGTAAGTATCAATTAAATAGAGGTTTGTCCATAAACGTTTATGCAGTACAGTGTTTATTTATATGAGTGAATGTGGACAGATTTAATTTACCTTATACATGTATATACGAAGCAGCTGGTGATAAAGTGAAAACTAAGGTAGAAAACATGACTATCAGGTTATCTAACATTTCCTTTCCTTTTTCAATTTGACTTAAACAACAAAAACAACTTGGGTGATCCCTGAAATCAGGGAATTACACGCCACGGAACAGCCTTCAGCTAAACGTATAATTATTTAATACAAGATCAATGCTACACAGCTAATCAGTTTACCAACTGTGTTGCATTTCATTTCTCTAAGACTTGCAGCTGCTATATGTACAGCGATACCATACCAGCATATTATCAAGTATGTATTTATTGCCCCGAGGGTTAAAAATTGACGAATTTCTGATTGAAGGTGTGATTTCAAAGGGTACTATTGACTGCAAGTGTGGCTTTTGTGAGAAATCACCATTGTTGGTCATGTGAGCCTGTATTAGCCAATTGGGTTGCAATCTTTTTAATAAATGCAAATACAGTGTAGTTCAAAAGTCAAATAAAATGTTTGGATATCCCAGTGAATAGGGATGTGCTGAAGAGTAATAACATATCATGGGCAAAAGAGTGCTTGCAGTTCTAGTGGATTTGCTGCGCTCTGCTGTGGGTAATTCCACTGTGGAAACACATGGTGGTCACATTGAACACATTAAAGCTTTTGCATATTATAAGCTGTCAAAAGCACCCCTATCCTCCTATTCCCCATGGGCTACTGTTGCTACCTGCTCAATGGCACTGTGGGGTCCTGCACTAGCCTTTTTAATTCTGGAGTTTGAATATAGCTTTCACACATGAATTATGATTGACAGTCCTCATAACAATGCTGATTGGCTGCTCGGGAGAGACCCAACTGGATAGGACCAGCTCAAGTAGAGAGCCAGAGAGGCTGAACTATCACTGATGTCCCTGCTATCCTCGCTCAATGGATAAATACAGGAGAAAAAGAAAAATGAAAAGACAGCCTGTCATAAGCACAAGCTCTCAGCCAAGCACTGTACATCCTTTCTGATCAGGACTTGGAGCCAGCGAAGATCGATTGTCCAATTCTTGCTGATGCTACTGTGTCTCAGATATAAAAAAAGCCTGAACTTTAAAACACAATAGAAATGCGCTTTTATAAAAGAGGAGAAAGACAGTGAATCCTCGACCGCACAATGGGATTTCTGTCGGAGCCTGGAGCCTGGAAGGCTCCACAAAGCTGCGTCATGGTGATATTTCCTTTTCCCAGGACACGTGGCTGGGTATTGACCTGATGCCAGTCATCCCAAACTTAAATGTCTCCTTTCCAAAAAGCAAGAAAAAGGACACAGGTTCAATACATAACAATGATAATTGAAAAGGTACTTCATTGTCTAGAATTAAATGAGGTTTTCTCAGTGGACAAAATCCCAGTGGAAGTTGAGGATGTTATACAGCAATAGAAGCACCCTGTAAATATAGCTATATGTTATATTTTGGTGTTCTGGCAGGTCTGTGTTGCTTCTGCTGAGTCTGACTTCAGCTGAATCAGTCATTCTGCTCAGCGACAGGCTGCAGTCACTATGGAGCCTTTGCAGTGTGGGTTTGTGTGTTGTTTTATGTAGGAAAACAGGATTTGGAATCTCAATGAAAGTGAATGTAGTACACGACAGGATGTTCTAGAACCCGTTAGTGCTTTTGTCACAGTTTATTTATGGATTAGTGGGAGGGGCATTGCCACTTGGGGAGGGGAGTGAGATGGGGAGGGGGGTTTGGGGTGAAAATGTGATTGTTTTTGTCTGTTGCCTGTTTTATTGTTTTGTTAATTTTTTAATAAAAATCTGATCACAAAAAAATGTATGGATTTATTTAACCAAGAGAAAAAAATAACATACTAAGGTGTGCCAGGTTTACAGTAATTCACATTGAGAAAGCACTCTTAAGTGAGCATTAACACTCAAATAGTTTCTAAATACTGTGGTGACCCTGGCATAACCTCTTGTAATAAATGCCCAGGCAAAGTTACATCAAATTTAGCAGAGCGATTCAAAATATTAGTTTGGCCAATCACAGATCCCATGCTCAAGCAGACTTGAAAGCCTGATGCCCTCAAGAACATGTGCCAAGGAGAACCTGTTTGTAAATCTAGTGACGTGAATCACTATTCATTACAAAACACAAGGCTCAGTACTGTTGGTTCATCCTCCATCTGTTCGTAGCTGTTTCTTACAGTATATTTATTTTACATTTCCATGCAAAGCTGATACACAGGCTAATGACTTTTTAATTCTTGCTTAATAAAGTGTTACAAAAATAAAAACCACACACACAATAACCAAACTCATTTAATCTGATTAGCAAGACCCTTTATATGTGGGCTTCCCAACCCTGGTCCTGGGGGACCCCCTGTGTCTTATGGTTTTCATTCCAACTGAGCTCTCAATTACTTAACTAGACCCTTAATTGAACTAATAATGTGCTTAATTAGATCTTTTTACTTGTTTTCAGCTCTTAAACAGTTGCAGATTTCAGGCTAGCTATAACATTTTAGAAGTAACTTGAACTCTGCAACTTTTTAGGAGCTGAGAACAATTAAAAAGGTCTAATT
This sequence comes from Acipenser ruthenus, assembly GCF_902713425.1. NCBI lineage: Eukaryota > Metazoa > Chordata > Actinopteri > Acipenseriformes > Acipenseridae > Acipenser > Acipenser ruthenus. The sequence continues at coordinate 20,574,632 of NC_081214.1, read as the reverse complement.
AAGCAAATTATGAGTTTAATTAAGAGTCTAGTTAAATAACTGATAGTTCAGGTGGAATGAAAACCAGAAGACACATGTGGTCCCCAGGACCAGGGTTGGAAAGCCCTGCTTTATATGGTTCACACCAATCCCCCGAAACACATTAAACACCAGGCACAACCCACAATTAACAATTGAGTTGCTTCATTGTCAGCACTAAACACCCTCTCTCCCCTTCCATGTATTTGCCTAATAGACCTGCATATTCTGTAATTTCATGTGAGTGGGAATCCTCTATTGTCCGCCACATTGACATCTGTTGCTAACCTAGTTGCTAAGCACAGAAGAGTGCATTCCAAGGAATAAAGGCGGAATAGGTTTAACGGGATTTTTTTTAATACTCAACTCAAATACCAGAAGGCATGTGCAACTGACACAGGCCAATACTTTTTGGAAGGTTGTATTTTCACACCAAGGATCTGCCTGGGAACCCCTTAGATGTCTTTATGGGCAGATATGAGAGGCTGGAAGTATGGATTAGTACTGTGTTAGCTTGCGCTTCAAGGTCCCTTGTCTCTGTGCTGGAGAACGTTTGAAGCATCAGTGTAACAATCTGTGTATCTGGCCCCACTCTGTCACCGTGGTGACGCCAGCATCACAGGCAATTTCAAGGTTTCAAGGTGTGCGTGTGAGTGTGTGAATCACCCTAATGCTCGTATCGTTCTCTTTTTAAATCGCTTTTGCCTATAAGAGCTTCGCTTCTAGGCATAACAGAGGCTCGGGGACAAAAAATAAGAACATTTCCACAGCACAGAATTGTATCGCATAAGGAAACTTCAAATTCAAGTGCAAATTCACCATGTTAAACTAAAGAAAAAACATCTTAAGAAAAAGGGTTAATCATAAACATTCAAAGCTACAGACCCAATTACAGAAACATCCATTAGAATCTTGGTCACTGGTGGCACTGTGTGCAGTGTTAAAGTTTTTTGGTTTTAATGGCATCTAATACCAGTCATAATGATCTATCTTGGTCTCATAATAGTGCATGACACCCCCCCCCCCCATCCCCACCCCCCATTCCCCAACATTCATACTGGAAACAAAGTGGTACATTTCAAGTTGGTTCTATAAGCGAAATCTTGTACTGGCGATAATGACTACACTGAGCACTACAATATTCAGCAGCTGTGTGACCCAGCCTGCCGGGACTGTCTTCATACGGCAAAGGAATTCTTTGAGAAATATATTTAAACAGTATTAATTATGAGGAACATAAAGGAACATAAAGGACAAGGAACATGAAAGGAAACAGTAGCTTAATTTCTGGCAGGAGTTTGATTTCAAATGGCAAAAGACACAATTCATTTCTATTTTCTCCAGGCTGCAAAAACACAAAACTAGAGAAAGAACCAAATGCTTATTTTAACAAATGTGTTCATCTTGCTTAGATTCAATTTGTACCATATTCTGTTTCAGTCATCACATCCTGGTGACTTTTTAAAAAGTAAAATGTATAGGGGCTCCCGAGTGGTGCATCCAGTAAAGGTGCTCCGCGTGGAGTGCAGCATGTGCCCTATAGCCTGAAGAGCGCAGGTTCGAATCCAGACTATGTCATTGCTGACCGTGACCGGGGGTTCCTAGGGGGCGGCACACAATTGGCCGAGCGCCGCCCGGGTAGGGAGGGCTTAGGTCAGCAGGGCAATCCACGGTTCACCACGCACCAGCAACACCTGTGGCTGATAGGGCACCTGCGGGTCTGCAATGGAGCCATTCAGATCTGTGTTGTCCTCCAGCACTATAAGTCTGGTGGATCCACAGTGCGAAAAATGATGGATTGGCAGGAACACGTTTCAGAGGACGTGTGTTTCAGCCTCCGTTCCCCGAGTTGCTGGGGGGTTGCAGTGGTGAACCGGGATAAAAAATAATAATTGGGCATTCCAACCACTGGCGACGAAAAAAAAAGGAAAATGTATAAAGCACCCTCCATAGTGCTCTTCAAATCATGTCTAACCTCCAAGCACATCTGGCATTAACATGTCCCCCTGCAAAGCAATGGCCATGTATGAAACTAAGTGGTATTTTTACTGATGTATTTCTACAAGAGGCAGAGTGCGGCATGATGATTGGTTACACTCTGGTGTCCCTGATGTACTTGGAGGTTAAACATGAATTTAAGAGCTGATTAAAATATAATCTAAACAACAGTAAGAACACATTGAGTAAGGTAACACTGATTTCTCACTGCCATACTAAATCACTCTTTAAAGAACTTGATATATCTTGAAGTCTTGATATCAAAACTGTCAGAGAGATGGGGTTCCAATGATAAAACTGCAACAGGTATTGCAGAAGTGTGGGCTTATAGTGGTACATGAATGAAATGATTATAGCACAGTGGCAGGAAACGAAAAGGCAATCTCCCTCATTTTTAGTAGCCTATTATACCTACAGTTGTTGTAACATCAGAATGAATTATAGGGGAAACTGTTCCCCAGACAGTGGATAGATAAGAATAAACATATATCATTCTGCTTGTGGTCATTTCTCCCAAGATGATTCAAGTTATTAGCTAACCCTTCACTGCACGGATAGGCTGTGGACAGTTGTGATAATAACTTGAATATAAAAACAGATATTGCATCTGTTTTCTGCTTGCCTGATGGAAGTTCAAAAACAACTACTAACCTACAGTGTCTTTGTTTTTCATTTAGAAATATAACACTAAATGCCAGGTGTGCTTTTTGGTATTATATTCTGAATTTGTGACACTGGTTTATAGAATTAGGCAGACTGTATTAGAAATGTTTCTAGTGCTTTATGTTTCAGAGAATCCTGAGGCATTCTTGTAGTCTGTAGACCTCCGGACTGTAGTTAGCAATGACCCTAATGTGAGGCTACATCTTCTCACAGGCCGTTAAGTACTGTAATTGAATTTGATATAATTACCTTCTGGTGTGCGGGAAAACTGTGGTGCATTGGAGTGTGGAATATATATATATATATTGAAAAAGAAAAGCAGCTCATGCTTCAGTTTTACAGTAAGCACAATATCCCTATACCAGTGATGTAGGGTGACAGGTGTCTTTTTTCTGGAATCAAGAAAAGATAACAGACAACCAAATATTCTCTTATCAGCAATGAAAGGACATCTAGAGATGAGAAATAATAATAATAATAATAATAATAATAATAATAATAATAATAATAATAATAATAATAATAATAATAAAAACACTTGGTAGCCTATTGGAGTACCCAAAAATATAAAAAGTAAAAGACAAAAAGGAAAAACACATTTAAAATGTGATTTGCAGATATTTAAGTCTGACACCTGATCATTTTGCACAATAAACCTCAAACACCAGAGTGTGCTGGGCAAGTGGGTTTGCTGAGCCTACATATGCTTAGTTGTGTGTCGTTTTTCCTTTTTCTTTTATCCCATATTGTTCATTTTAAAAAGTTAGCTGTATTTTCCTCAGATGAGGTGTAGAATTTCCCTCCTCCCACATCTTGTGCTGGTACAGTAAGCTATAGCTATATTAGTGCAACAGTTTTTGAGGTATTCTAGTGTGCCTCTTCGCATACATAAAAGGGTAAATTCCCGAATGTGGGAGGTTGAAACAATAACAAATGACTCATCGAGGTTATTATATACACGCATTACTGTCCAATTATCATATAGAGTCCTACCCTGGAGAGTTTGTATGCAGGATTCCTTCCAGATCTGTCTGCAGCTCGTGTTAAAATAAGCATTTCAGGTCGGAACACGAATCACACACATGCTCATCAGCTTGTGGTCCAGGAAGCCCAGAATGAACATACATGAAATATGTATAGCCTCTCTGCACACCCACCACCGTCTCTAATGGAGGCTTTAACCGGTCACTGGGCTTATCTGAAAAGTAAACTGTGCATTCACAGCATCACGCATCTTTGATGAGAAGATTTGCGTATGGATGAAGATATTTGTGATGTTCTTATCTGAATATTGAAAGCATATTTCTTACACCTTTCGTTTGCACTTACATGAGTGTGTGTGTGGGTCGTTGTGGATACGTGAATCTTGTTTTTTTATTTATTTATTTACTTATTGTATTTATACCTGCATCGGTACATTACACAATGACTACAGTTCTGATGAAATGAATACTGGTCATTTATTTGTTCATATTATTGTAAGTGTTAGTTTATTTTATCAATACATCCATTGAATTCACTTTTTTGTATAATTTTATTCTGAGCAAAATGGGAAAAAACCAGTGATAAGAACGTGATATACATCACCCCAGTATTAATCATAAAACAGATCGATAAAGCCGTCCCACATACGTATAAACACACACAAACTACTATTTGTTATTCCGCTTTCGTTGCATTAACTCACTCATTTGCAATAGGGTTTGCATATTTATTACCACGTTGACAGATCAATCCTAAAATGCAGTTTAGTGTGTCTATTGAGGTGTAAATCAACAATCTAAAGCGAAAAAGCAAGTGTTTGAAAAGTGAAATCAAAATAATTAATTAAATTATTAGTGTCATGACAGTAATCCTGTTTAAAACTAATTTTTGGGTCTACCGGTTATCAAAGTTGCTTATAATAATAAGCACTCTTAAAGGTTTAAATTGCAGTTTATATCACCGTACGGAATTATCCTCTATAATAACGTTTATTAAATAAAAAATAAAACACGGCCGATTAAAAATTCGCTCCTATACTAGCATGAAGCAGGACCCTATGGACGAGCATTGCCTTATTCCCACTGAATACAGTTTCCTAGTAGACGCTACGTGGGAATCCACTGTGTGAAATGTCTACTGAAGGATCTGGACTTAGATAATTATTATTATTTGCTCTCAGGTTTTAGTATTGGTGTGATTCCCATTCCAGTGTAGATTTCAGTTAAAACCGCTGACCATGGCTGTGGTCGTATAGATCCACAGACACAGTCTATATACAATCTGAAATTTACCGTTTAATTTTCACGGGTCTTGGCTTGCTCTGCTTAGAGTAATTAGCATCTCCACATGCCCAGTCTGATAGCGAAGTGACACGTCAAACTGCCAACGTCCACAATCTCATTAAATCAATCCAATTTAAGGAGGGTCCGGTGAGCGGGATATACTGGAGGCATGTCCACCTACAAAAAAGCCACTGTCGCTGATTTCCCCCTAAGGTCTAGACATTCAAGCATTAATATATTAAAACGGTGTAAACAAGTCAATATTTATTCCCATGTTATATAGCATCTACACTTTTTTTTTTTCTTCAAGTCACCCCGATTTTAGAACACCGTCGCAATAACCAACTCAAGCTATAAATCAAATCACTCACAAAATTAATTACTGGTCATTTGTTTGAAATATAAATATGTTAAATCTGGGGCCCCCACCAGAGGTCCATCTAGGGAACAAACATCGAGGTGGATATATAATGTTTTCAAAATGGGTGACACTTTCAATAACTCTTTAAATTGTAATGTTAAGTCTCCACGCACGATTAGTTTTGTGAGAATCGTGCCATTCCTGTGTTCTGAGAAGCATTATTCATAACAACACGACTCCTACCATCTTAACGCTACACGCGGCTGATGCAGGCGCTAACATATTCCAAAGTGCTAATTCCCTTACTTGAACACTAGGCCTAGGCTACGGTAATTAATGCAAATCGGGTTTGTGGTTCCCTCCAATGAAACCTGTAATAAGAAAATTTAGGCTGTGCCGTAACAGTTTCCAAATAAGGCAAGCCTGCACTGTCCATGGTGCTGCTAGGTTTATCAAGCTAGATTTGCAATAGGAGAGTAAGTGAAAAAAAAATAATATGGTCAGCAAAATAATCGGATGAACCGAATCAGATAAAATAAAAGAGAGGGAGAAGAAATGTACATAATCCTCAGAGCCCCGAAGCATTTTCTTCGTTCTTGATATTATGATAAGCAAATCTAGTGCTATGGTTTTCGCCACTTAGTCATACATGCAAGCCGCTGCCTCACCTCACCTGATCTGTGAAAGAAAAGGGGTCCTATTGAACAACCAAAATCACGATCCACACACGGTGCGGTTAGACAGATTCATACTAACAAATCCCAACAGCACAATCAAATGCACATACTCGGGAGGAAGGGTCTATACATAATATCATATCACCATTAATACCACATATAGCGTTGTTTAAAAAAAAAAAACTTAAACAGCAGATTAAATTCAAAAGATCGTTTCATCCGACATGCATCGGATGGATAGCGGCATCATTATATACGCAAAAAAAGTAAAATCGTGAAAACATACCTTTCATCCACTCCAGTACTTGCTTCGGTGTCCATTTGCTAATAGGTTCCATTACTAAAGCCATAGCCGAAGTCACTTTCTTTTACTCACGCCAAATGAGCAATGCTTTGATTAATCAGTGATACAAAATATAAATGTATATGCATATATCAGATATAGATATCGATAGTCTTTCAAAGCATGGTTGAAAGTAGGTACTGTGGAGGGTATGATGGTGCAATCCACACACACACACACACACACACATACAGCTGAGCTGCCGTGGCTGATGTCCCCTCCTGCCTACCTCCCGCACTGTGATACTCTAATATAGTCAAGGCTATGTGTGCTGCGCGCGTACAGCACCTCCCTACTGCACTCTGCAGCAGCAAACCCGAGCCACGGTGAACCAGGAAATGGTGCAGTGGATGGGTGAAGAAAGCACGGCGCGCGAGTCATTTTGTAACAGTACATTCCACGAGAAGCACCTCCGTGCAAGGCGTGAGTGTGCAACGGAGTGGACCGCGCCGCCCTCCTCCAGAAATCAATTCATTAAGAAATCACCCATTCTTTTTGGATGAACGTAACATTTTTTTTTTCTGAAAAAAAAACTACAGTAGAATAATGAACTCGACCATAATGGAAACGTGGGAAGTTTCACAAACTTTGGCTTTATTGCTTTGACCCCCCCTCTCCCCCTTAACTCAAGGGACAATCTACAAAATATGGCTGCAATACCATTGCGGGGTTTTAACGAGTTGTGTAAGGAGTATTTAATTTGTTTATAGCACTTACAGAAAACTCTGATTTAAGATTCCTATATTCCACATAGGTAGAGGTGTGTGTAGACATGCCCTATAGTGATCGTAATATGAAATTAAGTAAGAAAAAAAATGTTGCACAGATATGTCTTTACGTTTTACGCTTGATTTCTCTTACTACGTTTACATTAATACAGACATACATATTAAACACACATGAATAAATAAATACGTTTAAGGGACCTGTTCACTTTCTGTGTTCTAGAACAGTCTAGTCCAACAGTGTTTAGCGATTAGCCACCAGGAGTTTAAACGTTCCAAATAGGTATACATTTGAAGAAATTAGCGTTTCCTGAATTATATTAAAAGTGACGTTTGCTATCTGCATATGTATAAACAGTCTCTTGCACAAGAAGACTTAAAGTTTATGTCTACAAAGCTGACTCTTGATGAATGTTCTTTTCAAATCATGACAGATCTGCTATAGTGTGATGCAAACGTTTTGCATCACACTATAGAATTAACCAATTTTGCTCCATGAAGTCGAATTAAACCTGCTGAATAATGCTACGTTAACATATTGAATTAAATACCGCTTTATAGTATACTTAACGAAAATTTAAAAATGTGACCATTCAAAATCTAACATGAAATACTGTACTGCTATTACGGCTTCTGAGATATCATTTTGTAGTTTCTTTGATTACATGATGATAAATAAAATATCTAAATGATGTTCATTTAAAAAAAAAAAAAAAATAGGTCTCAATCCTAAAATTCTTGGTGATGCAACATTTTTGTCCACAGCTGTAATGTTAATAAATAATGTTAATATAAAACAATATACAGTTATTGGAAATATAGAAAAGGTTCATGGCACAGCATTGTTTTCTGCCCAATGTATTTTTACAGGCACTTTCATTCTGCTGGGGTTACAACCTTCCAGTTCGGAAACATTTCTGCAAGGTACAAACATTAGTGCATTGAACAGATGTCTCTGTTCGGTTTTAATTCTGATCATTTATAAACAATACGTTAACAGGCAAAACACACTCCGCCGAAGAACTAATTAGGGGAGAGCCTGTATACAGTGGATTCTGGATGCAGCGTGACCCTGGCGGACATCCTCACGTCACTACTCAGCGCCCCCTGCTGGGGGAATGTGGACTGGAGGCCCCGGCAGTCACTATTAAAGTAACCAAGTGTGTCAGGCAGCAGCTACTGCCAGATGTGCAACTTAAAGCCTAAAGGATTTCAGTCTATATATATACAATTCTAGAAAAAAGATGATTTTACTCTAGAGAATTTTCATGTAAGTCGATTTGTGTAGCATACTTCTTTGTTTATATAGCAGATCAAAATTAAAAAATTGTTTTGTAAAGTTGAAATAATAATAATAATAATAATAATAATAATACTACTACTACTACTACTACTACTACTACTACTACTACTACTACTACTACTACTACTAATAATAATAATAATAATAATAATAATAATAATAATGTTTAAAACGCTAGGCTATTCAAACGTTGTGTAATCCAAAATGTTTTCTACTTGTTTTTTTTTAAGTTTGAACTTTTAAACTAAATACATTATTTAAATTAATATACTTTGCTTCTGATTTCTAAAATTGCATGCACATATTTAGAGTAAATATGTTTTTTTTTTGTTTGTTTGCATGTATGAATACCTTCGTTGGTACATATACCATGGAAAAATTACAGCATAGCAAAGAGTGATATGGTAAAGCATGGTAAGCATAGTAAACGGCAACATCACAGATAATATCAGTACTGTCTATACACTGTCAATCACACCTAGTATTGTCACCCTATAGTTTTAGATATGCAACCAACCATTTAGCTCATAATGTTACTTAAATACAAAATTAAATATTTAACTTTCAATGACAATATCATTGTTTTAAACATTAGTCCAAAACATAAAATGACAAGTGTTGCTCATAAGCACGAGCTACAATTTTGTAGCTTGTGTATTATATTCTATTGTCGTTTTCAAGTGTTATTATTTGGAGTCATCCTGAGTGGTTCTTATGGCTATGACACACACACACATTATGTTTTTATATCTTTTTGATATATTCTGTGTTAGGTACGTTGATTCTGGAGTTCAGAAGCTGACCTTGAGTTCTAGCTGCCTGCCATAGACATATGTAACATGCTAGATCAGCCACCGTGATGAGCTAGAGAGAAACATCTTACTGTTATAGAAACTGTAATAAACACAAATAGGTCTGTAAACATACAGAAAGTATGCCCTTTTTGTGTTGCAGTTTCTAAAGGATTTGTCATATACTATTGGGAGTCCCAATCCTATGTGTTTACTATTGTAATCTTAATACTCTAGCATCTCAGATGCGATAAATAGACTGAACTGAAACAAATCATTTTGTAGTTATGTTTATCGTATTATAACCCCAAGCCTAAAATTCCCTTTGCCAGGGATGGTAATCTCATTTTAACTTGGCAACAATCTGCTGGCAACAGAAAGCGTTTTTGTGCCAAACAGCATCAGACTCTGCTCAGCTTGAAACCCAGGTCTTACTAACTACCAGCAAGCATCGATATCTTGTCAGGTATTTCCAGAATAAGACATTTTTGTATCCTTCATTAAATCCATAGTAACAATTAGTTGGAACCCCATTTTTTTCCCCAAGAATCATTACTGGATTCCCTAAACAGAGAAAAAAAAGAAAGAAAAAAGAACATTTGAATTGAATGTTAAACTCTTTGCATATATATATAAAATATATAATGTAGTACAGTTTCACTCACTGTAATGTTGTTCCCCCTGTTACTGGTGCACACTCTTAGTGGTGAATTCTAATTGCCCTCATTACATATTACCTTTTCTAAGGTTTGCTCAGAGACAGCCCCATAGGTAAAATATACAGGTGACTTTAGAAGACATGCCAAATATCTAGTGCTGAAAGAGTAATAAGTGATTATTAAGAACACACTTTATGGGATCAAATATTAAATATTATGCAAATTCAGAGGGTATAAAGAAGTGCTTTAACCATGTTAATGATGAAAAAAGAATTCTGAAAAGAAAAGAGAAAAAGTTTATATAAATTGTTCTGTAGCTGCTATAAAATATAAACACTAAACTAAAAAGCTACTTCTCCACAGAAAAAAAAAAGCCTAGAAGTTTTGGGGATTTTTTGTGGTTGTTGTATTTTTTATGTATTATCTGTATTACCTTTGGTATTCCTTTAAAGAAGTACCAAGCTAAAGTCCAACTACACTTGCTGTATACGACCATAGAGAACATGCCAACATTTATGCAAGGTAAGCAGTGTTAAGATTTAGCATATGTCTTCTCACTGCCATGTAATTACTTGATCAGTAGGTAACTTGCGTGCGTTGTTATGACTATACCTATCACATAGATCTTGACAGTTAACCAGTAACAGTTGTCTCAAACATGAATGATTTGAGCCATTGTAGACGCTTGGTTTCCATTTCGTCTGGGCTGATACACGAGCATACAGGCCTAGGAATTTTCATAAGTTATGTACCTGAGTTTTGTGCAGACTATCACAGGTTCGTATGTCCTGATGCCTCTTTTTTTTACAATGGGAAAAACGACTTTCAAAAGTGTATTTGGACAATAATCTTATGAGCTGGACAAATCCGTAACATTTATAAACTACGTGTCCCTGTTGCGAGTCAGTGTCAGTGATGATAGGCAAGACAACAGATCTGACATGATGGAGGGCTGCAGGTGTTTATTTGGCAGGTGCTTCTGTATCTATGACTTCACAAAATACAGAATTTCAGTCAACTCTTGGGATTTACAACATTAAGCTGAGGGAACACAAAGCCACTTTTTCAGTAACAGTGGCTTGAAACCTGGTTGCAGGAGACCGGAAGACCTAGTTTCAGGCAACTTTGTGTTCCCTCAGATTTAGAGTTTGGAGATAAATGAAGATGAGGTTAGTTCAAGTCCCTGACTGTAAAGAGAGGTAGGTTTAAATGTACAGAGGGCTTCATTCCGTGGCTGAACGCCTACAGGAATGGATTTTGGATCACCATCACACTGAGAACCTTCCACATAACTGCTCGCTTGCATCGATAAAGCTATTCAGACTTTTTTATTATTATATTAAGTTATTAATGATTCTGCAGAGATGGACAGTCTTTGTCGTCTGTCATTTTTTTCGCCCAGCATCCCTGGCTATTGTCCCAGGGATGCTGAAATGGCAAGGATCCCACTTTTTAATAATGTTTTTGAAATCCTGATTTAATAGATAATTATTATTGAATAGTTCTGGGCAGGTTAGGTGGCACATACCCCAAGCTTTTGTTCCTTTCCCCTCTGGAGGCCTGGGTTCGAACCCGGGTAAGCTCACAAGGCAAATTAATTTTGTGGTATCAAATCAGCCCATGTAGACATTAATCTGAATAGCAGTCTCTGCTTGAGAGAGGCCCAGGACTGCATGGCAGCTGGGGGGCCTTCAGGTCAGGATTGAGCTGCACTCGCTTGTTGAGCTATGAGGGTGGTAGCTTGTATAGTGCCTGTCCCTCACCTTTCAAGAGCACTGAATTCCAAAAGCATCACACAATAATAAAAAGCATAAATAAAAAGAGCATTATCATTCATAGCGGAGAGAAGGAAAGGTGTTGTTATTGAGGCTCCAGGCTCAGCTTCATATTAATAGTGCCTGAGATGGTGATTGTTAATCATCCTCAGCAAAGCTTGCTCATGGCCTCTGAATAAGTCATGTGACAGCATATCTACAGTATATCAGGCAGCAGGAACAAGAAAGTCAATAAGAGTTATTGGAATGGCTGTGCTCCCTATGCAGTTACTTCCTGAGAAAGACTTGTGGGCGAACAGTGCCGATTTCTACACCTTCACCCATTCCAATACTGTAATTCACTGTATACTGTATTTGCATATTCATCTAGGTAAGGATCACTTTTTATTCATTTGCATTCTTGGCATGTAATGAATTATACATATATAAAATGAAATCTGCAGTCCATCAAACTCTATTGTATTTGTGGTATTTTCTGTTTCGACGGCTGATGAAAGGTGGCCCAATACTGAAGCTCCCTATCCAAAAGCAATGTGCTCACAAGCGCTTAGTGCCCCCTATCACTGGCCTCCAGTACTGCAGTCTCTGCCCAGTGCTCAATTTTAGAGGCCAAAGAGAAAAGAATGGAAAGAAATGGGGTATGGTAGTCCAGTGTCAATGTACTCAAGGGAAACAGATGCATTATACAGAGAATGATATCTTTCTAAATGGCTATCCTACACTTGCGGGTGTACAGGAGAAGCCACTCTGATGCTTTAAGAAACCGTTTTCAGGAATCATGTGATTATTCTTGCTATACAGTATGAAGATGGAAGACGGCATTAATATTGCATTATAAGCATTAATAAGCAGTGCCACAGTGAAACAGGGCTGGAAGTTTTTTTTCTAGCTTGGGCAGATATGCACCAACAAAAACAACAAGGGGGTCCTTATCTTTTTGCTGTACATTAATTGTGTTTTCAACATGAAGTCTTGAAGTTTGCCACTAGGCATGTGCAGCTGTAATTCCTGTCTCCGCAACCTTATTTTGTATAAAGATCTTCTGCTTACTCACAGCTGAAGAGCAGTGGTGTAGTCTTAAATCACCACTAAGGTACTGAACAAGAATTATTACACAAATTCACACTCTGTGTGCATGCTGAACTTCTAGTAACACATAATAGGTTATGCATTCAGCTCATTTCTACAAGTATTTCCAATGCGTTTCTCCATCTTTTCAGAATGCTTTACTATACGTGTCTGTCACAGAACTATGATGAGCTGCTTATAGAAAACAGAACTGTGTTCCGGCTTGACTACACCACTGCTGAAGAGGGGGTGAGGGGGACAAATACTGTCACACCCAGTGCTCTGTTCCAAAAACAACTCATTTTAAGAGTGTTCTCAAAAATGTGATCAATGACAATCTAACAACAACAGAGAACAACGAAGTGCAGGTTCAACACGTAACAATGAAAGGTCTCTGAAATGCAGATGGTACGAGGTACCCTTTAAGAGACTGCCTTTGCAATAGCCAAAGCTAGGTTTTCAGATTTGGAACAACAACTATGGCAGCAGTGTGGAGTAGTGGTTAGGGCTCTGGACTCTTGACCGGAGGGTCGTGGGTTCAATCCCCAGTGGGGGACACTGCTGTTGTACCCTTGAGCAAGGTACTTTACCTAGATTGCTCCAGTAAAAACCCAACTGTATAAATCGGTAATTGTATGTAAAAATAATGTGATATCTGAATAATGTATAATGTGATACCTTGTAACAATTGTAAGTCGCCCTGGATAAGGGCGTCTGCTAAGAAATAAATAATAATTATGAATTTTGCAGCCATTCTTTTCTAATGTGCAACAACATTAACAGGGCTACATCAATGCAAACGTGTGTACAAATAATTCATAACACCAACAGTTTATTCATATTGAAAACCAAAAGCTGTTTACTATAATTATATTCGTAAGAGACATTTTGACAAATAACTTCACAGAATAAGCTTTAAATTGTAAAATCAGCTATAAAAAGGCATGTTAAACAACGAATCAGCAGTGGAGGGGGCACATTTATTCTGAATGCTATTTAAAACCTTGTCAAAGCAGTTCCATACAAGTTTAACGGGTCTTTTCTCCATTTAGAAGAGAAAATCTTTCACAGTATGGTTGGCAATGTTTTGAAAATCTGGCACTCTTCACCCTAAACTGAATGCACAATGAAAATGCACTTTATGCAGAGCCTAGGAGAGACACACTTGCAATTGCACTCGGCCTTCTCGTTTATTTCGAAAACATACAGTACATAAGCAGATACATTTTAAGACCAGTTTAGAATACGATAACCTTTTAGATAACGCACCGCCGATCGCAGCCTAAAAGAAAAACGTATTTCAAGTCTGTCTACAATAAAAAGCAAACACAAACACGCAGACGCAGACTGTATTTCTCTCCTCACAAAGTCAATGGGCGGGACTACGGCGCTCAGTTTTCAGCCGGCTGCGGCTGTCACGGCCCTGATCTCGTGCCTCCATTGGCTCCTGTCTGGCGCCACGTCACAATCATGATTAGAATTGATGATCGGACGTTTTGATTTCATTGTCTGGCGCAGGGAGTGTGGAAGAAATCTGCTGAATTCGAGCGTTCGCTTGATTTCTCACGAATTAAGCATTCTCTCAAGGTATTTATCCACACAATTTTCATACTTTTCACCAGGCGTCACTGCTGCTTCCCGGGAAAGGCAAGGGCTGAAACTGCGTCCAAGTCGGAAAGAAAAACCACAAAAGACATTTAAAGAAAAAGTTTAGTTGTATTCAGGCGCATGGCCTCCAGGGCCTGCAATCTATTCGTTTCGGCAGCTCGCCCGGTTTACATCAGTCGAGCTGGCTTTGCAATTTTGAGGAGGTGTCTGCCTTACCACGAGCGATAAGTTTAAAAGTTGAACGCGCCCGTTTCCTGTCGGTGGTTTCTATTCCGGTGATCAGTTTTGCCCTTGCCTTGAACTGGGTGGATATTTTTCTTCTTCCTCACCAAAGCTCTTTGTAATGCAATCAATAGTAAATACAGCAGCCATGCGCAGTGAGGTGACGGTTTTACCATGGGAAAGGATTGCGTAACCCTTTCATTGCCGCAGCTCGTCTGTGTAAACCACACTTTTAACTGTTTTTTTATTTCTTGCGCTTTGGTTTTACTGTTTGTCAATTTGCAGAATAATTGCACGTTAATTCGGTTGTTCACTTTGTCCAATATCTTTTTTTGAAACATATCTGTATTTTGTAATGCCGTTTCTATTGACTAAATTCTGTTTCAGCTACGCAATGCAAACGGCCTTTTGGGTTTTGCACATGATCAGATTAGTACAGTACAGTCAGCATACAGTAAACTTTGGCTAAAACTGTTATGCATTCGTTGTTATATTTGTTGTGTGTTTACTTTAACCATTGCAATAAATAATTACATTTTAAATACACAATCTGGCATGTATGGTCTTTAAGAATCTGGAAGAATATACGTAATTTAAACTGTTATAAATGAGTGTCCCTTTCCTTTTAAAACACTTATAATTAATTAATCAGTTATGTTAATGTTTTGAGAAACATATGTATAAATAATTGCTGCTGTGAGCTGTTGCAGTTGTTCTGCTGTAATTATTTTGTTGGTTTGCTAGCGGTGTTTATTAATTTATAATAATATTTGTTTTATTCTAAGCAGCTGTGTACCACAATATTTTCATTTCACTCTCAGATATGATTCCCGCAGTGTTTACTGCATGATTCCATAGTTTAGCCTTCCGTGCACTGTAGAAATTAGACATTGTTGAGCATCCTATGTTTGTTTACATTCCCAAGATGGCTTAGCTGGAGGCAAACAAGCCTCCTCCTTCCTTTAAAACAGATTCGAAAAAAGAGAGAAACCGTAGGTTAGGGGGCTGGGTGTTTGAAAGATGTTTTTTTTTTTTTTCCTCAAAGAATTCATGTTTCTACGGATTGTTAATATTTTAGTTTATCAATTGGGTTGTATAAACACTGTAAATGGGTGCTAATGCTTTTTAAATTCAATTTATTTACATTGACAACTGGCCCACCTTATATTTTGCTGAAAATCTTTAGGTTTTTCATTTGCTGTTTTTTTTTTTTTTATGAATTCCAGTTATGTAAATATACAACATCCTGGTACCTTTGGTTTAGATCACATGACGTAACTTCTAAAGACCATTGGAGTTGAAACTGGAACACGTTGTAATTAGGTAGCATGAAACAGCAGCAATTTTTAATCAGTAGTGTTGTCTTTTGAAATATAGGCATATATACAGTATTGCTACTGCTAATAGGAGGAATGAACATGGGTTTTATAACCATGGTTAACCTTTAAGTGTGAAAGCTTCATTTTAAACCAGCCTGAGGTCGACCAGTCATTTTGGCTTTTCTCAGTGGTTTGTCATTTAGAGAATACTGTAACTGCAACCTTCAAGTTATGAAACAGTTTGTATTTTCCCATAATATATACATGTACAGTATGTACCAGGGGTGGCCAAAGTTGGCTCTTCAACTCCTGGTCTTTGTTCAAACCCTGTTCTAAATTGTTTAATTGAACTAATTAAACATGCATTCAGACCCTGCAGACTGTGATTGGACACACCTGTATATACAAATACAACATTTACCTGCGTTTGAAAAACAGGGCCGTCATTTGCTTTTGTTCTAAACTATCCTACACTTTTTCAATGAAATGGTTCACCTGGTTTTATTATTTATATTAATCTTTTAGGGTTTTCTGTTTATTTCTATTACATTTTACATTGGCTTCTCCAGCTCTGTTCCATTGCAGTGGTTAGCAATGCATGAAGACACTGCTGAGACTAAATCAGAACATGTTCAGTTTAATGTTATTTAAAATACCATGGATTTAGGATTTTTTTATTTCAATTTACCGTTTAAACATTCGCCTTTACAGCCTTATTTTTTTATGTTACAGAGTTGTTCTTCCTTCACAATAGTCCTTTGTCTTTGTATCCCATCAATTCCAGATTCAGCTTTAATTTAAACCATGTAGAAATCATAAAACTTGGCCAATTACATACACACAGACAACACACACACACACAATGTGTTTGTATTTATTTCCATATTCTTGTCTTCACACTTTTGAAATGGCTGTTTAAATGTCTTCCCCACCATGCTTGCAGTAATTACCTCAATTACCCTGTATCTTGTTTTCCAGAACTAACTGACAAATCCACTTCAGAAATCCAAGGTTACCCAAAAACGCAGAGAGGACGCCCGCTAAAACGAGACACAAATACACCCCCTTCCCCCTTCCAAAAGCGATATCCAGCAAGTTAACAAACCAAATCTCTCTCTCTCTCTCTCTCTCTCTCTCTCTCTCTCTCTCTCTCTCTCTCTCTCTCTCTCTCTCTCTCTCTCTCTCTCTCTCTCTCTCTCTCTCTCTCTATATATATATATATATATATATATATATATATATATATAGGACAGCAGAAAAAATGAAAACAAAAGCAAGAAAAAGAGAACTTCACCTCAATCTTGAATGACCCAGTACAGTAATTGCAACTAGGAGATTAGCTGCTCTTTTGCATGGTAGCAGCAGGACAGGATAGTGTCCAGTCTTTCACATGCCTGTAAACCAGGGAGGCAAGCCTACATTTTAGGGAGGGTCAAGAAACTTGCAGTTCGAGGTCCCAGCCTACTAGCTCAGGAAGGGCCGAGGTAATCACCCGAAACATCCTGGAAATCATTCAAAGAAGCGCAGAAGACAAGAATATGGAAATATGGAAAGACAAAAGGAATATGGAAAATGTAAGTATAACATATTTGACTTGGGAAACGCGTGTAACAATGCAGGTTTTAAATATGCCTATTGAAATCTTGATTGAACCTGCTTCCCAGTCCCTAATCTTTAACCACTAGGCCACGCTGCCTCCCAGTCCCCCAGCTCTAACCACTAGGCCAACAGCTCTGTTTTTTCCAGAAAAACTTGGCTTGGTTGATCCGAATCATAAAGAGATATCTGTCCACTGAGATGCGTGTTTTATTCTTTTTTCTTTTTGGAGACTGAGCGCCAGATAAATATGAAAACACACCACAATGAAAGCATTCGCTTAAATCAGTTATCAAAAGCACACTCAGAAGAGGAGAGGGAATGCAAATCTCCCCAAAAGACCAATAAAATTGCTTCTCTGAGGAATAGTAGGAGCTGGAGTCAACAAACTGGACCTTTTTTTTTTTTCTGAATCATGAAAGTTAAAAACACATAAATAAATAATACTGGCACTCTGACTTTTATCATACTGTACATTAAAAAATAAGCAAGCAAACATCTAAAGAGTTGTCTTGCTGCCAGAACAAGGGGCTAATGCTCATTGGTGGCATTGCATTACATGAACTAGTAGGTGTGACCCTTAATAATTTTGGGTTAAAATGGTGGCAGACCAAGAGTCACGTTGCCCATTGTCTGTCCAAATCTACATTTTTTGCAGACCCGCTTCCCCTTCACAATAACTTTTAATCTTTCCCAAAGTGCTCTTTAAACAAAAGCTCTATGCCATCACAGTTAATCTACTAGGGGTGTATTCTTCTTCTTCTTGTTTAGATTTATTTCGTATCACTTTCTGTTTGAGTCAACACATCCTGGTGGCTTTTTAAAACTCAGAGGCTTAAAGCACCCATGTGTCCCTGAGAGCTCTCTGAAACGTCTATGTTTATGACTTTCTGTTTTCCATTTAGGGTTAGGTTTAGGATTATTTAAATATGTTTTTTTGAAAATACTGTACTATAAAGAAGTGGCCAATGACAAATAAACTGTAGGAATTCTCAGAAGCAGTTAAAACACAATAGTTTTTTGCAAAAGTGTTTGATACTTTCTTGGTAACAGTTTTATTATCCTTTTTTTTTTTTTAAATAGTGCAAATAAGCATTTTAGGCAGGGAATCTGTACATTTGTTTCCTCTAGATGAATCTGCGCTCCGTCTTCACTCTCGAGCAGCAGCGGATTCTGCAGCGGTACTACAACAATGGAATGACCAATCAGAGTAAGAGCTGCTTCCAGCTCATCCTGCAGTGCGCTCAGGAGGCTAAACTGGACTTCAGCGTGGTGCGGGTAAGGGAACCAGGACTGGCTTCAGACCATCTTGGGTATCGCAGGAAATTAACAATCCTCTTCAACACAGCAGTGGCTTGTTACTCTCTGGATCAGTTTCCTATAAGTCACATGATTACACCATTTTATCTGTCATTACCATCTGTTTGCTTACTTCTGCAGACGTGGGTCGGCAACAAAAGACGGAAACTGACCGCCAAGAGTGACCAGAATGGCTCTCCGCACAGCTCGTCCAATCACACTGTGGGTGGCAGCAGTGGCGGTGCGGGAGGAGGGGGTGGGGGTGTGGTGCTGCCAACAGAGCTTCCGGTGCGCAGTGTGGGAAGCAGCTTTCGTGGGGCATCACAGACCCAGCTCCTGCCAGCAGCCTCTTCCTCCTCCAGTAGCATCACTGACCACAGCAACACCACAAACAACAACGGCAGCAGCAGCTGCAGTGATGTCATAGTCACTGGCGTCTACACCCTGGCGAAGTCCTCCAGCCGGGCTGAAACAGCCTCCCAAACCAACAACGTTATGCACAAGACTGTCTCTAAGTGCCGCAGCGAGACTGAACTTCAACCGCCACGTGATCTCCAGCTGAAGACCACCAGCCCAGTGAATTCCTTCAGCAGCAAGGCGGTCTCACTTCCAAGGAAGCCGGCACAGCTCAGCCCCACCAATGCAGTCTACTGCCACGTCAAGAAAAGCTTCCCTGCCGCTGGCACCCAGTCGGTCGAGTCTTTGGGCCTCCCTAGGACAGCTGCTTGGGATAGACAGTACGCGCAACAGCAGTGGCCTTTTCCCTCTGATCAGCAGCCCTCCAACTCAATGTCCAGGATGCGGGACTCTTGCCCAGCCGGGAACGTCAGAATCAAGCAGGTGTTTACCCTGGCCCCTGGGGGGAGCGAGCAACAGCAGCAGCAGCTGTCAAGGGTTTTCGGACAGTCGCTGCCCCCTCAGCAGCAGCACGGCAGGTCCCGGCCGGTGGAGAGCTCTGGCTGCTTCTCTATCGCCATGGAAACTGGTGATGTTGATGATGAGTATGCCAGGGAAGAGGAGTTGGCCAGCATGGGCGCCCAGATACAGATCTGTCCCAGCGGTGTCTTTGATCCTAGTTCTCTGCGGTTGAGGGACAGCCCTGGGGCAATGTCGGCAGGGCGGGGTGGGGGTGGGGCTGGAGCTGGAGGGACACTAGGATCACAGCCGGGCAGCTCAGACTTGTCCTCCACCTCTCTCTACCCTGGCAGCAGGGACTACCAGACGCCGTCAACCTCTTCCCACTACCCTCCTGGCTCGGCTGCAGTCTTCAACAGCGGCAGTGGTGTCAAAGCACGCAGTAACTACCCAGCCAAGTTTCACTCCGCACCTAGCAGCCACAGCTCACCCCAGAGAATGGGCACCTACCAGGTTCGTCTGTCTGATTCTCTAGTTGCTATATATAATGTGACACATGAACCATCCTCCCAATCACTGTGTCCCCTGTATTATGAGTCTACCATAATTTCAGCATCAAAAAGGTAAAAAGAAAATAGCACACTCTACATGATGTGCCTTTAAACTGGAGTGTTTGTAGAATGTATTTTATAAAGAATAATATAAAATGAAAACCTGCTTTTGCCTTCAGCCCCTGTTTCCTGGTTCACTGTCTCTTTTTAGTGCAGAATATAAAGTGCATTATTTAGTAATAACATGTTTTATTGGTGAGTGGAGAAAGAACAGAAAACTGAAACTTTGGGCTTGGTGTGCTGATGTGCAGATAAAAATGCAGAGCAGGAAAGTGTATTTTTCCATGTTGCTTTCCAGTTCACTGCTCAGCTGTAAAAGTCATTGCCTCTTTAGGATGCAATGCAAAGCCCTGGAGCCTTAACCGCATTCACTTGCTAAGCCTAAAAGTCTCAGAAAACTGCTCATTGGATGTTGGGTGGTTCAGGAGGATAGGAGTTTTTCCATGTACCACATATGTGACTGTTGTGCGTTTTTTACAAGTTCTGCAGCTATTGCACCTTTCACCTAGAAATACTACCACTGCCACTACTACGACTACTACCACTCTGGCTACTATTACTATTTATTAGGTGTATTCATCGATTTAAGATGGTTTCCTGAGTTACAACAAAGCTTAAAGGTGTGATTTAAAAAATCCTACTCATGTAAGTACTGTAGTTGGGGGAGCAGGCCTATTGCCTCACAGAATGGCAATGTCAAGTCTTTGAGGACTAACAACAAGGTTTTCTTTCTCATCCACACCACAGAATCCCATATTATGGAAGTAGTAAACGGACGCCAAGCAGGCATTCTATCAAGGTGTTTAATAAGTGCGGGGCACTGCAGTTTTGGTGTTTGCTTTACAGCTGATCCTAATAGCACTCGCTGAAGTTAAGAGCAGTGCATTATAAAGACCTGGGGGTGCTGATTAAACTTACAAAGCTGAGCAAGTTTGAAATATTTTCTATTGCCCCCACCAACCCCCATTTGAGACCAGCATCTTTGGAGACATCATACATAGTATTCATTTTTAAACAGGTCTCAAACGGTGCATGGGTTAATTGATCTGGTTTTCAAAATGTCCCCTGGAGAAAGTCTCTTCCTCTGTCCTCCACCCCGATTTCACCAGGTGCTATAATACTAAAGAATAAACATGACATGACATGACAGGTTTTTGGCCTATTTATGGCTGTGCAAATAACTATAGTTATTAGTCACTTGTTTTTCTTTACAGCCCAGCCGCATAAAACAGGGAATTGATTTGGGTCAGCAAGTGCTGAAATGTATTTATCTATTTATTTAAAAACACATTTGAATCCACCCTTTTATTTTATTTTATTTTTCAGAAATGCTAAAAGAAATGTAATACATAACATAACAAATTACATAACAAAAGTCTTTTTTCCTGTGTCATTTGACTTCTAGTTGTAATGTCTGTCATTAGATTTATTATGTTTTTTTTTTTGTTTTTTTTTTAGTATTTCACTATTGAGTGTTTCATTGTTATGGGTGATATATCTAGGGAATATTGGCTAAACCATTCTTTTTCCTTTTTGAGTTGCAGGCGTCCGGGAACCTACCAGTCCCTTGGATTACAAGTAACTCCAGAAAAAGAACAGTAAGTGTTTGTTTGTGTCTCATTCGTGTTTGATAGCTGCCTGGCAGTGACATGCTGGTGTGATCTGAGAGCAGACCGCACTGGTATAGCAGCTTGCATTGCTATTGTGTTTGATAAACGTCGGTGTGCAATTTCAGACCCCTCCCAAAGCTTCCTATCATCTGCGTGTAACTGGGAGAGACGAGTGAGCTCTGTTACACCGTACCACAGCGTTCAGACTGCAGTTCGTATTAGAATTAAAGCCCTACCCATATGGAAGAGAGAGCTTTAAAAAAAAAGGAAAAAGGCCTTTGATTTACTTTCTTAATTACAAAATTGAGCAAATGTGGAATTTCTTTAATCCGCTCAGTGTTGCACTTTGGTGTAAAGTGAGGTGTTTTTACTTTAACAGGGGTCATGCATTGCACACAGTACCTACTGGTGGCCAAATGATGTCATTGCATTTTTTTGAGAGTTTTAGCACCAGGTATTAGAAACTTGGTTTCACCTTTTAAAAAATAATTGCAGTATTACCCAGTTAAAATTAAACTGATCACTGTATTCTCCAAATCTCTTCAGGGATGAAAATAAGACCCCCATTGCATAGCAGTTTGATCCATTCCTGGATTTACTACTGTGAGTTTTTAATAAGACACACCTGAACTTGTTACCAATATACTGTAGCTAATCCACCTTGTATTAAAACTTGGAATGGGTGACTGCTATGCAATAGGGGTCTTGTTTCCACCCTTGCTTTTGTTTTCTGTGAATAAATGGAGCTTCAAAAGGTTTTGACAAAAAGAAAAAAACCTGACTGTGGAAGGGAAATGTAATGGTTCATACCACTGCACTCTTCATTTTGCTGTAGTCGGGAGCCATACAGCATCTGCAAGCACTATATGTGTCTTGCCTTAAAATGAGAAAGCAAATGGCATTATGGGAGAACTGGAGCCACAACCACACTGCCTTGTAACCGGTTTTGTGTCCTAAAAGGTCACATGATTGAAAATAAAGAAGCAGCAGTTTCAGTTTGATTTGTGGTCAGATACCCTAACACATTGTTTAGCCTTCCAGGAGCCACAGTAGAGTGCATCTGTTCCCATAACCCTGTAAATGGGGACAAGGTGAAATGGTGGATCTGTCCTGTATAAACATCTACTAACAATACGAATGATGATTACAATTATGGAAATTAGATTCAAGACAGCTATCCCATATTCCTGCATGTTATTCGGACGAGTCGGGGTTAAGTTCAGGGGGAAAAAAGCTTTGCTATCTTGGCATGTAGTGATCAGACACTGTGCTTCCCAAAATAGCTCTCTCTTTTTCTATGCGCTCCAGATGAAAGGCAGGGGAGCTGTGCAATCACTCCTCAGCAGCTCTCATTAGTGCGTCCAAGGGCTGCTACCATCAATACATCAATACCAGGCAGCAGCAGTATGCAGCCAGGGCTGGGGTGCAGGCCTGGAATAATCTCGCTGTGAATCAATCTTTTTCTTTCATTCAGTGGTATGATCAGATCTTTTTTTTTATTTTCTAAGCAGATAGCAAAGGCATGAGAAATCAGCTGATGTAAGAAATAACTTGTAGTGTTCTCTCTACATCAGGTGATTCAAAAGATACTTGACAAGATTGTGAATACGTGGTAGGCTATGTGCAATAAATCTTCAAGCTTCAGTTAATAATAGTGATGACACTGTTGAGTCATGGGTGCATTTATATTTCATGTTAAAAGATCTTAAAGCCTGAAAATCATTCAGCATGATCTTCTGATGCTATGACGTGCTTGCAGGTCTTGTGGATTTGCTGCGTTCCTTTGTGGATAATTTTAGCCCAAGAATTCATTGCAGGAAAAAATGGGGTGAAAATTATTTAATAAACAGGTTAAATAATACTCCTGTCTCCCACAGATGATTTGTAAATATATTGCCTTAAGCTTTAAAAATCAAAAGGAAGAATCACGTTAGAATCTAGTAAATATTTCCTGACAAGCTCTTTTTATTTGGAGCTGGTTGGACCAATGGGAGAATGAAACTGTCAAAGCAGACCAGTTATGATAAATGAGTTGCTATCCACGGAGGCTGTAGCAGAGATGCTCGGATATCGATCGCAGCTTGTTTCTCTACAAAAAGGTACACAAGAATGCATGCCTGTGATCGCCTCTGCTGTGACAGGATGAATAAGAAGAAGCTTTCTTTCATGTTTGCAGTGAGTTACAGAGAGGGAGAGGGAGGCTGTCTGGTTTGATGATCAGGGCCATGAAGTCACTTGATATCTGCTCACAGGGGTGACACAGTGTGAGCTTAAGGTCATGCTTGCTCATGTCCGATATAGCGCAACTGAGCTCGATAAGTGTTTGCTTAACATTGCAGTACCAGCAGATCCCCCCCGTTGAGACCGAACAGCTTGCACACTGGGGGGGGGGGGGTGCTGGTGGCTAACGTGCCCTGTAAGTGTGGATTAGGCAGTCAGACAGTGTCTTTCAGCATGCATGCTTCTTGTCAGAGAGACCCTGGCCCTGTGCTGTATCGGGACGTGAGGGTATTCAGACATTCCCTAGTCCAAAGAGAACCTGTGGCAGTGGCAAGACATTTGCAGTTATTAACCCCATGAAAGTGCAGGATTATTGTTCTGTCCACATTGTTAAAAACAAACAAACAAACAAAAAAAAACATTACAAAAATATATTCTTCATGATTAACTTAATAACACACTCCTCTCTCCCCCCAAAACAGAGCTTCCATTGCATAATATATAAATGATAAGTAATGTATTTTATTTTGAGTATTTAGAATAAACATGCTTCTTCATTCCATTCAAATCATTTGACAATGTGACCTCAGCTCTGCCAGCCCCACCTACTCTACCTAGCATTTGGGATTCTCCAGACAAGGTCAAAGACAGATAAAGGGCAGATAAAAAAATTTAAAAAACCTGCTTTCTCTATAACAAACCAAGTACAAATGAAGTCTTATCCAGGATATAATGCCCACTGAAAACACTGGGGGCGCCAGTGTGGAAAGGGTTAAAGTCATGATCTTCCTTCTCTCTTACATGGTTTTAACTCTGAAAAGCTCGTGCCACAACAGTACTTTGAAAGCTAGAAAACGGATCACTGAATTCTTGTATGCTGGGGATCTCGGATCACAGTTTTTTAATTGCTGACTGGGTGTTTTTTTTTTTTCATTTTTTTTTCTTCCAGTTACAAGATCGGACACAGTTCAGTGACCGAGACTTGGCTACGCTGAAGAAATTCTGGGATAATGGAATGACCAGCTTGGGGTCTGTCTGCAGGGAGAAAATCACAGCTGTGGCAACCGAGCTGAACGTGGACTGTGAGATAATCAAGGTGAGGGGTGGGGGGAGGAGGGGGCTTTTTGATTGAGCTGCCTGCTTTGATGAAACCCTCTGAAAATTGAGAGAGACAGACAGCCCAGCCTACACCGGAGGGGGAATCCAGAAATAGATCTGATGTTTCTGTATAATGGGGCGCCGCGTCAGCAGTTGCTTTATATAGAGCGCGAGGGTCAGGGCTCAAGTCATCTGCACTGCTACAAAAAGAAAATGGAATCTCAGAGGGGGAGTCTTGCTAGCACGCTTCGGAAGGAATGGGGCGATTACGTAAGCTGGCCTCATTGACAGAAACAACAGGGAAAAGCAGAGCCGCCTCGCAGGTTGGGATATGGAGCGCCTGTTAATTAAACCTAATAACTGATCAGGTTCCTGTCACCAAACCCATTTCCTATTGTGCTTTATTGAGGAGAATTCCCTCCACTTCCCACACAAAATGCATTTTTGCCTTCGAAATTCCTATTTATTTTTATTTACACGTATTGCCAGAGACAAAACTGCACTACTGTATACAACAAAGGAGACCAGATTGTCTGCAACCACCTTGGACTTGGATCTCGATCTCAGAAGCTAAGCAAGGTGAGGCCTGGTCAGTAATTGGATAGGTGACCTCCAAGGAAACGAATGGGGCTAATCCCCACCCCCACCGCACCAATTTGTGAACAGAATATTCCATTACTGATGACAGAAAATGACATGTTGTTCCGCTGACAATCGCCTAAACACAACAGTGGCTTCTAGTTTTGTCTTTTAACATTTAACGTTTGTAAACCAAATGTGTTTACATTCATGTAACAATATTAATAGGAGAAAGAATAGTGACCCTCGATCACACGGCCCCCTCTTCAACAGCCGTGTTCAGACTTGGGTTAAGTTTATCTAATACTATTTTTAATATTTTTATAAACTACAACAAACCCCCCACTTTTTTTTAGATTTTTTTTTTTCCCTAGACTTTTTCAAAGCGGTTCAAAATGTGGGACATAGTTGGAGTAAGAGAAGTTGCACACATTTTGAAGCGACACACGGTTCAAAATGTATTAGATTATAAAGCAATTCAAATCGTTATTTTAAACAACTGAAATAGAAGCTACTTCAATACAGCAGCTTTCAAAGTGTGCAGTGACATACATATTTGTGACATTCCCCAATACCAGTGTAACAGTTTAAGAGCACTGGGACTTTGCGTTCCAGTAGGAATGTAAGCTGACTGAAACTCAGTTAACAGTATGGGGTGCGTTGTTGGCAGAACGCCCAGCTATCGAGCTGAAGGATTATTTTCTCGGTGAGATTTACAGTATACTGCTGGCGAGGCCCTGCACCTCACCGGTGCCAGTCATGGGACCTGGGGGGTGGGGGTGGGGCGGTAACTATACCTTGAATAATCTATAGATAAGCTCCACAAAGAGACCCAGAGGATATGAACATGCCAAGAGGGACCTGGGAAGAAGGTCTATTACTATTAATGATTAACACACAGCTCTTGAATATGCTACATGAGGAGAGATGTGCAACTTATAAACCCTTTCTAAAGTCCACTGTTTCGTGGGATAGAAATAGCGGGTTCATCCATTCCAGGGGTTGATTACACAGTTGAGATGTTGTTTGAAATTGAGTGTCATTGAGTACACAGGACTGAAGTTCAAGGAAAGACTAGGGTTCAGGTTTTCTGATTTGTTCTGTGCATTGTACTGGTATTCATTCAGATCAATGCACTCTTAATATCTCTGTTGATAAATTAGGGGAAATAAGGTTTTTTCTTGTTCTTCTTGTTGAAGAAGCAAAACAAATGGTAAATGAATTCAGATCTTTGTGAAACCTGACATAATTGTAGATTGAAATGAATTCAAGACACAAGAAAGGTATTTCACAAGTACAAAATCAGTTTGTGATGTATCTATAACATTTGAAAAAATTGAGTTAACCTGCCTGCCCCCCCCCCCCCCCCCCCCCTTTTTATTCATGTTGCCTTCTTGTACTTGTAATGTTAAAATGATGTTTTAACTTTGCCCCTTTTATAGATATCACATCTCTATATAGCTGATCCATGTATTAACTTTTGTACAAGTTAAATGTTTTTGGTCAGATTACCTGATATTGATTAAACTGGGTGTCTGGTTGCAAGTGCCCTTTGGCTTCCAGAACTGTACAGAAAGTGAACGCTGGAATTCATAGATGAACCTGATGAAGTACAGTACTTACTGTACAGTGAACCCAGCTCCCCCTGGTGGGCATGTTGTTTGTTTTCTGAAATGATATACTGTGCTTCTCCTGGTCTTGAAAACGTGCTCCGTCCCCATGGCTTTATGATGAGACCAAATGGGTGGTTAGTATTTGCAGTGCGATGGAATAATACAGTAACAATGCATGGCGCTTGTAAAAAAGCTTTTACAAACAAGTACGTTTAGATTTGAAAGTAGACCACGATTCACTTCCCTGGTGGCTGTACAGTAGCAGTTCCACAGAGATTCTCATAATGACAGAATAATTCCGATTTGTCGTCCATTTGGACCACCAAGATCCGGATTGGATACAAATTAGCTGTGAAAAATCTCCAAGGAGTCATTTTTTTCCCCCCGGTAATCTCTTATCCATTACATCTTCTAGTTCTGCACAACACTGTTCAGTATCTACGCATCAGGAACTTACATAAAACAGTAGCAGGCAGTCTGTCACTTTCCCTGTGCACATTTCCAACGATGATTTAAATTGCACAACTGTGAGAAGTGACTTGTGTAGGACCACCATGTGAGAGATAACATTTCTGAGCTGCAGAGAAGAAAATCGTACAATTCATCTATATACCTGCGTCTTGTCTTGTAATACAAAAAAAAACAAGACAGAATAACAATTAGACAATTGAAATAAAGATGTCTCCTGACAGCAGTTTAAAATAATCAAATTTGAGAGTCTCATCATAGTATCTCATACATTTTAATAATGTCAGGTTTTAATGTCCCAGAATGTTAGTTCTCTGAACATGCTGAAAAACATTTAATTTGTCAATTATACTGGCTGTCTTGACTGCAGTTTGATTAGCAAATACAGCTCTTCTTCCTCTGCGCACCAGCTATGCAGGTGCCAGTATGTGTGGAAGTTGATTTCAAATCAAATATATAAATGTGTAGGAACTCTATTGCAGAGACCTTTAGGTGAAACCTGCTGGCTGCAGGAATGAGAGGTCCTTATCAGTTAAGTGTTGTTCTAAGATACACACATGCAGGTTACCATCGGTGTGCAATTTAAACATAGACTGTAAAAATAGAAATAATATATATAATATTGACGGGTCCCCCTGTCCCCTGTCAACACAGACCTGGATTGGGAACCGCCGCAGGAAGTACCGCCTCATGGGAATTGAGATCCCACCCCCAAAAGGAGGGCCAGCTGACTTCACTGACCAACCAGATCCGGGGTCACCGGGGACGCTGACCCCAGGGGAGCACACACCCAAGACGTCAGACCAGGCGGAGGACAGCGACCACAATGACGAGGTGTCCATCTGTCTGTCTGAAGGTCAGTGTTATTTCCCATCCTTACTCTTGCTTAGTGACTGATGAGATTATTTGTCCATCATGTCCAACCAGTCTTTTCCCACTCCTGCCTGAGTCTTGTATCTCAAGTTCTTTACCTGCACCAGGTATGTAATAATCACATTGAAAACTATGAACTAGATGGATTTTACATTTGCATTATGCTTTTGCATGTATAGACGTTTCGGGTGGTTGTTTGCCTGTGGATTTCTTCACGCTTTTGAGTTGACAAAACCGCTCATGCTCTGTCATTTTGTCATTCATAAAAATAGGCCTTAAAAAATGAAAAAAATAAAATAAAAAGAGACTGCAACCAAACTGCCTTAAAGAAGCTCCTGGGATTGCGTAGAAGAGAGACTGTTCATGTCACTGATGTCCTGTAATCCCTTCCCTCTGTGGGCCAGGGAAAGGACGACCCCCTCTGGCAGGACAGCTTCTGGGGCATTGGCCGCCCCAGCTCTCCTGCTCTGCTCCAGTGTGTCCATATGATGAGAATAACCAGTAACATCCCCTTTCACTCCCCACCTTCCTCTGCGTTTCCTTCTGTGTGGGGCCCAGAGAGAACACAGTTACTGCTGTCCACTTTCTAAACACCCGGCTACATATGATATATATTTTTTATTCATGTTAATTCAGGCATTCTATTAAAACACAAATTGACATTAGAGGGGCTTATTTTTTATTTTTTTTAACAGATGCTAGGCTACTGAATTTCTGTCGATTTTCTGCGTCAGGAAGCATCTCGCTGCGCTGCAGTATAAAATCAATCCACCAATTTGTTTGCATAGAAACATCCAAACATCTATACAAGACAATGCATGTATAGGAAAATAATTCAACATAAATATTGTTGACCATGTCATGTTTTTCACAATCTGGGTTAACTTCCTCCCAGTAAGTCCGAGTTTGGTTAGAAGGTTTCTCTTCTACCCCCTGATGTAGTCAGCTGTCTGCTCCCGGAGCGTTTCTTTTTAGATTGAAGTCTGAGTCATCTTCACCCCCCACCACAACTGAAACTTCACGATTCGAGAGCTCTTGTGTTAACCCCTGTGCAGTTTGTATGACTCAAATCTAGCAGGGTGACGGGAATGAAACGTGCGTGTCAGCTTCGTCTAACAAAGGCCACTCTAAGCCGTGCCCAAGTCCTTTTCAACCAAAGCAAATTAGTAATTAAAAACAGTTTATCAAAGTCTGTTTGTGTTAACAGTGCAGGCTTTCTGCTATGCTGGTGACTGGTGAAACTCCAGACAGGTGCCTGAGGCATAGGGATATATACCCCTCTACAACCCAGGGTATGGGGCTGCCATGGGCAGCTTTTATGTGCATGTGTATTTCCACAGAAGTGTATGCTACAGGTGACAATCTGTATATTTGAGTGCTACAATTCTAGCACTTGTCAAATAGAGCAGGGATATTGATATAAACAAACTTCGGGGGCTGTTTTAAGGAATGTTTTGCTAGCCCATTTTAAAAATGTATTTTAAACATTCCTTTATTTTCTGTGAATAGTACCTTTTTAAATGGCTGTCAGTGCCACAGCAGTACTGAATGAATCTGTAAGTGAATGCAGTGTTTTCCCACAGACGGGGCGAGTGATGCGTATCAGAGAGAGAGTGGGGAAGATGGAGATGGAGAAACGAATAACGCCGCCTCAGCCGACAATGTGGTACGGGGCTTTTCTTTATTTCTTTTCTTTGAGACGGTCTGCCTATCTGTGTGTGCCTCTTCCAGACTCACGTGTAGGTGAGTGCAGTCTACGTGACATTCGCTTTCATCTGCCCCTCGGCCACCTCTCTTTGAGTCTTCCTGTGTATGTGAGTGTGTGAAAGGTTGTTTTTATCCATGTGAGTATGGATAAAAGGAAACCAAACAAGTGTGTTATCCACGCCCTTTCTTTTTACTAACTTTTATTTATGGAGACAGCATTGAATTATTATTGTAGAATTATTAGTTTTGTTGGAAAAGAAGAGATTATTGCCTGGCCATAAAAAAAATTTGTAAAATTGTACAGGGACTTCCCACATCACATAAAAAGAAATAGATGTATGTTAAATATTTTTTTATGAGTATTTGTTTAAAATTAATTTTTTTGCAGAAAATAGAAATAATAGATGACGATGAAGAAGACGGCGGTACTTCTGATTTCGAGCAAATGCAAACGCTGCTTGAATACAAGGTAAAGTACCCTGGAAGAGGGGGCGATGGTAATGAACTGTGGGATTGAAGCTGGGCACTGAAGCACTCTGCTCAGAATTAAGCAGGAGCTGCAGACAGAACGCAGCGTTTCTTCTCGGCGGACTGGCCTGTGTAAATATTCACAGCATCGAACTGTTTACACTGCGGCAGCGCTGGCTGGAGATCTGAACTTTTAATGTGACGAGATTGGCAATTAGAGTGAGGGGGCTATTTATTCATTTTAGAAATTATTTTCTCTGCTATTTAGTACAACAGGGTACAGTAAGATCATATTAGGATTTACGTGGCTGAATTAAGTTTCAGATCTAGAATGTCTTGGTCTAGAATTCAGATCTAGAATTCAGATCTAGAATTCCTTGTTTCCAGTCCTGTTATAACAAGCGTTTAACAGATTTTAACAGATAAACATAATTTAAAAAAAAAAAAAAAAAAAACCTAAAACAAACCAAAAAATAGTAACCAATGTTTATCCTATAAATGCCAAAAGAACACAGAGAGAAGAATGTTCACTAGAATGTTCATGGTGCAGTTTACTGTATTTTGTTTGCAATACATGTACTGTGATTCTCATGTCTGCTGTTGTTTGATTTGAACAGTTTACAGGATGCCTTATAACGCATACAAACTCCAGAACTATACTTTTGGTATATAAAGTATTTTAAAAAACACCATATTTTGATCATTTCCATCTAAAAACCATCTAAAAACTGATGAAGGCAATGGCCTACCTATTGCCAATAAAAGTATACCAGAAAGTGACCTGTGCCACCTACAGAACCTTAGTTTATTAAAAGTTAAAAGGTTAAATACATGTAGTTAGGCATATTGCTGGCATAGGATCAGACAGCCAGTGGCTGTGGGGGAGCCCACAGTACTCTAGCTCCATTCCTGCTTAGCTGCTCTAGGCAACAGCAGTTAAAATTGGGCTGTAAATCTGTTTAAAGAGGATTTCCTAGTTTTTAACAAGATCAGATGGGATCTGAAGAAAACTGCCTTTCCCAGCACAAAGTCCAGTGAATGATAATATATATATAGCCCCAGGACACTAAACCCCAAGAGGAACCAGTGGGTGTGGTTCCCAGGGTTCTCTGAGCTTTAGCTGTGCCAGGTTGTGCACAGAACATAATTCTACATTCCTTCTATGGGCTTTTCTCCAGAAACAGAGAAATGTCTTTTTATATACATACTCACATAAGTCACAGTTGAGAACCGTTCATCCAATTGCGATTGAAAAAAGAAAAAAAACATTTAATTACAACACTACAGATTTGTTTTAGCAAGTTTAAACCCCTGCTTCCTGTGCTGTAGGTCCTCGGTCAAATAAGAATTAGACAACCGCCCATGTAACCTCTGCTTTTTTGTAAAAGCAAAATTGTACACCATGGTTGAAAGCATGAGAATAAACGCTCATTTTACTCTTGCATTTCCTGGATTATATGGGCAGGTAAACTCTGTATGTATTGGCTCTGCTCACCCTTGCTGTCCAAAGGCCAATGTGTGTAGGGTGGAGGATGATGTTTCAGATGTCTGTAGCTAATGGCAGAATCGAATAGCTGGCTTATTGTATTCTTGTGTGTACAGGAGGGGACTGATGTGACCTTTTGCTAAATGTCACAAAACCCCGAGTTCTGCATCTCCTGGGTTTGATGGTGTGGCACTGTATGATCTTTTCATTTGACTGCAAATAGGATCGCTTTTTTTTTTTTTTCAAAAAGCAGACTGAAAACGTGTCGTGAGATCTATAAAAACAGATGTTCATGCCGTCCTACTGCAGTATTATAAATAATGCTCTTTATAGAAATGCACCCTACAAGGAACAGAGGAAAATAGAAATGCGGCATCAGGCAGTGGAATTATTTGGAAGACTTTGATGTGAAACCTGTAATCCATACTGACTCAAAGTTTACATGCTGTCTGACAAGAGCATGGTACCCCAATGATATCCATAATAATGATGAACAGCTGGAGTACCTTGGTATCTGTAACCTCATCCTCACTTAAAATAGGCAGAAGACTGAAATAAGCAAGATTTTGAAATGTTATCTGTGAACTGTTGGGTGGGATATTTTTAAGTAAGTTGTATTTACTTCTTTTCTTTTGTTCCTTTTGTTTTATCAGCATGATGAAGTCCAGTACCTTGAGCAAGAGCTAGAGAACCAAAAACAAAGATACTACGATCTCCAGACATTTACCAGGAACTTCATAGCCGCTGTGAAGTCAAACGACACAGAACAGCAACAGGTGAGGCTTGGCTGATTCCTATTGACATGAAGAAGCACCACAGTTTCTTATTTTTCTCCCGTTCTGATACTTGTGACATGCATTCACTTCTCATGGGATTGCTGCGCAGCGCACAGCGTCCCTGGTGGTAGATGTTGTAACTGGAATTTCTAAAGTAGTGCCATTAGGTGGGGCAAATATTCCAATTGCAGCCAATGTCTTGAAGTCTCATTTTCTACACACAACGGAGACCTTCCCTGCAGTGTTTGTGATCGTGTGGCCTGTCTGTTTCCACAGGCGCTGCTGTTGAGTTTACCTCAAGAAGTAGAAGGAGAATGGGACTTCAGCCATGTATCTTCAGAGCAGAGTGAACCCATGGTAATGATCCAAACTTATTCCTCTGTATCAGAGGAGAAAGGTGCTGCAGACACGTGACGTTGCCAACCAGACCCTTCTAGGCACTGCTGCCTTCTCAGTGTTGCAAGAGTAACTGTTTTATGGGAATGCCTTTTTTTTATTGCATATGACTGCCTTGTTCAAGGAAATGATAAATAAAAAATAGATACTTCACAGCAATGGCTTTTGTTTTGTTTCTTCTATTGCTTGTATGACCAATGTGACCTTAAAGAGTAAGTACAGGGTTATAGAGATACGTCCCCACGTGTTGCTACCACTGTTTAAGTGTGATGTCTAGTACCATACTAGGTTAAAGAAAGCTCTGTTTGCATGTATTGCTTTCACGAACACTGTTGCACTTCCTAGATCATTCCCCCTGCGGAGTGAAATTCTGTCATTAACCAACCAGCTGTTTCCCCAAATAACAGCCAGTAACTTGCTGAAGACTGAGGTGAAATGAAGTATAACAGACTACCTGGAAGGAAGGCTGCAAACTATGTGCTGCTTTACCCTGCTGTAGAACCAGATACTTATTTTTAATGAAAATGTTTAGTTATAATGGACTGAGCCGTTGCTGCAGATTTACATCACACGGCTTAAGAATTAAAATTCTCTGAAATGAACATTGTAAGAACCAATCCATGAGATCCATGATAATTCAACCAATTTAATAACGCCCGTTGATTCAGTATTAACCTCGTTGCAACACTCTCTTTATTTCTGTGCTTATATAAACACTGTACCTCTCCAAAACACACTTCTGCAACTGGTACACTACATCATGTTCAGTGCTTCTAGTACTTTTGCTGTGACCTTCTAATGAAAGCCCTTTTCAAGAGGCTATCTGCTACTCGTAATACAAATTGACTTGGGTAAGGGAGAGCTACGTGACCCTGGACTGTGTGGAAAGAAAGAAAAAACAAAAGGTGAGTCACTATGAAAGGTACTGGTGCAAGCCTCTTAAAGTACATTGGTAAAGATGGTTGCGTGGGAGGGCTAAGCTTCCTGGAGTGCAAGTTTTTGCTTTCGTGTCTTCTGAAGGATAAAAAGCAGTCGTCATTCAAATTGGCCAACCTGTGCCCATTACAACACTCTCTCTGTGACTTATTGACCTACAGGAGCTCCACTGTACTGCATCCTAAATATCCATCGGCTCATAATGCTAGCAAGACCTTCTTTGTACATTTATTTACAAGCTGACAATTCTATGTGCTAGACCACAGAGGAGGATGTTTCTAGATTAGAATACAGTACCATTCTTTGTACAGTAGACAAGAGCATATTGTACTCCAGGAGCCATTGAGTTATGTTTTTTTAACTTGCTGTGCATTCACAGGACCACCCCACTTTGTGACAGTGTGTTCGGCTCAATAAGGGATACAAAAACATCATCATATTATCAATAAGGTACAGGGCCAAGATCGATATCCAAGATAGCTCTGGTTTTTACTGGTCTGCAAAGGGTTTGAAATGCTCTTGACCGGTCCTCAGTTATTACCATCTCTAATTCATTCAGGGCAGTTAGGAAATCAAATCTGGAAGGCTGTTCTCTGCAATGGCCTACAGAGTCATTACTTGGGGAAACTCCAGTAATTTGTACACTGGTATTATCATCTTTATGTCAGTCTGTCAGAGACTTAAAACAAATACATTTGTTTTATAAGGGGCAGCCAAATGATATAAAAAAAAGTTTTCTACAGGTAGAAGGAGTAAGTAAGGAGTAAGGCAACCACTGTTAAATTAAGGGAATGCGCACAGCACAGTTTAATGAACTGGGCCAAGTCTGAACTGTGCTGAGAGTGGAAGTTCTGAAGGCCAGTTCAGAGGCAAACTGCTTCGAAAGTGTTGGTATTTTGTTAAGCCTCTGAAATACTTTTATATGCACGGTTAAAGAACACACTGTAGTCAGATCGCTTTGGGGTTCACAGAGTGAGGAGCCAGCTGTGTGCTGTTCACCGCACAGTGAAGAGATGCCAGCCATGGCCTTGGGATCAGCCATGGTCTCTGAACAGCGGGCTTTTCATGTAAGTGAACAGCCATTGTACCTGAAGGGCCTTCGCTGCTAAATGAATTCAGTAAGATGCAACATTGGTCTTTACAATGCTTTACCATGGCTTCACTATGCTTTAGTACACTGCTATGCTTTTACTAGGGGACACCTTGATCAGGGTTTTCCTTTGGAGGTAATTAACATGTCAATATGAAGTGGATGTGCATACAAGAGAGACCATGTGTGACAAACGTGTGATTATGGCACCCCGATCTCAGCTGGATATTTTCTGGCTAATTCATTTGAAATACATATTTACACAGCTTTTTTCTTTACCCCAGGGACCCTGCTGATAAGGGGTCATATTTAGAAGCAAGTGCAAAGACACATGTCTGTAAAACCACCAAGAAACAGCTTAGTTGCATGAATAAACTGTTCAATTTCAGTTTTGCACCATTTCAATGCACGCTAATAAACAGTCAAATTCAAAACCTTTTTGGAAGGTGTATATTTATTGACAGATAGACAGTGAACAGGAAAAAGTGCTTTGGTGCAAAATGTACGTACCTTGACATGCAAAATAAGAGTCTGGTCCTGTTGGTCGTGTTTTAAAGCTCTTTGTGTATTATTGAAATGTCATGTTGTCAGTAATTCAATTTTGGTTTTAATTGTAACAAAAACTAAAGCATGGTTTTAACAAAGAAATATAAGAATTTGATCTATTGTAAATGTTGTTATTGGATGGTAGTATATATTGAAATTTAAAGGGATTTGGGGTAGTGAGTTGGGGAAGCATTTTAGCATTTTAGCATTGCTCAGGCTTCCAGAGGGTCTCCTCCAACGCAATTCTAGCTGGAATAGTTAGTAAGCATAGCACATAATGATGGAGAGAATCATACGGAACTGAAATCCAGCTAGATGTAGTATTTTAACATGTTCTTCTGGAATGTGTTTGTTTTGTAATGTTTCTGGGCAGTCTGTGGGCTTCTGGTCAGCTGTCAATTAACAAATCCACCCACACCAAAGGGTGTCCATAGCAACACACAGGAACATGTCTCTGATGCATTACTACTAATACAAAAAGAAACGACTACATAATGTTCCGATTCATAGCAGCAAATCTATGTTTTATTTCTGTGTGTTTTGTATTTTATAGCTGTTTCAAATAATTGAATATAATGCAGCATATTGAAACCGTAACCTACTGATTTTTCTTTAGTTTTTAGTAAATGTCTGCAAAATAGTAAAAATGTACCATGAAAAAACTGTTACACTGCAGCCCTTTACTCTGTAATTTTACAGCATTTGTTTTTAACAGTGACTATCATTTGTCCATATTCCCCTAATGTTAACAGAAGAGAAACTGTACAAATGGGACTTTCTTTGTGTGTTCGCTACCCTTTTGAAATGAATAAATAATGTATACCACAGCAGTTAGCTGATACTGGACTTCCCCTTTCCATTAGAAGGGTGGGTGGGGGGATTCTGCATGCAATTCACAGCTGCAGTTGGTCAACTGCCTGGTCACTAATGGCTTGGATCCAATGGCTGTTTTTTCCCCCTCAGGTGTATTATTATTATTATTTGTTTATTTAGCAGACGCCATTATCCAAGGCGACTTATAGAGACTAGGGTGTGTGAACTATGCATCAGCTGCAGAGTCACTTACAATTACGTCTCACCCGAAAGACGGAGCACAAGGAGGTTAAGTGACTTGCTCAGGGTCACACAATGAGTCAGTGGCTGAGGTGGGATTTGAACAGGGGACCTCCTGGTTACAAGCCCGTTTCTTTAACCACTGGACCACACAGCCTCCCAGTAGCTCAATGGGGTAGTATAACATGGTTTGTTCCGATTCCATTACAGCACCTCTAATGTGTTTAAAATGTTTAATTTCCACCCTTTGAACAGTCCCCCACTGGTCCTGTAAATTACAGGCAACAAGCAAGGGTTTATATTGGCATTATCTGGTTTTTTTTTTGTGGGTCTGTATTCCAAACCTGAGTTCAGGTTTGGAATACAGACCCACAAAATCCATCTGCACCATGAAACCAGTAAAACCCAATCTCATCTCGTCCCAATATCAAACTGGGGCTGCCATCAGTAACTTCCACACCATTTGTGCCAGCCCCCAGTCCATACTGCTGTTTACAGAGTCCCAATTGAACTTCATTTGGTCTTGATCTGCTGCTGATGGAAATTAACAAATTTGATTTGAATTTTCGAAAGGCAGGCTTTATGGCAGTCCAAATATTCCTTTTTTCCAAGCATTAAACCAAGCATTAAGGCCCACGTCTTCTATCCTTCACAGATGCTTATAATATACTGTATATAAATCCATCCATGAGAGGGAGTTTGAGACAGCCTCCTATCCAACTGGGGCTGACTCAAAAAGATTTGATCTCGATGTACTGCACTGCTGTATTTAAAAGGAACAACAGGTGTCAGATTAAATATTGATTTCAAATCAAGACAATGTAGTTTGTCTAGCCTTTAGAACAATGACCCCTCAAATGTTTTTTTTCTCTCTCTATCACATATCCTTTGTAACATTAAAGGTACAATAACAAGTCCCTTATTGTTTTACTCTGCGCATATTTTTTGTTTTCCACGCTTTGTTTTTCCTTAGCCATCCCCTGTACAATTGCAAACTCCTTAATTTACATTCATTATTTGCGCATTTTACTAGTGCTGAGGGAAACGGTTATTCGGATGCATTTTCCACAGGTGTGGGTGGTGTTAATTTACAAGCGAAGAAACAGTTGCTTGGATTTGTGATAATTGTTGCTTTTCTTAGACTCTAGAGAACAGCAATCCGCACAAATCAAAGGCGCCGTTAGTTTCAATTCCAATAGCATCAAACTAATAACGTTTTACTTTTAGTATGTTTTAAAGAGACTGTACTGTAAACCCAGCCCCGGTTGCTAATGCTATTTTTACACCAGCAGACTGTTGTTTCCTATATTCCCCTTTACTTGCTTGGGATGGGGAAATCCTCAGCCCAGTGGCGTCACACTGACGTCAGCTTTCGCTTGGTTTCCATGCTTCCCAGGTACAGCGGCGGCCATATTCATAGGGAACCACTAGCTGTGATTGTCAGGCAAGCGAGTCCGACAGATCTATAAACATATTCTTCCAAAACAACCGGACAAACGTGAATTCTGCACCAGCTGGAGAGAAAGGGGCTCCCGGGTAGCACCAAGAAATGATCCTCTGTAGAAGACGACTGTAGTGATAGGATGCCTTTTGCACAGCCGCAGGACCCCTGGCACAAAATGGAGGTGCAAAGTCTTGGAAGTGAGGTATGTATCGCATCTGATGGGTGCATTTAATTTATCACTCTGCCTTTGTTTTGGTCGGAACTGCTCGCGCTTGTTATGTTTCTGAGGTTGAAAGAATATGTACTGGGGTCGAACCGGTGACGTGCATCTTTTTTTAAATTATTTTATATTAATTATTATTGTTATTTGTTTTATAAATGGTCAATTGCAGCTAGTGTGGATGTGTCTAGCTAACTCTCCGTATCCTCTGACACATCTTCACATCTTCCTTCTATATATATATTGTATCTGCTACTATATATATATATATATATATATATATATATATAAGTAGCAGATACAATCTTCGGTATTTAAAATAATGTAACAGGACTGAACAAGTGCATGGTTTACATTAACGTTTTCACGCTATTGTTGGTGATTATATATATATATATATATATATATATATATATATATATATATATATATATATATATATATATATATATATAATATGATGTCTCAAGCAGTAAGCTAGTGTTTGTCTGTTTTAAACAAGATTATCGTTCGCCGTGGCTCAAGAACAGTACGTGTGCCTTTGTTGCTTTTTCTGTATTTAGTATTGTATATACATCGTTTCCCTTGATTTTGAACATATACGTTTCTGAAAGAACAAGTTCAGCGAGAAGTAATTCGTTAGATATTTCTAAGTGGCATGTTTGTGTGGGTCTTCGGTGACAGCGAAGCAGACCGACCATTGATGTGGTTGGTAATGTACTTTAGTAAATAGTTTGTGTTCCTTCTAATTATCCACAGTGACTTGTCGGAAATCTTTGGGTAGTATTTCCTGCCGTAAGTGAACGTACTAGCAAACTAAATCCAAACCGGATTTAACAAAGCAAGACACGGACTGACCGAGACGGTTTGTTGAGACGTGCGCTGCCCACATATACGTTCAATTTTCTACTTCCACGTTGAGCATGGAGGATACTGTTGGAGCATTAAACTGTTTCGGAAATAACCTTTGACTCTTGAGAAATGTAAACAAGGTTAATATGTCAAATAACTTGTCATTTGAATACAAAACGAAATAACAGACTCAATAGACAGTAGACTTCAAATAAACTGTAGTTTACACCACCCACCGGTCTGAATAGAGAGAGAGAGCGAGCGAGCTGTTAGTTCTAGCCAGCATTCGTGCGCGCTATCAGCTCGTTTTATCTTTAATAAAGATACACTATCTGTATTATTGCTGTTTTATCTTAATTGTTAAAGTAATGTGTATTTTGTAGCCAAAAGCATTTTTAATAGGGATCATCAGTACCTACAGCAAATACATATTATTTACAGCAACCATTGTCTGTTTTTTTTTGTCCTGGTCAAGGCCCAAATTATTATTATTATTATTATTATTTATTTCTTAGCAGACGCCCTTATCCAGGGCGACTTACAATTGTTACAAGATATCACATTATACATTATTTCACATTATACAGATATCATATTATTTTACATACAATTACCCATTTTTACAGTTGGGTTTTTACTGGAGCAATCTAGGTAAAGTACCTTGCTCAAGGGTACAACAGCAGTGTCCCCCACTGGGGATTGAACCCACAACCCTCCGGTCAAGAGTCCAGAGCCCTAACCTCTACTCCACACTGCTGCCCAAAGACACCAGACATCCATACACATGCTTTGAGAATGGGCTAAAATCCCGTTAGCATTTGGTGCCTTATGAGATTTGCTTGTGTAAACACCAGTGACTTGTATCCCTACTTACTGCCTGTGGATAGCCACTTTCTTAGAGATGCGTGAAAATTAAATCCAGATCAGTTCTATATCATTTGAGATCTCACAAAAAGACAATTGATGCCCAGATGTCTGACTGATGTTTTTGTCATTTTGAAAAGGCATTATTGTAACTGCAGGTTCGTTTAATTTTAGATAACGATGGAGGCTGCCTCCACAAGCACCTATTAAATTGTAAACCCATTCCATCAACTTTTACCCGATGTTCTGCATATTGCCCTGCATTCAGGATGAACCCTGGACGGTTTCAAAAGCACTGCCTGCTTTTGAAACCGTCCCTCCTTTCTGAGACGGGTGGATGTCTCCTGAAGTTACGTACACTGATTGATTGATTGATTGATTGATTGATTGATTGATTGATGCTTTTGGTGATATTCTAGCTTTCAACAAAATCTGGAAAGCTTCTTTGTTTTCTTATTGCTGTTTTAAATCATGGCTTGTCATCATTTAGCCAGCATTGGTCGACTGCCATTCTGTTCTAGACATGGAAATCTGTCTATTTGCAGGTGATCTATACTGTAAGCCTGGGTCCTGTATAAACACTAAGGCCAATGTCTATATTCCACATGCATGTTTCTATATATTACCACCCCTACATTACAGCATCTCACTTGTATTAGCCTAATGTCATTGAGCTTGCTTGATACGGGCTTAAATGTGTTTTAAGAAAATGATGGAGTCTTTGCATTTAGTAATAAGTATTGGCAACCAAGTACTTTGCTACTGCAGGTTTTTTTGCCCCTTAAAAATAAGCTCAGCTTTCTCATCATGATGTAAATGAGTTGGCTTGAAGGAACTGAATTAGAATTGATCAGAAATATCACTAACATGAATGGGACTGCAGGCATGGTGGCATAGGAATCTACAGTAATAAATCCAAGCAAGATTATCATACGGTACACTGGTTTTTAGAGTTATGTATACAGGGCTACAATATATGTAACTGGTCATTCAGTGGCACATAAAAGCACCAGGGGAATTAAAAAGTGAAAATAGATCGGTACAGGCACCCTGGAACTCAATACAAGTTAATAGGCTATTCCACTGAACAAGAGAGGTAGTTAAAGATGTGATATACTTCAGTACACATTCTTATTAACCCAAAGAGACCAACAATATCAAACGTGATTCTCAAGCTGAATCTCAGTGGGCTACTACTGCTGGGGGCGAGCGCTTGCACTCTAGGAGATGGAGATGGGGATGAATGCTGAGCAGCTGTAATATCAAGATATTGTAATATACTGTAGCAGCCTGCCCAAGGCTCCTCCATTACAGCTTGTGCCTAGGTTAAGTAGGCTATATGTTTGGGAATTCAAACCCGCAGCCTTGAAAATATTGCAAGAATTCAGAGTGTCAATATAATTTGTGTTCTGAACTAGATCATACAGTATTTATTGCACTGTAAGTAGTAAAGACCAAATATAACTTCTCTTTCAGGTCCTGATATACAGTACAAAATATCTATCTATCTATCTATCTATCTATCTATCTATCTATCTATCTATCTATCTAAATAGCCTAGTTTTTATGCAGATTGTTTAAAATAAAGCTTTTTACACATTTATTTTCAAAAATAAATTATAATGATCAAATAGAACCTCTGGGAAAGTAAGCAAGGATTTCATTTGACACGTTTTTTGATATATTGCTGTAATATACTGCTTTTAATATGGTTATATTCTTAATATTTAATATCCAAGGTACTGGATTCTATTCAGGCACATGCGGTATGTGAATAGAGGCAGGCTTTAGCTTCAGGAGAATTTAGATCATACAGTAAAATGTATGCAGTTTTATTCCCAAGAGCTGTAACAACTATAGGTAACCACCAAACCTGTTCAATATTAATGGCTAAGTTCAAATCTGACTAGTAGTGCAGCATGACTGTAAATTGATCCCACCTCTCTATCTGATTTCCACCCATAGCATATTAAAAACTACAAAGAAACATAGTCCCTGGCTTAGGCTAATTGTTGCGTAGAAATGCTTAACGTTTTAACAAGCATGTAAAAATGGAAATGTCTAAAGATTCCGGTAAAACAAGTTGTTAAAGGGTTAGTAATAATTGTTAACTGGGTAGGGAAGAGAGATCTGGGAGTGGTTTGGGTAGTTTTATAATGGGAGGGCACCTTTAGTAACCTCAATTTATAATCTCAAACAAGCCACAGAGCTAAGGCATGTGTGTTTAATATAGCTTCTGAAGTGTGCGGCTTCGTTTTAGTCATTTACAAGTAACTTAAGATATTGTCCCTAATAAATACAGATTGAAGGTGTACATTTAAAATAAATAAATTCAAAAGTATTGCGTGCTCACAGCAGTAGTACTCGGTACTCTGTGTCTGTCAATCCATTTAATTGGCTAGCTACTTTTAATGAAATAAGGACTTGGTTTATTTATGTATATTTTATACAGTATAGAGTCAAGTTCGATATCGTATGTCTTACATGTAAAACACATGTCTAATTTGGACTCTTAAATTGCTGCTATACTATATCGCATTAGAAATGTTTAAAAAGTAGATGCAGTACTGTTAAAATTAATTTAAATGAACAAATAATATTCAGGCATTTGAAAAGTTTTGTGTTAGTACCGCTTCCCCCTCACAAGGGAGGTGTGGGAGAAAGGAATCAACCAAAATGCCACGTAAGGGTTTTAATTGTCAATTCAGCCTTTCATTCTGTTTTGGCCGTGAGAGAGGAGAGCTGTCCTTGAGATCATCAGTTTTATATTTCAAAACCGTTCACATTTATTTTATTACATGTTGAACAGCACCATAAAATAATTTCACATGAAAAAAAACAAAGAATGAAATACCTGCACATTTGTTTTTATTGTTGCAGCTTCAACGTGAATTGTTTTTGCACTGAATTGCAGTCACGACTGGGGCGACTGAATTTATTCAAGGACTCCGGCTGTTGCACCATGAAATAACAGTCGTGGGTGGCAGTCTTGGTTTGAGTAATCTAAAGTTAACTGGAATAGATCTGAAGTGAGGTATCTTTTTATTAATTATTTAGTAATGTAATGTATTCTTTCATGCAGCCAGTGCCTTATCCAAACAAGATAGATGTCTACTAATTTATTAGAAAACAACCCCATCACCAGCCTCCTGTAAATCTCCACCAGTATCCAGTTAGGTCATGTTAAGAATTTTAAAAACAAACAAAATTAAACTGATGCAGTTTAGCTGTTGGCCTAAAAGAGGGGTTACATCCAGGCGTTGTCTTTAAAAGATTAAAATGATGCCTTTTAAGCTACCTAAAGGCTAAAGTGAAAAGGAAGGGCACTGGGTATTTATTAGATTTTACACTTTTACTGTGTACTGCATAGACCTACTGTACCGATTTATATTTTTAC
This sequence comes from Acipenser ruthenus, assembly GCF_902713425.1. Classification (NCBI taxonomy): domain Eukaryota; kingdom Metazoa; phylum Chordata; class Actinopteri; order Acipenseriformes; family Acipenseridae; genus Acipenser; species Acipenser ruthenus. The sequence goes on along the minus strand of NC_081214.1, from coordinate 20,530,778 downwards.
ATAATGTAATGTGTACAGAGAACATAATGTTATTTCAACTCGATTATTTATACATTTAAAATAAATTGAGCATTATAAATGTACGTGTGTGTGATTATTTTTAATTTTTAACCAGGCGACCTGTCTGTCTCCCAAAATGCCTGGTTTAATGAGCGACTACTGTACCGAAAACCTCTGGTGCCTGAAATAGTCAAGGCCAGTTGGTAACAAATGATATAAACGATGTGAGCAATATAGGGTTTAATCTGCAGTACAGTAAGTCATCACTCATCCCGATTCCTTTATACCCAAGGTTTTGTGCAGTAGTCTTGAGCATTACTGATGTCAGCCAGCGTTCTGTTATCAGTGTGTCTCTTTGCTGTGTGTGTTTCACAACGGGTCTTCATGAACATCTCATGTGAGCCACGCAACTCGTCAACACAGTGTGTGATACTGTAGCAGGGTCTCACACAAGCCATTAGAATTGCAGCAAGTTAATTACATCATTGGCAATGCCGCCCTCGTCAGTTGTGTCCTGAAGTTCTGGGAACAGCAGTTCATGATTTAAAAGACAGAAACATGTGGATGAGTGGGAAGGCAGGCCCTCAGCAGACCAGAAACGTCCAAACGTATAATTGCATTATATAGATACATTGTTGTTTTTCTGAAGTAATGTATTGGACTTTGTACTGTTGGCTTTAACCACGCAGTAATGTTGATACAGTATTGCTCTTATTTGTCGTTCCTGTTGCTGGAATAAAAGGATTTCTGCTGGTCTTCTGTAAATGGTCTGGAAGGAAACGCTGTAATTCATAGGTGGAATACAATGTGTTTGTTTTTGAAACTTATTAATTTAGGGGAAATATACTTGGGGGGGGGGGGGAAGGGCAGACGGGGACAATTTTAATATTGTACAGTGGCACATTATATTTATTTATATAATATATATATACACACACACTACCGGTCATAAGTTTTAGAACACCCCCATTTTTCCAGTTTTTATTGAAATTTAAGTAGTTCGAGTCCAGTGAATAATCTGAAATGGTACAAAGGTAAGCGGTAAACTGCCAGAGGTTAAAAAAAAAAGTTTAGGTTACTAAAAACTGAAAAATAATGTACATTTCAAAAATGCCTTTTTCAGGGAACATGTAATGAGTTAACAACTTACAGCTGTTCTGCAGCAATGGAAGTAAATTAAGCCTTGAAAGTTGATGCTAACAATTCCTACAGGTGTCCCAACTTTTGTTGATTACTTACAAACCCTCTGTCTGTATAAAAGCAGTGTTGGAACAGACTGTGTTACTACACCCTCTTAAGCATTATTTGGACAGTATTGTACTGCAGGAATTAGTATATTGCTCTCATAATGGCGAGAAAAAGGCAAATAACAAAGAAAGACAGACCATTATAACCCTTAAAAGTGTAGGTCTTTCCTTTAGAGAAATTGCAAAGAAAGCCAAGGTGTCAATGAGTACAGTTTCCTACACCATCAAAAGGCACTTGGAAACTGGAGGAAACTCTGACAGGAAGAGGTCTGGTAGACCCAAAGCCACAACAGAATCAGAAGACAAGTTTCTGAGAGTCAACAGCTTGCGTGATAGGCGGCTCACAGGACAACAGCTTAACACTGGTCGAAGTAAGCAAGTCTCAGTTTCAACTGTGAAGAGAAGACTTTGAGCTGCAGGTTTGACAGGTCGAGTGGCAGTAAGAAAGCCATTGCTAAGATGGCAAAATAAGAAAAAGAGGCTTGCCTGGGCCATGACCGTATATTCGACGTGTACGGACACCCTGTCGGTGTATACATACATACACAGTTAAAGAAGAACAATTAAACATATAACAACATATAGGTAATCTTAATGTGATGTTATTTCCTTCTGATAAGAAATTTCACATGGCTGTACAACATTGATATGAGGTCTACTATATCATGCCAGCAGATACAAAGCCTTAGACGGTAGTCTATAAAAGGAGTCTGTTTAACAAAACTATACCTTTTTCTCCCCCCCCCCCCCCCCCCCATAGGTCAATGGGCATCAAATCGTGGATGAGCCTATGGAGGAGGGGGAGTCATTCTCTCATTGTGTGAGTACAGAAAATTCTGACATTACTGTATTTCATTTTCTAGAGGTTTGCATCATGGGGAAATTGTGTTGGTTGATAGGTGAACGTATGTGGGATCTGCTAACAAAACAAGAAGCTCTCTTACCTCTTATTGAGCTGAGTGAGACACGCATGCATATTTTTATATTGGCAAGGCCGACTTTTTTTTTTAAGACATTGAGAGGTACGTTCGTTTTCCCAATCCCAGCATTTGTTGGATAATTTTTCTTTCGGGGTGTTTTGGGTTATTTTAGAACGCTTGAAATTCCTGAATCCATCTGTCGGAATAGACTGTGTCAACATCAACCCCAACAGAATTCCGAACAAGCCTTTGAAACTAAGAGCACAGAAACTGAAAAAAACCAAACAGACCGCTTTCTGTCTCTCCAAACCACAAGTCTACGGATTGACATAATACCTCAGGCTTGTTCCCTTCAGATGAGAACATGAAACTGAAGCTGAGCTTTTAACACAACAGCATTGCCAGCTCTCCAGTGTTTGGTCTTGTTTGCAAGAGCTTTGTCAGTGCACAAGCTTCTGATAAATGTCTATCATCAGATTTTCTTTTCATTCTTTTAATAAGTCAATTGCACGATGTAAGTGTACGGTTGACACAGGGAACATTCATTGAATGAAACAATGGGTTTGACCCCAGCATGCTCCGAGTATGATGCTATGTATGATGTGTAAAATAAGAGAAGCTGGTCATTAATGATCTTGTATTACTGTAGCAAACTGAAATGAGTGGTTCTGTAGGTTCTGTTGTGGAGTCCAGTAGCCCCAGTATGAGTCCTGCTTGTATCCTCTGTGGCCAGGATTACATGTTATACTTATTTGAGATACAGGGCTTGAGTGTCACTTGGAAAGTTAGGAGATTAGAACTGCTATTTTAGTTTTTGTTTCCAGGGGATTTTGCTATTGAAGTCTGTAAGGTAAAGCAGGAACAGGAACAGTAATAGTGCTGCGTTTTAATGGTGTTGCTGCTGCTGCTGCTGCTGCTGCTGACTGTGTGCAATGGGAATGTTTGAAGCTTGGGGCTATAATAAATAGAAAGAAAATAATTTTGCTGTAGAGTCGGTAGGGTTTTGCAGTTCTCTTTGAGATGCTAATGTGCTGGCTGTGCTTTAACAAGATGGAAACGAATTAACACCCGTGTAGGAAATAGGGGCGAAATGTTAACAGCCTTCACTGCAAACACAACGAATAATAAAAAAAAATATGCTCTGCAAGGATTCACTTGTTGATACATTAGGTACTGTAGTACTCCACTGTCCCTTGCACAACAATGGGGGTGGGGGTGGGTAAGGGTGTTCTTTAGCATGTCCAATGTCAAGGGGATAATGAGAATCGGAATGTATCGCTGATTGAGAGTAAAAACATCGTAGCTACTGAACAAAAATGATGGATTTGAGCTATGATCTTTTAGGCTTCTTTTATCAATTCTTAAATCAGACATGAGAGGATTCATTGTTTTTTTTGTTTTGCATTTACTTTCTTGTGCTCAGCCAGCGACCATTGGTGGTTTTCTTCCAGCGTTGCCATTCCAGGCGCACCCAGGAGACTGTGAATGCATTGAGGGATGTTGGTAACTTGTGTACCCACTACATACCCCTTGAGAAGTCGCAGAGCTCCTCCTGCTTTTTAATTGTAGTTTCTCACGCAGTTTACACTGCTTGAACACGCAGCCAACTTCTCTAAAGCTAGTTTTATTTATAATGTGTCAGGTATGACTGTGTTCAGAATGGTTTTACTTCTGGTGTTTAAATTAGGAAAGAGGTTTTCTTCATTCCCAAAAATACTGCAGGTTTCAGTATTTCCCCCAATTCCCAGATCTTTCCGACTTTGGAATGCCTGGATCCCATCCCTGAAAAATACAGACGTGTTGGCACACACATGCAAACACCCACAATTGTTTTAATGGGAAACACAAAGATTGGCCCCTTTATATTGTTATATTTATTAATATTATTGTTTTATCTTTCTTGGGTATTTGTGTGTGTGTGTGTGTGTGTGTGTGTATATATATATATATATATATATATATATATATATATATATATATATATATATATATATATATTTATATTTAAACACAAACAGTAAGAGAGGACATTCAGTCTCCATAAGTCCAATGTAGGTCTGCTGGTTAATAATGTAAGAAGCAGATTTACACAAGACTAATCTGATTAAAGGCTCTTTAAAGTTTCATCTCTTTTTTTTTTTCCCTCCCTGCAGAGGTATGGTTTGTTCTGGGATCACATCCTGATTAATTATTCAAGATGATTTTCTTTTTTTTCGCTGGATATCTAGCAGCATACATCTTGTTCTGGACTGGCTGAGCACTCAGTTCATCAATATAGTGATTGTTGGTCAAACACACAGGCCCATCGTGGGCTTGAGAGGCAGAGTCACTGGGGTGCTGTGCGCAGTCTCCAAACATGCACACAATGGAAGTAATTAGGAGATACTGAGGTGAATCAAAGCATGAATACTATATTGGCTGGGCTAGTTAATAAGAAACAGGTGGGTATCCGATGCAATGGTCCACTGTCCTCGGCACAGACTGTTGGGAAGTCCTCTGGCTTTGAGTGTTGTTCTTCACTTTAACCCCAGTTGGAATGAAAACATTTATTATTTTCCCAGTGCTTGAGCTGTACAGCGCTGAGGCGTTCTGACTTTGCCAGCAGGCATGCTGTAGAGTGGAGACACCCATAGATACAGTATCATGTATGCTTCTCATTACATGTATTTATTTATTTTCTCCCATGACTCCTTTGTATTTCTCAGCTAACCTCTGGACAGGCTTTAGTGCTTTTTAAAAATGGGAACTGATTTATTGAGTGTTTGTTGTTTCATTTAGGATGAAGGCACCTTTCAGGAAATCCCCATCACTCACCACGTCAAAGAGGGATGTGAAAAAGCAGCTCCCTCTCAGTTTGAACTTCTTAAAGTCCTGGGCCAGGGGTCATTTGGGAAGGTGAGTCTGTCCACGGAGAGCCTTCTTACATGAGCTTTCCTTTTATACATGACATGAACTTCAGGCTTCAAGAATGACTTCATGTTATTTAAGAATCCCTGTGAGTCGAGTTGTGGGTATGGCACAATAAAAACGAACCCGCTGTGCCAGTAATTTTACAAAGCCACCACCTCTTGATCTTGTGTGGCTCTGTAGAAATATCATTGCAAATGTGTCTGTCGATTTTGTATGTTTACATTTGTACATTTTCTGCTGTAAAACCAGGTTTAGGAATATGTCTCTTATTGAGGCATTTCCCCCTAAAGACACCCACAATGTTTTGTCTTGACAACTTTTGTGGGCTTGAAAACACCAAAGGGGCCTTGAATTTGTGTCTGACCTGACTCTGGGCTATTCGGACATCATAGTGCCCACACATACCACGCCGGAATGCTGATAGATAAAATTGACTGGAATTTGCTCCTGTGTGCATTCCACACACACACACACGCACACACAAAGCAGCATCCCTGTTCTTGAGTAGGTTACATATACTGTACTACAAGCTGGACTTTGTGCCTTCTAATATAATTTAATGAACAGATCATGAACGAGGTTATATGTTGCAATTGGTACCCACAGGCTAAATAATAAGTATAACGACAATTAATAAAACTGCAAATGCAAGCCAGTAAGAGCAAAATTGCTGTTGTAAAGCAGCTAATATAAGCACCCTCTCAAGTATTTAAGCCATTTTAAATTAGTAAAGTTGCTAGTGCTGTATACTCGACTCTTGTACTAGCACTGTTAAAGTGTAACATCATTTGTACTGTTAACTGTTGCTTATTTGTTTTTGGTAGGTCTTTCTGGTGAGAAAGATAATGGGCCCAGATGCAGGGCAGCTTTATGCAATGAAAGTGCTGAAAAAAGCATCGTTAAAAGGTAAGCTGTTCCTGTTTGTGCTTATTGGAGATTTGTTATGCGCTCTCAGTGTTAAGCTGTTCTGAGAAACTGGCTGTATTTTTACTGGACAGAAATATATTGCTGTCTGAGATGAAAACCTAATTTGTCCTGGGGAGAGAGGCTCAGACACGCACATTGTAACTGCAGGCAAAACTCAAATGATGCAACACATTTATACATGAGGGCATTTCCAAGAGGCATTAGAGGCAGGAGGAAAAAGGCTAGTATCAAGGAATGCTGACAAACAAGCAATTTTATACAGTGACGTCGGCCGAGAATCTAATCAAAGCTGGTAGCAGCATGTTCAAGAAAGCAGAACCCTGTGGATTTAATTCATGAGCTGCCTGTCTCGAACAACCACATCCTGGGTACAGATAATGCTTTCAGAGTTCAATGCTGGCTAATATTCTCCAGAAAGGGCCCAGATGTTAAGCTGTGAATAGGGTAGAACCGTGAAGCCTCATCCCTTTGTTTATTAGTTTCTTACTCCTACGCGTCTTGGTGTCACAGTGATTTAGAGCGAAAGGCAAAGAGAAATGAGAGAAATACAAATAAGGCCCAGTAAAAGAAGGCTGATGTCCAGGAGCTAAGGGAAGATGACAGGATCGGTTGTCAGTGTGAACAGCAAGGTGTCTGAAAACAGGTCTTTGATACAGGGCTGGCACCAATTCCATTTGCCTTTCTGACACATTGCATTAGCCAGGTGCAGCAGGGATCGGCACTCTAATAGGGGACAAGGGCATGTATCGCATTTAGATTTTATTCAATTACAGTGATGGAATTGCCTGAGCCTTAAACAGATCAGGTGTCTTACACAAGGACATTCAATTATTTTGTTTTAGGATATTAAAAGCTATGTCTCGGGCACTAACTCTGGCAACCTCCCTTCCATTCTCTCTTCAGTTTTTGTTTCTTTTTTTTTTTAGTTCGGGATCGAGTTCGCACAAAGATGGAACGAGATATATTGGTAGAAGTAAATCATCCTTTTATTGTCAAATTGCACTATGGTAAGTCTATTCCTAAATCTATGCAGTACCTGGGGCCTACTCCTTATTAACCTAGAGTGATCACTTTGAAAATATCTGCTTAAAGAATCAATGGATATATGTTTGTGATTATAGCTGCTTGCTTGCCATGTGGCTGACCGTGTTCTTGCAAGAAATGTCAGGCTTACTTCGTGCTGAATTATGTTGTAAAGTTTCACTCTTGGGTTTTAACTGCCTTTTGGGCAAAGCTCCTTTGTATGTGTCAGAACTGATTACCCCTACCTGGCCCCTTGTCCTCTGAGGTCCTCAGCAGACTGTCACTTTGCTGCGCTGTGGACACAGCTTGCATCTTTCTGTGACATGGACATTTGCCAGCTTCACTTGCAGCAGCAAATTTGCTTTTGCAGAGAGCTTGCATCATTTGAAGCTAATGCAAAAGCCTTATCTTTACGATGCTGCTTAGTTTTTTAATCTAATTTCCCCCAGTCCTTTTTTAGACTGCTCTGCTTAACGGTCCTGATCTGATATTTCTCTTGTAGCAGTTTCTTAGTTATTATGTTGATTGCAAGGCATTCGTAATGGTTTTCATGAAAGAAGGAAATACTAATACTAAGATTCCTGGCGAGTTTATTAAATGTGTTTACTGCCCAACAAACTACAAGTTAAACAGATTGCTGGTATGAAGGTAATGATTTCTGTTTCAGGTTTGTGTATTGAAAACTGTACTGGATAAAAAAAAGCCTGTTTGGGTTGATTTTAATAAATATATGTATGCTTTAAAATGCATTGGAAAGATAATTATGGGTAGGATGGGTTATATGATATAGTATAGCATGGTTAGTTATTGACCGATACAGTGGGACATTGTACCCTGTTTAAACACTCTCTTTTTGAATTGCAGCCTTTCAAACAGAAGGGAAGCTGTACTTAATATTGGATTTTCTCAGGGGGGGAGACGTTTTTACTCGCTTATCCAAAGAGGTAAGCTTTGTTTTTGTTTTTTTCGGTTTAGGACCTCAAACTCAAACCTAGGAACTCAAACATTATGTGGTGTGCCAGTCATGCTGTTATCAAAGAACAACAACTTGGGGCACAGCACCCAGTCTCAGCTGCTACAGATTCTGAAGAGAGTGACAGGATTTCTAAAGTCTCGTAATGTAAGGTTAACATGAAGTGCCCAGTTACAAAGTGCTGCAGTGCAAAATCTGCAAATTATTTACTGAAATTAAACTAACCCTGGAGCTCTATTTAAATAGCACTGTGGTACGGGCATGAAATACCAGAGTCGTGTGAACTGCTGTCTTTTTAGATTCACTTTCGTGGTTTTCCGTCTTAGTCCTCACTTCCTGATGACAACGTTTTAAAAAAAAAAAACTCCCAGTGGCCTCAATAGAGCTCTCATAAACATGTCTAACCTCCAAATACATCTGATTGCAATACGTTTGTTACCATTATCTTGTCTCCCGATAACACTGTGCCCTAGTGGATGTAATTTAATAAAACATTTGTTACTGACCCTGCCAGAGGCAGAAAGTGATGCAGACGTACAGCTACAATAACTTTACACTGTCTAGTGATTCACAGAGCTTGACTGAGGGAACAGACTGGTTTTAAAATGTCACCAGGATATGATGACTGAAACCGAAAACGATACAGCAGGAATCTGAACTACAAGACAAATACATCAGCTTCCACTGGTTTTCCTGACCCCTCACTGAGGGTGGAGCAGCCCTATCTGTATTAAACCAGATTTGTAACTCTATTGGACAGAATATACATTGCTGCTGAACTTAAACAGGAAGTCCCTAATAGAAGAAAACACTCAGGATTTTAAACGATTTATTTTCTGGTTTGAGGTGAAAGGAAAAACTTTAATGAGGGACTTCCCATTTAAGAACCCGTGGTGTGGAAACAAATTGCTTGTCTTTTTTATTTTATTTATTTTTCTGTTATTTGAATTGACTGCAAACAGAGACCGGAGGGTAAATCTATCCAGTTCTTATTAGGTTATGTTTACAGAGGAGGATGTGAAATTCTACCTTGCAGAGCTGGCCCTTGCTTTGGATCATCTGCACAACCTAGGCATTGTTTACAGGGACCTGAAGCCCGAAAAGTAAAGTATTCCTCTTGCTTTGCAACATTACCTTTCAATGCCTTCTTCTGTGCCTCTCTTGAAAGCAATAGAGCAAACACAAAGTAACATTATTTACAGAGATGCATTTTCATGAATTACTTTCTTAAATTAAACCCATATATCAGATGTTATCTATTGCTGTTTTAAAGTAATGCAACGTTTGTATTCATAAGTGAATTTGAAATGAGATTGTTAGAAAACGAGAACATGTTTTGCTGATCATTTATTTTTAGTTAAAACAATATTGCCAACTTGCCAAAAATTTTACACTGTTACAATTTTCCAGATTTAATCAAAATCTTTTGTACTGGGGCTGAAACATCAAACCCAGCTGGACAAACTGCATTTTTCATATGTTGTAAATTGCTAAACAGATTTTTTAAATTAAAGTGATAAATAAATATAATCATTTTTAATTTAATTTAAGCACTGTATAGTTTTTTTTTCATTTGTTTTAACATGTGGGATCATGAGGCTTGTCTTTAACTATGTATATGTTCAGTGCATTTTTAACTACTGCGGTTTCATTGTCAAGCTTTCTGTAAGTACTTCAGAAGTACCCCCAGTGATCTGCTTGGCAGTGTGTCATGTTTTGGCAGTGCCATGTGATTTTGCCATGGCAGGTTGGTGATACTGCTGACCATGTGTTTATGTTCAATGTGTTTATCGTGCGGATGTTATTTGTGTATCTGTATTGGAGAATGTGATTTTAATTTTCAGCATTTTGCTTGATGAAGCAGGACATATCAAGTTAACAGGTATGTATTTATTTATATTTACATATAAACATATTTTTCTAGTGCATGTCACTTGTTGTTTTATTGAGTTTGATAAACACATATTTCACTGCTGTTGGTGCAAAGCCTGTTGATGTAACAGAAAGAGATACCAGCTTAATTTAGTCACACAAGATGCTTTTATTAGTGTTAGTGCTTAAGATGTATTAACTGTATATGAGACTTCTAATCTACTGGTGCATTTCTGTTAAACAGAAACCAAATACTTTATAATTACTGTGTAATGTTTACATTCATTTGGACTGATTGATTAGGCATATCTGCAAGGGCACAGTTAAAATAATAAATACAAATAATAACACCTTGAACTTGCTGTTTAGTTACAGTTCTGCTTCCTAAGACACAGTTATTAAAGGCTTAGGTAGTAGCAGTGCATACAATAAAGTGTGCCATTGTCCCAAGCAGGTTCTAAGAGTGCTAGCCAGCTGGTGTCTCACTGTTCTGTGAGTAGAGTTGACAATAGGATAAACTATGGAAGGAATTCAGTGTGAAACTGAACATGATTATGGGGCAGTGGATCTTTTAAAACACCTCTGTGTGAGCCTCTAAAGCCATTGTGAGGAATGCAGTACTTGTATCTAAATCCCCCTTCCTAGTAAGGTGCGCCCACCACACAAACACACATGCTGCCTGGCTGGCAACATGATGGTGATGAAAGCTAGGTTGTTCCAGCTGTAATCCTCCAATCGGATTGCAGCGTCACAGGGTTTTATCTTAATCCCAGACATGATAGTGCAACCCCTTAATAATATATACAGTAGTATAAACAGGCCCTGCCATGAATCATATTAAAACTAAGCCTGTATGTTTCTTGAGCATCAGCCTTGCCCTGTAGAATTATACAAGTTAAACCAGCTACTAGAAAAAGCAGCGTCATACAGTGTAAAAGTAGTGCTGGTGAGCTTAAATAACTGTGTTGATTTTATTTTTTTTCTCCTTGTTTAGTAACTTATTTGATCATTTAACGCTGTTCTCTGTCGTGTGCAGACTTTGGGCTCAGTAAAGAATCTGTTGACCAGGATAAGAAAGCATACTCATTCTGTGGAACAGTGGAGTACATGGCACCTGAAGTGGTCAACAGACGGGGCCACACACAGAGTGCTGATTGGTGGTCGTTGGGTGTTCTAATGGTAGGTCACGCTGCAGTGCAGTGTGTGGCTTGTTTGTTAGAACCATGGAATTAGCTGTGATAATAATGCCTATTATGGAGTAGACTGTAGAACTGTAAAATCAGCAGTAGCCAATTGCATATCTTTAAAAAGAAGACATAAACCACTCATTGTTGAATTGACGCAGCAATTCCACATCTTGTGGTGTTTATCCCTGTCCATAAGTGTTTTTAGAACAGGTTATAGGGGAAATTCTTCTGTTTGGAGTCCGCCTGTCGGAAGCAAACACAGTTATTATATGCTGTACAGCAGGGGTTAGAGAGGAAGAGCCTTAAGTAAATGGTCAATTTTTTTTTTTCTTTTTTTTTTTTTCAAAATATATATTGGGACCTTAAAGTGGTCTTTTATCTCACAGCATGCAAACTTATTTGTCTGTGTGTGCTTATGAGAAGTGTTCTAATGATTGTGTGTGTGTCTCTCTCTCTCTCTCTCTCTCTCTCTGTGTGTTTAATCCATGCAGTTTGAAATGCTCACTGGTACGCTGCCATTCCAAGGCAAAGACAGGAACGAGACGATGAGCATGATCCTGAAGTAAGTGCTGTCCTCTCACAGGCTCTTCAAGCAAGCAGGGGATCATTTAAGGGCAAGGAAGCAATTTAAAGAACGGAAAAAACAATTCACAAACAACTAGTAATGTTTCGGTTGGCTACCTTAATTCCCATTACAAACAAATAAAAAAGTAATATAATATGTATTTGGTTATAGGTGTCATTCCAATCTTACAATCTCGGTTTTTTTCTTATTTTTTTTATATTAGAGCTAAATTAGGAATGCCGCAGTTTCTAAGTTCTGAAGCTCAAAGTCTTCTTAGAATGCTGTTCAAAAGGAATCCTGCAAATCGATTGGGTGAGTTCTTATTACTTTTTGGTGAATCTGTACATTTAATTGAATGCAAGGATGGAAATAAGACCCGTATTGCATAGCAGTTTCACCTATTCCAGGTTTTAATACGAGCTTGATTGGCCACAGTGTGTAGGTAACAAGGTCAGGGGTGTCTTATTAAACTTATAGTAAAACCAGTAATGGATCAAACTGCTATGCAATGGGAGTCTTATTTCCACCCATGGAATGGTAGAACATAAATAACACATGTCTACTGTTCTGTTTAATACAGGACAAAGATTGGATTTTAGTTGATAAGAGCATTAATAGTCTTCATAATTCTTCCAGGGGCTGGTTCTGACGGCGTGGAAGAAATTAAGAGACATGCCTTCTTTTCAACAATCGACTGGAATGTAAGTTAATTATCTTACGTCAGTTTAGTTACCCCTGCTAAGCAAACAGAAAGAAACCACAGCTACATATAATGATATCACTTGTGATTCTGGACACTGGGTTGTTGAACTGTCCCATGCAAAGCTGTTCACTGACCCAGTAAGTTTGTCTAAAACCAAGTACTGATAATATTTAAAGAATGAAGCAATGTCCTAATGAGGCTGGTCTTCAAGTACGAGCTGGCAGCAACATATCGACCGAACAATCTGTGGTTGTATTACACGTCCTGAACTCCTGGGCATCATTGGGAAACCAGGAAAAATAATACTGTTTTTTTTAAGAGCACTCATGACAGTTGATCTGTCCTAGGGTCTCAAAGGTGGACTTCCGACTGATAAACTTCCGATTCATTTTCATGACCTAATGTTATTTACAGCACGTCATTTCAAAAGTGATACTCAAACTGGTCTTCTTGGAATATCACCATGTGGCTTCAGACTGGTCTGTTAAAAAGCTGGGTTTTTTTATCAATTTGACAGAAACAGCCCAAGCTTTTCTCTTCATATTTTTTTTTATTTTGAAATGCAACACAGCACTTAGACAGAGGGCCAGGTTCAAAAGAGCACACTTAGTGGGCTCTTCATGCAGCTTTTATAAACCTGCTGCACTTTGTTAAGCTTCAAAGAGGAAACCAGGAGCTCTTAACGTTCACAAGGTTAATCTGATCCCCAGAGTACAAATCAACATGCACCAGCAACATGTGCTTCCAGAGCATTCCAGGGTAGCGTTGCATTTCATTTTACAATATTGTTGTGTTTGCTCTGGTTTCAGAAACTGTATCGAGGAGAAATCCAGCCTCCTTTTAAACCTGCTGCAGGAAAACCAGATGACACGTTCTGCTTCGACCCAGAATTTACAGCCAAAACGCCAAAAGGTATCAATGTTTTTAGAATGGGTAAAACATCCCATTGTGTTGTTGATCGCTACTAGTACAGAACTATGCAAACTATATATAGTACAGAATTATTCATTGTACAATATAAGCATCAACCTGAAATGGGGCAAACAAAGGTTTCACAAAGCAGATTTCAAAGATTCAGACACTTCAACAGAGGAATGGTACATCCTTTCTTTCATATCTCCAGTGAAAAGTGAGGTGTAAGATTTCAAAGACCTGTCCTGATTCCAACATCGCCAATAACAAAATATTTATTCATCCTCCCATCAGATTTAAAATCTATTTACTGGCAGTGTGATAATTAAAACTGGTTTATAAATGTCATCCCTCTTCTTTTGGAAGACAAAGGGAAATGAGCCCTCCTCCTCCTTTAATTTAAACATCAAGCATTATCTCCTACATTAGTGTCTCACACTTTAGAGTTTAACACATATCTGGAGAACCAGTTATCCAGTTGTGGGTAAACTTCGTAACATCAGTGTCACAATCTAGAAATACACTGACGTGCATTCATCCATCCTTGCAACCTTATGTCACGTTAAATATTTTACATGCATCTACAGTTATTGAGGGTATAAGAGCCTGGGGATAGACTGTATGGAGGGGTTGGCCTCACTTTAGAAATGTATATCACATTATTACAGGCTCAGGCTGGGAGGTGATCGTGAGCCTAGTTTTTCATCATGCTGATCTCTGATCGTTACAGCTGTGTGTGTTATTGATATTCTTGTTTGCTTTATTGGCAGATTCTCCTGGTGTTCCCCCCAGTGCTAATGCCCACCAGCTGTTCAAAGGCTTTAGCTTTGTGGCCCCTGTCTCATTGGAAGAAAGTAAAGGCTCTTCGCATGTGAATATACTACCTATCGTTCAGGTAAATCCTTACTGTACTGTAAGAGAATTGGTCATTTTGAAAGTGCCAGATGCAAAGCCAGAATTATGATGTTCACAAAACACAGTAAGTTAGTAATTGCATAATTTGTGAACTGGTGGTGGCTTATAGTTCTTTGTGCAACTGAAGAAATGTACTAAGTATGCCTGTGTATTGAGCCCTTAATACAATGAGCATTTCCCTGGACACTGCTGAGCTGCTGTTTGACATTGCAAGTGATATAATTATATGTACGATGGTACACAATGCCATGCACAAAATCAAATTGTCGGTTTGGGCCATTTTAATGACTTAAGTAAGATGCGATCAACATTAATAGTTTGGCATTACTGCGTTCATGGACCTTATTTTTGCTGTATTTGGAGAAAAAAAAATCCTTAACTAAGGACCCTGCCTTTGCTTCACAGCAGATGCATAAAAGCAACGCCCAGTTTGCTGAAATCTACGAACTGAAGGAAGACATCGGCGTGGGCTCTTACTCCATCTGCAAGCGATGCATACACCGAGTCACGAGCATGGAGTTCGCTGTGAAGGTACTGGCCACTGGCTCTGCTTACGGCAGCGTATTACCATCAATGAAAAACATGTATAGATCCATTAGAAAATGGATTTGCTACTGGATTTAGGAAAGATTTGATTTGGAGCACTGATTACATGAAAATATAAAATTAGGATTCCCAATATTCCAAATCTGAATCACAGTAAGTATACAGTAAGCAAAGGCCTTATAGCAGTAGCAGCAACAGTTTTAAAAAGAAACTCCAGAGGGCAGCAACGTCACAGTTGATTCATGAATAGTAATAGTTTCAAGTAGTTATTTAGTTGCAGAAGTCCGGTATTTAACAGTATAGTTCTTGAGCGTTACTTTGCACAGTGATAAGTATGTGCCTTATACTAAACGTGTTCTAATAGGCTAACCTTGTCATATCTTTTCTGGACTTCAGATAATAGACAAGAGCAAGAGAGATCCTTCGGAGGAGATTGAGATTTTAATGCGTTACGGGCAGCATCCGAACATCATCACTCTAAAGGATGTAAGTGGGACTTTATATTGATCTGCTTTATTTAGCATCTTTCCGTAGCAAGAGACTTGACCTATTACTGGCACTGAAACCATCTCATTCTTTTTTTGGTAAATTGTCAACTTACTCCTTGTTATCATTGAATCATACACTGTATATGTGTATCTTCATTGGGTTTGTTTTGCATGTCTATCATAGAAACTTTTATCCTAATGCTCTAAATCTTTCTACGTTCTAGCTTTGCCAAGCATTCAAATATATCGCACTCCTTCCAACTTTTGTTGTAGGTTTATTAAAAATGCCTTTTATTTTCATACTGTACATATCCAACAGTTACAGTAAGTTATCCATGCTCAAGTGTTACTAAGCACACAGTCCGAGTAAGTGTGTGGAAAGTATAATGAGTCGTGCACAGCTGGGTCTGCTGCTGCCTGTTTGAAGGTCCCCCCTCTTGTTTCCTGCAGGTGTATGATGAAGGCCGGTTTGTGTACCTGGTCACAGAACTGATGAAAGGGGGAGAGCTGCTGGATAAGATTCTCCGACAGAAATACTTCTCTGAACGGGAAGCCAGCGCTGTCCTCTATACCATCACTAAAACTGTCGACTACTTGCACTGTCAAGGAGTAAGTCACAGTCCTGTATTAAATCCTTATCCTTCCTGTATTAAAGGACCGCCTTTCTGTAGTGAACAGTGTCAGACTGTAGACTGGAGATAAATCAGTATTATAGATGTATATGTATATTGGAAATGGAGTATTTATGTTGGAGACGTCCATAGTACAGCACATGTGGATCACACAAAATTAAAGCAGACACCATTTCAATACAAACTCAATCTTTATTTGTCATTACAGAACGTCACTAAATATGCCTTTTGAAATTGCCAGTTTGACCTAATTAAACAATTTAAGTTGCCGAGTTATAAAGATCACTTTCTATATAAACTGCGACTGATTTAACGATAAGGTTTTGTGGCACTCAGTAAATACATTAATAAATGAGTGTGTGTCTGACGCAGGTTGTGCACCGGGATCTGAAGCCCAGCAATATTCTGTATATGGAGGATTCTGGGAATCCAGATTCGATTAGGATTTGCGATTTTGGGTTTGCGAAACAGCTGCGTGGAGAGAACGGGCTGCTGCTGACTCCCTGCTATACAGCCAACTTCGTCGCGCCAGAGGTACGTTCAGCAGGGCGTGTGCTCTCGAGGTGATCTAGGAGTGGGTGCCGATGATAACTCTGCTTTGTTTGGGTTTAGGTCCTCATGAGGCAGGGCTACGATGCTGCATGTGATATCTGGAGTCTCGGCGTCCTGTTATACACCATGCTGGCAGGGTACGTAAAGGAAGACTTAAAATACTGTTGTGTGATCCGTTTGTGTATTCAGCAGGTGCTACTAGTTGATATGCAATGGGCATAATGTTTGATGATGAGTGGGGCTTTGTTTTGTTTTTTTTACAAACAAAAAAAATACTGAATGTTTTGTATAATGTAATTTAAAAACTAATATCGCCACATTGTTTAAAATATTTACAATTAAACTGTTTTTCGTTCCTGCAGCTATACCCCTTTTGCCAACGGACCCAATGACACCCCAGAGGAGATCTTGCTGAGAATAGGCAGCGGGAAATTCTCCTTGAGCGGAGGCAACTGGGACACCGTTTCAGACAAATCGAAGGTGAATCAAACTTTTACACACACCATCCCTGTTTGATTGTTTCTGTCAGCTTAATATCTGTTGGTTTTGTTTGTCAGCTTTTGGATGAAACAATCTTCTGCTTGTCGGTTCTGTGATAACTGTGGATTTTTATTCTTTAGTTTATTATTATTATTATTAGTATTATTATTATTATTATTATTATTATTATTATTATTATTATTATTTATTTCTTAGCAGACACCCTTATCCAGGGCGAATTACAATTGTTACAAGAGGCATGCTGGTATCTAGTAATTGTAGGTCAAGTGCTAAACTCAGTTATCATGTCATACAATTATACTGTCCGGACAAGTGGGTATCCATTGAATCCCTTTGCCTGGGCATGAGGTTACAGAGATGCTTCACTCAGTCTCCCTGGTATGATGGAACAGGGCTGCTAGGGATACAGAGCACCACGTTACTAATACCCTACTAATGCACACAATTCTAGAACTCTATTGGTAATATAATGTGGTTAGTGACAATTGGTTTTATTCCTTGGTCATTGCAGGGTTCTGAATTTTAATCGTGATCCTACCTGTGATAATTTTGTTCCAAATTTAGGACTTGTTGTCCCATATGCTTCATGTAGATCCTCACCAGCGATACACTGCAGCGCAAGTGTTAAAACACTCTTGGATAGCATGCAGGGACCAGCTGCCTCATTACCAGCTCAACAGGCACGATGCACCTCACCTGGTCAAGGTAAGCGAGTCTGGACTTCCTTGTACGCATCTGGAATGCAAACTATGAAAAAGTGAAGTGAATTAGAAACTCCAAGTATCGTCACAGCCAGTTAGGTTCAGGTGGAGCGGTCATTATCGCACAGATAGATGCTCTCTAAAAGCTACCGGTACCTTAGAATCTTAACTCTCGTTCTTGGCTGGGGATCTCTGCGATCAGTTATCTAACCGGGAATGATCACAGTGGAACATCAGTGCTTACATACCAGTTGTGTGAGCAAGTCCTCTGGATCTGATAGCAGCTTGTCGTCTTCTTTCTTTGTCTGGACAGGGTGCAATGGCTGCTACATATTCCGCATTGAACCACAAGACGTGCCAGCCAGTGCTTGAACCTGTGGCTGCCTCCAGCTTGGCCCAGCGAAGGGGCATGAAGAAACTAACGTCCACAGACTTGTAGTGAAAATCATCTTTGGGTTGTTTTGGTTTTCTTTATTATGATTATTAATATAATTACCTTACCTTGACCCGCTCGCCTGCCACCTTCTCCCTGTCCCTCCCTCTCCCCTATTGTCTCAGCAACCATCTCTGGCCATGGCACCAGTTTCAGTAACTATTGCAAAATGCCTGTCTGGGTTGCTTTCAAAACTGATAGTTATAATAATAATGATAATGAAGATGCATATTGTGTACTGCAGGAACTAGCATTTCACTAATAGTTCAGAGTCTGTTTACTTGCAGGGGGGGGGATGCACCAACTGTAACGTCCATTCACTGTGACTGGTCACCTTGGAGCTCTTAAACAAATTGTGTATGTCATTTATAAATAAATCCAGAAGTAGAGGAAGCAGCATTTATTAAGATCATAGAGTGGAAGGCATGACTATAAAGACGCCTGTAAACCGGAGCCCTCCATTGTTTCTCAAATTCCTCCTCCCATTGAGATCTTCCAGCTTCATTACGGAACCTGGCATTCATGAATTCCCAGGACTGGTATTAAAAAAGCTACTAAAAGAAAAACATGAATAATTCAGAACTCGTCATCTGGATGAGCTAGAGGTATAAAATATCCATGTTAGCCTTCATATAGATCATGCTGAGAAGACTGTATGGAAGCCAGTCAATTTCCTAGGTGCAGTGTAAGCGGTTTCCAGTTATATTTAAAAGAATGCTTGGTATGGGAATGTTTGAACTATCATGGTAGGTAGTACAACTTGCTGACCACTCTGGAGTGAGGAGTCTTTGGAAGGATAAAGGTCACTAGATGTGGATCACTGAGCAGTGTATAGTAAGCATACCGAGTCTGCTTGGTGAATTATTATTTAGTTATTTTTCTTCATTGATTGTTAAACCGCTTTACAGCTTGGGGTGGGTGAGGCAGACCAAGGTACAAAGCACTGCAGACTTGTGTTTAAGATTTCGTCCAGTTTGGGTGAGAACTGAGAAGGTAGAGTGGTTTTATGGTAACATACTGTATAGAGGGATAAGAGCAAGGAGTGTTTGAATCCCAGCTTGGCCATCAGAATAAAGAATTAATGTGCATTCCGCTGAATGAGTCGGAGTAAGAGGTGTAGATAAGTCGTTTGAACTGTTGTCTCTGTAGTCTGTTGTGTAATAGGTATGTTCAAATGGCAGTTGATGATCCTTTGGCCGTCGTCTCCAGTGTTGAATTCGTAGGTAAGAAGTACAGGAAAAAAAGCTATTGAAATAATTAACCTTCAGCAGCAAGAATACTTCAGATTTCAATCGATGTAGAATTGCACAGTGTGTGTGTGTATGCAGAGGCCAGCAGTGGAAGCTCATACACTTGTGTATATAACACGTAGTGTTGAAAGGCATGCATTCCTCTGTGCTGTCAGCAAAAGGACTTGGGTGGATTTTGTATTGTAGACATGAACAGGATTCTCTTCTGTTACACTTATTTATTTATCCTGTTTTACTAAGTCAGGTCAGCAGTGAGCATTTCGGAATCTGGAAAGGAAAAGCTTATTTGATGTAGAGAAGGGCTCCAGCAATCTGAATATTACGGTTCTTCAGTGAAGCTCCCTAAAGATCACGGGCCGGCTAGCTGATGAAGAATTGACATGGGGTGGGGGGGGGCGGGGCTAATACCGACTGGCTGCTTTGGCTTCATGAATCTCTTCAAAGACATTGTGGAAATTGTATCATATTGTATTTATTTCATTTAATTTTTTTAAGATATTTTTCTTTTAAGGGGTGTATATATTGACATTAAAGATCATTATTGATGTCGTGCTTCCAGACTTTTTTTTTTTTTGTGTGTATTGCCATGTTTATTACACTGCTCCCTCGTTTGAAAGGTCCTGGTATGGCAATGGCTCCCAAGCCATTCCTCTAGATATCGCAAGACAAAGAACACAGTCCCTGACTAGAGTTTTAACAAAGGAAACAGCAACACAAACAACAGTCTGACTAGAGTATTAACAAAGGAGGCACACTGTATCTTTTATATAGTAGAACAGCTTGTAAGATGCTATGCTCATTGCTCCCATTTGCCCGATAATGTAAATACACAAGCACTTGTATTCTCATTATACAGCAGAACACAAATGGCACAATCTCTAAGCTACGGCTCCCGACTACAGAGTTTTTAAAAGGGGAACACTGTATTTGAAATCTGTTGTTAGTGGTTGTACTCTTGTTGTAATTGCAACGCTCTGCCACAAGGTAGCAGTGAGCACTTGTTTTAAAAGAGGGATCATGTGTAATAACTCAATTGTAATGTACAGCTGAAACACCACGTCACTAAAACACATATAAAATTACTTTTTGTTTTTGAATGGATGTCCCCCAGCACTGAAATTCTGAATCTGGTTTCACATGGATTAAGTTGTCAGACAAATTAACTGGGAGTCTATTTAGAGAATTTCTGTCTGTTTTTATCCCGAGCTCAGCTTCCCCTTATTCCCTTGACATTTTAAACAGGCATGCAATGCCAAAGCATGGGGATTCTGAGAAAGGCATTACATGTCAATCTATCCCACACTCAAACTCTCAATGGGACAGACTGAAATATGTGAAAAGGTTAATAATTAACCTGTCAAAATAAGCATTGGTACACAAAATTCTTCTTTCATGTAAAAGTTTACACAAAGAATTAAACAGTATTGCATCAACCCCTGTAAGTCAACAACCAAACATGCAAATTACAGCATACTGTTCACTGTATTGTACTGATTGATATGTCAGAACATTTAAACACGGCATAACCAACCTACTCACGAGTAACCCCAGTCATAGGCTTTTTTCCTCCTAAATTGATACCAGTTGTATGAGTGATAAATATAATGAGGGTGATGATATAACATTATTTTTTAAATCTGGCAACATTGCCAACAACTGGAGTGATTTTACATGGTTGGACTTGATTTTTTAGCGTTAAATACATATTTTTTTTAAAAAAAAGCTTACACCATGTAACTGATTCTTATTAATGAAAATAACATTTTTCTTTGCTAGGTACAAGCACACAGTCACTGGCAATCTCACTGGTTCACTAAAAGGAGCTGTGACAGATATTTGACACTCGCATACACTGAACCATGGTTGGCTTTATTGAACAACAGTGTATGTATAACAAGCAATAAATAACGCACATTAAGACCAGAATAATCACTTGGATTGCGATACTGGGCAAGCCCATTCCATTGCAGAATTGATAGTTCTGCATGTAGAATCTGAATATTGGGTCTGCTTAAAACAGCCCTTACTGTACCGAATCCAACTTAGAGGCAGGCTGGATCCAAAAACACGGAGTTGCTCAATATGTTATTACCAGTTTTCTGTCTCTATTCAGTCAATCTGTCAATTGTAGCAGGAGGACGCTCCTTAGATTTAAAGCACAGATCTACAACATGAGGGTGTTTGTACTTTCATTGCAAATGAATGGCTTTCATTTACATCAATGCACAGCTCTATGGGAGTATTTCAGCCACAATCATGTTTCGCTTTCAACTAAAGCAGAATTCCTTAGTTTTTGTTTAATACATTCTTTCATAGTTTAGGAGTTCAGTGCATTGTAATTCGGGCATAGTCCAGCTTGTTTTTAAGGAGTGGAAATATTTGCCTTTTAGATTGGCAAGCAGGTTTAATTGAGTCACGGTATAGTTTAGCTGCTGAAAACTTGTTTAACCACTAGAGGACACTAGCGTACTGCAGAAGTGCTCACTGTGAGGCAGCATCACAGCACATTGCTTGATATTGTCGTCAATTAAATGCACAGGCTATTCAAACTGTGTTGAACGCCTGGTTTGCATGCAGCAGAATTTTGTATTAAACTTCTATCCCTAGTTAAGTGCACTGGTGTTAAAACCCTGAGGATCTGATATGCTCAGTGATATTGCACTGGAATCATGGGAGAACCATTAAATCACATGTGGTGTGACTGGAGACACAGCAACAGAAGGTTTAATTTAATTGGTGATCTATAGTAAACTGAGCATTACAATAGGGGGCGGTTAACCACAGCAATATAGAGGGTAAGAGCCTTCTTTATTTAGAATGGAAGGTGATGGGCATGCCAGCCTGTATATTTTCTCAGATGAGCCTTTGCAACCAATACAGTGGAGGCTGTAAGAGAAACAGAAGAAAAAATATTCACCTCATTATTTTACTCAAATTATTTTTAAAAGATCTGAAATGAGTTTTCTCCTTTCAAACAAATGGGAGAAAAAAAATGCTTTGAGAATAGACCCCACACCATACTATAAAGTTACAGGAAATAAACTGTGAATATAGAATGATTGACAGGTGCTGTTGGTTTAATGCAATCAAAGCTGGCAAATTAAAGGAATTAATTTGTTGTTGTGTAACCAGCTACCCAATAAATAGTCGTCTTGTAAATAAGCTAATACCTTTTTTAATACCACAAGAAATGCACATTTACAACTATTAGATTGAATGAATCAGTTATTCAGTAAGATAAATCTTGTATCTCATATGCGTGTTTAAAGAGCTGTGGGGAGTGGCAAGTTACAAACATGAAGCTTACCAGATAGCACTTAGAACTGGCAGACTTGATTTGAATGGAAGGATTCGTTGCTGTAGCTGCAGGAGCTGCATCAGGCAGGCTGGACGCTGCAGGTTTGCTCTCATGCTGGGCTGCTGCTGGTGGTCTTGCAGCTGTGTGGGTTTCAGTAGAGGCAGTGGGTTTGATCCACAAAGATGCATCAGTACAGACTGTGGGAGCCACAGCTGGTTTAGCTGCAGAGGCTGAAGCTGCATTTGTTGGTGGTGCTGGAGTCCCTGTGATTGGCCCAGTCACTGGTTTGGTTCTGGGCATATCGATCCCTAGCTTGGGAGCTGCAGGGATTTCAGAAGGGGCCATGGAAAGGCTTGGAGGAGGTCCAGCAATGCCTGAGATAGAGGAAGGCACCCCCCCTGAACCCATGGGAGGATACTTTATGCCTTTCATAGTGCAGATAGAGGCAGTGGGAGCTCCAGCTAGGCCTGTGGGGGTTTCAGCCATGCCCAGCACAGAGGAAGGCATGTCCCCTGAAATCTGGACTCTTTTGATTACAGATTTGATTTCCTCAGGTACGGGCTCCGAATGGTTATTCTGGCTCTGGTTCAAGCTTTTTCCGTTGTTAAGAAAAGAGGGCTGCATGGGCTGAGGCTGGGTTGACCCTGATGGTTTGTTTTGTTTCTGGTGGGGAAAAAAGAAAAGAAGATTTCCTTACCGCTCCTTTGCATAGCAGCTTTCTGACAAGTCCTGTGCGGTTTTGCTGTTGAACATTTCTTTTTTCAGACTGTTTTTAATTCTGAATATCAGTTAACTTCCTGTGTTACAGTTTATATGGACCCCAACTTGAGCTTCGCACTTGTGTTCCATGCTGAAACTGTATGGGGTCATGTGCACAGGAAGTGATATGGAGAAAAAAGAGACAACCAAGTACTACAAGCAAACATATTGTGGCAAACTGCACATCAATTAGAGTTAAAATAAAAAAATTAAAACATGGAAAAGATCAAGAGCAAAATGAACAAAAATAAACATGATGGCATGGAGGGATAAAATAAATAATTTCCAGTGTGTAATATAGAATGTATTTCAGTTTTTTTTGACACTGACACTATATCTTACCTTGGACATACGACGCACTTTTTGGACTTCTGGAAATAAAAACAAAACTTTCATTGTTAAATTGTAGTTTAGCAAGGGCACAACCCAAAGAGTTTTCACAGTTTTCCATACTATGATTGTTTTTTGGTCTGGTTAGGTTTTCTTTTTTACAATGTGTTACCATCCTTGCCTATGCTTTCACATGTTATACTGTGCTTTCACCTTGTTGTATGTACAACAGGCTCCTTTTTTATATAATAGTGTGAGACATCCATAAAAAATGAAAGCTACACTGTAATTTTAATGAACAAAGCCCTCGTTAGTGAAATGTTATATATTTCAACCCAACCCATTGTCTTCTGAGACTGCTGTTTTTCTGCCATCAGGTGGTTATGTTTAAAATTACACCTGCTTGTTCCAGCTTCAGTCAACCTGAGTGCCTGAAGTTCACATTATAGGGAACATCCTAAATTGGCATAAATCAAATGATAGTACCTCTGATAACTATGCATACACACAAGAATACTAACAGTGCAATATACTCACTCTGAATCCACCATTAACAAGCTGCATTCATTCATACCTTTCATTGTTTCCTAACACTGCAAAATACTAACAAATTAATTTAGCAGATGACATCATAAAGGCAGTGACAGACAGACAGTCAGCAAAGACCACGGTGACAACAGACTGATACATTGCATCCTTTTGCTGAGCCATTTTATGTAAAAACGATCAATCACATGCTTTGGAATACTGATTCCAAAGACAGTGCCATGACTTAAACTGCAGTGTCCCAGTGTCCTCTTTACTTTTACACTAAAATATAAATCACTTTGTTACAGAGTTTAAAATATGAGAAACTATCTAATGTATTCTTGTATATAATTAAAATGAGTATGCTCCCAGTATTACCTTCCACGGTGGAATTGTATACAGTACAGTATAGATGTTATATTAACTTGATAGTATAGTTTAGGGACAGTGCCTCTTTAAAAAGGCATACATACAGGCTTAAGGAACACAGCCTGACCAGTTTTAAAGGACATCGTTTCATTGGTTTAGATTCATTTGCTGTCTTCGGGGGCCAATGTTTTGGAAACAACTGGGTAAATACAACCTGTTCATGTAGGGCCTGAATCATCCTTCAGTTCCCCTGCCAACATCCCCCCTAAGCCCTTCAAGTATTGTATATTGTGAAAGAAAGGACTGAACCCATGACCCTCTGGTATACAGCACACAGGCAACATCCTTAGAAATACATCTAAATGTACTGGTGACTATGTTTTGCAAATATTTTTTTTTCACCTGATGCATTAGAAAATAGTTAATAGAAGCACATCTTTCCTTATCTCATCTTTGTCATTTGATGAGTTCAGGTCCTCATATAGTATAAAAAAAGAACACACACACACTGCTGCTTTTAGTTTCATAGTTCTGTTTAATTTTACAGCTAAGTGTTTTAAAATACGTGCTACTGGAGAAGACGTCTGTCTGGTCTGGGTGCCGGTCAATCATTGATTTCAGGGACAGTGACTTCATTTCCGAGGAGGCACAGGCACTGGGAAAATTAACATCCCTCCAACACGCAGCAAGAAGGTCCTCTCAGTATCAGCTACCTCCATTTTCTCTTCCTCCTTTTCTTCTTCCTGGACATATATATATATATATATATATATATATACAGTACTGTGCAAAAGTTTTAGGCAGGTGTGAAAAAATGCTGTAAAGTAAGAATGCTTTCAAAAATAGACATGTTAATAGATTATATTTATCAATTAACTAAATGCAAAGTGAGTGAACAGAAGAAAAATCTAAATCAAATCCATATTTGGTGTTACCACCCTTTGCCTTCAAAACAGCATCAATTCTTCTAGGTACACTTGCACAAAGTCAGGGATTTTGTAGGCATATAGTCAGGTGTATGATTAAACAATTATACCAAACAGGTGCTAATGATCATCAATTCAATATGTAGGTTGAAACACAATCATTAACTGAAACAGAAACAGCTGTGTAGGAGGAATAAAACTGGGTGAGGAACAGCCAAACTCAGCTAACAAGGTGAGGTTGCTGAAGAGAGTTTACTGTCAAAAGTCATACACCATGGCAAGACTGAATACAGCAACAAGACACAAGGTAGTTATACTGCATCAGCAAGGTCTCTCCCAGGCAGAAATTTCAAGGCAGACGGGTTTCCAGATGTGCTGTCCAAGCTCTTTTGAAGAAGCACAAAGAAACGGGCAACGTTGAGGACCGTAGACGCAGTGGTCGGCCAAGGAAACTCACTGCAGCAGATGAAAGACACATCATGCTTACTTCCCTTCGCAACTGGAAGATGTCCAGCAGTGCCATCAGCTCAGAATTGGCAGAAAACAGTGGGACCCTGGTACACCCATCTACTGTCCGGAGAAGTCTGGTCAGAAGTGGCCTTCATGGAAGACTTGCGGCCAAAAAGCCATATCTCCGACGTGGAAACAAGGCCAAGCGACTCAACTATGCACGAAAACACAGGAACTGGGGTGCAGAAAAATGGCAGCAGGTGCTCTGGACTGATGAGTCAAAATTTGAAATATTTGGCTGTAGCAGAAGGCAGTTTGTTCGCCGAAGGGCTGGAAAGCGGTACACGAATGAGTGTC
This sequence comes from Acipenser ruthenus, assembly GCF_902713425.1. Classification (NCBI taxonomy): domain Eukaryota; kingdom Metazoa; phylum Chordata; class Actinopteri; order Acipenseriformes; family Acipenseridae; genus Acipenser; species Acipenser ruthenus. The sequence continues at coordinate 20,504,504 of NC_081214.1, read as the reverse complement.
TGCAGGCAACAGTGAAGCATGGTGGAGGTTCCTTGCAAGTCTGGGGCTGCATTTCTGCAAATGGAGTTGGGGATTTGGTCAGAATTAATGGTCTCCGCAATGCTGAGAAGTACAGGCAGATACTTATCCATCATGCAATACCATCAGGGAGGCATCTGATTGGCCCCAAATTTATTCTGCAGCATGACAATGACCCCAAACATACAGCAAAAGTCATTAAGAACTATCTTCAGCGTAAAGAAGAACAAGGAGTCCTGGAAGTGATGGTATGGCCCCCACAGAGCCCTGATCTCAACATCATCGAGTCTGTCTGGGATTACATGAAGAGAGAGAAGCAACTGAGGCTGCCTAAATCCACAGAAGAACTGTAGTTAGTTCTCCAAGATGTTTGGGCCAACCTACCTGCCGAGTTCCTTCAAAAACGGTGTGCAAGTGTACCTAGAAGAACTGATGCTGTTTTGAAGGCAAAGGGTGGTCACACCAAATATTGATTTGATGTAGATTTTTCTTCTATTCAATCACTTTGCATTTTGTTAATTGATAAATATAAACTATTAACATGTCTATTTTTGAAAGCATTCTTACTTTACAGCATTTTTTCACACCTGCCTAAAACTTTTGCACAGTACTGTATATGAACATTGATGTCCTCTTTTTTAAATCAAATTATTAAGCCTGTTTTTATGCCCTGTTTTTATGCTTCAACGGAATTTCAATTGGCTGCAAAAAACATCTCAAAAGTACTTAACTCTACAACGTTAGAGGTTCTGCAGCATTCACAGAACCATCAATCAATTTGTCATGTTCAATTCCACGCAAACATATCATTATTTATTTAATGCTTACTGTATTTCTCTGTAGTTTAGCTATCTGTGCAGTCTATTCATAACTATAAAATCACTCATAGCTCTATTATGAGAAGCGCAAAGGCAGAAACAGGAGAAAATAAACAATATAAAGATACTTAGTTGTAGGAAGAGGCTGTTAAAGTATTGAGTAGTTTCTTTCTAGTTTTTTTTGTTAAAATGATCTTTCAGTTCTAGAGGTGAAGACTCTCTGTGAAACAATAACACATGATATTAAGTATCAATGCACTCCTATCTGATGATGCAGGCTCCGCCTTTGCTCACCTCTTTGTAGATAAACAGCAGGGGGCGCTTACTGGGGGGTCTTCTTATCAGTGGTGGGGGCTTCCTGAAGCGAAGGGGCCATATCAACTTACCGGAGAGCGGAGGTGACAACTGCAGTATGGTGTTCAGATCTAAGACAGAAATGAACAGGATTGTTCAGCAAACTACATCTTACTGATTTAGTGGCTGCTGTATCAACCATGGCTGATCTATAGTTCCACTAGACCATATTTCACACTATGCTCAGTCTAGCCTCCAAACTGCTGCCCTTGTTCATAGATCTCAACCCTAATACTACTCCATCTGTACAGTGTTTTGTTACAACCAGTAGCTAAATATAAATACCTCCTGTAGATTAAATCATTTTCATCTTCATTGACTAATTTGGCCAAAATGTTTGTAAAAAGTATATAATCTGTATTAATAAGTGAGATAGGTCTCTTATTTTATTGCCCACCTGGAGATTTCTATTAGATTATCTATCCTCTTTATAATTTATTGATAGAAATATACTATAGGCGTAATTTAGTGAGACTAAACAGACTGCAATCTGATTGGCTGGACCTTTCACATTCCTTCCCTGCGATGTAGTCAAACATCCCACATTCCCTGTTGCCGGGAATATTCATCACAAAGGTCTTTAGGGATCCTCGTCCCCTGTGTTTATGTCTTCGATTATGTCATTTTTTTTACGCTACCCACTTATAAGCATTTTGTATCCTCCCTGTATTGTATAATTCTTCATAGTTTATTTCCAGTTTTACATCAATAAGATTTTTTGTTTAGTTTTTGCAAACGTCGTGTTCTCGGGGCACAGTGAACCACATGAAGCACACCATGCACATAGCCTGCACACACACACACATACATTGTTCGCTGCTGATCTGTGAAGAGGGAGTTACTTCTGTAAAGAGGAAGTCCTCAGTATTGAGAGGCTCAGGTATGTCACAATGCAAAGATCCCTTCTCCCCTTCGGGATCTACTAGGATCTCCTCTCCTCGGCTCCATGCTGTCACATCCTCAGGTTCTGGTACCAGAAGTGTTGGTGGGCTTTCCTTCCCACTACAAAGCAGTCAAATTTACATTATTATACAAAAGAATAACTAAAATAAACAGCTTTATTTTCTTGTGTGTTTCTCAAAATACTTCAGTTGTTACCTTTTATCATCATGTTTAGAATTTCATATCAGTATGACAGCATGAGTATTTACAACAAAAATATATTTCTAAAATAGTCAATACTGTTGTTCGTTTCCAGACCACTTTTTTAAATTCTTTAAAACAAAATATGAATAACTCATGAGCTTTATGAATAGGTCCCTGTGACAGGAATGATGAGTGGTGACGTCACGGCAGAAGCAGGAAGGAAACTGACACCAGGGAAGTACTGCAGTTAAGGCGGCGTTTGCCGTTTTTATTAAGCAAATAATAAAACAAATAAAATATTTAAACAGAAACACTTGCTCACAGAGCGAAAAACAAAAGGTTTAAACAAAACAAAATCACGAACACAAAAATACATAAACAAAGGTCAGGCTGGGCAGATTGCCTTCACTGTTCCTATGTTTCTTTTATTAAGTTTCGTTTTCGTTTTTACTCGCCATCCTCTGCTCTCGCGTTCCTCCTCTGAACACCCACCACGAGCTAGAGAGCTGCAGGCTTTTTATAACAGGTGACCAACTCCCGATTAGCAACAAATTAAATCACTTAATTAATTCGGGAGATGGCCATCTTCTGCACGAGTTTTTAAATACTGCGTGGATGGGGCTTCCCATCCACGCTACTAAATAATACCTCACACATTCGGCTACGCCGTCCTAAATACAAAACAACCAGCGCTTCACCGTCATATAAATACAATAAATCATAATAAACAAACACAAACTAACACAAGGGCGGAGGGGGAACCCCCGTTCTGAAAATAAATAAACAAATGAATGTACAGGGCACCTCGCCCTGTTACAGTCCCTTTATGTTGTTTTTATAGTATTTTGTTTTAAACCTTGTAAAAACAGTGGAATATTAATTGTAATATTTTCATTTTTTACCTATAAACCAATATTTTGACCCATTATAACTGTGCTGTTATTGTGTATCGAGTGGGAAGCATGGGTACACAATCTTGCATCTGGTATTGTACTTACTCATTCAGCTCAGTCATTTTGCTTTTCTGATTCTGGCAGATGGTTAACTGATTTTGTTTTACATCCTTAATTCTGACATCACACAATTGTTTTGTGATGTCATCGTAGACAGAAAAACAGTGTGATTTCTATTACTACTGATGATACATAAACAGTATATATTATATATAATATATCGTATAATAGACCCTGATATTGATGTTATATAGCTATCTGAAATGCATTTGTATTATTAGATAGCTTGCATCAAATGGAAATGGCATAACATTAGTCAGATATAGTGTTTAATTCTTCCTATTGAACTATTATGGGTGGGTCTTGAAAGCAGCCATCACCATCAGGGTAGAGGTGCAGCACTGTTGCTTTGACTTGATCCGCAAAGATGCTTAGGCAAATTAGGGCATTCGTTTGTACTTCCAGAGTCATCAAGGGACCCAGGGTACACCAGGAGAACATGCCCTTCTTCAGAGCAATGCCAAAACAACTTGGTAGAAAAGCCCTAATAAAGTGTCCAGGCAGTATACCTAAGACCACCATAGTGTGAACTCTTGAGATTGAAGACCAGCAACAAGACAATAGGTTTCCAGCACAAGAGAAGAAAGGACAGTTACAATGTTGTTATTGCTAAAAAATAAAATGTTAAGGAAGTTGATTTTAAATCATACTTATTACTGCTTTAATAAAGAATATAGTGATTTAGTATAATGCATCCCTCAAACTCAGCTGTTGTCATTTCAATATACACTAGAGCCGACACAGCAGGTTTGATGTCATTGCGGAGAAGTAAACATCTTTTAATTAGATTCTTTGTTTTGTACTTGTAATATTAAGTACTTTTTCAAACACCCAAGCTCCCCAAACCTGTGCTATTTCCAGAACTCACTTTTAGGGTGAATCCATGCTCAGGTGTGAATTTATTTACTTTAATTAATCGCTAGCCCCCGAAGTAAGCCAATTAGTGTGCCGCACTTAATGAAGTCATTAGCTGTCAGATTAGCTTTTCGAAAGGCTTGTCACTAGTACAGGAACAGGCACAACACTTGGCTAATAAAACTAGCAGAATTAATGGACTGAGCAGCATAGATAATGAGTTAATGTGGAACATATAGGACAGAGACAGATCAACCTGCACTCTCAAATGAAGATATCATTGAGGTAGTCATTTAGTTAAGAAAGAAAAAAAAAATCTCCTTCGCATCTTAAGTACTGCCTTTTCTCTCGCTGTTAGGCATTTGTCAGGCCTTAAGTGGGGAATGTTCACTTTGTTTTTGGTCCAAGGCCTTTTACTGCAGTAAGCTACCGTTGATGCTTTTTGAAATCGGTTTTATACACATTTCCGTTTATGCTCTGTATTTTTGTTCTACAATCCTTCCTCAGCTTCTCATTTTAAGAGTCAGATACAATTTTGCTATGTACCCAGAAAAGGTGAGAGGTTGTGAGTGACCTACTCATAGCAACCAGAAAACTACTGCCATTCTGAGTAAAAAAAAAAAAAAAGGCCAGTTGGGTTTTTCTTTGCTATGCTTATGGCACCGAAAGTATTACTGCTACTGAGAAATACACAAGTAGTAAAAATTGAACTAAGCATTAGTATTAGTGGTATATATCCGACTTAGTTACTACCTTACCTTCTTGGGTACTATTTAACAGACCTTAATGGCTGCGGTTATTGATGAACACTGTGCAAACTCATCCCTTGCTCGTTACTCAGTTTACAGCAGCTGTCTCCTTTGCTGTACCTATCCCTTCATGATAACATAACAGCAATTGCTTTGATCGCGCCGTACATTAATCAACTGTCAGATGACACCACACAGATACAGATCCCCCTGCCTAAGTTGCTACACACTTGAGTCACATTAGAGAAGATCCCACGCTTCTGCCAACTTTCATTTGTATAATATGTGAGGTATTCTTCTTGTTTAGATTCACTTAGAACAAATGTGGCATTTCATCCATCCATTAGGGGCATATTGTTGCACGGGGGGTTAGATTTATGGTTACACTCTGGTGTACCTGATGTATTTGGGGGTTAGACATGACTGCTATAGCTCTATTGAAGCCACAGCACTAAGTAGCTCTTTAACTGCCTTCAGGACAGGGTGAAGTAAAAGTAGTAAAGACTGCCTGTGGATCCTCTTGTCTCATGATTCCCAGCTGTTGCTGCTACTGTGTTCAATAGTTCAGGAATTACTATGCTAGATATATTAAAATATAGTATCAACATTATATATATATATATATATATATATATATATATATATATATATATATATATATATATATATATATATATATATATATATATATATATATATATTTTAAACAGGTTATTTGTTCCATATTTATATGTATATCGTATTGTTGTTGACACTTTTTTATTGTTCCATATGTGCATCATATTATTCTTCCATATGGTGACTGCACATCAACATTTAAGAATAAGTTGTTTGAGATATACAAAAATTACCCAAATTAGTTTTATTGCTAATAGAACGGTAGACATATATCTGAAATAATATCAAAAATATGAGGGCAAGCAAGGTTTAAATTGGTCACAGGCGCATACCAACGTTTCTTCATGCATGTTTCTCCCAAGTAGATGGAATGTTCTGGCATGCTGAAAATTATGCTGCTTGACAGTCCTTATTCAATTTAGTCCCATATAAATGTTTTTGACACTTTTGAATTGTGTACAATACCCTCAAAATTGGGCTTGTGTTTTACTGTCTGCCCACAGAGTAATAAGAGCCCTGGGTTCTTTACAATGTCTCAAAAAGCTCACTTCCAATTTGTTACGTTCCCCAAACAGCACAATATTAAAACAGTGTATATTAGAATAGGCATTTTGTACGCATATGGAATGTGGTTTAGAGAACTATCGAATGTCTGGCAGCACTGTAGTTTTGGTTGCATTTCGTAACTCTACAAACAATGTACTGTTTCCAACTTTAATCCCATCCAGCACATATATGCAGCCAACCCGACAGAGACATGAAGACCAAAGCTAATCGAAACTGAATGAGGGCTACTGTTGCCTTGACACGACTGCCTGAGAGCTCACTGGTTTCCATACTCATATTTGTCTCTTTATCTGGAATTAAATTGGCCCATCTAGGTTTATTAAGGACCGGGTTGCCGAAAGAGCCACATCTGAATACCGCTGAGCTTGAGGAAGCCTGCTGTTGAAAAGGATTTTACTGAAGCTGATACCTTCCACACTGCTGAGCTATTCAGCCTGCTACCTGTCACACCTAATCCTTCAGCTACAGAAATACATCACTGTACTCGGCAGCATCGCACAGCACTCAAACTATGCTACGCTACGCTGCTTAAATACCTGCTTCCCCTACTGCAGTGTTCTAAACACTGAGCTTCTAGAATACTACATTCCAACACAGGGCTGTGTAATGCACTGACCTTAAATAAAGCAATTAATAAATGTGTTTCAAGGTAACTATATTAAATGTATCTTTTAAAAACATGTCTATAGAAAAACCTCAAAACGTCAACAGTACATCCTATGCTGCCGCAGTCAATTGCTGTGATCACATATTTAATCCACTGTTAGTGTATTGGATTTCTGGCAGTCATACAAACACTAGGTTTCTTTAATAAATACCTTAACTCCTGAGTAATTCTGAGCCTTGACTCGTGTCTTATTCGTAACTACTGCCATGTGTTTGATATTATGGGTAGGGGCCTAAAATACTGTAAGGCATGAACGAATGGAAAAATAACCGAAACAGACTGATGGGGTTTCAAAACTTTATAACAACGTACAGATATTATGGCTCCAGCTGAAACAGAAAACACAGTTTTTATGTGTTTTGCCAGAGGGGAGGGTCAGGTGATTGTATTGGCCTTTTACTTTGAATGCTTAGTCCACCCAACAGCCAAGATGGGAATACACCTCCCCCTGGTGGTTAGAGTTGGGAACTGTAAAAAAAACCAAAATGTCACATCATGGTTGGAGCCAAACCTTCTAAACAGAACATGACCACTAGATCTTTCCTTGGTGCACTGTAACACTTCCATTACCAATAGAAGATATCTAAGTAGCAGAAGGTATGTTAGCTATACAATAGAGTGAAGACTGAGTCTCCATTACAGTATATATCTCATCTTTAGCCAGTAGTGAAGTACATTTGCTTTAACGCATTATAACTTCAGGCCACATACCATTTCTAATGCATCAATTCAATAGATGGCCAGACTGTCCACATCTCTAAAAGCCATATGGACAAGAAGATGAAACAATTATGAGGGATGTGTAAGAAAGAAAGAAAGAAAGAAAGCTGACTGTTAAAAATCAGATCACTCATTACTTTAAAATTATCTTTGTAGGACAAATATTGGTAAATCCCTGACATGGAGATTGCATTCATGGTATTTTATGCTTTAATGAAATCCTACATTTATTTAATTTTCCCTGTTTATATAGCAGCCACTTAACCTTATAAAACCCATGCTTCTTCTTTTTTTTTAATCATATATATAAAGATGTGGTTTTGCATTTTAAAGCAATTTCATTTTTACATCTTCTTCAACATGTAAATTAAATCACTGGAAAATTGCACAGATAATTGTGCACACCTGTTTATAAAAACACTTAGTGAGGGTCTCGAAAGAGATGAGCTCTTCAAAGCAGTACGGTTACAGAAACCATGTATTAAGTGGACCCAGCAAAGTGTTTCATTATTTTTTTTTTGCACAAATGATACCCCAGATAGCCCACGCTCTTCAAGCCTCATGAATTTTTAAATGTAGTTTTTATGCACTTTTGACTTTTTCATGGGTGTCGTGCATTCCGCTTTCAACATTGTGTAAAATCAGTACATTTTCAAATATGTGTATTATTTGATTTTAAATCAAAGGTTGCATTTGTTCAGTTTTTAAGATAAAAGGTCTATTTTGACCGCTTCTGCGTGTTCTTTCATGCTTGTGGTAGGGGACATGCAAACGCTGCGCTTTCATTTACAGCTCAACACCCTTATAAACGACTTGCTTTTAAATTAAAACTCCCCTCTTACTTGTGTCCTGTATTTTTCAGAGCTATTGTTATGAGCAAAAATACAAAGTGGTGGCGGATAGCCACTGTTTGAATAAAGTGTGTTTGGAAACAAATCTTATTCACTGCTTCCTTTTTACATTATAAAAGTGAAAATGTTAACAAAGGTATCTATCACCATTTATATCAATACACATTTAAACAGAATCTTCAGAAACGGATACCTTTACAACCGGAATACAAAGATCTGTGTAGCTGAAGAGCAGTATCCTTGCTAACAGTGAATACAAATAGGGGAACGGTCTATATCTGTATTAAAATGGTGTAAATGTTATTCATTTATTATGCAAAAATAAATTAGTACAATTATGAACCCATCTCTCTGCAACACAAACGGGAGACAGCACAGTGTGAGGCCATCATGTGGGCCTATTTTGAAATCCTATTACTGGTCCATCTGTTAGTGAGAATTAAAAACAAACAAAAAAAAAAAAACTTCTCCAGTTGACCTTCCAGAAGGTAAATAATGCCATTACAGGTACGTGTCCTTTTGCTAGAAAATGTCGTTGCTGCTGGAAATGTGTTGCACAATTTACTGTTAGATGTTCACATATTCCACTTGTGTCCCTGTGAATCATTCATTTCATTATTATAGTGTTGTGTTGGAAATAGTTAGACGCGGGGACGAAAGAGGAGGTGCTGGTGGTGCTGGTACCGCTATATGATTCCCCCCGACCCCCCCCCAAACGACAGACATGTTCATAGCTACTGCTACCATAGTTAAACTCAATTATGCCACACCCCCAGCACCCCTAGTTCCAGCAACCCTGATTATGTGTGTTTGATACACTGCCACACCCCCAGCACCCCTAGTTCCAGCGACCCTGATTATGTGTGTTTGATACACTGCCACACCCCCAGCACCCCTAGTTCCAGCAACCCTGATTATGTGTGTTTGATACACTGCCACACCCCCAGCACCCCTAGTTCCAGCGACCCTGATTATGTGTGTTTGATACACTGCCACACCCCCAGCACCCCTAGTTCCAGCGACCCTGATTATCTGTGTTTTACTCTTCCTTTAGCATATTATTCATTGTAATTATTAATCCGAGCTGCATTCTTATTTTAAAAAATGCATGCATTGAGGATTATTAGTATTCAAGGCACGCATGTAGATACTGAAGGCCTAACTGCTTTCAATATACGTGTAATACAATGGTCCCACCCCCCCACCCCACCAATAAAATACTAGATAGCTCGTCCTATCACTAGTACATTAGTTTAAATATAGACAATAGTCTAAACATTATCGGCACAAAAATGTTGCTGAAAATGTTAGTGCTTGGATTATAAATAGTTTGGTATTCTACATGTATACACGTTGTGTGGTTCCATGATTCAAAACCATTCTAAACTTCATAATCAACACCAACTGAAGCATAGTGTTGTCGTCAAAATTGTATTTGTTGTTTAGTTTTAGTAAAATAAATAAATAAATAAATAAATAAATACACACATACATACATACATACATACATACAGTACAATTTGTACTTACCACAACATGAAGTGTTACTTATAATAAAAAGACCACTGTAGCCTTCTAATGAATGTAGGCTACTCCAGGGCTTAGATGTCAACGCTGTACAACATAAAAAAGAATAATAATACACATTTATTTTCCTTTTTTTCTTTGAAAGATCATGCATGTGTTGTTACTGTTGTTACTTCATGGCAGATAAACAACATTTTCTATATAGGCCTATAGCGAGTCTACCTCTCAGTGGTTGTCACTTTGATTAGCCTCTGAACACAATACATCCCAGACTAACTAATGAGCTTTACAATATGCATAGTAAAGCAGGCAATGCTATGACTTCTATTTTTTTTTTTAAATGGGAAGCATAATACATCTTTTTGGGTGAACAGCTAGTTAAGTCTCATATTTGTAACAAGGAATTACCGTTGTTTGTTTAATTGGACTTAAAATAAATAAAAACACGTGTAGTTGAACCACATTTTCTCAAAAGGACCCTCTGCTTCGATTCCCCCAAGTGCATTGCCAGTGTGATGGAAGCTGACAATCTTTTAAACATAGTTCGAATGCAGAGAACAGCGGACAGAATAACACCGTAAACAGCGGTATAGGCCTACTCTTCTTGGCGACACAACATTTAATTCTAGAGGTCTATACTGTATCCAGCTGTTTGGAAAATCTAAACAGTAATTTATCTGATTCTTCAATATCCGTGATCATTTATATTTGGAGGCCTACTGTCTGCCTTTATAATCCTCTAAAAAGGTCAATGCTAAGTCTTTCTTTAAAAAAAAAAAAAAAAATACAAAAAGAAAGCAGTTTATCAAAAATTTGCATTAAAATGCTTTCGTCAAAAATAAAATAAACGTAATTAAAAAAACGTCACTGTACTGACTTGAAAAGAAAGCTAAAGCATTTGTGCATCACCGGAAATATAAGCTTAAGTTAGATTTGCCTATTATTGACATTATAAAATAAGATTACAAATCTGATTAGTGACATTAAAAATATTATATATTTTTTCATAAATACTGGCTTTGCTGTTTTAATTTAAAAAAAGAAAAATAAATGGTCTATATTTAAAAAAGAAATCGACAGATCACTTAATGGTCTATATTTTTATTTTTCGTGGACACCCGTTTTTAAATGGTCAATTGTAATCTATGAAATACAGTTTCAAAATGAATAATACAAATCGTATGTGGTTAAAATAAAATGTGTTTGAAATTAGCCCCGGTAACCTATCAGAGATTTTAAGGCGTTTAAAACAAAACAAACGGTTGATTTGTTGGTCTAATCCCGTCCATTTCAAATACATTATAGAAATGTTTTTAAAAAATATTACATCATGAGTGGATAACATACATTTAATAACAAACGTGCTCTAACCGAAGCAGTTGAATAAAAGAGAACAAATATAAAAAATAAATTATTTAAATACAGTAGAAGAAGAAAAAAAAACAACGTGAAATTACAGTACCAATCTTCTAATAATAAATATCACTATAGGCTTTTTGATAGCATCTAGCAGGGCCTACTGTTTATTTTTCTCGAGTTATTAGGGAACGCCTTTTTCTTTTAAATCTTGTTTTGAATTGACGTCTGTTTCTGTCTTTTGATTCTATAGTATCATTTTTAATGCGTTTACAATGTCTGATACATACACGTCAAACCATGTACAGGCTACTGAGCAAATTAAATTAAATAAAACAAAATTAAGCAGTTAGCTTTGTTAAGCCTAAAATATAGCCTAACTGTAGCCTATAGTACGGACTATGAAAATGGGACGCTAAAAATTGTTTCCTGAAAATGAACGTTTTATTCTTCATAACCATATTAATGCACTGTATTACAATCACTGAAACGATTTTCTTAATTACCGAGACGCATCTACACCTTAAAATATCGACTATAGGGTACGCAAAATATTAAGAGGTGTAAGAAATCTTGTTCAACCAAAAACATACGTTGCTGTGATTTGACGCGGAAAGTTCCAAACAGGTTTTCTTCTTTAATAAATACATAGATAAATAAAACAAAACAATTGATTTAAACCGAGACTTTTGACTTTCTCCACACAATGAACAGAAATCACTACAACCGTAACTAAAAATTGACAACCCAAGATGTAACAACAAGTTTGTTTTTATTATTCCAACATACATTTTATAACGGTTTTACATTTCGTTTCAAAAACATAATACAAGGTTTATACTGAAAATAAATAATCGCTGGGACGGCCATAGGTATTTGGAATTAAATTGCTGAAAACCTCATCTTTTTAATGAAAATAGCGTTTATTTTACATCACTAACTGCATGAATAAACTAAACGGTCTTTGTTTAAATTAATAAATTCAAAAAAGTTCATTATACAAAACTGTACAATAGCAAATATTGGAGGAATATTAAAGAAATAAATCAATATTGGAACATTAAAGGTTACAAAACTTTAGTTACTTAGTGTACAATAAAATAATGATATATAATGCAATACAAAGCAATAATATTGGGATGTATTTTACGGTTCGTCTTTATATATATATATATATATATATATATATATATATATATATATATATATATATATATATATATTAACGTAAATTGTGATACACAGTAATATGGTCTAGAATAAAGGAATAAAGTCTACAAGCCCAAACATTTTTATAATTATTATTATTCTATATGCGTGAAGAACCATAAAATACGGCACAATTTATTTTCATTGTTTTATTTGTTTGTTTGTTTGTTTGTTTTATACTATAGCTTTTTGGAAAACACTGCTTCAGTGGATGGTACTGTTCTCATAGATTATTATTTTTGTATCATTGTTTTTCTTTTTTAGGCCAAGTAAAAAAAAAAAAGATCTCAGGATACCAAGAAAACCCGGACAGGTGGTTGATAGTTGCATTGCAGGGAAGCGGGAATCAATAATTCTTTAAAGCTAGATACTAGCTCCAAGGTGTTTCACTGCAATGTTTACACTCCCATCGATAACCTTTTTTTCTTAAATCGTCAAATCACTTATAAAATGCCACTCAACCATGTTTGTGGTCGTGCAGCCAGCATGGCGTACCGAATTATGATTTACAGACATGTGAAAAATGTAACAGAAATGTGGAGTCCATGTTTATGATTACAGCAAGGAGTCAGTGAACACATTTTTGTACGTATTCGTCTCAGCGGTGGTGATTATTTAAGCATCAGCTGTGGACAAAACAGTAAAACACCTTTTACACTTACAGCAATGCAGTATAAAAATAGAAAAGAAACACATGCCCATAACATAACTGATTCACCTGATGTATATGTCGTGATAACCAAGGCGCTGGGAGGTTATTAATAGGCACACGTCTGTATTTAAATCCTTGTAGTAGAAAAACAAAATAAACCTAATTGTATAATAAACGGGCTCCGTTTATGAAAACAAACAGAAACATTGTTTGCTGAAAGATATTGCCAAAATGCTTTAAAAAATGTTTTTTTTTATATATACTCCTATTAATTTATCAGCATTATACCACGAGAAAAAAAAAAAGAGCCATCAATTAAAAAGCCTCTACATTTCCATTCTTCACAAAGAGTCTCGGGGGTTTGGATCCCGGTTCTGTGGTCAGAGATCACGGCACGAGGTGGTGTCTGTGTTAACGTTGTGAGAATATACCTCGTGTGACTGTTGTTCCCCCGGCGGAGTCATTCTTTTCTCTTTTTGTCTTCTGTTACAAAACCAGACACGAACCACTTCTTTTTCTAACTGTAGGCTGTCTGCCAAAGAGGTGATCTCCAAGGCGGCAGGTTTGGGACATTTGAGAAAATGGGTCTCCAGCACCCCTTTGACGCTCACCTCAATCGAGGTCCTTTTCTTTCGCTTCCTTCCCTGGGCTGCGATTTTATCAATACTACTCGGACTGCCCGTGGACGAGTCTGCCTCTTCTAGCCACTTGTTCAACAAGGGCTTCAGTTTGCACATGTTCTTAAAGCTGAGCTGCAATGCTTCAAACCTGCAGATGGTAGTCTGGGAGAAGACATTGCCGTACAGAGTCCCCAGTGCAAGTCCAACATCTGCCTGTGTGAACCCCAGCTTGATTCGCCTTTGTTTGAATTGTTTCGCGAACTGTTCCAACTCATCCGAGGTCGGCGTCTCCTCGTCTGAATGATCGTGACAGTGATGGGATCCTATATCTCCGTGGTCCGGGGTGTCTCTGAGCCCCGGGTGCAAGTTTTGGTTAGGCACTGATGTTGGAGGTGGCGTTAGACCTCCATGATCCAACATACCATTGACAGTGAACCCTGTTTGCGCGTAGATGTTGATAGGTTGTCCGCCGTTGTTTATAGATGAGTTATGAGCCGCGGTTGCTCCCCACGCACCTGGATGATTTGTATGGGGCGAGTGATGGGCAACATGAGGAGACCTATGATGGATGATAGCCCCGAGTTGGAGATCGTCCCTTCCAGGTTTAACGTCTTGCTGGTCTAAAGGGCTGGTCACTATCGACGTCCACGGGCTCCCTTCAGATAAGCTTGTCACCCACTGGTGCCCAAGAGGATGTCCATTGCTGGGGACTCCCTGCAGATAGTCACTTTGGAGAAGTTTCTGATGGTTCCTAAAAGGACTCCCTTGCTGCATGACCGAGGAATCTGCGTGAACCATAGAGTTGGAACTGAGAATGCTGTAGGGATTCGAGGCAGCTGTGGCCATGGCTGGTGTGGATCCCCTACTAGTTATAATGTGGCAACGGGAACAGCTTCAGCCTTTGACATCTACCAGGCTAGGGAGCCAAATCAGCAACCGGTTAATAATTGGCACCCCTTGGAACCAACCAGAGCAGTCATCGAACACAGTAGTTTTTGACACCGCCAATCACAAAGCAGGAGGCTGGCTCTCCTATTCCAAATTGGGTTTGCGAGAGACCGAAGAGTTAAACTGACACAAAGCAGGAAGCGAAGCAGTCCGCAGGCTCCATTGGGTACTGCTGTGTAATTGACTGGCCGTGGTTCACAGATCTTATTAACTATTTCCTAACTTATTTAAGCACGGTTATTACCGCTAGTCTTATTTTTTTTCCCTCTCTCGCTCTCTCTCTCTATAAGAAATGAATAATGTTTTGTATCAGGTTGCCATCCATTTTTCACTTGCACACTTTCCTAAAGTCTGCATCACTCATTAGAATGTCAAAAATCACGGATTCTCACATGTGCAAAATGCTGTGTTTCCATGCAGTCAACATGAGACTGTACACCCACTCGATATACTGAATATATCTGGTCAGTTATATATTTGAATGTATTATTTTTTAAGGGGATTATCATGCAAAAGACGTCGAAAAAGCACGTTTCGCTAAAAAAATAAAACCACAATACATAAAATAAAAATTGTCTATTTTTGAGAAAGGGAAAATAGAAAAATGTTAATTCAATTAAAGAGAAAATAATCATAAAGTACAATATACAAGTATATGAAAGTAAACAATAGCCCGTAAACGTGAAATACTGCATACACCATTTATTTAAAAAAAACAAAAACAAAAACATTTGCCTTTGCATTTGATGTGCCAAAGCAGAATTAAAATAATGTTTGCAATAATAAAATCCCTAACTGGAAAATCGCAATGTGGCCCATTAACTTATTTTGTTTTATGAATACCAAAAAAAAAGATGGTCTGTTGCAGTAGTAAAGGCAGATATAATTTCTCCCACCAATTACAGTTGCACAAAACAAAATTCAGCAAATGACATTGACAAGCCTTCTTCAAGTTTCTCAAACCTGCAACATTAAACAGGCCACGCACCAAAAAGAAGAAGATTCTTTGTGGTTCACGTTTAAATTATCCAAAGTTTCGAGCACTTCTTTAAGAATCTCGACAAGTCTTCTCAAAGTTGAAAAAAGACCTCTCTGCATATTTCAGAGGTTACCTAGCTGCGTAATTATATTTGCCATTAGAAGACTACATCAGACTCCCCTTATTGGTTTGAAATTCCATTAAATATATTGCAAGAGCGCCTAGGTTAAGCTTGATTTAAATTTGCATACATTTTCATACATTTAGCAGAAATAAAAGAAGGCTTGCAGCCACCACAAAGCCATTAAAGACCGCGGGTGTCTGAAGGAGAATGATCAGAAGAAAATCTTCAAGAAGCTCACAAATATTAACAGGTGAGCGTTCTAATAATTGAAATAGAGAAACGGTGTAGTTTGTTGTTGGTGTACACAGTACATGGAACAGCTACTGCCACGGTAACCTGCAGCTCGGGTCTATAGAACGACGTACGGGGCGGCACAGGAATGACATATTCAATACAAAACAAGGTTATAAGATGGCTGGGTGTTTTCTGTTAAAAACGCGATAGTATTGGTTTGTCAGTGCTTACTTTGTGACAGCTTGTCATAGCCAAAATAATCAGTAAAATAGTGTATATAAATGTAAGTGATTTTAGCATATTATATGATTGTCTGTGCATAGATTAATGTGATACTTTTTCTCTATTTTATTTTTAAATTATGGGCTTCGTTTATTTATACTACATATTAAAATCTGTTAAAACATGAATGTCACTGTTTATTACAGGGAACAGATCTGCATGCTAAACTTTATTTATTAGATACTGGAGCGAAGCATCAACAATTCGAAAGAGATCTCCAGTCTTAGCAGCTGCATATACGCTAAAAATGTGATGGGGGGCGGGGGAGGGGGTGGGGGGGCTCGGCAACTGTCTTTGTTATCATGCAAGGGAGGAAGAAAATAACAAAGATCAACTGAATAATTTATATATTTTGCATATAGTGCAACACAATTATCAATAATATATGATTATAATAATTATCAAACATATTCAAATCAATCGCCTGGTGACTGTATTTGAAAACAGATTTGTGAAGAAACCGGACAAAAACAAACAACCACCAAACATAACTGTTAAGTCAGTCAGATTTATTATGGACGCGCAGTCTGTTAGTGGGGCTTTGGGGGCTTTTTTTGTGTTTGTTTTGTTTTTACTTTACTTGTTGACCGATTGCGGAAATGTGTCCAAATTTAAAAATCCATATGACTGAAAACAAAAAGTATTATTATTATTATTATTATTATTATTATTATTATTATTATTATTATTATTATTCACACACACACACACACCCACACACACACACACACACACACATATAATTTGGATTTTAATAATCCGTATCGGATGGGTCCAGTTCTAGAATGTACAGGGGAGAACGATGCACCAGACTGATTAATGGTCATTTCAATTTTGAAATGTGTATTCTATAATTCTGAGGAATGGTTGGTGTGGAGTGGGTTTCTGTGGCTCTGTCCCGATAGTCTAAGTTTCCAAGTGTAACAGATGCTGCTCTCAAGCCGTTCCTTCTGCTGGTTTTCTTTATTCAGCTTCACATTTTTCTCTCCATGATCCGGGTTTCCATAGAGAGAGGAATAAAAGGGGAGCACAGCCACAAATCCCCTGTCCCATGCAGGATAAAAGAACGCCATTGAATAGAGGGCTCTGCCTGGACATGGGAGAAAAATAAGAAGCTCCAAAGCTACTGTTGCAAGAAATAGTGATTTTGTAGCTTTTATGAATGGTTCAAGTTTATCAAAAGGAAAAAAAAAAAAAAAAAAGAATCTGGCTAAAAATGGTTCTGTTTTTTTTTTTTTTTTAAACTAAAAGCCACGTGTTTTTGAGAAGTCATTTGGGAGTAAACAACGACATGCATCTTCATTTCAATACACTGATAATACAGCTCTATTTAAATCTATTTTGTGTTAATACCTAAGACAAAGCACGTATTTAGTATGTGTAATTACAATTTGAAATATACACCAAGATTACTATTGCATAAATACTTTTGGTACATTTCAATTGACGTTTTAGTGTAATGTTATCAATAGTGAAAATAAAGAGAACATGCATGTGGAACGTTTAGAACAGTCACAATTTTTCATTTTTTGAATGCTGCTGTTTGAAACTGTTTTAAATCGACTTTATCAACTGCTGGAGGTTTGAAACTATTTTGAAATGTATAGTCAAAACAAGACAATAATATCGAACACAAACTGTTTATGATCTAGAATCGCATACTGTGGAATTAATTACTGATCGAACGGTACTTTATTGTAAATGTTGTAATTAAAACATTCTTATTAGAATATACATATATCCCGAGACCATATGCATCTTAATACAGGAACATCTTAATATTTAATGCGGTGCAACCAAATTGGACATTCGTATCAATAATTGATTACTTTTTAAACGTAATCTTTTTTCCAAATGTAATATACATCGTTTATATTCACACAAAAGCAATACCTTTACGCGTCTTTTATTTTTCATACAGAGGAATGATTGATTGTGATTTCTTTCAGTTGTTGCTGGTGAATTACCCAGAAAAAAAGGAACACCGCTGTCTTACTAAACGGCTATAAATATACCATAAAAAAAACAACTTTATCTCATTACGTCAGTGTTCCGTTTACACGAGTGTATCTAAAGTTTGCTGCACTTTACATGACGGTGAATTTGATGCAACTGCCCATATCTCACCACCTAAAAGACGGGCTTGTCTTGTGTGTGTTTAATACAGCATGAAGCCCAAAGCAGAAGCTGTCACTCCGGTGTCATGACCTCTTTAACAGCAACTTCACCTCCTCATAGAGACGACTCTGGCTAGCAACTGGGGTCCTGTGTGCCCCTGACCAACACGTTTATTGGAAGCCGACGGGAGAAACTTTTCAGAAGTAAAAAAAAAAAAAAAAACTTTCAAAATAAGAGTATTGCATAAGACCAACAACTTAAAAAAAAAAACATTAAAAGGCAGATATTATGTCACAAAATACTTTATTTAAAACAATCGCTTGTTAAAGACATCGCGCTGCACAATAATTAACTTAATAAATAATATTTTTTTTAAAAAAAAGGAATTCCTACATTTAAAGATACCAAAGGAATATAAACAGTATTAAACTACTTTATTTTGCTTTGGAGGTGTTAAGATTCTCATTTTGATGTGAATAGTGTAGGGTACGCTTATGTGTGTGTGTGTGTGTGTGTGTGTGTGTGTGTGTGTGTGTGTGTGTGCGCGCGCGCGCGTGTGTGTAATTGTATGCATTTAATTAAAACAAATATTTATGATTGTTTGCATTTAATTTATCAAAAAGTATATTATAACTAAATAATATTGTTTTACAAAATTGTCTGAGAATATTTACACAAAATATATTTTTATGAGACCATTTAAAAGAAACCACAACAAAACTGTGTAAAAGTACAGAACATCTAACAATTAAACACTATTGGTGCTAAACTGCATATATACAATTGGAACAGCAACCTAATTAGTGTTTATTCAGTGCATCAATCTACAATGCGACAATTTGCAGAACATTTATACAAGGTTAGCGAGGGCAACCTTTAAAAAAACGATCAATGAATACAGGGGGAGAATAGGATGCTGCAGTTTGACTTTAGTGTTACTCAGCATCTTTCTATTTTTCTAAGCCAGACCCTGGGACATCCTATCCAGTTTCTGAGCATGCATATATCATGCCCGGGCTTCAGGGGGTCTGTAAAAGGCAGTGGTGAAATGAGATCTCAAGGAAGTTTTGGCAGGGGGACCCATGGCAAGTGGAAGAAATGCATTAGTAACGCCAGAACAAACAGAACGTGGGCCTGCACAAACAGGCTAGCAGAATAGGAGCTACAGCCAACACGCGGGTGAATACAATATTTGATTTCGCCGGGCAAAAAACAACCAAACAATACCCGTTTGCGCGCATAAACACCACCTAACGCTACATCCCTACTCCGGTAGATGCTTCAATGAATAACGGAGCCGTCGTTTTTACAGTATATCATATTTAGAGACTTGAAGCGTCTGTGTTATTCGGTGTCTAGGCTATAATACATGACTTGAGAAAAATAAAAGTTATTGGATTTAATTAGTTTGCTTTTAAAGTCCACACTGTTAACTTCCATGCAGTTTTGTCAAATAAACCTGGGTTAACCAATTTGGGACAGGACTAGGCTCGTGCATGTTAAAACGACAGCTTTACAGCTTTGTAAAACACGCTGCTTACATACAAAGCAGCGTGAAAGGCAACACAATCTGACCATACACCATTTTGGTATTGTGTTACACTAAAACAAAATGATTGTGTTGCTTTTAAGGCGCGGTTTTGTACTTTATTTACTTATCGTGCAGGGGACGGTATGCTGATGAAGTTGTGTATAGAAATGCAACACTTTCTCTCAAATGGTATTAACATTTGAACAGCATTTCACGAAATATAGATGTTATATTTTACTCCAGCTGCATAAATATAACGTGCACCCTCTTAGCATTAATCACAATAACATCACTTCTAATTAGTAGTCTGCACAGAGCAATAATGCTCTAGAGAAAATCATACATTTGCACAACCCCCGTGTACACAAGACAGAACATTCAAAAGTAGCTGTACTTCAGTACTGCGATCTTTTATCGAGTCATTTTTTTCAGCTATAATTTAATTAACCATTTATTGACTGATGAACAGACAGAAACAAACAGACAGACGGGAGGACACACCGTGTCAAAGCAAGTCAGTTAAAGGGTATACGCGAAAAAACTAAATGTTAAAGAATTAAGCATTCAGATGATAAGCATTGTAGTGTTTACTTGAATTGTTTCAGAAGGCCACAAGGCTGTTAGCAAAATAAACATTACAGTATAATGCATAAAATATGTTTTTAATTTGTTGCATAAGATCCATACTTTACAACATATTTAAATATTCATTGTGTATAATACAACGCGTTTATAATGTAGTCATCATTTGTACACTTGTAATATTAAGTTAAACTTCATTAACATATTTCCTTTATATTATTAAAATGACAAACATATATATATATATATATATATATATATATATATATATATATATATATATATATAATGACTTTAGATTAGAGAATAGTATATTTGGTTGACCCATATTGCAGCGATTTGAAACAATCCTTGAAGCCACTAATCTTAAAACAGTCTACATTGAAATTCAAGAGCACACAGAAGTTAGGCATTGCAGGACAGCTAATTAGAATGTAGCACTTTCGGAAATTGATGGAAATGAAGAAAATGGTCTGTTAGTTTACAAAAACGAAGCCGGTTGTCTGGGTGAGCTGCTTGCGTTTGTTTAAGCGTTGCTCTTTTAATTTAGAGTGATAGCCAACAATAACGATGCAAAATGAAGACATTTCTGTCCTGTAAATTGGTGGGTGTACCTCAATCCTATTTGACAAGCTATACTTTTAACAAAAGGAAACGTTGAAGAACACTGTTTTTTTTAAAATATATAATTTTATTACATCTAAACTTTATCTGTATAGTTGAAAACTGAGTATCACGAAGCGCAAACAGATTATCAGCACATATCCGGTATCTACTGAATATAGTTTTTGATGTGGTGACGTTTACAGTTGATTTCTTGTAGGTGCTGTTTGTGCGAGACTCTACAAGGCAGTGGATATAAAGAGAAACGCCTATTTGATTACATTGATGAAACATGACAACCCCGTGAACTGACTGAACAAGATATTGATTTATTAACGTGAAACTTTTTAGCATTCTCTGATCATCCCAATAGCTCCACACAGTACGAGAAATCACGCTGAGTTAGGGCGGATGCTGCTCTGGTGCTGAAGATGTATTTTAAATGGTAAACTGAAAAAGCTAGAGAGCTTGTGAAAATGAATACCTCAATAATGCATATCCGATGTTAGGCACACCGATTGAATATACAAAGGTTCGGGGCTTCCGTCGAAAACCGAATTAATTAAATCATAGGCTGCTTATTATAAGAGTTGTGGTAAAATGCATTTAAATACAAAAAAAAAAAAACTTGTAGGAACTTTAAATCTGTCTAGTTTACTTCTTATTAACATCCTGGTTTAAATGGGAATTACAAATCCCACACTGTGTGCGTATATCCTATTGTTTGTGAACAATTGCAAGAACTGCATTTGTTTCTTTAATTTTTGTTAACATTGGCATGCTATTTTTGCTTGTAATAATATTGTAATATTTTGAGTATGCGAAGATTTAAATAGTTAACTAACTTGTACACACAATTGTGCGTGTTCGGTGGAGAGCGGTAAATTAAATGTTTTAGAAAATGTATTTGCTGTACTACAAAAAACAAAAACAAAAATATTTTAGGCAAACGTCTACATTATATTGATACCTGCCTCACGGTAAAATGATATAATATAATGTATTTAAAGCTACGCCTTTATACCCATCTAAAACACCTTATACAGAGTAACCGTTGTAAAAACTTAATGGTAAAATACATTTAGAAAACACAATGCATCAATTTAAAGCCAATTTTTGTGGTAGGGCTACTGCTATTTTACATGAAACGATATGAAATCAATCAATACGATGCAATATTTCTTTGTAACTCGAGAAAGACATTAATGGTTCAATAAAGGTAACATTTTCATGTAAATAATATTCCTAATAAGGATTTCTTCTATTTCAGAATACTCCATGATAATGCCACTATATACTTTTTCTAAAACCCAGCTTAATGTAATCCTTAATTACTAGACCTTAAGTTCAAGACCTTGACGTTTGTTTCCCCCCATGACATCAGCATTCAGGATTTGAATTGAAAAGGCCTTCTTATTTTTCAGAACTTTGTTTGAATGTTACCAGGTCGGTACCTTATAATTTAACATAATTTTGAAATGTATAGCCTATTGTGCGCTATAACATCAGTATTATATAACAAAGACATAGATAGATAGATAGATAGATAGATAGATAGATAGATAGATAGATAGATAGATAGAAACACTTTATTCACCACAGTGCAGTTATTTTTTTCTTTTTTTGGAAAAGGTGAAACAAGCTACTTATGTTACAGAACTATACCAAGACATAACTAAGGTGTAGGCTGTATACAAGTTTACAATAACACCCTGAGCAATTTAGTTGACACTTGGTGAAAATAACATTTATTTATTTATTTATTTATTTATTTATTTATTTATTTATTATATTTATTATTATTATTATTATTTTGGAAAAAAACAAACAAATTGTGTGTTGGTCAGCGCTGCGGTAAATGTTCTGTACCCGTAAACATTGACAGACTAAAACACCTCATACAAATTACACGTTTAGCTATTAAACACACAGTGAAAAAAAATACATTTAGTTTGTATGCAAAGGCAAAACACACTTTAGTGCTGTAAAACATATACAATATCTGTGTTTAGGAAAGGGTTTGGACTCTAAACGCGGGTTTACAGCGTAGACAGACAGATACACAGATAGATAGTTAGACAGTCTTACAGGACTTTATTGGGCATGGGGAAAATCTATAGGACGGGCTATTTAAAAATATTTTATTAAGTATATATGGTTTAGATCCATCTGCTTTACAAGTTACGCACCAATGCCTCTTAATATTGCAGGAGGTGTTACCACGTAATTCAGGAAAGCGTGCTCATATTTTCAAAACGGAAAAACATATTGGGAATCCTTTCTAAATATTTAAAGAAGATGTGAGCACAATGCGATGTTACGTGCCAGAGTGCAAACATGAAAGTGAAGGGCGCTTTCAACACAGTATTGCTCCTTGGGCAGCCTGCTAATTAACTTGTGTGCAGCGTGGACGCGATTTCGGAACTAGGAATGTTTTAAAATAACACCAAGTTATATTCACTTTGGTACAGTCAAACACTGTTCAGAAAAAAAATAGATGTTCCTATGGTCAATAAAATATATTATTGACGTTTAGTCATACGTGCTTATTCATGGTTTTGAGTCAGCGCTCAGAGTTATTGAAAAATAAAATAAATAAATAAATATATAACACATCGACTTAACCATTAACGTTTTCGTTAAAGACTACATATGGTCCTAGTTTCTGAAACAACATAATTCCTATTTCCACAGTCTGCACATTTTGTGCTGTAGGAAAACCTTTGGCCCCACCGCTATTTAAACACCAATCATATCAACATACATTGGACAAATAAAATGCGCCTGCAAACGCGCCCGCGAACACACACATTTACTTAGGCGGAATGACATCATCCGACTGGGTTCTGCTTCATATTGTCACATCGCATTAAGATTTCTACCATATCAAAGAGCTGTTAGCGGAGTTTTCCCATATTTATACAAGAGACAGCACAACTGAGTGAAACTTCTTTGTAACGGATCTCCTGCACCAAGACCCTCAACTAAACACTTCACATGCTACAAGAACTCAGGTCTATAGGAGGCAGGGCAGGCGCAAACAAAAGGCAATGTGAACACTCGTCCATTGAGACCACTAAGGTCTCCTTTATACCTGTAAAGGGGGTTTGGGGGGATTTTAAACTGAGGCCTGTGAGGTAATACATCTAAGTACTCAAAACTGTTACTTAGCATCTAATACATGCATATAGATAGATAGATAGATAGATAGATAGATAGATAGATAGATAGATAGATAGATAGATAGATAGATAGATAGATAGACAGATAGATATAATACAATGGCTATAAAACTAGCGAAGAAAAAAAAGGTTGGGCTATCCCCTTTTAGAAAAAAATGGGCGCAAGCTTTGACCTTGTTTTCAAACTGGGATCCTATGTTCCGACTGCTTTCATATGAATGAAACATCGATCTATGAGCTACCCATTCATTATGAATTCAAAAATGAATTCCTTATTAACATGCACATATGTTTATTTCAAGCACTTCAAAATGAGGTGAAGTGCATGGCACCTGCCCCAGTGCCGGCCCTTTAATACATGCATGAAGTTTCAGAGAAGATGGTCAGAGCCTCCTGCAGCTAATGCCTGTGATGGTGAACACATGAACCCTACTGTTTGCACAGACACTGAGGGCAATTGAAGTGAAGGTGTCAGTGGAACACATTCACACCCCGGGACCCAGACAGCATGCCTGCAAGGAAGATGGGTTTGTAAGGTAGGCATCCTAAATGTAAACCAATAATCTTTGCTGTAAACTAGTGCAGTTAGATCAATATCTAGCCTGTCGGTGAGCAGAACAAGTGACTTATCTGTTTTGCAAGTTTCACATCACATGACTACATACATACAGACAGTATGAAGACAATTCATCAACAAAACAATCAGCATTTCAAAAGAAAAAACACTGAACTTATGTAAAAAATTAAAGTTTATGCTGTGAAAATATAATAATAATAATAATAATAATAATAATAATAATAATAATAATAATAATAATAATAATAATAATAATAAAATATGCTTAACAAGGAATCTCAGTGATAAAAAATCATTTTTTATACATTCTCATTTATCTCTTTTTATCCGTTTCTCCCCCTCCACTCCAATCCTTTTCCTCCCCAACTTATCTATTTGATCCTCTCCCCAAGTCCCTTGGCTGAACCAACCTCTCTTTCCTACAGTTCTGAAGAGGGAGGAACTTCAAAAGCAGCTCCAGGTAATTAACAGCTGAGGGGAATCTAATCTAAACCATCGGCCCTGCTTTGCACCCAGGTCTACTTCCAAAAGCCAACCGGCTAGGGAGTGCCAATTCCCTGTAGCTTCCAAATCTGCTTCCTCTGAACAGCTTTGCCAAGCCTGCAGTTATCACATCTGCATTTCAAACGCAGTCTCTGGCATTAATTATTAATTAGCCTACAGTCACCCTTGAGGATTTGGGTTCCAGCCTGCACTACTTATTAATTGACCTCTACCTTGGATTTCGCAGGGAAATCTCCTCTAGAATAAGTAAATGATCTACCACCACCACCCCTGCCACCCCCCCAACCCCCCGACCTGTTCTCAGTCTATGGAAAGATGGGAGGTGTCAGTATATTGTAATGGGCAACGGAGGCTGCCTTTTAAGCAGATTATCAAGTGTTGGGCTGTTCATAGTTGGTCTGGCTTCCATACACAAACAGGCATGTTATCTCAGATGTTGGAATGAATAGGAAACGCTTGGATTTCCGACCTTCATAAGACTATGAAAAAAAAATATTCCCAAGTTAAATCAGCCGATGGACCACTTAAAAATAGAAAGATATTTCCGTCTGAATGCTAAGTTGTGGAAGTTGAGCTATTTGTACAGGATACCCCTTGAAGCATGAATGCTGATTTCCAATGAGGCCCTATCCCCATGTCGGGGTGCAGAAGTACATATATTCATGAGGTACAGGCAAACACAAGAGCATTTCCACCAGAGGCCCCGGCCTGATGCCTGGGGTAGGGAAGTGAATTTCTTGGAGAATTTAGTAGGTCTGGGTCAGAACTCCTGTGCTCCCTATTGGCAAGCGGCTAGGCTTGAATTCTCATTCTGAACACACACAAGAAGGCTTACGATTGTGCATGAGATTCTTCTGAAAAGTAAAAATAAAAAATATATCATCCTGGCCGGATACTGCATGTCCACTCGATGGTGTTAAGAATCACACCCCAAGGACCGCTACACACAGATATATCAACTAAAACATGTACCAAACATACTCAGTTACTACAGATTTCAATATCCATAGTTCTGTCTACACACACAGCTCATGGATTATTCAGCCACCCTCATACATGGAGTACATTATGAACTTTCATGGCTCTGTATGTTACTAATTACAAATTACAAATTAGCTAATCATTTGAATAATATTTTATGTAACAATTACAACAAAAAGGACACATTTAGCTAAATAAATAACTTGGTATCAAATGAACACTTATGCAAAGCTTGTTTCAGGAGTATACTGATAAAAGTCCATTCAAACCTGCAGTAATAAAGATAAGACATACAGTAGCAGCATTATATTAGCCTTTTTAGTGCCAGTATTTTATTTAGAGATTTGTTTGGGGATTTACTCAGTATATGAGAGAGTAAGCTTCCTTTTTTGAAAACATGTATGGATTTTGAAACATAAGAAAAAGCCTGCATGTTTTTTTGCTGGCACTGTACCTGCACACTACACAGAGCTACACTGAAGCAGAGTTACAGTGTAATATGTTTATTTTAGTTCCAGGCATATATTTCATCGTCATATTTTTTTTTACAGTTTCATTCTAAGCAGTCACATTGCATGTCAAATTAAAAAAAAAACAATCTTAAAAGAAGGAATATGCAAATACATGGAAATATTTTTTTTCACTGTCATTTTTCTTTTGCAAATCTTTTAGTTAAAAAATAAAAATAAAAAAAAGCTTGATAAACCAGTTCCAGAATTTCCATTGTAGCATTCTCGGATAATGATTCAATTCTGTGACTTTCTGGCTTCTTACCCAAGCCACCCAGAGACAAACCCCACACTGCGACCGAGTTAACGGTACAAACCGCCTTGACATGACGTTAAAGGACACAGAACGTCACCACGCTGTCACACTGTTTGGGCCCTCTCTCCCCCTTCATCATCTCTCTGGCTATATACTGTAGCTACTGGCAATGGCAGCAAAGCAAGAAGAGGCACATTGAGAAGATCACGAACGGAGAAAAAAAACGAAATCTGAAAATAAAAAGGTTAGGGATTTACTACGCTTCACTGGGCTGGATTAAATTGGAAAACAAATGTCCTTGCAGCCACCAAATGAGTCAGAAAGCCTATGCACCTTCTGTCGCTAGAGTGAGTGATAGGCCGTTCCTCAACGGGTTTTATAGGCTTAATTATAAGATGTTGAAAACGATCGTGGTTTGGAATATCTATCTGTATCATCAGGTTATGTGTGTGCGTGTTTCTATCGTGTATTTGTAATACAGTGATTACAAACAATCCTTTTAACACTAATAAAAGGATCTTGTTAAGAAAAAAATATGCTTTGTGTGTGTCGAAGGTGGTGTTTTTATAAATTCATGTATCTGCAAATGAAATATTTAAAAATCATTCCATATACCACTAGAGTAAAGCTATAAAACAAAGGGTTATTTAATAAAGTGCATAGCATTTCATTTTAACTTTTTAATGTAATGGAACCACAAACAAAAAGCCAATCACATAAATATTAAAGCGCTGTAGTATTTTTGAGAAGTTGAAAATTTATCCTAATTAGGGTTTCTAAATAGATTGGATGATTAATCAATAAAATCATAAACATTTTTAAAATAGTAAAATAGTAAAATTAAATGCACAAAATA
The DNA here is from genome assembly GCF_902713425.1 of Acipenser ruthenus. Taxonomy (NCBI): domain Eukaryota; kingdom Metazoa; phylum Chordata; class Actinopteri; order Acipenseriformes; family Acipenseridae; genus Acipenser; species Acipenser ruthenus. The sequence goes on along the minus strand of NC_081214.1, from coordinate 20,476,558 downwards.
AAACAAAAAAAAATCTCTTTCTTTAAACAACTAAAATCTGTTTAAATAAATGCATTTTGTCATTTTTGTTTTGGCATTTTAAATGTTTGTTTTCAGCATGAGAGCTTTACTGATAAGCAATTAATTGATGAATTGATCATTTACATTTATCAGATTAGTTATATGCTACAACTAATCTATTACATTTATAAAGTTAGATTAAACACCTAATATTTTTTAACTATTTCAAATAACTTCTTTTTAAAGATGAGTGCAGTCTTTTTTTTATTTTAATTGTTTGCTGATACAAATGAGACGCGTGCATGTTGGTTTTGTGATGTCGGTGTGGCAGAACCTCATTAGGCTGTGTTCAGCTGCAGTGCCGCTGTCTAGCACTAAGCGCATGAACCTCTAAATCACCGGGGAAAGCAGCAGACACATTTTTATACATATAATCAGGCAGAGAGAAAACAAATGGATATGAACCTCAGGGAGGGAAAGACTTCTCATTAAAATAAGTGCCAGACTTTAAAATACCAGAGCATCAGCCACATACCATTAATGCTGAACTGAGTAAGAGACCCAGGGATCACAGAATGGAAGGTCTGCAAGGGGAAAGGATACTGTCCCTACTTGCTAAACAAATAGTGGTTGATATATTAAATTGTACTAAAAATAAAGTAAAACTCTTATTATGTACACAATATTTTACAATAGACTATCTACCCATCTACATCTACCTATATCTATGCATTACTATCTATACACACACACAAACTTGCTACCAACCTCTAAAGCAACCGGATGTTCAATATCTTCTCAACAACACAGGAATCACCACACCTTCTCGGCAGCGTTGCCCGCAAAGATGCAAGGCAGACTATATGAATGGTAGTATCCCGGACTAAACAGCAAATAAAAGTCTTGTTGAAATGTCAAATCCAAGTCACCTTCCAATCCAAGCACCCCCCCCCCCACCCCCTCCCCCATTGGACCTTTTAGTTCTGTCAAAAAAGTGTGACTTGCATTTGAAAAAAAAAATATTGTAGTATTGAAATTACAGAACCCTCTCTGGAGGGTAGTTTTATATTGTTTTTTTACCTTTGAAGTTCAAATACATAGTGAAGCACCCTCCTAAGATTCAAAACACACTAATCTTATAGTCTGTTTAATAAATGCTTTAAGAAAGGGGTAATCACACCCTTGATTAAAATACCCACAGTCATGAAGTGCAATTAGATAATACTTTGCAGAAACACCAGCATTCCAAGGCTGTCAAAAATGTACACACATCCTAAGTTGCTTCCTAGCGACGTCAACTGCTGTCAGTAAGTGTTAAAGGGTTGCCTTTAGGTCAGTGCTCAGGTCAATATCCAGGCATTAGGCCTCTGCAATGGGACCACAGAGCAGTGTACTGTACACGCTGTGAAGGATTGCAGCTACCTTGTGAAACATGTAATCTATTACATACAAGAAAGGTTACTGTCAGAATATATATACAATATATGCTTCCCTTTCGTCACTGCGTTGTACAATTCTACCTGTGTTTCAGTCAAAAGAATCTAATTTTCGGCATTTCTTTTGGTGCTGCTGAAAGCCTTACAGCGACAATAGACCTTGTTTTGAATGTTAACAAACTGGGTTGTTTTCTCAAAAAGTACAGCGCTAAACTTTTTCAGGTTGCTAAACTATGGAATAATGTAGAAGATACCATTGGAATTTTATTTTAGTCCAATATTGAACTGTGGTGAGCTTTAAGCCTAAATTAGGCCACACTGTTAGTCCTATCAAGCACAATCACACTAAATTCCGCCCATCACTTTATCCACATGTTCTTTTTTGTATGTGTAATTTCAGAACTCTAAACGGTCAAATATATGCTGCTGCATATCCCTGTAACACCAGAGCACTGGCAGCAATTTGGAATGTTATTGAATAATTATTTCAGTTTCAATTGACCTTTGCATACTGAGGAACATCCCTTTCTTCGCTTATATATTCCAGGTTGCCGTATGAATACTAATTCCCCTTTATGTAAATGTCACCAGGATCACAGCATCCTTCCAGAGCAGGACAAAAAGAAAAAGTCCCATCGTCACTTTCTTCCTGTTGCCAGACATGCTGAGAACACGTTTCCTGATTTGAAGCATTTCATTTCAGCTTCTGCTTCTTGTGAGAAATGTGTAAAAGTTTCCTTCCGATTTAAATTTTAAAAATGTAAAAAATAAAATACATACAAAAATGAAATGTGTCATGTTAGCATCAGTGGAGACTGGAGTTTGGTATTAGATCGACAGCGAAGGCAATGTTGCTTAACATTCAGTTATGTTGCTAGGATAGGTTGGGCTGTAGATTGACGCAGTAGAATGTTATAGTATTATGTCACAATGACAAATTTTTTTAATTGCTGGATGCTGCAACACAGTCACACTATATGCTATTGCAAACCAGTACAAAACACACAAGAAAAAAATGAACAGGAAAAGTACTATGACTGTTACTAAATAAAAGTGCCCACAAAGTCCAGGAAATATTTCTCACTGTTTTACATCACTGGAGTGCATATGACATCATTCACACTCCTAAATTGATTCAATGCTTGGTCATCCTTTACACCCTAAGAATTGAAATGCTTAATTTTGACTGAAATAAAGGTTTATGAACGCTGTTATCTATTTGAACGTTCCACCACCTGCAGATCAAACACGAAGCGCTGCACTGTTTGTATATTAATAGTTTGATCAGAGTTTATTGATCACCCTCATAGGCCCTTCTGTATCGGCTCATGTGCAGTAAGGAAATGTGTTTCAGGGACACTTTGCTGTCAACTGGTTTGGCTCAATTAGCCATTGATTGATCCATATGCCTTTCCTCTCAGGTAACAAACAAAAACAAAATCCATAATAATATATGAAAGCCACTGGCGGCAATCAATTCTATGATTTGGAAGCTCTTTCCCACTTGAAACAGAAATGTTATGATTTATGACAGGCTGTTTCAACATTAGAGCACAGTGTCCAACCAGAAGTACTGCTCTGGTTTTCATTCCCAGCTTTACCGTTAATACTGTCCAGCTGTGCACACACTGGAAGCTGCAGAATATTTTCTACTTAACTTGCAGAAACCATACTGGCTACTGGCGACTTCATAAGCTTACATATTGCACATTATGCAGGGGCAATATATGCATTTACTTTTACCCTAAATTAGTGTCAGGATAAAGTCCAACTAGTGCAAAATGCTGTCATCAAGTGGGCTACATATTTGTTTCTCTTTATATATATATAAAAAAAAATAATAATATTCCCTCTAATAACTCACAGGACAGATCACAGAGTCAAGACCTGTGAAAAGGACATACCCTTTAGACACTCCATAGTAAAATGGACCCTGAATTTTCTATCTGATGCACAAAGCAACATAATATAACATATAGCATTGCAATATGATTGCTTAACTCAATGGGAAGCTGTCAGATTCCACAGCTGAGTGTTGTGTGTTTGTAATATCACATCATTATTTGACTCATTGCATCTCATCTCTCCTGAGAGTGCAGACTGGTGTGTGAAGCAGGGGCAGGACAGGGTGATCCAGACTAGAAATGTCAGCTTGCTCAGTGAATAACTCTCTGAATGGCTCTTAAGGAAGACATGCCTCTTCTTTCCCTGAGGTCTTACGTCAATCTAGAGGAACACAACGAGAATGAAGTTTGGGGTTAATGAGAGAAGTAATCTAGACCAGGGGACCCCAAACTTTATTACCCCAAGTTCACCTTTTGATCCCCATTTGGCCCAATATCATTCTATGTTAAAACATTAACATTTACAGCTTAGTGTTCATTCAAAAACAATACAGCATTTTCTTCTTGTCAAATATACTATTGCGTGCTGCATCGTCACAAATGTAATTCTTTCTCCCCCAAGAATTGCCACAAAATATATTTTTTTCACAGTTTAAAAGATCCACTCCAACTTCACAAAGAATATGTATGCAGCTAACACTAAACAAAAACACAAGCAGAACATAGATATATCTTTTAGTTCTAAATGATTTGACCAGGACACCAACACACAAAAGAAATGTATATATATATATATATACAAATCAAATTCATTGAGCAAAATGAGGAATTTCAATATATTTTTAATATAGCATGTTATTATGAATTATGTTCCAACAATCTAGTGCTACTGATAACAATGTGAACAGTGATACAATCAATATGTGTTTGTTCTGGGAGCTCCTGCGTGGTATTCACCGATCTCTTCTGAAACCTCTGCATGATTCAGTCTCTAATGCTCAGGCCTACCAAGCTTGCAGCCGTGGAGATATCTGGGGACTCATTGTGTGCCTGGAAGATATAGCCTTACCGAGGAAGGTAGAGTGAAACTTCCTCTGGGCCTTGACAATTTTTAATAGATTTTTTTTGTTTCCTGTTGTTTTTTAACCAGTCTGCCACCCATCCTCCTCCCCCTCTCCCTGCCCCCCAGCAGGCACACCACAAAGCTGCTATACAGGGATTCCATTAAACCTACATTTCCTAGATAGTATCTGAGGCGCAGTGGACTTCCACACAAATTAATTTGTCATGACAACAGGCCTAAAGATTGGAGTCCAGGGATCACTTGGCAAATTCACTTTAAACCGAACACAGTAATAAACAGAAAGCTGATAACAACGGTTTTAGGAGATCACACAGAGGAGGAAATGGGAGTATGGCCACACTGTAAAGCAGATGCAGTGCTGACTAAGTGCCAGCCTGAACTGTCTGCAGTCAGGAGAACGGCGGTGGTGTTAGAAACAGCATCTCCTTGAGCAGGTCATTAGAAACTACAACAAATTACAGAACCTGCTTTGATTGGATGTCCAGAAATTGTCCTTAACACACATATACAGCCATACAGAAGTTTCCAGCAGATCTTTGCACCTCGATGCACACTAAAAACATTCTCACCATGCTCAGACCTACAGCACTGTCATCTTGTATTACAGTGATAAAATCACATGTAGGATCGGATGAAACATATTACATTTTTTTTAGTCCGATTATACCACAAAAGCACATCTCTGGTCATTTAGACAGGACAACTGTAATAAAAACACAATTTTATTAACAGACCGTTCTAAGCATTTACCAATAGTGTGTAGTACAGCACGCTTATTTTTAGGGCGGTCAAGGCTGAAATTGGGGTGGAGGTTGGGGAGGAGGAAGTAAACGCAAAACCACAACACAGACTTACAGATTTACCTGGCTAGGGTATTACAGGTAGCTATTAGTTTATTTGCTTGACAGGTAAGGGGAAAGGTACTTTCCTGGTCTTTTTGTTGCTTTAACTGAGGAGGAAAAAATACTAAGAAAACGTGATTTATTAATTTGTTTTCTTTATAATGGAATATATACAGTACTGTACCTAACAAAAAATAATAAATATATTTTCTCTGTGAGACAATAGCTGGATCCCAAGCTCTGCTTTGTTAATAAATCTTTTGGTTGTTGTCTCAGGATATTCACGTTGCCAAGAGGAAGTGGTCACACATCACAGCCTTCATTATCTCAGTGACAGAACACAGGGCTGGCCAGCCAGCCAGCCAGCACACAGGACCTTAACATTGAAACAGGGCTGCACTGCGCAATGCTATAAACTAAGAGTGTCTGTATAAATAAATCCTCACCTCCAATCTTCAGATGAGTGATCTGTACAGAGAACTGATGCCTTGACCCGTCTTTATTTTCTGTTTTTGAGACTTACTACATTTCATCAAAAAAAATCTGAATAACCCTTAAAAAAATATGCTTATCCTAGCATTATGATAACAAAGTCTGGTTTCCATCACTGCTATGAGAGTGAATTTCATTATGAAAGCATGGTTGGGATTATAGGCCTATTCGGTATATCAGGGTTCAGATTAGCGAGTCTACTGTACAGTTAACTCCCCCTTCTAGCTAACTCAAGCTCTCTGTCATTTCTTTTCAATCTGAGGATCTCTCTCTATTAGAAACAGCATCTCTCGTTCCTCTGGCCTTTGGTTCTCAAACTAGGGATTACGGTGTACAGTGGATAGCTCTTAAAAAAACATTCTTCACACGCGTTGCTTGAAACACATGAAGTACCATGCCAGAGGATCTAATGAGATATTTAATGTAATATTAATTTTTAATGAGATATGACATGTATTCAGGGTTAGCCTTTAATTGAATTTGTTTGGATGTTAACAAGAGCCAGGTTGTAGATTTTCCCGAGGCTAACATTTATAAGTGGCGTCTAAGGCTATCTTCTCTCTTCCATGCTTACTATTGGGAAAACCCGAAGATTTGTGGTTCTGTATACAACTCCTGTTTGATCATTAGATTTGCATACATTCAAGCAAAAGACACAACAGAAAACAGAGTCCTACTTTCCACTGTGTTGTAATAAGAAGTGGCTTAATATGCCCTGCAGGGGATGAAACCCCAGGCAATGGGAATATAGTGGACTTATTCTATACTATTACTGATACATGCCATGGTCTTCACCTTCTTTGTCACACTAACACAGCAACTCTAAATGATGTACACCTGTTACATATTTTCCCTTTACTCTTAAATGAAGTTAATGTTGCATGACCCTTGAAGTGAGATATATAAAGAGTCCGTTATTCTATATTGTCTTTGTTTTTCACCGTTTCATTACATTTTTATGATGTTTGCAATGATTTGGAGTGGTTGTTACAGCTATTACTCACACAGTGTGTTATTGTTATTTATTTATATATTATAAATCGGTGTAGCTGCTACTGATAATGGTTCGAATAGGTATGTGTATAATATTCCAAATCAAGTAGACATTACATGTTGTTATTTGATTGCTCTATGAATCTGCATTGTCAAATGCAATGAACAGCATTTATTTGAATGGTAAACAAGTACTAAACTGACTGGATTGTAAAACAGTACATGGGGGGAGAGAGAGAGTATCTACCAGTGAATTCTTTGTTTGGCAGGTTTTGTTTTTCATCCTCGCTCGTGTGCGTGTGTGTGTGTGGTGGTGAGAGTAGGGAATCACTACTTCCCAGTCAAGAGAGTAACAGATGTAGCACCACAATTAAAACTCTCACGATTCAAACTTCATCCAGATTCCTCTGTATGGCCTCCAGAGCACTGCTGCCTACCTGGAAAGCAGGAAGCCAAACGAGCAGTGAAGCTCCCTGGTGCATCTCTCACTGCCTAAAGCAATGGGCCAAGGTGGCGCAAAAAACGAAATGCTACTTGATGTCGTTCCAAGACAATTATCCCACTTCTGTTTAAACTTTCTCCCTGGAACAGCTCGTACAAAAATCATATTTTCTCCATCTGGATATAATGATAAACATAAACAAATATGGGAAATATAAAAATAACAAAGCATAATTAGTTTATAGAAAGATCTCTGGTAATATTGTTTTTATGTGCTACAAGCACGTTACTTCTTTCTTTTGGAGTGGGCCAGAGTATAATTTAAAATTATAAGTTACAGCGTGGTTTTAAACTCAAGAAAAAAACAACAACAAAAAAAGAACAAATAAAGGTCTTCTAAAAAACAAATCTTAAAATAATATTTTAAAAAAGAACAGTCTTTTAAAGTTTTGTTAACTGGGACGACAAAACAAAACTACCCTTCTTCTTCTTCACATGGGTTCGCAGTGATCTAAAAACTAAACGGCAGCTAATTTACAGCGGTACAATGTGGTTAAAATGTAACTAAGTGAAGATAAAACAACAGGACAGCAGTAGAATATCACACACGACGAAGGCAGAGATGAAACATCAAACAGGGGGCAATTAATCCAGGATGACGTTGGAGTAATTAAAATGATTTCTTTTGAAATGCTCCCAGGGTGCTCTTGGAAGAGAGATGTTTCTTCCCAGGCAGGTTACTGAGGTGAAATCATTTAAACAAACAAACAAACAAACAAACAAACAAACAAACAAACAAACAAACAAACAAACAAACAAGGAAGGAAGGAAGGAAGGAAGGAAGGAAGGAAGGAAGGAAGGAAGGGCGGATGCAGGCCAACTGAATGTATCGATCACACTTTAAAATAAATGTGTCACTATTCAGGTTAGTATGAGTTTAGCTCACATGCAGATATTCACAGTTGCCATGTCTCTGGATGTGAAAACAGGTGTGATTTGATTGTATCCCCTACTGATACACAAAATACTGAGTATATTCTGGTTCTCTCACTTAGCTTTTTCCAATCAGTCTTTTAACAATTTCAATAAACTTGCTTATGAAATGTGGCAGTCTGGTTCTGAGTGTGTATCATGGTTTTAAATATAAATTCAAACAGGAAATCATGTGCTAGTTTGTGCATATTACATCTTAATTAGCAGTATTTTTAAAGTGTGTTTGGTACATGTTAGCCAATTTCTATGGTTAGCGCTTCATTCAAATAGCAAAAGGATATTTCTGGGTTAAAACAAGGACAGTGATAATTAGCTGCCTTTCGTTACATCCTTGTATGTTACCACTTAAATTAGTGTTCAAATATAATTAAGAAATCATACACTGTAGGAGTTTTTGGTACAAGGACATAGACTCCAGTAAAAGGTATCACACATTAAGATCTTATCTTCAACATACCGTTTACAATTTGTAAATGAAAATCCCAAATCCATTAAAATGCATACAGTGAGTGAGGAGGAAAGGGAGAGCGAACAATCACGCCCTTTGACTTCGTTAGCATGCTCACTTGTATATTTGGCTAATCAGTGGCTCGCTCCGGTAGACTATTCTGTCTCTTGTTTTGTTTGGCTTCTAATTTGCTCCGATGTCAGGTGCAGGGGAAAATCAGCTGCTTGTGCATAAAATATCTTCAATGTAATTGAACAATTAGAGTGTGCCATGCCTGGGGGCAAGGGGAGGTGAAGGTTAATCAAAGGAAACGGCCCTGAAATGGCAGTCATTGCTTCTAGGGAATTTTTCATCTGTATCCTTAACTTGCGAATGATCTTTTCACTTGGTTTTGTTCCCTGAAATGTTTGTTTGTGCTTTTATAATGTTAACTATAGAGGCACGGGGTTTTGAAGCATTTGCTCTGTACGTCGACTTTTCTTTCCTTTACACTTTACAAACAAATTATAACCTCAACACTTTGGACCTTATTATATATCAACCATAACTTGAGTCACTCAACCAAATCATATTTACTAATGACACCAGTCACCCCCCAAAAAACTAACAAACAAACAAAAAAAACATTAAGGCAACATTTCTCCCTCTTTTTTCAGGAAGTATATATCCATTCTTATCCATTTTCCTGTCTCATCTTGCTATTCCCAGCATGCATCTTTCCATACTCCGTTGACTTGTTTGTAATTTTTGAGTCATTTTTGGTCCAGGTTTCGCATCCGTAAGTTAGCATTGGCAGCACGCATTGGTCGAAGATCCCAAGAGATATAAAGAGACCAAGAAGGAGACCTCCAGGAAGATGGCAAGATGAAATTAGGAAACACGCCGGAGCAACATGGATGAGGGACGCAGCAGACAGGCTTCTGTAGAAGAATCTTGGGGAGGCTTTCATCCAGCAGTGGATTGAAAAAGGCTGAAGATGATGATGATGATGATGATTGATATATATATATATATATATATATATATATATATATATATATATATAGGGATAGGACGAATACTGAGGTTCCGAATAATTTTCCTTTGAAGTCTCACTGAACCGACACATTTCAATTGAAAGCCGGTTAAACTTTTAAATCACACAGTTAGGTTGTGCTGTGTGAATAATCTCCAAAGTGCTTTCAATTAAAAACAAATTGTTGCCTTTTAATCTGTAAACAGGTGAGTTTCACGTGGCCAAAGCAGATCCACATTATAAACACATAAGCATAACAAAAGCGTGTAAATTAGTGTTATAATAATTAATAATAATAACTACTTCTAAGAAATCGTTTTTGTAGAATTTTTGTCCTGACAAGCACAAGCAAGTTTTTAAATAATTTTAAATAAGCTTTCAAGGCTGCATAGCTACCTACATCAGATGGATGAGAAAAAATGGTATTATAAACTATGACCCTATTTTAATTCAGTAAACAAAAAAACAAAATAGCTGCTAATGCCCTCCTCCCTTTGTTTTAATTGATTTGGACATACTTGTATTTCTAGGATCTGTATAAGTGAAAATCCCATAGACAGCCGCTTCTGCAGAAATGGAGTGCTGCCCTTTAGTACAGTCTTGCTGCATTTACAAATCCCTTTTGGTCACAGTGAGAATCAGCACAGTGGCTAGAGTTAGCAACTTGGGCTCTTAGCACCAGGAGACTGTGCTGCCAGGTGTAAGAGTGAGACTGTGCTGTGTGGAAAGAATCTACAAGCACGTACACCAGAGGAGCACTGCCATGTTAGCATGCAGCCAGGATAGACAGCAAGATTAATTCCATTCATGCAAAGTTGCTCTTAATGCAATCCCACTGCTGGAAATCAACGTTGCTTCCAGGGAGTCACTGTCACTCGGCAGAAATTTCACATTCCAGTTGGATTCTTTCTCTCCAGCTCTCTCAAAACAGACTTTCTAATTAAGAGGCAAATCGATATTTTTTTTCTTTTGGACACCATACAAAATCCCTACACTTAAGAGGGGTCATTCATCTCATTACATACAGGGACATCCGATCTGACGGCAGAGGATGACCTTCTTAAAAATGTAGTGCCCCAATCGGTTTGAAAAATGGCTTTTTACACATTTCAAAAGGGTTTAAAAGCCCCTGCTGATCAGCTCAATAGAGGGTACTTAAAATGCAATCAGAATAACAAAATACACAGGAAACTTTTGGAACTTCTGTAATGCAGGGCATAAAGCATTGCTGTACTTAAAAAAAAAAAGTGCATTGAATCTACCTCCAAGAGGATTAGTATTCATTTGAGTAATTGTTGTTTCTGTCTTAAAATTGGTTAGTTTTAAGAAAAACACAACTAATGTTATTAAAACAAAAAGCCTGGAATTCTGAAAGATGTCAGTAATACACAAACAGTACTGACCCAGCCTGACAAAGAAGGCAGCAGCAGCCCTGTTAAGAATGGTTCTATTGCCAGGCAGTGCTCTCACAGCCTCCCACAGCACAGCTACCCTACACTACCCATCGTGGTCATAGTTCAGTGCATACTGATCCATTGCATGATTTCAGCGCTGGAGCTGCATTAGCATTCAGCTCCGGCTATGTTAGGATAATAGCATTAAAAGCAACCTCTGACCCCGTTGTCATGGATGCAGCACAATGCAAAACTAGTACCTCCGAGCTATCGGTCCTCGCTCAGTCCCAGCCTATTTCTTCTGCTGCCAATCTTCATACATTTCTGTGCATTATATGCATATTATTTCTCCAGCAGATTACAGCAACAAATATTACCATTAGGCAATGCTTTCTGCCTAATAACAGACTGGCTACAAAGGATTGAAAATATAAGTATTTTATGTATAAGGTAATATACTGTACATAAAAAGCAATGCAGCACATACACATGTATACTCAGTATTGTAATGCATTAGCTTGTAAAACACACAGTGAATGGCATGACTCATTAGAATGTTCATAACTGGCCCCATGCATGTCCGCGCTTGAGCCACACAGAATATGAGCAGCAGCCCTAGCTGACTGTAATTACGGCTAGACTTGTTCAGCCTCAATGTAAAAGTAATTACTGCTTTGTTAACTTTTAACAGAGCTGAAGCCCTGCAGGCAGAGAGTACAAACTGGAGCCAAGAAGCACCCGTAAATGTGACTGCAAACTCTGCGATTACCAAAAACACATAGGCGACTATTGAAAAGGTGGGGGGCAGTGTTTGAACCTTTAATTGCTACAACAACAGTCTCAGATTCAGAATGTTCCAATCACAGACTACTAATGAATAACTAAATGAAATACCACGGTTGACCACTAGGTTGATTTCCACCCTAAATTTTGTATACGTCTATTTTTATTGAACCAGATAAATACAGTATATTGGTACATTGCAGAGAATGTCTCATTAATTTATTTCTATGTATAAAACATAATTAAACAAAACAAAACATGACATTTTGAAGACAGCCAATTTGGACCCTTATGAAGTAATGCACAGTTTATGTAGAACGTACTGTCAACATGTGAATTAACCCAATCCATGTATTTTCGATTCGTAAAATGATATAATGCCATCAACCTCATATCCAAATTTGCTAGTTTATTATTTAAGCAACCAGACACTCCAAGGAGCACCACGACCACTTAGCTCTTTTCACAATAATCCACACCTGGAAGTGTGTCATTGCAATTATAAAATGACCATTCCAAAAACCAGAGTAGTGTAGGAAAAATAAAGCACCCAAAGAATCAAATTCTTTTTGGTAAATGGTAACCTATGCAGCAGAAAGAAACTATGGAATAACAGAGAGTGATGCACGTTATGGTCTAACAACAGCACTGCTTGGGGTCTTGATCAACCAATCTCAGCTTTCTGTTCACCCCAGTCATTATCTAATTTAATGAAGCACATACCGGCTCCATTCTTGTCAATGCTCTTTTGAAAAAAGATGGGGAGGGGGGCTATGGCAAGAAGAAGGGTTAATATAATATAATTCATCCGATTTCTTAGAGGTGGGCTTATTTGTAGGGGCCACAAGTTGAATCCTGGGGGGCCCGCATGTGGCCCATGGGCCTGATAATCACAGATGCAGTAAGCCACTGAGTCCTCTGTAAAGGTTTACAAAAGAGAATTAAAATAATTTAAAACTACAGTTATTTAACCATTCCTTACTGCAGTAAGTAGCAAAGGCAAGTTTTAGCCAACACTGTTCCATTGTTTATTTTCTCTCAGTCTTTTCCCCTTTGCTGTGCCTGATGAGTGTGTGAAAAAAAAAAAACAGAGATGAACTCAACCACCTCCAATCTGCTTTTTTCTAAAAGGCAGAGAGTATTAAAGCCTGTGGAGGATTGCTCATGTCTTCTAGAGTTTGTATGCTGCTAGCAAGCTGATGAAAACTTAAGGAAATGCACTGAAACATCCTGTTAATAACCACGTGCAGCACAGAAGACTGACCTGAAGCACTAACCCTACACGATATAATACATGTACTGTGTGTATAAAGAGAAGCTGGTGTACACACACACACACACACACACACAAACACACACAGCTGATTCTACTTAACTGCAATTACAAGAGCCAATCAAATCGTGTGAAAGTTGCCAAAAGGCTTCTGTATTCAAAGGGCTTTAAAACTCAAAGTACAGTAAATAGGCAATTAGTAACTGATTAACAAATTCACTATGATATATGGTTGCGCAAAAAAAAAAAAAAATCACATATGATGGCAAAACTAATTTCTCCTTTAACATGATTTTATTCACCTTAACTATTAAGGGCGTCCGCAAGCTATTACTGGCGCCATTTCTTTATTAAAGTGTGCTTATACTGTGCACTTAGCACATTTTTTTTCCACAATTGCGCATACTTCTCTGTTCACCATGCTTGCCTGTTTTACTACAATTTGTAATGTTTTTACTGTGGTGCATCTTAAAAGATATTTCAACAAAGCGTTCCTACATAATGCACACCAGAGGCAGCCTCAAGTTTCACACAGTTGGGTGTGGGTGAAATATTATTCCATGCTTATATTTTGACATTTTTCGAGTTTTTTTAAGGCATCTTTTTCTGTTCATCATGGTTTAAATAAACGATAGATTCACAGACTGAACTGCACAATGTAAAATTCACAGATCTGCAGAGGCAAGGGGCCGTTGCTCTGGGTGGAGCCTTAATGCTAAAGACCAGCACATCACGGCAGCGGCGTGTCACACTCTGCCAGGCTAGCCATGGCCCTGACTGGCTGTGGATTAGTGCAGGGGACCCAGGGGAAGAAGCCTGCTGGCGAGGCAGAGATACAGAGGCTCAACCCCATCTCTTATCTGGGCCCTGGTGTAATCCTTCCAAGAAAAGACAATCGACTAGGAGACAAGGTCAGGGGCTACCCGTCTTGAAAAGTGAAAAGGCCCTACATAAACAAATCCATGAGCAATGGAAATCCCTTTATCAAAAACTGGCATTCACTGGCTGCTCACCACCCCCAACCGTCTCCCTCCTGAGATGGGGCCCCTGTTTGCGAGAAGGGCTCCCCCTGGAGGTGAAACAAATGTGTACAGGGCAACAATATGTGGTGAAAATCTACTATTTCCAACTGTGCTCTAATCCAACCATTCATGATACATTTCACACTTATTCATAATGCACCTCAGAGCAGGGAAAGCGATAGGAACTACCTTATTCCAAAGCTTTTTATAAAATGTAGCTGCATACATGTATGTTAAGAGAAAAAAGGCATTCTGTAGAAGTTGTGTAGTTTACAGTAATTAAAGTAAGCTATGCACCTGCAGTATTGGTCAAAATGTATTTAATGCCATTAATATAAGTCTGAAGTTGCAGACAGCGTCTTATGTGTTTAGCTATGTATACTACTATAAGCACAATATAAAATGGCAAGTGGCAAAATATGCAATACCATGTGAATCATTTCTAGTACACCCTGGTCCTCAAATACCAAGTACCACGATTGTACTACTATTAAACATGAAAAAGTTTTTTTTAACTTTATAACTGTGTTGTATAGTCTGTGCATGGGAAGGCATCTGTACACAGGATTCGATGCATTGGAATTACAGATATTAAATTTTCTTTATATATAGTTCTTTCAAACTAAATAAATGATCTAAGTTAATAATATATGTTTTTTTTTACTGTATGTAAAAAAGGAAGGTTGCTGGTTGAGTGGTACTGTCAGATTGCATTTATATTTTTCGATTCTAAAGTCTACACCGAGGACTTTATTATTCCCTACCTATCTGTGAATCCTAATGCAGGGGATTGCATTAAGTGGGGACCTGGAAAGGGTTCTTTGGAGGAGGCAGAGGCTGGAGCTCAGAGAATGAAAGGTAGTGTGGAACGGCTCAGCTTTGATAGGAGAGGATAAAGAGCTGGGCTGGAGTAGAAATCTCTTCACAGCCGCCTCACTCCCCGCTCCTCGCTTCTCCACTCACTTGTGTGCCTTTTTCTTCCACAGCTTTGAACTTGGATGATCCCTGCAGAACCCCTGCAAGTGGGTGGTGGGGGAACATTAAGTTGGGAGGCAATTAATACAAAGAATAAAGATAAATCAGCATTTAGAAATGTGTCAAACACGCTAAACTTACATTACACCCACACACACGCACCCCCCCACACACACACACGCACACACACACACTCGCTCTCTATGAATATGGGGTTAGCTGAGTTATGAAATTATATTTTCAAAATAAACAATTCCTATAACTCTCTTTGTCCCTTATTCCCCCCCCCCCCCCAAAAAAACTAAATAAATGAAATTTAAAAAAAAAACAATTAAAAAACTCTGAGTGGCAAGCCATTTTAAGGCCCGCAGACATATTAGTAGTTTTTATTAGATGGTAAATTAGTATTTTAACCCAAGGCGTCACACCATTGTAGTTTTTACCAATTGATCCAACAATTGCATATGTAACTACTGTACTGAATATAGATCATTCAAATAGAGCCCTTATGTAGCAAGATTATGAAAACCACAATTTCCGACAGTGGAAGCAATTGTTATTTGAGAATTTAAAACCATGAAAAATGCCATTGAGGGCTGCATAATTTGTATCCATTACTGATGAAAAGCTATTACCAGAGCAACTAAAAGTGAATGTTTATTACAGTTGTCCTGTAGTATGAAACCTTGCAAAGTATTTTGGACAGCATAAAACTGAATACACATTTGTAGAATGATCCATTTGACCGGATAACCAAAATGTATTGAATAATTTGCGTTCATATTCTAATCCGTTATGCATTTGAATTGTATTCCTGAAAGTAACCCGTTCCTTCACCATTCAACAACAACAAAAATACACAGCATACCTTTAAATACTGAACTATAGCTTCTAAAATCCTCCAAATTACATTCATAAATGCATCATAAATTATTTATACAGGAGCTTTGAAATAAAGCATCATCTAATTACTTAAAAGAATCCCTAGTCCCTGCTTTGGTAGCCAGCAGCTCCCCTCAGCAATGTTAGAGTGTGAAAATTAGGGAGGCAGAACTTAATGCCTGTGTGCTTCTGCCTTTAGACGGTCAAGCATGGAAACAGGATACACCTTTCTGGATGGATAATTCTCCTTATTAAAACAACACAGCGGGAAGCCCAGCAGGGAGCACACTAAAACAAGGCTTTTAATTGTAATTTCCCTTGGAAGATTTTCCCAAGACAGTGTAAAGGCAAAGCTTAATTTGGAAACCTGGCAGTGCAGTGCTGCCTCCATTCAAGCCCTGCAGAAAGGAGACAGGGCGGGTGGGGGGTGGGTAGGCATGGAGCTGAGCCACCCTCTTTCCATTTCAGCTTTCTGCAGGTACTGGTTGTGATGTATTCTCCAGGCTATACAGAAAGAGCACAAACAGAGATTTGAACGCTTTTTTTTTTAGTTCCTCCCATGAGAAATTGTAATTCTCTATCACGGCACACATAATCTCGGCTAGGAATATGTAGGAAATCTACCTTCTTAATGCCAGAGCACACCATGTAACAAGTCAATATTAGGCCTTGTGATTAAGCTTTATGCGAGACCCCGGGCTTTGTTTTTTCCGCTGTGCATCTACACAGTATACTATCATATGCATAGAGTTATATTCAAATCATGTATGACTATACCTAACTTTATTGAGGAATCAAGCTGTTTTATAAGCACATTGTTTCCTGCATAGCACACACATCTGTATGCAGTATGTGTATGCCTACAATTTTAAAGTATATAGAAGCCACCCCCCCCCGGTGAAAACACCCTCATCTTTTATCTTTGAAGACAAACACATATTTATAAAAAGGTAAAATAACAAGAAAAGTTTTACAAATTACTTGGTGTTAACCTGTTATTTCCTCAAAGACTGATTAAAAAGTTTTAGAACTTAGTTCTAGAACTGCCCAAAAGAGCACCAAATACAAAATGTTTCAATGCATAATTCAACTAGTTCAGTTCAGACTGAACCAGCTACAGAATCGGCCCAACCAAAAAAACTATCAGGAAAAACATTAAATGATCCAAACCAAGTCAGTCAGAACACTTTCATTATGGAAGGACATGCTGGAATACACCTGTTTGATACTACATCGCATTATATGGCACTCTTATCTGATCAACAGTGTTATGGGCCTGCATTGCCTAACCAAGAGTATAGAAACCTAGTTTTCTTTGCTTTTATTCGACTGTCAAATTGCTCTGCAGATTGGGACACCTTTACGTTTGCTGCACGTTGTTTTGTGATTCCTTTAAAAATGTGTTTTTTGTTTTTTGTTGTTATTTGCAACCTCAGTAGTTGAATAAAATGTGTTCCCGGGCACCTCCACTTCTCTCCTGCAATTAATGAAATGAATGAATTACTAACTTCAAATGCAGTTGACGGACGATACATTTTTCATTGAGTTCAATGCTACAGTAGACCATTTTAGGCAATTCCACAGAATCCTACGCGTGAATAACTACAGCCTTTAATATCCATTTCTAAAACACATTCTTTGGTCACATTCTTTTTTGTATTTTTCTTTAGCAAATACAAGGAAGGCTGTTTTCACTAGCTTAAATTAAAAATACCATTTCCTTTTAATTACAATCCCAGTTTGGGGCACGTTTAATAACCATTATGTTGTTCACATATAGCAGAGTTTTCATAATGATTTTCAAGCACCAGTAGTTTGAGAAACCGTTTCACTCAGACAGCTCACAATAACAGCTGGATATCCCAGTCAGATTCTGTGTCAGACCAGGACAGGTCTGCAAAGCCCCTTTCAGAAAGAAAAGAACTACCTTGACTGTAGAGCACCTGAATTACACATTTATTTCACAGGCACATGCAAGGCCGAACGATTCAAAAGGCATATCCACTACCCTGCCAGTCAGAATAATTTGGAAGTGTTATGAATATGTAAATTGCACTGAAAGCACATAGTAAATAAAATCACACACGCAGCCAAAAAAACAAACAACAAACAAAAAAAAACAACGCTGCAATAAAATAAATCTAGTTTCCCCCAACTTGCCTTCTTCAGGGAAACAGTTAATCTATTTCTAAATAAAGCTAACTTTTGTAATCTATCCAGTACTTAGAATGCTGTCATTGATCTATGATTTATGTGATTTAAACCACCTCTTGGCTGTAGCATTGGTTTCTGTCCAAGCAGCTGAGCTGAATACTAATCAGGGGATAAAATGTATGTTCAGGCTTTATCTGCGCAAGAGCCTCCTGAGGAAGCACTAAGACGCGACGAATGTGTGGCAGGCAGGTTACTTGCAGAAAGAGGAGGGGAAAGGCATGCAGTTCATAATAAACCGAATAGCAAGGATTACATCGTATAATTTATTTACACTGCTTGGAAATCTAACATTTGTATACACAGTTCAGAAAAGAGCACCTCAAGTCGGGTCCACAATATAAACCCATGTTTGTGCTGCATTATTTACACTTGGGATTACCCGAATAGGATTTCTTTGCATTTAATATATATATATATATATATATATATAATTTATTTTTTCCATCCAAAATAAATCCAGATTACTTGATTGATTGATATATGTATTTATCTTTTTTTTTAATACATTTTGTGCCACTCCAAATCCTTACAGAAAGGGTATGTATAGAAAATAAGTTTACCTTAGACATGTAAGGGTGCTATTTTAAGTTAATTTTCTGCCAATATTTATTTTGCTTCCATTATTGTGTCCTTCATTATATGTTAATTCTATCAAAATAAATATTGCTCTACATTTGCTCAGCCTCCAGCTCTGTGAAAGAATGCGGTACGCCACAGTTTCCAAATACTTGAATTTTAAATATTTAAATATGGTACTTTGGTACTAGTCATCTTTACAAAATGTCTTTTTAATTTATACCAAGAGGATTTTTTGTTCATGTTTAAACCATGAACTATTGACATGGTCAGTCTTGAAGTTCTGCGGTTAACCATTGCCAGATCATGCACCACAGCTGAATCACGTTCCACTCTTGCAGAATTTCTTCATCAGTCCATGGGAGTTTCAAAACAAGGTTGCACACAGCAACCACCCATTGCTATACCATGAGTGACTATGAAACAAGCAAGGTCATCAGTGGTACCAGCAATGGCAATGGTTTATGGTCTGTGCAAATAGTGTAATATTTGCAGTTTAATGGGAATTCATGAGGTGGTTCACTGCCAAAACATGCATTGTAAAATACTTTTATAAGTACAATATATGAGCAAGGGGGGTCTATTTTTGTGTTAAGATTTCAGAAGAGTTAACAAAACTGGACCTGCAACATTAATTTCTAAAATGTTATAAAGATGTAAGCTGTCTGCTATATAAAAAAAAAATCAATGTATTTTGAAAATGTAATGTATTTCTGACTGTAAAAACATGGAAGAGACTCACATGCACAGTTAGCTGTTAGATTTTAATAACAGTGGCTTTATTTGCAGTGCATTTGCTACTCATTGGTAAGCATAACCTATGAAAATATCCTAAACAAATTTCAGAAATCATCATTACTTGGTTTCTTTTGGTATTTGGTGTTGATGTCATTATGCAGTATCTGTGCACAATGCCTGTTCAGTTGATGGAGCTGACTCTTATAGCTGTAGAGACATTTAGTTGATATATAAATGTCTATGGCAAAAAAAATCTGTCAGCTCAGGTGAAGCACCTTAACACAGGGTGTATTAAAAACGAAATTAAACACAATATCGGAGTATAAAATAAGACCCACTCAAAATGATTAGAAACACAAAAGGTAAGTCAATCAAAATAAAAAAAAATACAAAAAAAGGAATTTGAAGTTGCATGCTGTTTAATTGTAAGTGACTGGGAAGGAATCACTTTCATTAGTATAAGGAGGTACAGGGTCAAGAAACAGTTTACAGGCACAGCTGCACTTGCAGTTCACAAATATGTTTACAGCTGCACTGCAATGAAGACACCCCCCTCCCCCCAGTGTTGGGGCTATTGAAGTCTTCAACTCACCATTACTCACCACACTGGGTTACTCACTCAATGTTTCATTGTATTATAAATGGATTTCACAATGTTACGTTTTTTATTTCTGCTAGCTATGCAAGTGATATGTATATTTCTCACTAAATTTAAATGCAAACCAGAACCCAGAACAGCAGAGCTCATGTATACTACTTTAAGCAACGTTATGCTCATATACATTACAAATCTGGCATGACACTTCCTTTGGCAAACTTATTTGTATGGAACCATGAAGCAAACCCAACTTCAACGGGCTCTTCTATGTGGCTCGAGCACACTGATGCGACAAAGATTATTAGAAAGCTCAATAACGCTCCAATTTATTTTATGTCTCAAAATGTTTGGCTTGAATTTTATTAGAACATCAACATCATGCGCTGCTGGCATTGCGGGGAAGGAGAGAGGAACAGCTGCTGGGAGAGGGGTCTGCGAGACAGGGAGCCCTACTGCGCAGCTGATCAGTGAAGCTCAGAAATGAATGCAAGAAATGTCAGTTTCCGTCTGTATTATACAACAGCATGAGAATTTTTTTTTTTAAAAAGCTATGTGTTGACGTAAATGCACTAATGTACAAAACATGATGCTGTGGGGCAGGAAAACATTTAATATTGAGATGGGCATAAAGTTTGGCCAAAATAACTTCACCTTTAATTTATCTGCTATACAAAGAGCAAGTAACGAAGTGGCAATTTTGATTATTTTTTTTACTAACCCTCACCTTTTTATGATATTTGCAAGCGCTCTGTGTATTTCCGAGAGCTGTGAGTTTTATTGATTTGTTTTGCATGATGTTGGACAGTGCTTGGACAGCCCAACAACTTATTGAAGTTGCCAAAACATTACATTCCTCTTGATTTTCTTGAACACTATATCTGAAAATAGCTCTGAAACAGACAGTTATAAGTGTAAAAAAGTTGCCAGGATGTTAACATTGAAAAGAAAAATCACAGGTGCATTATTTAAACAGTTGTAGTAACACGTGGGGACACTGAACGCTATATCTTTTGGAACCCCGCTACTTACTCTTTAACTATTGTGCTTTAATGCAAGACACAACTACAGTGGGGTTTGATGAGCCAAGTGGCCAGAGGTGAGCCTTGGGATGTGATTCTTCAATCACAGCTCAGCCGCTGACTTTACTGAGAGATACCCTAGAGGCACAGTGCTGGTGGAACAGGCAGGCAAAGGTGAAAGTGACTTGAAAGACAAACAGTAACACAATCTGAATCTCAAGGGATGGGGGTAATTACGTGGATAGGGAATGTAATAAATGACGCAGGGATTTGGTTTGGCTACAGTTAAAACACATTGTAGCTTACTATAGTCAAAATACTATTCCGTTAATGTTAAATTGCAGCTTCATTGCAAGGAAGGAACAGTTACACTGAATTTTATGAACATCACCACATTTTTTTTGACTTTTTTATTTATTTCAAATTTTACATTTATTATCATATGCAGTATTCAACCACAGCATATTTTAATGTAAAACTACATACGCTTTGATGTTCAACCAATATGAAATGGCTTTATTGAATCAACCACTTTGCTAACAAATTAATTTATACAAACACAATCACATTAGGACACAGAGGAGTCTAGTCAACTGATCTAAACATTGGCGGACCTAAATGCCACCATTTACACATTGAATGTGAGAATCCTTATTGTCTTTCTGTCCGTGAAAATATGTAAAACATCACGATTGATCCTATTCTAATTATCCAATAAATACTTCTTATAAAACATAGATTGTCTTAAACCAACATTTTAAATAACCAAGGTACCAGCCTGATTTATTAACGTTACAACTTTAAATGCAGTACATCATTTTATTTAAGCTATAGGAAAATATCAAGTTTACACCAAAGATTAGCTCCATAGAATCCCAAAACCCAAAGTTTTCTATAAATCATATTATAAATCCATGTCTTTCACTGAGCTGTTTCTTAGCCACCTTACTGTCAATTTATTCTGTCACTATTCCTCTGTTTCCAATTTGCTGAAACCAGTTTTTATTAAGGCACAAGGAGTTTTTTATGTTTTTTTTTTTAATAAATCAGGTCATATTTTAAAGTCACAGACATCTGCATTTAATTTCTTAGAGTGAATGGCTGGCAAACTGCAATGGGCAAAAAGGCAAATATTTAGCTTTTATGTCTGTGCCCAACAGAAGTCAATATGGCTGTGCGAGGTGTGAGATTCATTGGGCGCCATGCAGGAAACACTGTAACTCAATCAGCTGTTTCACAGCTATACTCTGGGAGAAAGTGTAACACCTTTCAATAAAGAAAAGAAAAAACGATTTAAGACTTAAACATGAATTGAGTAAATCTTACCTTGAAGGAAGAGCTATTTATTGTGACCTGCCTCCCTGCTGTCTTTGATAAATCTGACTGTCATGACTCCTCCAACAAGAAAATCAAAGGTGAGCTGAAAACAGTTCTGCATATGAATATCTAAAAAATATAACAAGTACACCCACACCAAGTATATCTCTGATTGGGTTGTAATTCAGTCCTGATTGAATCAACCAATACCAGCTTTTTTTTTTAATTGAGAATTTTACACCACTGGTCAAACACCCTGGATTTTATCAACCACCAATGCCTGGTTATCCTGAGATTACTACAAAAAAAAAAAAAAAAGTGGTGCATCCAATTAAAGTGGATTCCCTGGTAAGGCAAACTGCTTTAAAACATCCAGGAGTGGATTTTCCTGGCGAGATTGATGGAATCATTCCCAGTTCTTGATGGCACTGACTGTTGCATCAGACCCTATACCGTTGGCACACTAAAAATAGACGCAGTATTTTGCACTATAGTAAAAGTAATCTGGCACACTACTGTAACATACCCCGAATATGTAAATTACACATGAAGCAAATAGAAATGCTACAGTATTGTTTGCTGACATTTTTTGCGTCTTGATCTGTTGTGTAAAGCAGATTTATATCCGATCCTGACATGGCAATATACTGTACTGAGGGAGTAGTGTACTAAAGAAACCAAACTAAAACTAAAATGAAATACATCCCCCCCACCCCCCCGCAAGAATTAGCATAATAACCAGCACACTGACCATTGAATCCAAATTGTGAACAAGATGATAACGTGTGTGTGTGTGTATATATATAATATATATATATATATATATCTATAGATATATATATATATATATATATATATATATATATATATATATATATACACACTGTATATATATATATATATATATATATATATATATATATATATATATATATATATGCATGCGCTACTAGGATTCATTAGACTCTGTGAAAGATTCAGCTGAGTTTTAACTTTGACAGTGTTTGCTCTGGACTCTCTAGTTTTATACCGTGTTACATAGGGTGTTAAATTATGTTTTATTATTAATTAACAGTTTTGAACTTCATATTTCTTTGAAAAACTCACTCAATGTTCAGTTAAGTTTATCTGACCGATGTTTGCTAAAAGCGTACAGGTGTACATTTTTTACTTTGCATTTAAGATTTGAATGGTCTTACTGCTTTTGGTTGGGATCCTGGCTGCATCAGTTCCCAGTTTTGTAACTGAGCCAACTCAAACACTGGACGTCTGTCACCTAATTCTCTCCCAACAACTGCAGCTGAATGCTGTGCAGAGCGCAAGTGAGAGCTGAGATTGAATGTAATTTACAATCAGACAATAGAGAGCAATCTCAGTCAAGTAAAAATGAGACAAGCAAATTAGGGGTAAGCTTGAGCTTGGGGTGGTAGAGCAATGTAATGTAATTCCACTGCCAGCCACAGCAACTAACAAATACATGACTCCTTTACATGAATGGAAAACCTGTCCACGTACTCACTGTCGCTGGAACACTGAACCTGGAGAGCTGCCTTATTTTATTCATCCAACAAACAACAGGAAAGCACATCAGGCTGATATCACAGCAGTTAATCTTAGCTGCATATTAAGATTAAAACACTGAACCCTAGGCCAGCATACTTACTATGCCAAGCTTGTACTGTAGAATTAGATTTGCAGATAACAAATGCATAAGACCTACAGTACTGTATGGCACAAAAACATTGACGCGTCAGTCATCCTCTTTGTTCTTTAAAGCAATTCTCAGGGTTGATAGGGGACCAGTATCTCCTATGTAAAACACATGCACATGTAAGCACTTTACAGTGGAAACAAGGCATTAGTGTACAATAGTGAAGTGTGAACTGATTTCTACAAACTGGATGCGTTTGTTTCAAATCAAGGACCTGTCGTGCAGGGATCTGGGAATGAATGCAAGTTGACCAGGTGAGAGATTTGGAATCTGAATTGGAATTACAGGGACTTGATTAAGATTCATTCACACTGAAGTTCTCCTAATTTATGGTGTGATCCAGACCCTCGGCACAAACACACATCAGACAAAACCTTTCCCAGATTCTATATATTTCTGGGAAATACTTTACACTACTGTTCTGTACAACCAAGCCTATTGCTTTCAGGGGGTAACCTTATGTAGACCTGCCATATATTGTAATTAAAACTGGGTTCCTGATAAATATTGTATACAATGGGGTTAAAAAAAAAAAAAAAAAAATCAGTTCATCTCTGTTGGTACCCACCATACATTTCATAGTCATTTAACATAAAACAAAAGTTTGACATTTTTACAAGAATTAAAATGCCCATTCCTCAATATTATTACTATCAATTAGCATTACTAACAATAAGAACAATAATGATATCTTTATTTCTTACATTAACGTATGTAGTCTTTAAATGGGCCGGTTCTGTTTTTAGTTAATCCACTACACTTTAATGGGCTGCTTTGCACTATTACTGTTTTTGATGCCAACTTCAGTAACCAGAGAGCTCCCCTTCATTAGAGACACATGAGTTACTCATTCTAGCCCAGCCCCAGGCGGGTGAAATCATTTCTTGAGGAATTTCTCAAGTAATGACATCAGTTTTCTTGGCATGTTTAGTTTCAGCCCAGAGAACATCAACTCAGAGCTCTCAAACCCTCTACTCAAAAAAAAAGCCCTGACTTCCAAACAGGAACCCAACATACTGGAGCAATTACACCGTGAGGGAAGAACATATTTAAAATATAATATGAACATGATTGATGATGCTGTCAATACGTGCAACACAAGTTAATGTCAGAATAATTTAAAGAAAATAAATGATAGAAATTGAAGCAGATTAAATAATTGCACTTCTCAAACTAATGCTGCCACTGCCTGCTCTATTAGACTCCATGATTACAAGGTTGTTGTACAAACACATAGTCTGGCTCTATTCTAGGTTGGCTAACTCTACAGCGTGCTACACTTGCAGTACTCCAATACTGTCACAGTTAGGCTGCCAAAATATGACCAGCACATAAATAACTTTTTTTACTTTTTTTTTTTTTTTTTTTTGAGGGGTAAAAATTAAACAAAATATTATTTCTCTTTACAGACATTTCTTTCTATGCCAAGTTGATCTGCAGTTTATACGAGGTGATAGGTAGCCAAAACCTGCAATTTTAAAATCAACTTATTTGTACCATAAGATTTTATTTATGATATTTATTAGAATGAGTTGTTTTCTCTAAGGCATATATATATATATATATATATATATATATATATATATATATATTAAACGTTCTTCGTTTTTATTGTAAAGCTCACCTGCCTCAGGTAGAAACATTTAAACAAGGAGCATGTGTCTGCGTTGTAGAGGCTCGGTCAATGTAATCACTATCTGCTCTCTCTGCAGTGAACTGGAACGAAAGATGGGGGGAAAAGCGAATTATTATTTTTTTATACCTGCCATAACCTGCTCGTAACTTCCATGGTAATTATGACTACAGATCGGAAACTGAGATGCCACTATAGTACTTTAACGCATCGCTTTAGTTGAATTATGACAAATTAATAATACATAAACAGCGTGTTTTTTTTTTTTTTTTTTTTTTTTTTTTTTAAATATACTTTCGCTTAGCGGCGGCGTAACAAAAAAAAAAAAAAAAAAAAAAAATCTATTAGTCTGCAGTCCATGCTGTGCCATACCGTCTGAGCCTTGGGATAAAAAGTATACGATGTACACACTAGTTTTAGAGAGCTGAAAGCAAAGATCTTTCAAAATTATGTTTTTTAACAGTGGCAGCTGCGGAACAAGTTATGTATGGTACCCACAGTCCAATTCATGAACTCCGTTAACCAATTAGCAGGCCGGCGGTCAAACTGGTTCAAACTGATCTGAACTGAACTTCAACTATAACAGTCCCGAACTATTACAAGTAGCGTGGAGTAAAACGAAAACAATTAGTTAGAGCAGTATGATTGCCGATTCCATAGTTCGCCTCCTTTCTGTTGAATATTACATGCAGCAGCTGAAAATATTTTTAACAGCGAGACTATGGGGCTGAGGGGGTTGTTTACCATGTGAACGGTCATTAACAAAATAGCTTGAGACCATTGCTAATTGGCTACCGTATTACACATATCTATTAAACGTGGGCGTTTAATACATACAACAAACTAAGCATCATTTAACGTAAATAATAATAATAATAATAATAATAATAATAATAATAATAATAATAATAATAATAATAATATTCTGCCTAAAATAACAATAAACAATAAAACACAAGTCCCGTCTTTAAGGAGGTTGTATACCTGTGTAAACGCTACATATAAGCACTGCAGTGTATAAGATATTTAACTGTTTTACTAATATGAACACATAAACCTAACCCTAAAGATTAGTTAATGCAGTTCTATGGAGTCATCTTTTATTTACAGGTCTGCAACGGTGAAAGGGTTATACTGCAGTGTCATACATTCCTCAGTGGTGCTTCGTTCTCTTCCTTCAAGTTGAATCTGTACATTGTCCTTATTAATCTTGCTTTCTTTAAAGAGTACTGAACTGTTTATTTATTTTTTTTTTTTTTTTGATTTCCTGGAGAATCGTCACTTAGAAACTGGTAGTTTAAGAATTAAACAGAGCATTGTTTTGGTGCTTCGCCAATCTGGGCCTTGCCAGTAATGTGAGGTTTGAAGAATAAGACTGAAACACCCCCCACAATGCTGAGGGAAAAAATCCTTAATCGTCAGTGAAAAGGATTAATAACAGTTATAATACATGTATAAGCTTGCGTTGCCAAATACAATTGAAATTCAAATGGTGGAACTCTCTCAACTACTAATCCATTTACTTCCAGTGCTGATATTTTTAACAGTAGACTGTCAGCACCCAAGAAAACATAACTGTGGCTGCTCTTTCAAAAAGTATTGGGAGTAAGGCATTAATACAGGAGACAGCCTGTTGATTTCCCTAGGACTCCACTGTATAAGGTTATACTTCTGGTCATGCCCTTTGGGCTGTGTACTGTGGTACTAACACTGCAGATACTAAAACTTCACTTGTATAATTTTAACTGCTCTTAGTCGAACTTGCTCTTAAATGTAATTATTTACTGTGTATTTTATTTTGCTCTTATTTAAATTTGATCTTATTTGCTACTGATTTTATTGTACTTTATAACTGCTGTTCTCTGTAATATTATATTCTGTAATGTGATATTCTGTATTGTGATATTTTGTAACAATTTTAAGTTACCCTGGATAAGGGCTAAGAAATAAATAATAATAATAATAATAATAATAATAATAATAATAATAATAATAATAATAATAACACTGTTTTGGTACTGCATTAGCTGCTGTGCCTAGAATATACAATTTTACATTAATAATATGAATACTATTTTGTTTGACTATCGCTAAACAGCAAATTACATTGTCTCTGCAGTAGCACAAAGCAGCAGACCTGTTCGCTCTTGAAACTCTTGTGTAACTAATCAACAAGTATGAATTTACTTTTACAGTCACCTGTGTGAACCTGTCTTGTTTGCAATGTTCATATACCCACCTAACCAGCCCTCTAGCTCTGATATTTACATTACAGGACTGTACTGTACATTATAGGGGCTGTATTGTAATTATTTATGTAGGTTTCTTGATTGGGAATGCCATATAAATAATACACATATTCTGGTCCTAATTAGTTTTGATAAGACAGGTTTCACTTCAATCCTAACCACCATGTTAATTTTCTGCTATGTATTGCTGGATGAACTTCACTCTAATATGACCCTGTGTCTGCCTGCACCTTGCAATTCTTCTCTGCTGGATCAAGGTAAATTGTCAATGTAGAGGGAAACAACAGCAGATAGATTGCAGTGATTAATCATAACAACCAGAACAGATTTGTTAATGTCTTAAAGCTGCTAAATTGTTAGATGTATTATTTTACAGCATAACCTAGTTTAATAATTGTATAATTGCATGTTTTAGTTTATTTACTGACTGAACTTGAGGAACCACCTTTCTTCCTTGTCTATTAATCATGAATGTCAGTGAGGCTGTTCATGCCAGCTTTGGGGGCTAATGCTATTATCTCTTGGCTTCTGGTCCATAGACTAATGCGATTAGAATTGAAACAAAACAAGACATAAACATTGTAATGATTTTTTTTTAAATCCTGTACCTAGAAAAATAAAGTTAATATCAATGTTTTTTGTTTTGTTTTGTTTTGTTTGGCGGGGGTTCAAATAGGCTGATTTTACAAGGCCTATTGAATAAATTTTAAAAAATGCAATCAAGGAACTTTGAGTATATTTGTTGCCAGTATTTCTTGATTCGTCATTAGTTAAATTATGTAAATGCTGATACATTTTATGAACCATAAATCGATATTTTTTATTTCATCTACTGTACTGTACATTAAACCACTTAAATTATAAATTATTTGGACATGCATGCAGGTTTGCACTATACCACTATAGTATTTGTACTTAGTAGACACACTTTAAAAAAAATTGCAGACAGTTCATGTATCCGCTTGGTTATAAAAGAAATCCGGTTTATTACCAGGAGGGGACAGAACCCCAACTGTTAAGATAAATAAAATAATATTTTATTAGAAATGAAAATTTAAAAGATAAACAGTGTCGTTTGTTTCTTTTCAGTCTTGGGCTACTCAAACAGAATATGAAGCGTCGTCTAGAGGAACAGTAAAAACAAACAGCTGCCCATCACCCCAGCCGACGAGAGGGAGGAAGTCTTTGATGCATCCCCCGAGGTCCCACACTGAAATAACCCATCTTTTGTAGAGAACTCGCATCCAAGAAAGGCTCAGGTTTTCGACGGAGAAGCCAGAAGTTTGCTGCTTGAGCAAAACAAAGGTAAAGCGGTAGACAACTATGGAATAATAAAATCTGCGAAGGAGGAAATTGTACCACATTGTGACTTTGCCACGCTTGTGTTTTTCACAAACATTACACTTATCTGATAAAACAACCATTTATTTTGTGAATTGTATTTTATTTTTTTATAAATACAATTTGTTAGGGCTGTTTAGGAGAAAAAAAAAACTCATAGCAATGCTATCTTCATTACTTTAGGGCAACTGGTACATACATATTGTCATAATTTTGTGGGGGAAAAAAATGGAGGCTGTGGCTCCCTTTAAATGATTATATTAACTGTTGATTTATTGTTGTTTTACCTCGAGCTTGGCGCCCCCTGGTGACCATATACTCTAATAGAGATCACCAGGACCAGTGTTTACCATGAAAAGGAAACATACCAGTACCACATTTGGAAGTACAAACTGAATTAAGAAATAGAAAAAAAACATTTATTGAACTAGAAGTAGCTACGTGGTGCTTTTTGGTCGGAGATCATGATACACACCTCTATCACGAGTCACAATTTATCAATACACAATGATCTGTTTCACCTGTACTCTCTGGACTGGACACCTGGTCACAGCAACTGGGCCTTGACCAATAGGCTCCCCCAACAACCAACAGGTAGACATAGTTTTCAATTGCTGTAGATTTTTATCAATAGACGAGATAGCTTTCAAAGTCCAGATCGGCAGATTCCTGTTTTAGTGGCCTTTCAGAAAAGTAAAAGAAAAACTAACATTGGTATACGAATATATTACCATTGCAAACCAACGGTCTCATTAGGAATCAATATTGTAAAATGGTACAGTAGCACAGGTGCTGCCAAGGTACCATGGCACTACATGTATTACCAGTCTGTATTAGTTTATAGCATTGTGGTACCAGTTTTTTTTTTAATAAAACCTCCAGTTCTGAAAATGCACGCATGGAAAGTGCTAGAGATGTCTAATCTGGATCACAGCTGGGTCTGTGTGCAATGTTTTTATACATATTGATAACATGTCATTCTTTTTTGTTAAGAAAGAAAAAAAAGCGATTGTGCAGTAAAAAGTTTAACGATTCACCAGTAAAAAGGTTAATTTGTGCTGTGGTCTTCAAAAAAAAAGGAGAGAGAGAGAGAGAGAGAGAGAGAGAGAGAGAGAGAGAGAGAGAGAGAGAGAGAGAGAGAGAGAGAGAGAGAGAAATAACCTGTCACCATGTAATTTTAGAGTATGACACTAAACTTGTCAAGGAGACAGTTGTTAAACTGAATTATTGCTGACTTGCTGAAAAACAGCCCTTACCAGATGTAAAGGACATCTGCAGTGCTGAAGTGGTACGTGGTGGTTTTTAATATGTGGTCCTACTGGTGCTTGAATTGAATGGCTGTGGCATAAAACCAAAGCCTTGACTCGTGCAGCATGAAGCAGCCACGCAGAACTGATGAGAGTCAAGGAAAATCTGTTGCTGTGACCATAACGAGAACACATCTGTAGGATATGCACGCACTTTCACCAATACCATTAGCATTGGGCTTTTTACTAGTGACAAGATTAATATGACCCTCGTTCCCCTGGTTTAGGTGGATTGTCCGGTGTTGTGCGCTTTTTAATCGTTCTGGAGTTGTGTGAATGATGATATCCGTGGCACGTGTCGGCAGACAATGCAAGCTAGTGAGAGATCATGGGGATTATTAAAACCTGCTTCCATTGCTTAATGTGTGGTGGAAACTGTAATCAGTATGTGAGAGTATGATGGTAGACTGAAGCCAGTATTAAAGGAATTCCTCCTCTGACTGGGTATATAATGCTCTGCTAGATCTGATACTCTGACACCTGAGATTTCAGTCGTCTACCATTTAAGCAGGACAAGATGGCTCGAGATACTCACTTCACTTGCAGCTTCCATTTTTAATTGCCTCATTGATGTTCTGAGAGGCAATATTTATATGCTGTCAGTGTCGCACATTACAGTTTACTAGGTAGCTGATAAAAATTGATCATTTCCTTGTTAATCAGTAATTTAACATGATCTGGATATTGGCAAACGACAGGACTTTCTTTTGAAGCAAAAAGCTGCTGTTTTTGAAATATTTTGTGAACTGCCAGCTTCAGTTTGAGGAAGACCCTTAGTTGCTCTTGTAGCAGTTGATTGCAAATGGATGTTACTCTTAGGGAAAAGATAAATAAAAGTTATAACCGATTTAATACAGATCATTTCAATCACAAAGTAAACAGGATCCAGATATTAAAACCAAACTGCAATTTGGTTAAAGGAAAAAAATGTTATTGTTGTATAATTTGGGTGCCCATAAAAACAGCCTGCATTACTTTTAAAATAATCAAAATACATATTTTTGAAGGTAATAATATTTTTATTTCTACTTCCACGTGATTGTGTTGTATAGAAAAACTAGGATGTGTCCTATAAGGTACAGTTACTTGAATCTGAATGTAAGTGGAGGTTGGCTTTGCACATCGACAGCATTTTAAATTGTTACTTGGTACTGGCCTGACAACAATGCTGTTTGATGTTATTAATATAAAGACTGAACTGTATAAGACATTTTAAAAAAGACCTGCGTATTGTATTGCCCTTGTCATTCTTGTACCCCCTATGAAACAAGTCTTGGTACATTCCAAGGCAGCACTAAGCAGCAGACATGACTGTAGTGATTTTTGTGCCCCCTCTCTGAGCACGCCACACTCACAGAGAAGTGACCCCCATTGAACAACATTGTCAACACCCCTGATCTATAACACTGAGTCTATTGTATACGCTATCCGCACATGGCTGCACGTACTGCCTGCTTAATGGACAGTAGCTCTCCATAGGGAGAGTGAGTGTTGAGGCAACAGTATGTTGCATCATTTCAGCTGCAATGAAATTCAGTCGTGCTTGAGGGGCTTTTTCTTTCCTTTCCTTTCCTTTTTTCAAATATAGTCAGCAGCAACGAAGGCAGGAATTCAAATGCAAATCAAATACAGTAGTGGAACAAAAAAGGTAATTTCTTTAGAGGCTACCAGAACTCTACTTCAGGATGGATTCAATCAGAAAAACAACTGCACCTCCTTTTGACCTGCTTCTCGAAACAAAGGCGGCACAAGAACACCACACAAAAAAAGACAAAACACTAAACTGCAGTAACAGTCTATTTACACACCTCTGCAGGGAAAAGCACTTGTATGATGAACTTTACAGGTTAGCGGTGAGACAAAGACATGGGTTAAATCCAATGTATAGCACTATACATTCTACATACTCATACATACTCTATATCCATCACTAAATGACCTTCCATGGCAATGCAGTGTTCCAGTGGTACAAATGTAATATTTTGGCATACCAAATAACCAATACATGCTGCATTGCAGTGCTGTGGAATCATATCTGTACCACTGTACAGTGTTTGTTTCCAAATCAATTGCGTCGCTTAGTTATATGGGTTCTGTTTGTGTTTTATTTCAGGATACATTTTAATGGTATTCCAATGGTATAATTTCCTGTCAAGGGAAGGAATAGCAATTGGATCTTTGGACTACAGAACTGTCTTGTAACTGCAGATTATTGGAAGTTGTACCGATAAGAGTGTTCTACCTGCTGTTCCTCTACCATTGAACTAGTGTCGTTAAAGTTTGCTGATGTTTGTGTCAACTTGTCTTTCACTGCAGTTTAATAGTTTTTATATGCATATCTTTTAAAAGCCTTGCCCATAACATCTCAGCTATTGAACTCAACCACCAGGCAAGTCGCTTAAATATTCTGGTTCTTAGACCTAGAAAAGCTCCCCACCCCCCTACCCCATTGAAGGAGCTGGGGTTTGGCTGTCCGCAGGGCAGTAAAGGGGTAAATGGAGATTGCTCACTCAAAAAACAACAACAACAACAAAAAAACGTTTTGCGCAGAAATAATAAAGCCTCACCTCGTTCTCAAAGCCCCTTTTTTTTTTCCAGCAGCTCATTCTCTCAGTATTCAGGGTTCTGTTTCTATTCAGGGGGATTTCTGCATCATTAGATGTGGACAAAGATTCGGCAACAGTTTCATTCACAGCTCTCCTTCAAGGGTGGTGGCTGTGGGAGCCCTGCAGCGTGGGGATTACTATTAGGCAGAGCACAGGGCTTGGGGAGAAAGAGTGCCTGGTGAAATGAGGCGAAGTTTCTTAAGGAGCGACCGCCACGCTGTTAGTGTTAACCCTTACAGTGCCTGTTCTCTCAGAAGCCTTTTTTTTTAGCATGGTAAGTTTACTTTCCCTTAATGTTACCTGTGTATTTTGTACTTGGCACATATCACTACCCAGTAATATCATATTTTTACTGTGCTATTTTTGTTTGCATGCAATATCTCTGCAAGAAAATCTAATTTAACCACTATGAACCTTTCACATTCAAAACCACTGTTACCCAACTTACTGCTCTAGGTCTTATATACTGCATAACCAATCATGCCTTTGCCTGGCATTTACTCTCATGTATTTACTAGTGCAGTGATTCCTAGTAAACTGTCCACTCTGTGTAGTTTCTGCCCATATACATCTTAATATAGGGTAATGACGCTGACCACAAAATGCTACTTTAAGTGGGAGCTTTAGTCTTGGCTTTAGCAGTACAAGTTTTCTTGAAATCCTCAAGTCTGGATTTGTGAGCCTTAATTATGAGGAACAGGATATCCGAGTCTCTTGTGAACACACAAGCTTTTGAATATTTATGAGTCTGAAAAATGAAGTTCTCACTGCAAACAGTGTGCCGATAGTTGAGATTTGTTTCTCAGTGAAAGACATCAAGGTCACAAATGCTTGGTTTATATAGTACAGCGCATCAGCGTGGAATAAGTATTCAGAGCCACATTGATGGTATTGACATTACCCAACCCCATCTTCTTTTTCTGTTGCTGTCTATCAAGAGACAATTATATATACAGTATATATATATATATATATATATATATATATATATATATATATATATATATATATATATATATATATATATATATATATATACACATACATATATATACACATACATATATATATATACCTTATTAAGCCTGCAATATTTAACACACACTTTGTTACATGAGGAATCCTTGACGTGTATTATGTATTGTATAGAAACTACATCTCCCTGTTGGTTAGCAGGTGCTTCCATAGCAAAAGCTATGCTGTTGTTTAATGCTGAAGAGTCTCAAATCTAAGGTGTTTTGGGGTCCAGGATGAATTTCACTGCAGAATACTGTCTTTCCATAAAAGGAACCTGATTTTGGTGTTACTGAATAACAACAGTGTCCCACCAGAAAAGGACAAGGGGCTAAAGATGGGAGTTTTGCCTTCAATCCATTTTTAATGGGACTGCCATCTTTGAATAGCTTCACTGTCAGTATGCTGTTTAGCCTTATGAGATGTGCTAAATATTAGTGGCGCTCACATTCCAGAAAATTGATGCAAAGTATGACCTTAAAATGAGCAAAATTATAAAAGAGGGCCTATGTAGGATTCTATATACATGATAAAATAGTGAGGAAATAGACAAGTCCATAGTAAATATTCCATTTGTAGCCCTCACGTGCAGGTTTCCATTTAATAGACCCTGGTCCTTTGTTCGGGGTGGGGGCCTTCTCTTCAACCTCATTGTTTGGAATAAATATGGTATTCCAAACGTTCCGGGAGTATCCTTTATATAAGCTTAAAGGTTTTCTCCATATATTTATATAAATATAGATCTACGCTCAGAAATTAATTGGGGGATTTATACTGAATATCTTTTAATAGTACCCTTTGAGAACTGTATAATTTGGTTGTAGAAATAAAGCCGCTTGCATCAGGTTTTGAGATGATTTCCCTTCTTTTTTTAATCCCCAGCTCTCCAGACTTTGCCCCCCCCCCCCTCAATGTGCAGAGGTGAGCTGTGCTGTGCTGCGCTGTGCTGCTCAATTGGGCTGGAATAATGAGACCCACATTGTGCTGTGCAGCCATGTTCAATCCAGCAGCTCCCCATACTCCCAGAATGGAAGGCCGCAAGCAACCGGGGAATATAAGCACATATGGATTTCTTTGTCTAGCTTTAGCAAACTAATCTGAACTGGGGAACATGTCACGCATTATATAAGGTCAGCTGCAGAAATATTTACCAAACGGATAGGCTGGTAGACAATATGGGGTGAAGGAAAACCTACAAAGTTCATAGCGGTTCATCTAGATACTGCATGAAAGAGACCACAAAATAGCGATTTTCTTATGTGCATTGGCTTTAACAAACACCAGCCCGTCTCCTCTCTCCTGGGCTAATCCTTCAGGACGGTCTGCTTAGAATGTTTTCCCTTCTTTGAAATGGGATCTTCCTGATTTTTTTTCTTTCATTTTTTTTCTTTTTTCTTTCAGACTTCAGCCATTAAACACGGGACAAAAATATCTTCATATCCTTCTTTGTAATGCTCCCTTAATGAAATGTTGCCTGCTAGGAATACACATGGCAATGCAACCAAGTGGACAGAGTTTAGGACTGGGAAGGTCATAGTGTGGCCAAGTGGGTGGGACTGGGAGCTGGTGTGTCCAAATGGTTACAGCTTAGGGACTGGGAGGCAGTGTGGTCTAGTGGTAAGAGCTGAGAGACTTGGAGGCAGTTTGGTATAGAGGTTAGAGGTGAGGGACAGGGAAGCAGTGTGGTCTAGTGATAAGAGCTGATGGAATCAGAGGCTGTGTTGCTCGTTGTTAGAGCTAAGGCTGAGAGGAAGTCTGACCTACTAGTTTGAGATAAACAAATAAATGCATGTTAAGAAATACATTCAAAACTTTTCTTTTATTGGAGTGTAGTGTGAAGGCCAAAGTCATGTAAATGTTCTAGTTTGTAGGACAACCCTTCCACTGTTTATAGCTAAGATTAAATAGTAAAATAATAGCTCCACTGGAAATATTTCTGCATTACCTTTTCTTAGATACAATCTAATGATATCCATGTATAAGTACAATTTCAGTTTGTGTGTAATTATGTTAGTTCATAATGCTCTCAAAGTAATATGTCACAAAACCAAAGTTATCCAGCATCCTCAAATGCTAGAATGGCATTGACCTTATAGGTACCTCAAGTTCACACAAAATGATTTGCTTTTCACAGAATTAAACTTCAGCTGAAATAATTCCTGAACTTGACATTAGACTGCTGAATTAAAGCCACACACACAAAATAAAAATAAAAATGGAAGGTATTTCTAAACTACACTGAGCATGGGGTTTAGAACAACAGCACTAATATGTGCCTCTAATGAGTGTACATTTCAAAGTTAATAAATGCGACCTTTCTGTAAAGACACGCTTGTAGTGGAGTTACATGTAAACAGGGCTCACAGGGACCTGAACGGGAGTGAGGAGCAGCTGACTGTAATTAAAAGACCATCAACAAACACCCTATCCTGGGCCAGCATGGTTACAAATGGCATTGTGTATTTAACGCAGCAGGAGAGGGAAGTGTGCAAACCATTTTGGATGTGTGTGTGTGTGGTGTTGCATTGGTGTTCATGTGTAAGCACTGTAGGATTGACAGACAACAACAAGACGAATATAATTGTTTTATTGTTGCATTATTATAATTAACAATAGGGAAACAAATAAAAGTATTACAGTATACTGTTATTTTATCAAATACAAAACAAATAAACCACATTATTATTATTATTATTATTATTATTATTATTATTATTATTATTATTATTATTATTATTATTATTATTATTATTATTATTAATAGTATTTAATTTGTTATTATTAATAGTCACAATTATAGTACAATTAATAATAACTATAATAATGTGCATACTTTTTATATTAATAATCTTATTATTGTTGTTGTTTTTGCTGCTGTTGTTAAACATAATACTTAAAAGTATAATATTTTAAAATATATAGAAGTTGTTCCTAGAAAACATCATCATTATCATCATTTTGATTTTTAATAATAATAATACTAATACATATTATTATAATAATGTATAGGCTTCACTACACTTCGCAGTGGCTTTATTATTATTATTATTATTATTATTATTATTAGTAGTAGTAGTAGTAGTAGTAGTAGTAGTAGTAGTAGTAATATTACAATATTAATAGGAATAACAATAAATAATACTACTTCTTATAATACAACTACTACTTATAATAATAATAATAATAATAATAATAATAATAATAATAATAATAATAATAATAATAATAATAATAATCACTTGTAATTATCCCATAGGTATCCAATCTGTGAATTAGTTTGCTCGTAAAGTGACAAAAAAAAAAAAAAAAAACTAAATCTGCTGACTACTTCAGTCTGTGAGATTAACAAAGGCGTTTGGCTGCGTCTCCCAGTGAATGACTTTGACTTGTCCCTCACAGAGCCTCACAGAGCCTCACAGAGCCGCCACTGGCAGCTGGGCCAGCGCACAGTCTTTCTGAGGATTCATTTCAGCCTCTCGCACGTCCTCACAAAGAACTATTCATCTCGCTGGAGATAATCCTCCCCCTGGTGGCCAGATGGGTTGGAAGCTTTAGGGCCCCAGAACACTGACTAGAGAAAACAATGGTACAAATGGTACAAGCTGAAATAATAAGGAAAACGTCTTTATCTAAATCTGCATATTACATTAATTTAATTAGCACGTTGCTGTTTTTGAACCCAAATTCAATTACTGCATGATCAGCTTCTTCCTATTGCAAGGTTACCTTTAGTTCTCGCTCGCAGTCTGCTAGACTTCATCCACACAGAACCCTGTCAGTGCAGCTGCACTGCCACTCTCGGCTCCTCAAAAACAAATGCTAATTCGCTGCAGTGTAAGGCACTTTAGAGAACTCGGATTAGGAACATTTTCTAGGGAGGTGTTTGAAAGTGTAATTTGAACGGTGGTTTCTAATATCAACACGGCACTAATTGTGTTCTTGAACGCCACACCAATATGTGCTGGTTGACCCAAGTCTGCATTATCGTTAACACAATAAGCTGAGCAGGCGTTTAAACAGGCTCTTGTTCTGTTTGACTAGAGATCGAAATGAGTTGGAATATAAAAGAGCTAATTTAAAAAAAAAAGAAAAAAAGAAAAAAAAACACACACTCACATTTTGTATGATTGCAAAAAATGTCCCCCTTTTGAAATCCTTTTTATGTTTTTCATTTGTAATTTCATACATACTTGTTTTTTGCCATGGATATTCTCAATTCTAAGAGCAAAACGCCAGAAGTTACACTGGTATCCAAATCCAATGCTAATATTATTATTACAACTACTTTGATCAGACTTTATTAGATGCAATGTTAGGTCCCATCACAGGAAAAACGAATTGCAGATGGTGCAGGATCATGTCATGTTGCAGGGATATCAATACGGTTTCTGGTTTACCTAAATCAGGGGGTTTATTAGTGTTTTAATCCACAAGGGCCGACACTGATGTGGTATGTTAACTAACCGGACCAAACACATAGAACATTTTGTGAATTATATCTTTAGCAAACACCTAGTAACTGAACAAAAAATAGAGTGTGGCCTGGCTGCTTGAAATGCTTGAAAAAGTGCATCTGCGAAGGGCTCCAGGGGCCTGGAGAGCCACATTTGGCCCCTGGGCCTAGGTTTGAATACTTCTCACCTATGGACTATAGCCTAGCTCCAATTCAGACACTGAGCTTTGATGTGGGATTTTAAGTAGTATTCCCTGGCACAACATGCAGTGCTGCAGCCACAAGAACAAACCATCTTGTTTATGAGCTCATTAAACGGAACTCTAGAGGCCAGTGTGTACTCTGTAAATGAATCTGAAGGCACTAATCCCTCTGACTATGTTTTTTAAAGCAATGGTTTAGGAGCTAAAACAATGTCCCCTTCTCTGTCAACCTTCAGAATGGAAAAGGAGATCTGATTTACTATGTGCATCATTTCATTCCATTAAAAATGTCAAAATATTGTTGACTTTAACGGTATGTTTCGTATCAGGTATCCCCCCTTCATGAAAGTCTGGATCCGCCCCTGAATTTAGGGCAGCAGTGGGTACTGGCAGTTCTTAAAAGCGACTAAGGTAGGGTAACCATTTGGCTCCAGTTTCAACTGGACAGTTTGTTTTTTAAAGGGAGTTAGATACTATCTTATGTTACTATACATGGCCATTTCCGATACTAAAGACAGCATTTTAACATTCACAGTTGCATTGGTAAGGTTGAGTTCAGAATGATTTATTCTCATTTTATTTTTAATTTTTTTGTGCTTATTTTAAATTGATTTGTACATTTCCTAGAAATTCTTGATTTAATTAATTTGTAACATAAATGTTAGATATCCAACCAGAAAACACTAAAGGGGAGTGTATTTTTGGGGTGGACATAGTTCTGCACAAATTAGATTTCAATTACTCCCTCGGTACCCCTCGGTACCCCAATAACCCACTACTTATTTACTGCAAGATGTATATCGTACCATAGTAATTACATAAGAAAATTCAATAACCCACAAGTAGCTTTATTCTGCATGTAATTGGACTAGAGTTTAAGTACTAGAATATTTGAATATGTTTTTATTCAGAACTTGATTCTGGGGCACACACAGGTGAAATTTAAGCCCATTCTAACTGTTGTCTTGTTGCGTTTTGTTTTTAAATAGTAGCAATGGTATCTTGCAATGCGGGATACTGAACAGCTGAGAAGTTGAGCCTATTCACAGTTGAAACCACCTTTTCTATAAGCACTGCCGAGATTAGCCCTAAATGGGATACCATTCTTTTCAATGGTTTCTCTTTGTTTGCTCTTCAGCGATGTAATTACATTCCATACAAGCCCTCGTTCTAAATTCAATTTATTGGGTAATTACGGGATAAAATTTCCATTAAAAATAAAAAAATGATAATATATAAAAAAATATCTGTTAGGCAAACAGGAAATGTACTTTATCTCCCAATAAAACAAAACCAATAAACACAGCCAAGTTATCTAGTACCAGGGCTGTTTCTTTCTGAGGCAAATTAGCAATACTGTAATTCATGAGCAGGGAAGATAAATCGCAACACTTGTGTGTAACAGCCAAAGAGGTGCTTTACATGCTAAGCATCTGCATGAAAGTGGCAGACTTTGATAGAATCTTTGCTTTGGAAATGACAAGATCAAAGCCAGGCCTCCTTCTATCAATATCTGTTTAATTATAATTAGGCTTGTTTCTTGGTGTGTTAATCAACAGATCCATGCAATAAAACTGTAAGTATTTAATCGCTTAGAAGACGGAGTGGATGAACCATGAAAGAGGCTGCTTTGAATGGATCTAAACCGTCGCTTCTCTTCTGAAATGGACCTCCATCCAGATAACACAAGAGAGGCTTACTGCAGTCCAGGTTTAGTATAAAAAATGCTGTTGGATTCTATAGCAGTGGCCAAATCATTGCAGTTTCTAAATGACTTTGTCTGGTGGAACCTGCAGCTACAGTCCCAACTCTCAGTTGAAAGAGATACAGATGTATTTCTTTTTTAAAACCCCTGTTCTTCTTCTTAATGTTATTTGTCTTCAGAGGGTTTAAATAAACGTTATTTTGATTCAATCCAGGCCGCTGTTGGTTCTGAAATCAGTAGATAACTAGCCGTACTTGCCCTGGCAGTAAAGAAAGAGGAAAAAACAACCACAGAAAATACAGAATAAGAATATTTGAAATGTGATCGAAATATGGCAGTACGTGGAAGAAATCGCTGTGCCCAATCATTGCCTTATGGTTCTCATAGAGTACACCATCAATCAATTTACCTAACCTTAAGTGTCCTTAAACATTCAATTAACAGATAATAAAGTTGTTGTTACTGGTAAACGCATACCCTAATATTGCTAATAAATTAAGAGTTTATGTTTAATTACTGCAATATGACTGGATTAACAAACTCCTGCTGCTGGTACGCTGTGCTAATATAAGTCAGCATGTTGTGTGCAGGTTGTTTCTTATTGTATAAGCAGGGATGGAAATAAAACTCCTATTGCATAGCAGTTTCGCCCATTACAGGTTTTACTATGAGTTTGATTAGCCGCAGTGCATAGGTAACAAGTTCAGTTGTGTCTGATTTAAACTTATCGTAAAACCAGGAATGGATCAAACTGCTATGCAATAGGAGTCTTATTTCCATACCTATATAAATGTTGTCATCTTGCGCAGTTTGGGCGAGAGGACTGCAAAGTCAACCTCAGGTCTGGCTGCTTAAAAGTTGCATGAAATGAAGTTTCTTAAAATAAAAGTTCTTAAAAAGTTCCTTGCTTATTGTATTACTTGTATTGTAACACTTGAAATGTATTTGCTTACGATTGTAAGTCGCCCTGGATAAGGGCGTCTGCTAAGAAATAAATAATAATAATAATAATAAAATAAGTCACACAATAGATACAACATATTAACTACATAGAAATCACAAAAATTAAGTTGTACCCACGAGGACAGAAAGTAAACAAATTAAACAAAAATAAAGTTTGAATTGTGCCTTATGTGCTACTGTATGCATGTGATGACATCTGACTGGAATTTGTAAAGGTGATTGGTTGATTTTGTATGCTATAAATAACAGAACATTAATCAATAATCTTGCTGATCAACCATTTATTGAGTACAGTAATCTTTGGTGGGAAATTGTTTTTACAATAATATATAACGATATTTAACAAGTTAGTTACCTTTAAAAGCTCATGTTGAAAAAATATCAGCATCATACATATTGCTTGAATAATGTAATCAGTTTGACAAAGACACCATTTGGGAAAAATACCCTTTTTTTGGCAGATTGACAAGAGCTTGTACATGACATTCCAAACATCCAGCTGCTACAAGCAGTATCAGGAGCCAGGCATTTTATCTGAGTTTTAGCAGTGACAGGGTGACAAGAAGGCTTCAAGGATGGAGAAAGCCTGTGCCTTCAGCTGAAAGCACCCTGCACACAAACTGGAACATCAACAGAGTTGTTTCTAAGTTGCACAGAGGAATAATAAACTATGGAATAAATGAGTTACTGGTCACCCTTGCTGATTCGATTCCAGATGAAGAGAATTCAAAAGAACAAGCCCACGTCTGCATTGATGCAGCATTTTGACTCATTTTAAGGAAGCAGCCAAAAAAGTCAATTTGCTTTCACAGACTTGAATGTTTCAATAGAAGCAGGATAGTAAAACATTATATACATTAAAAGCTGCAAGTGGACCCCACTTCCAACCTTGTTAAATACAATACCAAAACAATCAAAGACAAAATATATTTACATTATTCTAAAGTCAGGTGGCACTGATTTTGTGGAAAGATAATTACTTGAAGTATTTCGAAAGTTATGTCTGTATAAAAATCTAAATTCCCACCCCTAGCTAATGGAAACTGGATTCTGTGGCACACCCAAGTGTAATGTAAGCCCCTTCTAACATGTGCTTCTTCCAGTTATTTTATACAGTAGTAGCAAATGTATCTTACAATGTGGGATGCTAAAAAGCCTAGATGAACATATTCACATTTGAAAGCACCTTTTCTGTTAGAGCAATAGTATGCAGATTAGCACTTTACGGGACACCACTATATTCAATGTTATTCTGAGAATTGAACACCCCAACCCCCCTGCAACAGCTTCTGCTGACGGCAGTGTAAAGTCACCTTCAATATCAAGACCACACCTGCATTCTGTATAAAGGCCACCATCTGCAGTCCCAAGGGTATCCACCCTTTGTTAAATTACCTCTGATAAGACCAACATGTTGTAAACTACCAACCATTTTGAAACCCTTGGATGCATCCTGGTGTTGCACGTTTGAGTCAGAAAAAAATTCAATAAAATAGAAAATATTAGAAACGAACACTGGCTAAATCAGGAAATTAGAACACAGGTTTCCAGAAAAGGCTTAGCTAATAACGTCTTAAATTGCCCTATGGTATACACACTCTCTATGAAGTCACGTTTTGTTCATCCCTTGACTGGTCTTAATAGAGACGTTTCAGTGTCATCATGAAGAAAGATTG
This sequence comes from Acipenser ruthenus, assembly GCF_902713425.1. NCBI lineage: Eukaryota > Metazoa > Chordata > Actinopteri > Acipenseriformes > Acipenseridae > Acipenser > Acipenser ruthenus. Next base: position 20,433,318 of record NC_081214.1, on the reverse strand, counting down.
TTTGATAAATCCAGTTCTAAAAAGCGTCTTGCCATATTACCAAATGGGATAGCTTAAAAGCCACCAAGTGATTTACCAAGTGTTTGCAGACTCTGCTGGATAATCAGCCCTTAAACAAAACATCCTTTTGCAAACAGTTTTCTGATAACGTGGCTTTTTTCCTCCTAGTTGTTCTAATGATGTTGGTTTTTAGATCTCAGAGGGATGTGATGAGCGCCGGTACTGGGTGACAAACACGCACAACGACAATTAGCCACTTCATTTCTGCGTGTTGCGCTGCCTGCATTATTCCCCAAACTCATCATTCCACGGAACGTGAAGGGGTTTCCATGCATCCGCTCAAAGGAAGACGAAAAGATGGAAACCTACTGTAATAGACTTGGGAGCCGATAAGAAAAATGACAACAGCATCAAACCTAAATCACAGTGTAATACAGAATATTTACAGTTTTCAATTTTTAATTAAATCAACGAATGCATATTCAGAATATAATATTCCAGCTAAGGGGAAGATGTTGAGAGGGCTAGGCTGTGCTACCCTTCTGTTTTTCCCTGAATATTACTTGTTCTAGTGAATGGACAAGGCTCTAGACGATTATTGCAAATCTATTTTTGCAGCCTGTACTGCAACATTCATCTTTTTTTCACATGTATCGAATCCTATGTAGGTCCACTTTCACAGAACATCAAAAAGAAAACTAAATACATCAGGAGCACTTTTATTCTTCATCTTTCTGAAGATAAACTTCAAGAAATTCTACATGCAAAAACATGCTAAAAAATACAAAAGTTGGTGAATGAAAAGCACTTCTCTTAATACCTCAACTCCAAAAACAGCAATATGAGCCTCAAGACCTGGACTGCCATTTACGCTGCAGTCGGGAAAACAAACAGAGATAAAACTTCAAGGGTTAATACAAAACATATACTGTACGGACTGGGTATTTTGGTTACAGTGGATAATTATTGTCCCTTCATATTGATATAGTGTTCTTCAGGGGACAATTTACTACTAATATAGGCTCCTGTCAGATACTATATCCCCCTCAGGGACAATAGTTTTTGACTATATGCGTCAACTCCAGTCTATACCTGTGTATTAATCAGATACATTTACAAACATACAAACAGAATTATGACTGTATTGTTGCACAATGTGTAGGGGGAGCATGCAGTAGACCGGTCCCTGTGACAAGGGCAATCGAGGAGTTAATTTCCCTATAACATAGCAGTTTCAAACCAAGTAAGCAATAAGCGTTTCTTTACTAAAGTGTTGATTCCCCAGTGAGCCTTCAGTAAGTAATTAGACTGGCCCAGTGAATGTCAGCATCAGCTTGTTTATTCTCATTATTTTATCATTTTAAAAACCCTCTAGGTGATGAGACATGCAGTATAGAACGTAATTACTGTTATTAGCATACTAATTGGACACAAAAATAGGCCAAGTACAAGGTAGCCAACTGAAAAATTTCACATTAATCAACTACTGTGGTGAATAAGTCTATTGTTGAACCGGCAGCTAATTGGCAATAATTTTGAGTAAAATATCCTACCTTCCTGTTTTTGAGTCACTCACTGGCCTATCATTTTGTCATAGGGAATTTGTGCAGTTTTCAGCTCAGGAAACGGTTTGGTGAGTATTGCGTTTTACTTACAAGGGGTTAAGACTGAAGTATGAAAATGTCTTTTCAGTTAAAATATGAAGACACTCTGCGGTCCAGAGAATATCCACCAACAGAGTCTTATATTTAGGGTGTTAATGTTTAAGGTTACCAGCTGTTTTATCCCCTCAAAATGAAAAACGTCATTAAATTTGAATACAATTGTTTTTCATGCTAGGAATAACAGAAAATCAAATAGGAGGCATTGATGGAGGTGGAGGTGTCGTTTTTAAGAAGCAATCGCTGTGTCTCCTAGGAGCCAAGGGTTTTTTTTTTTTCTCCCATGGTTTCAAGCTACAAAATTGTCTTCCCAATTTGGCTATCATCCTGAATTAGAGATTTAAACAAGGTTAATCATGTGATGAGACATGTGATCCCTTCAGCATTATAAAGCTGTGTGAGCAGCACAATTGCAAACCGGGGAATGGGGAAAGGCAAAGATCTAACAATACTTGAAAGAGGTGTGATAGTTGTTGACGTTGGGCAGGTGCCACAGTAACACTTGGACAGTGGGCAGAAAAATAACTGGGGTTTTTTAAGAGGAATCTGGACATCCCCCCATGCCGTCCTGACCCAATGAAGCCTGAATCGCGCTTGTAACCCCAGCAGTGATTCCCAACTTAGCATCAGCTACCCTGTCAAATGTATATTGTATAAGAACAGAAGCAGGGAAAAAAGAATCCTGCCGAGGGTCTGTCCAGAGCAAAGAAACGCAGTTTGTCGGCAACTTCTCTCTGTGCTCCCATGTAAAAACTGAACAGATGCATTTAAAATGCTTCCATTTGGACGTATTTCAGACCAGGCTCTTCAAAAACCTTGTCACTCAAATTCCCACAAAGCTTTTGAAATCCCAGTGAAATAAGACCCTAATTGAAATCCTAGTCACTCTGTGTGGTATTACAGAATTAATGCAAGACTCATTACTCCGCTAAACCAATTTACTCAAAGCCACGAGAATTAAATGCCGCACCCAGATCCTCAGTAAACACGGTGCCAGGATAAAAACTCAGGTTTTTTTTTTGCTTTGTTTTGTTTTTTTTGCGGTGTCGAACAACGCAGCTCCCAGATTGACAGGAGGTCCACTACTTTTGTGTTGTTTGGATTCCTTCCAGTGTCCCCTGCATGAAAGCAATCTGCTCATTTGCATATCAAAGACAGGGACTGAAATGGCCTCATTGGCCTCTGAGGGAAAGAAAAAAATATAAGGCAGTGTCAACAGAGGCTCCCGGAAAACAAAGAGATTTTTTTCCTCCTTTTTTTTTTTTTTTGACAGTCTTTTATTATTTTTGAACTCTAGAGCTCGGGCACTGACCATGAATTAAATGTGTTGAGAAAGGAATGCCCTGCACACATTTGAGTTGGCTTAAGGCTTTCCCTGCTTGTTTTTTTTTTTTTTTTGTTGTTTGTTGTTGTTTTCTGAGGCAGGAAGAAAGAATCAGGGACAGAGCTACAGAGCAAGTGACTGAGCATTTGAGAATACCTTTACCTTGTAACGTCAATACAGTTTCATTGCTCATGAAAAATAGAAGAAGAAAAAAACATTTCAGTTGAAAATATCATCTCTTATACCTATTTAGTGTGAAATGTTATCAGCATTTGATTTTCTTTAGCTTCCTGGGGAAGTAAATAAACTGGACTACCATCTTCTGCTTCCAAATCGGTGATTCTAATAGCATTTGTGGTAGTGCTGAATAGTATATTGCTACTGATCATTTGAATGTTTCTATTAAAGGGAAAGTCAAATCTGCATTTTGCATGAAAACGGTATAGTTACTACAGCTAAGTCATCGATATCAGACCATTGGCAAGCCCAGTATTTTTGTGGAGATGGGTCTTTGAGCTTTGGGATTTGTAATAGTTGATATTGATACATTAGCTAAAGTAACAAACATTGTATTTGCCCCTTGATCACAGACACAGGCTTGTCCCCTTAAAGGGGGGTAAAGAGAAAAGACAGCAAAGCAGACAAACAACCAAAAAGGAGAGGGAGACATACCTCTACATGGCAGTTTAAATTGTATCATTGAGGCTTCTATAATAACTGTGATACTACCCAGAAGAAAACCTTGGACCATTAACAGAGAACAATATTACCAGCAAAGCATTTGAAACAAATAGTGCACAATCATATCAATATCATTTCATGAAACAGTGTGTTTTGGTTCATGCACTTGCCATACCATCAGTTATGTATCCACTGTAGTACCAGTGACTCGTATACCATTGTAGCTGCCCTTACCATTGACCCTCGCAGAACCATTGCCACTGCCGAAACACCAAGCTTAATGTACTTTTCTTTTCTTGAAGGAGAGCGCCACAGTATATATTGAAGTGTCGTAATGAAATCTGTCCTCTCATTGTACATTCCAGCATCTTCTATTTCTGCTGGTGTTGAATAATCAGTGGTGTAGAAAAGGTTAATTAAAACCCTAAACAAACAGATGCGAAATTGTGGGTATTTAATCACCAGCTCAAACTCATTATCCTAGCACTCCAGCTCTGAATGTTCTCAAATCGAGAATATGGGGGTGTTTGTATCACACAGAATATTGCCTACTATGACAGTGTCATGGACTGTCATTGGTTTCTTCAGCATAATAAACTGGTATTACAATGATATGCCAATAGAAACCACAGTCCTATTCCATTATTCAATGTCAATAGACCTTGAAGGCCACCACACTTAGAAGGACACATGTTGGAAATTGCAGCACCTAAAACCTTTCCTGTGACCATATGTCCACATTTTGGGGAGTGTGGTGGCCTTGCTGTGGGGATGCGATAGATACTGTATATAACGAGTATAGATCTGTGTGCTTTGTGTGCTTTCATGCAATGCCATACAGTACGTGTCTGTGCATCTTCACGCTAATCCCTTCTGAGGTCAGGCCACTTACAACGATATCAACATTTAAGACTAAGAATCGTTAGCAACCTCACAATTTGCTTTCTAGCAAAATTAGCAGCTGGGAACTATTTTCCTGTGTCTTCACTTTCTGCAAATACAGTTTAGGATTGCTGAAGTAATTTGGCCTCTTAATTCTTTAATGTGTTTCAGATGAGTTGCTGTTTCTCTTCCTTTTTGGACTGTCAGTGCAAGCTGCTCCTGCCAACAGGCAAAGCCTCCTGAGATGCTAACAATAGATATATGCATGCTTCACTTCGTCCTAATTTATTGTGGGAGCTCCTATATTTTATCTTTGGAAGCCAGCCCTGGGAGAATGATGGGTCGGTTCTGGGAGAGAATTAAATTGGTACTAATGCTGTCGAACAGCATGCTCTGCTGATTGTACCACAAATGTGCAATGCGTCAAAAAGAGAAGGACAGTTAGGTTTGGACGTACTACTGGTGGATTAATGCAATTAATCATAACCTACCTGGCAGCAGACACTCCCACTTTCCCTTTCATTAATACAAATGTGCCTTTTTTTTTCTTTCCTCTCCACTATTAATCTTATTTTGAATTTGTTTGCTGGCTGATGCATGCTCTCTCTCTCTCTCTCTCTCTCTCTCTCTCTCTCTCTCTCTCTCTCGGTTTCTCTCTCTCCCCTCTCTCTCGGTTTCTCTCGCTCTCGCTCTCTATTCCCATGGTGCCCGTGTGTGCTGGTGTCACGGGGGGTCTGACACAGCACTGCTGCATGCTGTGTTTTCTGTAGGCTTGTTCGGTTGGTGTGTTGCCCATTTCCTCCCCAGCAGGAGCTATGGGGCACAGCCGGCGTAGCTCCAGGAATGATTTCTCTAAGACAGAGCCAGATTGAGATGTCACAAATCGTTTTGTTTTTGGGGAGAGGAGGTTGCCTTGCTTACATTTAGTTTTGCAGCTAGGCATCTCAGAGGCACGCAGAGGTAGACTAGGGTGTACAGGACAAGTTTTTTTTCTGTGATTTTACAGCTCACTGATATTTTGTATTATAAATAAAACTAGCACTAGATGGATTAATGGATTATTAGTCACCATGGATTTTATTTCACAAGACTTAATTAAACATTAATTGATCATCCTGGTGCCCTATTTTGAGCTCACATATACTGTATATTCCTAGCACATGCATGTTTGCAGTTGTAGCTGAATGATTTTCTGAAGAGTCTACACTATTATTTTGCTTCTTGTGTTTGTTGTTACCTTTGCATCATTTTTGCTGAATTTAATTTATATGTAAAAACTCTGCACTACGTGTTTCTCAACAGAAAATAAGTTGTGATCAAATTGTAAAAGGAACAGGTTTTTGATGCAGACTGTTCTCACTGAGCAGTGAATTATGAGTTTTTGGCGTCAGTATTACTTCATTTTGTATAAGCAGCCATAACATTTTGTTCATAAAATGAATCTCTCCAGGATTAAACTATTACTGTACAATTTTGTATATATTATTCTCAGTTATTCCAGAAATAATCACAAAACAATTTAACGTTGGATAAGTAGGAGAAGAAAACACAAACACACAGTCTTCTATCAGCAACATTTTCAGATAATTGTACATTTGCAAATTGTTTCTTTTTAAATTATTTGATTATTATTTCATTATTATACAAATTGTTCACCAGGATAAAAGTGTAGAGTTGTTCATCTAATTTTGTGTAGTTTAGCGTGGCAGCTGGCATGGTTTCAACATGCTGATCACACAATCCATTCATAATAGCCTATCATCAGGGAAATCTAATTGTGGCACCCCCCCTCCTTCCCCCTTGAAGAAGAAAGCAATTAAATACATAAGATGCAAACTGATTGTGGGAAAATACATATACCAGGGAGACATGAAACACTACAAACCACAACAGGAACACGAAACCCCCCACCCCACCAAACATGATGTCATTAAACACATAAAAGCTAACAATCCTACCATAATGGAAACCTGAGCGTGTCTTGCTTCACCAAGCTAAAGTGTTGTGCCAGTGGCATTCTTATTATGGGGAGCTGAGGCTCCAAACCTCCCAGAACCCATTGGGAATGCCATAGCCAGAACCTTATTGACTATAAATTGTCATTGTATGCAGTACTGGCTGTACCTATATACACTATGTGAATGGGTGTATACAAAAAACAACCATGTTATTCCACTTAGGTTGGCTAAACAATCCAAGCAATGAATAACAGGTGTAAATGACACTGCTTACATTTAATAAACAAGCACATTAGGTACAGTTTACACCTGTCCACCATAAAACAAAATTCAAATGATAGTACCTTAAAAACCTGCACGAGATCGGTGAGGGTTTTCAAAGGGGATTGAAACAGTGGATTGTTGACATACAGTAAGAAGCCCTTACATCTGGTAATCATAACAGCAAATTATTTCTTTGAAAATAATATTTTTAAGAAAGAAAAGACAAAATAAATAATATCCGTCTCCCTTGGTAACTTTCCACCTCAGTCATTTTGCCCATGCCTGGCTAATACTGTTTATATTCCATGATTTATTGAGATTAATGTTTTACTACTCTTTACTATGCTTTTCCATGGTGTACTCCAATTTTTATAATAGCTACTTCCCTAAAAACAAAATATAGTTCATGGTAGATGTGTAAGTGGTTAGATATGATGATAACCTGGTATGAACAGTGTCTAATCAGTAATTTCCTATGTAATGACGATTTCCTCCTGAATTCATACATCATAACTATCAATTTGGGATCCATTTCACACTAATAACCCAAACCCCAAAAAACAGTTGCATAACTTGATGTCTGTATCCTTGGACTTGAGTGCACCATTCTAAAATACATTAATCATGAACAAGAGCTTTCTAAAGGGTGTCTCAGTAACATAAAAAGTAAGTATATAGAGCCTAACATTAAGTTAATTGTCCCTTTAGTTCCTTGTTCAGAACAAAGCCACATAGTGCTGTATAGTGAGGCTTCCATTTCTCTCAGGCTTTAAAACCGAAGCTTCCATTACAATCAAATTTAACTGCACAGAAAAAGCAGAGGCACAGAGTCTTTCAAGCTTTTGAAGGGGGCTTGGGTGGGGGGGGGAGGGTGCAGGACCCCCACTGCAACCGGCTTGATTAGTGGAGCCCGCCACTCCTGTCACACCAAGAAGAAAGTGCACAAGCTCTAGCCTGCAGCGTTCCTAAGGAACACACACACACACACACACACACGCACACACAAACACTATAGCATCATTAGCATTTTACAATATGACCTTGACTTAGAAAGACACAAGTTAATAAGCCTTCAACAAATTATAAGCTGTTTGGTCGATTTGCCTAGTGAACTGTTAATTGTAAAACTGGAAGACATTATGTTCAGCTTTCTACATTACATCTTTTCTGTTTTAACAGTGACACTTCATTGAGTGCAATTAACAAAGCCTAAGAGATTTATTAACATACTTCTTCATGGTCAATGATCCATTACACTTAAGACATAACATTGTAAAATGCACATTATCTCTTTTTGGCACTTACAATAATGCTTCAGGAATGAGACAGACATATGCTTAACCAGATAAAGCAGCATTATTAGCTGACAAAACGTACAATTTATTGGACATTTAATTTATCAGCTCTGAAGGCACTTAAACTGTTGTGATTTTAAAAGTCCTGAGAAATGTAACCAGTAAAAGTTGTATGGCTCTGTGCTTTCGCTAGCACCTTGTAAAATTTGTCACACTGATAATGGCAAAGAATATTGTGCCTGTCACTTCCCACTCACCCACACAAATGAAGTCTCGGAGCAAGAGTCAGCTCCCAGCTTTTAGTTCATTCTTCACCCTTGTGCACAGGCTGATCTGGAGCTGAATCAGCAGTGTGGATAGCAATAAGGCAGCTTTGGTCAGAAGATTTTTTTTAACTCTTTAATGCCCAAGATATGTTCTCCTTTGCCACGAGTGGGCTTACTGGCAGCTTTGACTTTAAGTGGGTGAGAATCTGCTTGTATCTTACACAGCACCCTATAATATATATATTTTTAAGTAAGAATAATTATGCAGTATAGCTAATTTTAATACAAACTGATACAAACTATCATGTAAATGCCTCCATATATAATGTAGGGTAATATAAAAAATAAAATAAATTCCTATGTATAATAAATATATAATTAGAACCAAAAGCTTGGTCCCCTTGACTAGAGAGATTGTTGCTTCCCTCTACTGAGGGAATATTATAAATTATTACATTGTGTGTAGTGTGTTATCTTGTGCAGTTTGGATCAGAGAACCACAAAGTGATGCACTTCTGGCTCACATCAATTCTACTCAGAAACTTATATATATATATATATATATATATATATATATATATATATACAGACGTGCTCAAATTTGTTGGTACCCTTACAGCTCATTGAAATAATGCTTCATTCCTCCTGAAAAGTGATGAAATTAAAAGCTATTTTATCATGTATACTTGCATGCCTTTGGTATGTCATAGAATAAAGCAAAGAAGCTGTGAAAAGAGATGAATTATTGCTTATTCTACAAAGATATTCTAAAATGGCCTGGACACATTTGTTGGTACCCCTTAGAAAAGATAATAAATAATTGGATTATAGTGATATTTCAAACTAATTAGTTTCTTTAATTAGTATCACACATGTCTCCAATCTTGTAATCAGTCATTCAGCCTATTTAAATGGAGAAAAGTAGTCACTGTGCTGTTTGGTATCATTGTGTGCACCACACTGAACATGGACCAGAGAAAGCAAAGGAGAGAGTTATCTGAGGAGATCAGAAAGAAAATAATAGACAAGCATGGTAAACGTAAAGGCTACAAGACCATCTCCAAGCAGCTTGATGTTCCTGTGACAACAGTTGCAAATATTATTAAGAAGTTTAAGGTCATGGAACTGTAGCCAACCTCTCTGGGCACGGCCGCAAGAGGAAAATCGACCCCAGATTGAACAGAAGATAGATAGTGCGAATGGTAGAAAAACTGCCAAAGATAACTGCCAAAGAGATACAAGTTGAACTCCAAGGTGAAGGTACGTCATTTTTTGATCGCACCATCCGTTGCTTTTTGAGCGAAAGTGGGCTCCATGGAAGAAGACCCAGGAGGACTCCACTTTTGAAAGAAAAACATAAAAAAGCCAGACTGGAATTTGCTAAAATGCATATTGACAAGCCACATTCATTCTGGGAGAATGTCCTTTGGACAGATGAGTCAAAACTGGAGCTTTTTGGCAAGTCACATCAGCTCTATGTTCACAGACGAAAAAATGAAGCTTTCAAAGAAAAGAACACCATACCTACAGTGAAACATGGAGGAGGCTCGGTTATGTTTTGGGGCTGCTTTGCTGCGCCTGGCACAGGGTGCCTTGAATCTGTGCAGGGCACAATGAAATCTCAAGACTATCAAGGCATTCTGGAGCGAAACGTACTGCCCAGTGTCAGAAAGCTCTGTCTCAGGTCATGGGTCCTCCAACAGGATAATGACCCAAAACACACAGCTAAAAGCATCCAAGAATGGATAAGAACAAAACATTGGACTATTCTGAAGTGGCCTTCTATGAGTCCTGATCTGAATCCTATCGAAGATCTATGGAAAGAGCTGAAACTTGCAGTCTGGAGAAGGCACCCATCAAACCTGAGACAGCTGGAGCAGTTTGCTCAGGAAGAGTGGACCAAACTACCTGTTAACAGGTGCAGAAGTCTCATTGAGAGCTACAGAAAACGTTTGATTGCAGTGATTGCCTCTAAAGGTTGTGCAACAAAATATTAGGTTAGCGGTCCCATCATTTTTGTCCATGCCATTTTCATTTGTTTTATTATTTACAATATTATGTTGAATCAAAAATCAAAAGCAAAGTCTGATTTCTATTAAATATGGAATATACAATGGTGGATGCCAATTACTTTTGTCAGTTTCAAGTTATTTCAGAGAAAATTGTGCATTCTTCGTTTTTTGTGGAGGGGTACCAACAAATTTGAGCACGTCTGTATATATATATAAACACACACACACACACACACAAACACACATGGTTTAAAGGGTGTCTCAGATCATTTCTAATTGTGTTTTAGAGTTCTTTTTGAAGCTATATCATGGATTAATACACACTCGTTGTTGTCAATTTCCCCCAGGACCATTAGTTGGATTTTGGTCAAAACTGGACTATGACAAGAGTAAGAGTTATTACTAATGTGATAAATATAGGCCTGAAATGACTTACTGTAATGTCAGAACAGAGGGGCTTTGGTAAGAGTATATCTGTTAATTAGATTAATGAATTACATTTGTTAAGGTATGTGAAACATCAAATGGGATCGGTACAGTCTTTTTAAATATTATTTACAGAGATTGTAAGAAATAGTAACAAGAAAAGCAATTTATTTTTCTATTACTATAATATGGAACAGTGTGGGAAGGCAAAAATCAGTCCTCAATTGCAAATGAAGGGTTAACAATGTCTCCTCTCCTGAGCAAAATCTATTAACCAGCTCTTAAGGCACAAACATGGCACACAGTTATTATCGCCAATTAATACATTCTGTTTTCAAACCGCAAGGTTAATAGCAAAGGGGAGAGAGACTTTTCAGTGCCAACAGATTTTCATGATATGTTAACATTTAAATAATAATTGAAGTGTAATGTGTACTTTTAATTAACCCTCGCAAGATATGATTAACCATGTTAAATTAAAAAATAATAAAATAAATAACAAAGCAAACCTTCTGGGACAAGTTCTTAATGTATTTTGTCTAAGTGACTGATTCTATCTACAAGCTTTCCTGCTCTGGGCTGTAGTCATAAAGCAGTAGCATGTTGATGGGTGTATTTTTTATTTTTTTACTTTAGTAAAGTGTATTTTGAATAATGCTCTAAGATGACATCTCTGTATCTGTTGGATATTACAAAGGAGATTCCTCTTCTCTCTTCTCGGTCTGCTTATTCGTATAGAATCTCATAACGCAGGAACGATTGCAGTGACCCTCTGTGTATGAGCATTGCGCTCTAGACACTTTTCAGTTATGTAGAGAAAGGTCAGAGGGCGGGATCTTAGAAGTGCACAATTCAATGCAGAGCGGCACAGTACTTTTCCGTCAATAGGTGGCAGTATAGCTAGATGGCAGTCCATGCTAATAGTGGCAGTACAGCTAGGTGGCAGTGCATTTGCAGCAGATGCATATAAAGGACAGAGATCTGTTTCGATTGCTATGACTGCGAAGAGATCCACTTGGAGGAAACTCAATAAAAGGGGTAGATATCAGTCTTCTTGTTTGATGAAAGTAAGCGTGGAGGAATGACTGTACTCGCCACCGTTCCCAGGAGTGCACACAGGCAGTAATGGTTTTGAACCATGGGTTTTCTGGCTCCTCGGGTCATTCTACTACAGTAGGTTACATTGGCCTGTGACCTTAGCAATGGTTCCGGAAGCTCATGTTACTTAAGATCATTAAACGAAATTCAAAGTCGATAACCGACTGAAGATTCCCGCTTGCATTATCGCTTTCCAGATTTAAAAAAATAATCTATTGAGCTTTCCACGTTCCATGTATAAATCCTTTGCATTGACTCTTTGCTTGTCTCAAGTGTCCATCTTGGGTCAAAGTTCAATGTTAATACCTGTAAGCAGAGGCTGGGGTCAGCATTGCTCTTTGATGTGCCTTGCTTTCTCCTGGAGATCTGGAGTTTGAACCCCAATTAAGCTGTTAACCTGCTCTTCACCACACGACATATGGCAGGTGCTTTGAATTGTTCACCACAAGAGTCATCCAGATAACCTAGATTAACATCTGCTCCAGACAGCTGCAATTAAAAATCAAAGCGTTTACGCAGCATAATTGGAGATATCTGAGCGCTGTTTTAGATCAATGAAGGAAAAAACCTGCATGCTTGATAAAGATGGAAACAAGAGTTAGCTGGCTGTTTAATTTTAAAGCGGCAGTCCCAGAACGAATATAATAGTGCTCATTAGATTCATTAATGAATCAGACATCTGATTAAGAACAATAGCCCAGTACTGTTAAATGTGCTAGGCTGCTTACTCTGTTCTATTTTTTTGGATTGAGAACAAATATTGTGCAGTGGTCCTGATGCAGTTGCACACTGGTACTGATATACTACAATGGAACAGCATAGGATTACTGGTTTGTATCGTGATAACATAGAATATCAAAATATAAAACCACAGTGATACCATTCTGCCAATGGCTCAGGCTCACAGCATTGTAGATTAGCTGCCCTTATAGTGCCCTAGCCCCATTAGTGCAGAACCATTGCATTACCACTGAAGAGCATTTGGCAAAGGTAATCCTTGAATGAAACGGTACTGCAGGACAGGTAGTGCAAAATTGAAACAAGATCCTGTTTACTGCGACAACAGTGATCCATTATTGTACAGGAAGCCCAGTTTGTCATCCCTGCTGGAAATAAACCATACAACTAGAATTACATCATTATTAGTATGTGCCTGCATCACCTCCTGTGCATTGGTTGCCAGTTTGACTCTAAGAAATGCTTTGGGGGTCATTTATAATGATTTCAACTTTCATTATTGCAAAGCACCTGTGACCTGTATGGAATTATGCCATCAATTTCAGTGTCTGGCGATGATCAAGTGTATGCTGAAGGTGAAAAAAAGAATCTGATTGTGGAACCAAATATACAGAATGCCAAACTTCATGGTTTTGATTTAGAGGGGGGCTGATTTGTGTTGGTGTTCTGCTTTCTGTTACACAGGGAATTTATGATCATTAAAATACTGGAATGTACATATAATGGTTTAATAAACTGTAAAATAAAGCACAAAATTAGTATTCTTATCCATTTAATAATATATATATCAAGCGAGAGAGAGAGAGAGAGAGAGAGAGAGAGAGAGATGAATAATAATAATAATAATAATAATAATAATAATAATAATAATAATAATAATAATAATAATAATAATAAATAAGTAAAAATACTACAAAGCTACAAGACCATAAGACATTTTATGACAGGAATAATCTATTCAGCCCATCAGCGCCCACAATTTTCCTATAAACTAAGTTGTGTGTCTAGCAGCTGGAAATATCACAAGGTATTATTGCTAATTAATTGTAGCTAATCCCTAATGAAAACCGGACACCAGTTCAAATTGAAGCAGAGTGTCAGAGAATCCGGAACAGACTACCAGTATACATTTCAGTAACATTAAACTAGGCTTGCATTAAACTAGGCAGACACTTCTCGTTATGATCTTCTCCAGCCTCTATATTGAACGGTAAGGCGGTACCACCCCAGACAAGCTGAATGCCCAATGCAAGGCAGATAAGAAGGGCTTGGGAGCCTGAAACACGCTGGCTAATTAGATCATACGTATATCATGCGCTTGTTTATAGATCTCAGGTGATATGGAGCTCCCATTCTTTCAACTACAAGATGTGCTATTGTGGAGCCCGAGGGCTCATTTGTTTTAGTTAGTCGGAGGGGTCAACTGCTTTAAACACACACATTACAAGACTACCGGTAGATTGTATTACATTATTTAAATAAATACAGGGCAATTTGTCAATGTCATGTTACGCACAGCTCTGCCCCCACAGCAAAACAGCAGGAAATGGTAATCTTGATTGCATTAACCTCTGCTAGAGAGAGGTGAACTGTATCCTCTGTTTAGGTAAAGATAGTGTTGCTGAAATGCTTTCGTCTGCACCAGGGTATTTATATTGACTTCCAGGTACCTGGGAAAAGTAAACAGTATGAAATGTATGTTTCCAAATCCGTGCTTTCCTTTTTTTGTACATTTCACCCAAACAACTTTAAAATGCCAAAAAGGTTATAATACAGGGTCATAATAATTTAAGTTATTTAAAAAAATAATAATAATACACTGGTAGATTAATTCGATTAATATTATTGGATATTTAATTCATCAACCAAATGTTGGCCAGATTTACTTATCTTCTGCTCCAGTAAAATGTTCCTTACACTGAAGCACTGAATAAATGTAAAGTACAACTAGTAAAGGGCAGCAGTGTGGAGTAGTGGTTAGGGCTCTGGACTCTTGACCAGAGGGTTGTGGGTTCAATCCCCAGTGGGGGACACTGCTGTTGTACCCTTGAGCAAGGTACTTTACCTAGATTGCTCCAGTAAAAACCCAACTGTAAAAATGGGTAATTGTATGTAAAATAATGTGATATCTGTATAATATGAAATAATGTATAATGTGATATCTTGTAACAATTGTAAGTCGCCCTGGATAAGGGCGTCTGCTAAGAAATAAATAATAATAATAATAACTATATAGTACAGTAATACAATTTGAGCAATTTACTAATCACAAACCCTTTTAAATACTCCTACACAACAGATATTGAAGGAAAGAGAAGGTGACCCACATGGTAAAAGGCATCACCATGTTGGCCTTTGTCCTCCAGGCCATTGTAGTTCTCCTGAGCTGCTGTGGGAAGTTATTACAGTGAGGGAAAATAATTAGAGTATAAAATGGGTATGGCATTGAATTGAGAAGCTATTTAAAAAAAGATGTCAGGTCATTTCTTTAGTGAGTGGTTCACAAACTAAAGAAATGATTTTCATTGTGGTCAGCCTGTGATGGGCATCTCTCTGTTCTCCTGTATCTGAGGGGATGGTCAGTGGTAGAAACACTCGAATATTTTTATAAACATCCCGGCTCATTATTACACCTGGGGCTTGCACAACTTCGCAGGCTTTGGACAGAGTTAGCTGTCAGAACTGAAAGCGCAAACTGTTTTTTAGTTTTTTCTTGTTTACATTCTCGTGAGAACTTTTTTTTAATGAATCCTTTTGGGAAACTTGTTATTTCTTATTAAGGGGAATTAAATTATATGGGATAGTACTGAGTAACAGGGAAGAAAGGTGATGACATGTCCTGGAACAGTTTGAATGGTAGCACTTAGAGTATTTGTTCCTATTTAATAAACAGAATGCCCTGGGTGGGTTCAGCTTTACTTTTCCACCTATGAATAAAGGAAATAGGAGCCATCGGGCACAGTAATTGAACAACCTCAGATCTCACATTGTGACGCCCTGGTTTAAAAACCCATCAGAAAAAAAAATTAATAAGCTTTATTTATGATTAATATGATTAATATGCTTTAATACAATGTCCTAGGTATTAAAAACACTTATTTATCCAACACCAAGGAATGCTTCAAGTCAATATGCATTGCACAGATCAATCCGGGTGTAGATAGTTGTACTGTACATGTATCCATACATAGTCCCAGCAGGTAATATATCAAAGAAGAAAAACTATGCCTATAAATAACAAATTCTCGATTGATCTCCTTTTCCAGAAACCACAGGGTAATTCAAGTCAACCGTGCCTTGTTGAAAAAGTTTGTTTTCCACTTTCAGAAGCAAAGTTGGCTGCACACAGTGAGTATTCCAGCAGCCCAGTATAGACATGTCTGTGAGTAATGACATGTTACTAATTGACCCAGTCCCATAGTATACAAATGATATACATATACAGTATATAAAAAAACAACATTATAATAGGAATTCAAGCACAGATGAACATTTCACAAGCAGCCAACAGAAATAAAACTCTATCCTTTGTGTGCACAACCTCTTGCACTTTGACACGTCCTCCTCAGAGAAACTTATCTTTGATTAAACCAAACTTAAACCATATTCCCTTTCATGGGAGTGAAATGTGCTGGACATGTGTTCTGCAAAATAAAAGCATGTGCATTACAGTTCCTTAGAGGAAGATGCTTTTTTACGTTTTTATAGGAGAGAGCATCCTCCCGGGACCCTCCATTACCCAAGCCAGTTAGTACAGGAAAAGGGCGAGCTAGTGCTGGATGTGAGGTTTTCTAGGCAGGCTGTGTAATCAGGGATATTTAATATATACATGGAGAAGCTCCTGTTGAGAACCCTGCCTGCGAACCTGGGCCAAAATGCTTGCTTAGCAGATAAAAGTGAAACCTGAGAAATTAGCAGGAACTTTGAGAGTGGCCACCTGTAATTTTGCCCAGAAATAGCATTAAAAAAAATTGAGTTTTAACAAGCCCACTTTCAAGGCGTTCGTTTCTGTTTCATGTCCAGGATTCACCTTTTCACCCACACACCGGGGTTCAAAGGGAGCCTTTATGAATCCTCCTTTTTCTCCCCGCTTTCAAAGAATCATTTGTGAGGTTCTTGCGGCATCTGCAGCCATCCCTGATCCAAGCTTTTTTTGTATTTCTAGAAAATAAATCTGTCTCCCTCTTCAGCTGCTAACATTAGAAGACGTTTGGTTATTTTTGTAAAATGTGGGGCCGTAGGCATGATGGCGTTATTAGCAGGGGAAACACAGGGCCTAATGTCGGAAGAAGGGCCTGGTTTGATACAGTTGACGTCAAAAGGTGGAAGTTTAGGTTTTACGTGCACTCTGTGGGATACGGTATTTATTTGTGACTGACAGTGTTGTTCAGTGTCTCCATGCCTTTCATCTATCTGTTTATTGAGCAGTCAGACAACACTACCTACAGCATCCTGCAGTAGTGCACACATCACAGAGCTAATTATTATCATTTTAAAAAGTGAATTTATGTATGTAAGTGAAGCATTGCTACAGACTAAAATTACAATTCTCATTTTAATCACATTTATTTTTAAATGCTGGTTTATATAATGAATTATCCTAGGGGGTAGGGAAAAATCCTAGTGCTGGCTAATTCCCCAATTAAGAAAATTGACAAGGTTTTTGTGTTGCAGGTGTGTCAGGTAAGAGAGTTGGTTTGGAGAACAAAGAAAATATTTGTGGGGGAAGCAAGTTGTCTTTTTTTTAAATTTATTTATTTATTTTGATTTCCTTTCGTTCATTACCAACAATTTGTTTGGCGACTTGTGTCTGATTCAGGGTTTTTTCAAGAGCTCGAACGATTTCCAACTTTGTGTAGCAAGAGAAACAGCGTTGCATTTTGCCATGCCATTTTATAGCGATGAGGTGCACTCGTGGAAATCAGAACACGAAACAATTCAATGATAAGACGGTGGTTCTGGAAAGATTTAATAAACCAATCAGTGTCCCTCAAGACACTCTCGCGATGACTCTTGCGAATCACTATCGGTGCCAAGAAGTGTTATTTTAAGCAAAGTTCCTGTTCCTTTAGCCAGAGCATTTTCACTCAGTTTCACCACAAGGGTGTTCCCTTAGGCAAAGTGTTCTCTTAGGAGGTGTTCCTATGCGTGGAGGCTACTGTACTAGTAGGATTTTAACCGCCACTAACGGAGATGATTTTTCTGCTGCCAGTAGCTGGGCTAAACAAATTATATAACTAGCCATTTCACTTTCTCTAAACTTAATTCCTGAAGAACTTGCAGCAGTCTTTTTGAGCTTTCTTACTGGCAGTATAATTTGTACTGGTAATAAGAAGGACGCAGTTGTTTGCAGAATTTAAAACAGTCATAGGCCCTTATATAATTAAAATGTGTGTGGTAATACTGACAACAGAGAATGGAGTCAAATGTGTGCCCTTGAGATCAATGGCATTCAAGAATTTGAACATCACAAGGTACAACAACATGGGTGCTGAAACCTTAATTTGGTTCCAGACTTTCATACATAGTTTCAAGCTTGTGCTTACAGGACTGACAGTTCCCTTAAAAAGCAAATGTCCCCTTGAGAAAGATAGTGGGGAATCATTACATCCACACCTACCATCTCCATTCACTGGAGATCTTTGTTTCCCTAATGGTCCTAATGAAAAGAGAATGCAGTCCCCGGGGGTCACTCACGGCTGTTGTAAACCCAGGCCTGGGCTCTTTTATGGCTGACCTGTGATATGTAATTGGAGTCTAGTTTTACATTATAATTTTTTCCCTCCCTGGCAGAAAGAGCATTACAAATGTGAAATGGCCCGGGCTAGTTACACATGCATGGGAGGTAAGGAGGCAGAAGGTAATTGTGTATTCAGTTTAAATGGAGCTGGCTCTCCTGCTGAGATTTCAATATCTGACAGCGCTGCTTTCATTGCCCCCAACCCCCCAACCTCCCTGTGATGTTTCACCTTGGCCGTGATTAGAACCCAGCCGCAGCCTCCCTGTGACGCTGCTAAGCAATCCTAGCTCAGACCTCACCTCCCTGTTTGATTTCTTGCCATCAAAAAGGGGACATCATTAACTGGGCTCTCTGTTTTCCAAAGATTTGAATCACCACCAGCAGCAACTCAGTGCAGCAAGGTACAAACTAAATAGGGGCCGCAGGCAACCAAGGTTTATTGATATTAAACAGCAGGGTGTAGGCCAATCTCAATACCCTTATAGGAGCTGTCTGATCCAGTCCTCATAACCTAAAGCCAGCAGGACCTCAAGATTGTCAGGTCTTGTGTTTATTGGATAGGGTCTGGCAGGCAGCGTGGTCTAGTGGGTAGAGCTCATGGGCTGGGAGGCAGTGTTGTCTAGCGGGTAGAGCTGATGACTGGGAGGCAAGTTTGTAGTCTGAAATTATCTTTCAGATGATAGTTAGAGCAGAGTGGAAGGCAGATACAGGGGTGGGAAGCATTGTGGACTTGAGGTAAGAGCTGAGAATTATGAGGAACTGGATATCTTTAAAGATAAGAACTGGGAGCTATTGCTCAAGCAATGGAAGGCAGTGTGGTCTTGTATACAGAACTGTGGAACAGGAGGCCGTGGCTAGAGCCAACACAATGTACCCTAGGGGTGAGAGCTGGGCAGGCTATGAGACAGCTTCCCCCAGCACACAGTCCCTTTTAACCACTTGGTTGTCTGCCATGTGTCACGGCTCACTTACAGTATTTAAAGGATAACTTTCAGGACATAAATTCTGTGTGTTGTGCTAAAACCATAACAGCTTTGTATCTATCAGCAACAGCGTATCTCTTGCCTATAGGTTTGTTTAATATAAATGTTATCCTTAACATTTGTATTTTTATTATTTTTGTAAAATTTGCTTCATAAAATAAACCCAGGAAAAGGTGTATCAATGTTTCAAAGGTACTATGATGTTGCTAGGGTATCTAAACCCTACAACATGGCACATGGTGTAATTTTGAAACACTTGGTAAATGCGTTTGATATATTTCAAAAAGGCATTTCAGAGCAAATGTAGTAACAATATTAAAAGTAATATTGTCTTAAAGGTAATATTGCATCTTTGGGGTCACGTTGGACCGCATTTACTGTGTGTTACTGTCAATACAAACTCACACACAGACAGATGGATAGATATGATAGTGCTGTGGCTGCAGCACCGATGTTTGCAGGCATCAGGCTGCCCAGTTGTGCCTGAGTCGTTGTGCCTGCGTCATCCTCCCTGCTCTCCAGCTTGCTCTGACTCCCATCAGGCATTGCGTGGGGTCAGGTTCACAAAGGTGTTGTCACCCGATTGCAGCAAACACCGCCATGTGTTGTGTGTTTGATGAATTAAAAGGATGCTGCCAACTTAATTACACTGTAACCCCTCAATAAAAGGAGGGCAGAACTGATTAACTAGTGAATAATTGAGGACTGACTGATGGCTTTCTCCCTCACCGCTAAAGGCTGTATAAATAATTATTTTGCCTTTGGGCCTAATTTTTTTGCCACTGTAGCTGCTGTGCTTGTCCTCAGCTGTAATTTATGGATTGAGCCTGGGGTCTTTAAGAACAGGAAAAAAAGGCGAGGAAATGAAAAAGGCATGTCTCCCCCGATATGACACCTGCAAGCAGCCCCAAGGCAGCCAGCTTCACCCCAACAGCTGAAACTGTTTAGCAAACATTATCACCTCTCCGCTGGCTTCAGCTTAATAAATGAATCAGACTAGTGCAGTTATACGTTAAGGGAGTGCTTAGCACCCTGTCAGGCATTTTTTCCACCCTCTTCCTCTTTGGTTGGTCTCAGTTGCCATAAGTAATAATTGATAAACGTTATTGAAGGCACGTTTCAATGGGATGGGTTTTCTACTTCCCATTATTAGGTTGTGGTGAATATCCCCTTCATTCGCAATTTTTCAAATTTTAGAAATTTGTAAAACTGTTCATGTGAACTTAAATATTCAATTTTAACCCTTATATGTTCCCCACAGTCGATTTGCAGAGCATTTTTTCCCATGCTTTTCCCTTGGCTGTACTATGCATTTACCATTCTTTACCATACCTCTTCAGGCTATACAATGCTTACCTATTTTTGCTTTGGCTTTCTCTATGCTTTATTACACTATGCTTTCACTATGGTAAAGGGAAGAGACATGCAATATGAAAACAAAATGTAATTATGAAACAGCTTGCCCTATTGAGATGTAAGCTGTCCTTGATGGGCACAAAGTAAGTTAACTTAGCAACCCTCCAACAATTTTGTCAACAAAGACGACCCATACACAAGGCTTTAGACGTTGATATCCCACTGTGACAGAGACAGCATGATTCTTGGTGATAAATCTCCCTCCCGACCTGTGAGGGCGCTGTGTAGAGGGAACAGAGTGCCCTGGACTGGATGGCCAGACAATTCACTCCCAGGGTTCGGTGGAAGTCGGCCATCTTGAAAGGGGGTGGAGCTACGGTACACCAAGTCATCGACCCGGAAGGGAAACGATGTGGCAGCCGCTGATTGGAGAAGCTGTTGTAATCGTTAACCAAGGGGGCGTGATTGACAGTACATGAGGGAACGTAGCGAGGTGATCTGTTCCTTTGTATGGCTAACGCTGAACCGGAAGGAGAATTGTATTGTTATCATGAGCATTTTGTTTGTTTTGTCATGTCTAAAATCTACTTGTTTGTTCTTATTAGACGGCTAACACGATCCAGAGCTGTTGTTACAGGCCAGCACTGAACCCAGACAACACTGCACTTGTGTCACGATTAATTGTATTTTCACCATGAGCACTACAGCACTCACTTTGGACTTGTGACCGTGTTTGTGTGTGTTTAAAATACCATGTTTATTATTTCGGGACTGAACCCGTGTATTGCCTGTTCTCTTTATTGTTTACTGTTGTCATAAGACTTTGGATTATTTCACCAGTACTTTGTTGTTTGTCCTTGTCTTTAGCACTGCATTACCCCTACACCTGCGCACTGCAAACACTTTGCCACACCCCCCTACTGGTAGTATTACTGTATTACATGTATGCTACTAGTGCTACTAGACCAGTCCTTAGCCACCAGCTACACACGTAACAGTTTTTCCCTCTGACATTTCCTTCGTTCTAACTGCCTGTTTCATATTGTAAGAAATATATATCTTTTTTCACACTATACTATACATATACAGTAGATTTGCTGTACTGTATACAGCCCAAAACAAACACTATATTTGCTTTTTAACCTTGACCTGTTTATTTATTTGATCTGTATCACTGGACTTATGCAATTCCAGTTTAACCTTGGGTCCAACGGGCTATCAATCCTTCTCTTTAAATAAAAAAGCAAAAGAAAATAATGGAATAAAAGGACGTGAGATGTGCCTTGTCAGAGCTGTGCTGGTTCAGCCCCCACGGAGGGAACTAAAGGTTTCTAAATGAGGATCTGGGGCTGTAAGAAAAAAAAAAAAATCCTAAACAACTTCAGCGTTGTCCCTCGACTCTAGAACAGCAGAAACATTAGAAGAGAGAGTTGGAGAGAGAGAGAGAGAGAGAGAGAGAGAGAGAGAGAGAGAGAGAGAGAGAGAGAGAGAGAATGCCAGTGGGCACACTGGTCGAGAAAGCTTGTGAGAGAGAGAGAGAGAGAGAGAGAGAGAGAGAGAGAGAGAGAGAGAGGGAGGGGAGTGGAGGCAAGCGAGATTGATATTTGCCCTCGCTTCTTATCTGCACTTGATTTATAAGTCAGAGCGAGTATGCAGGCGAAGGAGGGAAGGCAAAGACCTTGATGCCTCCCTGTGGAGAATATGCACCATTTGGATTGAAGGCATGAAAGGGGGGTTGAAATTAATGGTAAGCTGTTCATCTGTCAGCACTGCCAGTCTGACGGCTTGGTGTTGAAAAGATGCCTGGATGACATGCCCTCCAGTCAAGGGCACAGACTGCCCGCTGTTCAGGGTGGGGGGGGAGTAGAGGGGGGGCATGGTTCCTGTTTTCCACAGGAATTTACATTTAAATTATACTTTTCCGAGGACAAATAATTCCAAAAGCTTGTCTGTTTTTAAGCCTTCGCACTCCTTTTTTTCCTTATCCATATACAGGCTCCCTCTTTATTCTGTTATTACCAATACAAGGAAATGGAGTTTCCATTAGTAATCAGAGTATGGGGTTACTGCACAGAATCATTATTATTATTATTATTATTATTATTATTATTATATAACCACTTAGGAAATGTGGATACCTTTATACTATACATGAAAATATTCTCATTCCTTTAAGCATGTAGCTTTATTGTATTAGGATTCATTCAAGAAAATAAAGAGCATTTATGAAATAAAGAAAACAGTTTATAAACCTTGTTGAAAAATATTTTTTTGTTCATTTTTTTATATTCATGTATTGCTTTATAATTTCAAATGCAGATGTTTTACACAATAATTCTTTGCTAAATTTAAATCTACAATGTTAATTCACATATAGTACTGTACATTCATATGCCAAGTGTTAATGAAACTCATGTAAAAATAAATTTGGGCACTGAAGGTTGAATTAAATGTAACCATAAAACAAGGAAAGACACAGGCTCTGTATTTTCTGATTGAATACACCTCTAAGAGACCTGAATTAAACCCCTCTTTAGTTGTTTGGATCTAGCTTTGCAAATGAACAGGTGTGTTTCTCCTAAAGAGAGGTAAATGCTATAGAAGAATACACAGAGGTCAAGCCAGGCTAGCAGGTCATGGCTCAGTTCAGGGGGCAGGCGGGTGGAGAAATACTGGCTTAGAAACAGTAGTGCTTTCAATCTATTTGTCATGAGAACAGCACTGATTAGATTATGTCTAGACCTGAAACCAGCAATCCTTGGCATGTTTGTACATTTGATGTCCAGATTTGAATACATTTATACAAGATGAAACCACAAGGGTGGAGGGACTGAACACATTTGAAATTGAAGGGATGTTTTACATCTGTGTTTTTAAACCCTGGTCCTCGGGCAAATAGATATTGTCTCTGGAGCAATCATTGTAGCTGTACACTGTTTAAAGTCTCAGAGGCTGTCTGAAAGTATGGTCTGATGTGCATTGTAAAAAAAAGTGCATGATTAAAACTAATCTTTAGTCCTTGGTTGAAACAAAAACCTGGACCATGGTTGAAAACCACCGATTTATATAACCTACATTTTCATAATTTGTAATATCACTTTCTAATATCATATTACTGTATGTTCTCTCCCATTTAAATGTGTATGGTAATTTAGCAATTTTCCTAGGGTTATACTGTGCTATGTGTTTACTATAGTTTACCATGGTTTGACATATTTTTAAATATGCTGTATCATACAGTACCTCTCTGGACTTTAAAATACTTACCTATGCTTTCACTTCATGCTTTTACTATGGGAAATGTTTATAAGGGCTAGAATTATCTATAGCATTACTGCTTAGATTATTATTTAACATACTCACTAACCATTCCAGCATGTCCCTTTTCAAATGTGCGTTTAGAATGACCAGGCAGGTGCAGCTGTAGTTTTGCAGTTTCCCTCTGCAACTATTATTTTGTACAGATATTTTCCATTTATTAGCACATGGTTGCCATAGTTGCAGATGGGTCAGAAATCACAGTTGCACACCCCTAGTGGTCATTACAAAAGCCATCTCAATTCAGGTTTCCTTCTATTATGTATATGATAAAAGCTTCCCTTAAATTCAGCTGCTGCACATACTGCACAGTGCATATGGACAGTTTCTTGGGTGGAAACTGACATGTTGTTATAAAGTAAGGAATCAGCTTTTCCATTTAGCAGTAAAGTAGCTGGTATCCGTTATCTAGTGACTGATTTGTTCATTAGTGATTTATGTAGTCTTGGATAGCA
The DNA here is from genome assembly GCF_902713425.1 of Acipenser ruthenus. Classification (NCBI taxonomy): domain Eukaryota; kingdom Metazoa; phylum Chordata; class Actinopteri; order Acipenseriformes; family Acipenseridae; genus Acipenser; species Acipenser ruthenus. The sequence goes on along the minus strand of NC_081214.1, from coordinate 20,408,861 downwards.
CCTCTTATTAACCGTCTACCAAACTAGCATGCGCAGGCTATTGAGACTGAAACTGACTTGCAACAGGGAGGTGCAGATTGCATATATTACAGAAGACATGTGAGGAATTGTTGAACACATTCATAAGTGAAGGACAGTCTACTGTATTGTATATAGTATCTATAGTATATATAGATATACCATGTAAATAATACTATATTTTTAGATTATATAGCCACATAATGAGGTATAGAAATCTGTCGTTTTATTTTTGTGACAACTTATCACCATCCGCTTTGTTTCTTCCTCAAAGAAATCCTGCATCCCTTCCTACCAATAATGCGATCTCTACTTTTATCACAATGGGTTATTTTGTTTTGTCAGCTAATTCTTTCTGATGAAAATGAGCCCCCTCTCTTTGCAGTAGCTGATCTCTATTTGCATGCGATTGTCAGCCTTGTCATATCAGCTCGCTCCATTTTTATGCAGATCCCGGAGCCTAAAGCACAGGACCAGCTCGGCTAAACAGCTGGCGCAATTTGCATGAGAATAGGATGCCCTTTTCCATGTGTTAATTCTTTCGAAATAAGGTGATAATCTGTCTCAAAAATACACAAAACAAAGGAAGATAGGCACCTTGCTTAATTAATGGAGATGAAAATATATCTTTTTACATGGGAAGTAAAAGGAAAGTAGGCCCACCGAATGGCATTGTTTGTAAAGCCTTTTAAAATCAAAGGTGTTTTTTTTGGGTCTTTTTATAGCAGAAAAGACTAAACCCACAAACAAAACAAAAACAAATAACAAATAAAGTTTGGCTCCAGTGTTTACTGCTTTTGCCAGTTTAGCTTCAACGGTCATTATGATCTACCACGTACTTTTTTTTATTTATTTCTTACATCCACTGGGGGCAGTGTTGAATAGGGATAAGTTAATGGTTACACTCTGGTGTACCTGATGTTCTTAGAGGGAAGACTTTGAGATCTTTTTAGAGGCTACTGAGGTTATCAGTTACAAACAGATCCAGGTTTTGACTAAAACCACAAACTAAATTACTTTTGTAAAACATTCCAAATTTCTGCTACTGCAAATTCAATAGACCCTGCCAAACGAGGCACAACTTCAGGAACCCTTCAGTAAGTTTCTGACAGAACTGAAGTGTTATGTCAAATCTCTCCAAGCAATTTTAATGGTACAGAGCAAGAAACGTGGTTATAAAGTACCTTATAATTTTATATTCTCAACTGACTTTAGCTTTTACGCTCTAATGCTGAGGGTCTCTCTCTATACTAAATGTATCTCTGTGACCGAAGGCTCTCTGGTGTTCGTGAGCTAATTACGGTCACTGGCAACCCTGGGAAATGAAAAAGAAAAGGTAAAAGGAACGGTAAAAACTGAGGGGACACAATTAGAGACGGGACAAGCTGCATATCTCTGAATTTGATCAGAACTGGTTTTACTTTCCTGTACTATGGTGACATTTCTTTTTTTTGTTCTAAAAGGTGCAATGTGTTTTCAATACCGAATGTTTTTGAACGTAGTGATGTGTTCAAAGCATGCCATTGTATGTCCGGAGCTTTGATTGAATGGCACCATAGACCAGGGAAATAACATGTTAGGACACATGGGTTAATGTTCACAGAGTTCTGGAGTTATTGAAGTAACCACAGCAGTCTAAGAATGTTAATGGAGTATCCTGTTTATATAACAAGTACAATGTTTGAAAAAGAAAGTATGTTTAAACCTATATTTAACAGCCGATATCAGAGAATTCCTTACAGTAATTTGGTACAGTACGATTGTCCCGGTCATTGGGTTTGAATGAAAGCAAAATAAAAAAAATATTCACTCAGTACCACTGGACATGACAAAGTTATTTGATGCTACATATCTCAACGCTTATTTTATAAGATATTTTCTCTATGTTTTGCTTGAACTTGATGGAATTAGTAAGGGGTCTGAGTATTTATTGCAGGACTATGATGTTAAAAAAGAAAAACATTAATGAGATTGAGGGAGAAAGTAGTCATACCAAAAAATGAATCGGATGCATTCATCATTCAGGAACCATTTGAAAGATGACAAGTGTATGAAGTTATTTTGGTCATGTATGAAGCGATATATAAAGGAGGTATCCCGATTCATGAACACATATGAATTGTTTCACCCGAGAAACCACATCAATTTCGTGATTATCCTATCAGATAAATAATAATAACATTGAAATACCCCGCTAGGTCTCAGACAGCACAAACGAATAGTTTTAGCTGGTGGATGACTTCCAATGATCAAATTATACATTTCGAGATGAAGACGCCCTAGAGGCAAATAAGCATTTAAATACAAAAGCACTTGCTAAACTAAGACTTGGTATTGCTAGAAAAAAAAAATGACTCTGAATGTTAATTTAAGGGCTCTTCAAGTTGTTTCTCCCAGTTTTGGTTCATTAATTATTTTTACATTTGGAACAAAATGATGTAAACTTGGGGAAACGGTTTTAAGACATTCATAGTCAGGTCTAAAGCTTAATTTGAATCTTTTGGAGCCATGTTTTACAACAACAAACTACAATTATCTTAAAAACACAAACATAATAATTTCCTGTTTAAAATGCCACTAATCAAGGCCAGGGGAGAGTGTGTGCTAAGGTTAGCTTGAGAAGGGCTAAGGTTAGCTGGTAGAGGTACAGTACAAAGGAAAGCAATGAGATGAGGCTGTGGAGCAAGGAGATTCTGATTAGGAATCTGTGCCACTTCCTCTCATTGAGTGACATTCCCACCCAGGGAAACTAGCCGGGACTCCTATTAGAAAAAAAGATGTAGAACTCCATTGTGGGGTAGAATGTTTCTAAGTGGGAAAGTTATGTTAAATAACTGTATGTTAAATACACATTGTTAATGCTTACAGTCCTATAACTTTGTGAAACTCCTAGAACTGCATTTCTTAGACTTATTAAAGAAAGAAATATGTATTATCATCACTCTAAGAAATATCCTATCTATGCTATATAATATCTACACAACAGTAACAAAGGAATCTGTTTGACTAAGAACAATTTTCGCGTGAACTCGAGTTTAACTGTTGCTTCAAAAATTCAATTTTTGAGGGGGGGTAGAAATCAGGCTTTAATTCCATAATGAGTTATTGTTCAATTTGGTTTATGGATTAAACAAAGTTTCACATGTATTAAAGTTTTCTATTGTTAAATAAGCCACCCACAGTCTTTATATTGTATTTAACACATCTAAGCTGCCTTTCAGTAACTCTTATGAATAGAGACCATTAGATAAAGCTAAATAGACATTTTCAAAAGAGAGAAACGTGTGCTAGTTAATGTTTTTTGTGTTCTACCCTAGGATTACATTTTCATGATGGCGCCGTTATCCTTTTGTACCAAATTACAAAAACTATGATAATTGTGTGCAATTACTTAATTCTAACACTGCCTAAAAAAAAAACCCAAACCATTTGATCACAGTTGCTGTTTATTTTGTTATTAGGTTCTTAAGCCGCTATAAGGATAGTGGAGTCATAATTACAATGTTATCCTAGGGCTAGAGTTTTAAAGGGTAGTTATCTGGTTTTAAAGGGTATCCATTTTTTAAATAGAAAGCTGGTGCTGGTGAAAGGTGATAGATGGATAGCAGTGATGAATGAGGTTTTCTTTTTTTCCACTGGGGAATGGTCTGGCACACGCTGCCAAATGTGCCTCAACCTTGCCCTGGAGGAACCAGTCTCAGTAGGAAGTGAGGTCCCTCAGCCGCTATGACAGCCTAGTGAGAGACGACCAAGGTGGTATTTTAAACTTAAAGCCCCTATAGATTATACTGTCTGCACTGTGGTAGCATAGTGAGTTTCACGAACATATCATACAATTAAATGCATCTCTCCTATACAAATTTCAGAATTAAACATTTAAATGAAAGTTGTATATGAACATACTATACAATAAGGATTCTGCAAAATGCATAACCAAGATCTATTGCAAGTGTTAGAAAAGCATCATTCACATATGGCAATTTTCTTTGTTGTCTAGATATAAAATACTAAAAAAAACTTCATAAATGTATTTGAAGACATTGAAAAAGACTTCTAGTCGAAAGGCCTGTCATTTAATTTATCAGGTTTCTTTTACTATTTCTAACTTCAGCTCTATTGAGTGTTTCATAGATATGGAGGCCTAGATATTTCAAAATCTCAGTCTTACACTGAACCATGTTTGAAGATACTGTATGAATACATACATGAATCTATAAATCATATTCTGTATCAATATGGAAGCTGTTTGATATAATCAATCATTTGAAGTGTGGTGGGTTTCATTGAGTTTATGTGTATGTTTCAGTTAGAATGGACACTTTTCTCATATGGAAGTTGTTAGAAATGGGGAGGTCTTCAAGATTGACGCTAAAAGAAGCATTTCCCCTTATTGCTCTAATTGGAGTTTTTTTTTTAATCCCTTCATTTGGCTGGGGGATGGGAAGCTAGAGCGCACTGTTTCTGTCTGCTTGTGTTTGGCCCTGCCTTCATGCAGTTTAATAATTTTAGATTTCAGCCTGTGTAATTCGCAGGCCCTCTGTGAGTTTGGATTGCTTGTTTGAAGATGTCTGGGTTTTTTCTCCTGCTTGGAATTGAAAATGAGAAATCTGCCTCAAAGGGTTATCTAATTAAAACAAATTAATAAATAGATGACTGAACAAATAATTAAATTAATACATATTCATAAACATGTTTTGTTTGTGTGTCTGTCTGTTCTTTTATAATACTGTTCTGTATGTTTGTCTGCCTATCTGCAAATAAGGGATTTTTGAAACATTCATATATTTCCAAAATAACCTCCCATTAAGGTATTATTGTTTACCTTTGGTTCTAATTGGATTATGACTTTGCTTTTGGTGCCCCCTGAAGATCCAATATTGAAGTTTTATTTTTAGGCGCATTGGCTATATTTACAGTGACTATTGGCCCACAGAATGGAATGTTCTTTTCTAGAATTTTGATGTCATCATGCTGTCATTGTATTATACTTTTCTAGATTTTGGAAATGCTCGTTCCATGCGTGGAATGCCTGGAGGGGGTAAGTGAGTGACAGTTTAGTTTGATTTAAATTGTTTCACTGGTCAAAATACATCAAATTCCAAAGACAATTTGAAGAATCATCATCTTTCTGAGACAGAAATACACGTCTTTACATCCTGCAATCCTGCTGGAAAACTAGTGCTTATCGAACAACTTCAGAACAAATAACATAATGACCAATGAAAAACAAGCCAACCAGGGAATGGACACAGAGCTACACGAGAGCTTCCCCACGATTGTCAAAAGTCATTATAGCTTTTTTTGAAAACTGTATTGGTCTGGAGGTAAGACTCATATTTCTTTCATCAGACACATTTTGTTTTAACTTGAAATTCATATTCCAGTGAAGCTATTTATACTGATGATCGTATTGCTGAGTGAAGAGGGGTAATTGCATAGCACACATATTAATAACATGTAGTTCAACAAATTAACAATAGAATTAGTAATAGTGTTCATTAGTGTAAACACCCTTTTTTAATGCGATGGACGTTTAATTCATAGTACAGTTCTTATGATGCGTGGCATCTGAAATATAAGCCTCCTTAATTACCATAGAATGACATCCACTGGTGCGGGCACTTAGAGGTTTGTTGTAAACTCATGTCCAAATAGAAAAGGACGGGGTCAAGTGGAATAACAGCGTTGCTGTCATAGCATGCAATCTCTGTTTCTCTGTTTCTGTTGTAAACATAGCCACTGTGGTTTGAAATAAGAATGTTCTTGACGCCTATCAATCCATTTACCTGCCTGCCTATCTAGATCTATAAATATCTTCGAAGCTTTGCTGACTGCCTCTGTAGATGTCTCTGTCTGGCAGTAAATCGGGGTCACTGTATGAAGTTTTTACTCAGCTTCTAACAAAAAGAATATCGTATGGTTGGTTATTTGTTCATTTGTATTAAAAAGTCAGTCTTGCGTTTCATACATTTTTGGATTATGGGGTTAAAGTTTTATGTATTTTTTTAGAAAGGGTTTAATGTACAGATGTGCTGAGCAGCTGCTCATCAGAGTAATATTATATATAAGCAAATACATACAGAATGTATAGCCCTATGCATATGTGTAGGAGATTAGGAATTGACAGCACAGCAAGAACACAAACATTCTGTTTGAAAGGTCATTAGAAGTGCTAACAATCCCTAGAACAATGCATGTTAAAGCTTGTTTATCACTCATCCAAGCAGGTAAGCAGTAAATGCGTTATGTGACCTGTGGGGTTACTTCTGCAATGTTTGCCGACCATAATTTAGTGTCTTCAGCTGCCAAGTTAATTAGCTCTGCAGAGTGTGTTTATCCAACTGTCTTTGTTACCACTCTCTGAAACTAATACAAATAATTAAAACAAATTCAAATTTGAAACTGGCATGTAAACGCGTCACCCCAAATAAGTCAAAACACAAAACAGGAAGGAACCTTTCTTTCCTTCCAATTAAAAAAGGGCTCTTTTTAGTGTCATATTATCACAAGGTGGCGGTGCGTCGTACAGATACATGCAGCTCTTTAATGTTTTTAATTTGTCTCTCTAATGTTTGTAGAGAGCATCCTAAGATTGTAATTAAAAAATAATTAGGGAGGCTAAAGAAATCTTTATCATGCGAAAAAGATTCGCACATAATGTTAATTTCTGTCAAAATAACTGAATACACGCACAGATGCCTCCCGACAGAGCTTGTGATTTCCGAGTGCTTTGCATGTCAAATAACTTGTTTACCCCTCAGTGTTTGCCAAGTTTGGATACTGTCAATTTACAAATAATTTCCATTTTACTGGTTACTTCGCTGCCTTTTGATGGATTTGTCTCCCTGACTTTTATCTTCTTGTGTGTAGGCAAACTAATTAATATTTTTCCCTTCAGGCAAATATTTGTTTCCTTAGATCTAAATCTGGGCTAGATGTGTCTTCAGCTCCATATGCTTCCTCCTGTCAATCATTGCTGCTCTAAAAAGTAGTTATTTTGAAAGTTTTGACCCCGTTCTATTCTTCCTGCAAAGTTAGCATGTCTTGTGAATGAAACAATTAGGCCATTGCAAAAATGTATACACTAAACAGTCCACTTTAAAGGGTCTTAATAAGAGAGTTGGTTCTAATAGTGGGAGACAAGATACCAGTACTGTCAACTGGCCTTCATATGCTATATCCAATTTTCTACTACCCAATTTCTTCCTACTTTTTTGTACCAATGGTCACCTGAATTTATCATCTCTTTGTATGTCCTGTTATGCAGGGTTGTTGTGACATATTGCCTTCATGTTCGTTACCTTGGTAACAGGGTGGTTTGCACTGACTCACTCTGGATCAGGGACATCTTGAATAGCTTGGTTACCATGCCCATTTATGGTAATAGAATTTCCACCACTCCCTTACCTCCACCTGTGTTTTACCTAGGGTATGTGGAGTTTGACTGGTTAGTTTGGCCAGGGGTTCCCAAACTCGGGGTGCGAGATGGTTTGCGAGATGGCAAATATTTTATCTCCCAAATGACCCTGACAAAGCAATGTTCTTCAGATCAGGGGATCAATTAATTTACAATAACGCTGGTTTTTGGGGTTATTTTGAATGTAGCATTAACATCAGATCATGCCCGTGCTTACAGTATGTACCATATACAACAAAATGGGGTGATTGTGAGGAGAACAAAATAGGCAACAATACTGATGCACTTATAATTTACATTGACGGACATCATGCATTTATTTATTTATTTATTTATTTAAATAAATAAATAAATAAATAAATAAATGATTTCTGTCAATGTATGGTTTTTCGGTATAAGTTCTTGATATATTTTCCTCCTACTAGACCACTCCCACTTACCTTTACAGACAGGTTTATGCTGCATTTGCAGTCAGGCAGTGTACAACAGAGTAAGATTATTATAGAATGGTTTCTCAAACGTGCAAGAAACGACTCTGAGCACAATGAAAACTGTACTGTAGTACTTCTACAAGTACAAACTAATAACCTCCCTCACTAAAGGTCTACACATTTCAACACTGTCGAACGATACAACGATAGATGCCATTCGATTTTTTTTCTAAGATAAAAATCAATTTCTATGGATTCATTGGTTGGGGGACTTCAGTCAGGATACCTAATGTTATGGGGGGGCCTTGAGCCAAGAAATTTTGGGAACCCCTGGGTGAGGCTATATAATATTGTGGACTGATTGTTGGGCCCTGGATGTGAAGAAGAAAACTTTAACATCAAGCTTTTAGAACATTCTGCTTCATTCACAAAGTTTCCAACTGCCACTGACTAGGAAATTAATTCCTAGCGACACACGTAATGTGCTATACTGTACTATCTAGGCTAGGTGATTTTATTTAGTTTTTTGTGTTAAGCTTGCTTTTCATCGCCGGTTTAACAAATCACCCATTTTTATCAGCGGCACCAGATCCCTTTGTTTATTGTTCACGGGGAAGCTGCCTGAACGAGCCCAGCACGCTGCTGCTGATGATTAACAATAAAAAAGAGCAGCCAGGTACGAAACGAAGCCAAGAAGCGGATTGCCCCAAATCTGAGACAGATAGGCCGAAAGACACATCTCCTTTAGATTCCACTAAAGGGTCTGTATATATTTTAAAACCAGCATTCCACTTTCATAATCCTTCAGTCACGTATGTTGTCCTTTCTGTCTAGGATTTTCACATTTATTTGACTATAATTTATTTATTTTTTTATCAGAAGAGAAGCAGGAAAATGATCCTCCCTTTGTTAGGTAAATTAAAGAAGAATCTGTCTGAGCCTGGACAGTGCAGAGCTTTTAATTCAAGCTTGTAAGTGGCAGCACCCCCCTCTCCCCCTTTTTCTCTCCACTCGGTCAAGTTGGATTAAGCCACACAGTAAAGAAGGCAGAGCCCTTGACATGTTTGGGTGGGAGAATGGGATTTCTGATAAAAAGGGAAGATGGGAGAGACGTCCTTCCTCTTGTTTCCTTTCATCTCTTCTTATCTGGGTGGGACGTGTAGACAGGCTGCAAACCTCAATCAGAGGAGCAGTGTAGCCTCCGAAGGCTCCTTTGTGCGATTCCCCCCGAGCTCCAGGTGATCTTGTACATGTAAAAGAGGAGTGCGCACCTGGGGGCACAGATTGAGCAGAATTTGCTGTGACTTTCTTCTCCCCCCCCCCGTAATTTGACTTTCATGTGGCTGGCAGACGGTCGTGTTGTTGCTTTCTGCTTGCAACTGGAAGCTGGGAGGAATCTCACCATTGGGACAGGGGCTAACTACTGTACTACTGTATACTTAGTGCAGTGCTAATAGAAGACGCTCTCTGTTACTGGAAATGCATTACATACCCAGGATGATATGCAGGTTCTCATGAAGATAAAGAAAAAACAGTGCAACACCAAAATCCTCATCTGACCTTTTCTTATGTTCATTTGTAAATGAAATGTTTATAATAATTAGTGAGCAATCTTTTCAATGGGCTCATCCAGTTGATATTTCCCATAATAACTGCCTGGTTATTACGGGAAACACGTGCTCATTAACACCAGCGACAGAGCGTGACCACAGCGCAAGTTAATATAATAACTCACTGACATAGACTAAGCAGTAAGCCCCCCACAACAAGCAACACAGAACTCTGGCAGGAACAAAATGCTCACCAGAGATTATAAAAAATACTTAATGGGGTAGTATGTGAGAATATAAGGCCCTCAGGTATAAGTAGCATCTCACCCCTTGGGTGGGCATTAAATTCTGAAATCACACACAACCCCATACATTATTCTCTAGATAACTACTGATGCTCAGGCTCTAATTTCTTCTCTTCTGGTTATTTTTATTCATTTCTGATTATGTTATTTGCACACCAGTCAGGTCTCTTTGTATCATTTGCATCTATGCTGTCTGGGAGCTGAATTTATTACTGGTTTTAAGCATCATGAGGATGGGGATCACAAACAATAGCAAGCTGAACACATTCTGCACAGTCCGGTTTCCACAGTAGTACCATCAATGGCACCACAATAGATTAGGAACAAATATGGCACAGTGACCCTGATATAGCAGCATCCTCGTACTGATGTGGTATTAAAGAATCATACTAGGATCAAGGAAGACATACAAGCCCATAAATGCAAGTTTAAAGCAAGAACTATGTATGGATGACACAAGGATAAGGAAGGATTCCCTGCATGCTTTGCACAAAAATATGCCAGAGTTATGCAAGGGGTGCATGGATCACTCAAGGAATTTGCAAGATTTGAAATATTAAAAAAAAGACCTCAGGGATTATGGAAGTTTTATGCAAGGTACGCAAGAAATCCTTCCTTTGTCATCCTTGTTTTCGCTAACTTGCACTTTCTGGTCTTGGATGTTTTTACCTGATCCAAGCAGAATCCTTTTTTTTTTAGTGGTTTTTATTTTGTTTGTAGGTACTTGATGTTTGTCATTTTTGTGAGTCTACCTTCCAATCCACCACACTGAAGGACATCAGCACCATAGGCATGGAGGTATTGCCAATAAAATTGCCTATGGTAAACCATGGCATTGGGAAGTGTGGAAAAGTATTGATAAAGCAAGAATAAAAAAGCATGGCTGGACATGGTTAAAGATGGTACAGTAAATACATCATAAAAAAGGTAAAACAAAGGAAAATGCTAAATTGCATTGCAAATGTATTGTGGTAGACTTTTTTAAGGGTTCAGCACCCCTGAAAATGAATAGGATGAGATGCAAGACAACAACTTTAATATAGTAAGAATAAGAAGAAGATGAAGAATGATGGTTTAAATAATAAAACGGCAATGTCACTCTCATCCAGGGCTTTGCTAGTTTCATAAACGTACATCTCATAACTGAGTTCATTAGACAGGAGAAGAAGAATCTTTCTGGAGCGATTGACATTCGTTTAGATTTAAGCCATTCTCTGAATTATTTGGTACAGGGGGTAGCGGAGTTTGCTGTATTCCTGGATAGATGGGAATCTGCACTGCCTACTGAAATTTGCAAATAGGTTTCCTTCAATTAATGAGCTGGAAACAGCGTGCGATTGCATTATAAATTAGGTTTACACACGATAATGTTAGATTTGTCATGTAAAAAATTGCTTCTTTTCAACCCATTGAAAGAATTACATTTGCCTTTGTGCCACATTCACAACCACAATAAAAGGCAATGTTCTTTGCATAGGTATTACAATAAGGAAAGTCTATAATTCTAAAGTGTTGAAAAAAAGATGTTATTTCCATACAAAGGTAGATTGGTGTTGACACGTAAATGATTTTATAGAAAAATCTGTCTACCTACCTAAAAAAAAAAATAACTGGCTTTATTACGTTGTGATTGCATTATTGCCCTTTTTGCTGTGTTTGACCAATAACAACTATATTATTGTAAAGCAAATGGCATCCTTGTAATAAGCAATCCGTGAATGCTGCATATGTTATGTACTGTAACAGCACCCAAGGCTCTATAAATATCCACAGGACACTAATGCAATCTTAACAGAATTCTCTTTCCAGCTTCCCTGCTTTGTTTGCTTAGGGAATGCTCACAAGTGAGTCTGATTTCAATTAGAGAACTGGTCCTAATGACACTAGCTGGAGCCTGTGTCCTTAATAAATAGAAGTTTAAATATTCCGCTGTCATACCTGGTAGCTACAGTATATGGATTAAATGCTTCTGCTCAAGCATTTTGAGTCAGAAATGGTGCACCATTTCAAGGTAATTCCCTTTTTTTGTTTCTGTAGGCAAATATAAAAGCTGGTCCTTCTCATGTTGGCTCTGGCACTAGGGAGGCAAAATCAGAAGAGACATCTCACTTTGCTACAGCGGTCCGCTACTGGCCAGGCACTTGGTGAGCTCAAGCAGACATCTGCAAGGCTGGCCTTTGTCCTAGAGAGGCCAGCAGCAAACTCCTGGGTGTAAAGAAGAGGCTGTTGGCTTGGGATCGGAGGACGCCCACTGATCTTCAGTTCTCCTGGGCTGGTGTGGGGAGCTGATGCGGTGAGGGATTATAATGAGAAATTCTAAAATTGGAGAGAAAACGGAGGGTAAAATAATTGAGCAAAGAAAAAAGGTTACATGTTGGGGATACCATTTGCAAAACAGCCCATTTACACACCGTTTTACATACCAATAACAAGCTGGCGTTGACCTTCAGCAGTGGTAGGTACTATCTACACTATCCAAAGCTTAGTAGAACATCTTATTAATACATTTATATAGTGTTATCTTTAGCTGAGCGCTCTTCACATGGCCCTTTGGAAATCCAAATATAACCCAAAAGAAATTCAATTTGTTTCTATTCCTACTGAGGGAATGTAAAGAGAAAAAGCCAGATTGTTCTTGACCCTACTCCTCTTCTGTAAATATTAAAATACCGTGATAGACACAAAACTTTCTGTTCTGGAATTTTACATTGACATTTATAAATATTAAAAATGTTAGCTTGCTAACCTTAGCCATTTTTTTTAAAAATTTCAAACAAATACATGCTTCAATCTGACAGCAATCTGTTCTTTCTTAGTTGGTCTACAAATCCTGGTATTAATCAGTCACCTGGATTGCTAGTCATGCTTTCAGAAGCATTGCATGGGCAGGGTTGGTGAAAATGTTGAAGTCAGGGCATGAGATTGTATGGTCCAGTGGCATAGCCTGCTTTCAAACTGGTGATCGCCAAGCTATAGAACGCACTCCGGGTGGAGTCCCTTTACTGGATGCCCCCACTCGGGAGCCCTCATTCAGTATGTTTTGAGCAAGGGAAAATATACGTCACTATTCTGATTAAATTTAATAAAGAGTTGTTTCTTGCTAGTTTCCTGCTTCTCGTTTATTTGTAAATGCATATTTTTATGACTGCCTGCATTAAATGCCAGCATGAAGGCAATAAATAATATTTGTTTTTTGCTTGCCATACTTGGTCAGACATATGCACAATTTGCCTGAACTATCATTAGACGGTGTAAATGAAGTATTTTAATATATTTGTATTGCGATTAAAAGGTGCATTTCTCTGTTCCCCTTACACTTCAGAACCACCCTTCCAGTATAATTAGCTTTTCTTCATTTCTTGAACTCCAAAAAGAAAAGTGATTATTTCCAAGACTATTCAGACTGTCAGAAAATCCTTCAATCTCAATGCCTAGCGAATCTGTGTAAAAAGTAATTACTGAAACTCTATTCAGCTGTAATAATAACCTGCCACTGATGACAGCAATTACTGGAAAGGCGTAATAGAAATCAAAGACACATTTCACTCTGACAAGTACTTCTCCAGCTCAGGTTTGTGTTGGTTGAATAGTGTTTGACAATGAGGATGTGCTATATCATTCTTAATCAATGTTGGCATGATGTTGCAGCTTGGGCTGTGAGACGCTCTGTATTAGCATGGAGAGTTAATTGTGTGCTTGCTGTGACCCACTTGGTGCTGCGTGCTCTCTCCTCTCACTGCAATGCATGCAGCCTGGTGGCTCTGCTAACATACCTGCTCTCATTCTCACCAGGTATTTCTTTATGAATGCTTTTCTTAGAAAGACACACCGAGCCTCAAGTCCTGTTCGCTTGAGTGCGCTGAAGATTTACTTTCCCACATACCTGCCCTTATAAAGGTCTGCCCTATTAAAAGCATAACAAAGTGTAATACTGTAGTTTGGAACTTAGAAAAGAAATAAAATCACCCAGTGCCGCACTGATAAAAATCACGCCTAATTCCAGAATATTCTCCGGATTGTAGAGGGTATCACACCATTCATTTAAATAGGGATTTGGCCGAGACCCAAAAATCATGCTGAATTATACAGAATGCTGGTAAGCAGAAGGGTTGGATTAGACAGCATTTACTGCATTGAAAGTATGATAAAGCATAGAAAAGCATTGTAAAGCCCAGACAGGTATGGTGAAAAATATAAGAATTAAAATGCTTATTTTATGATGACTTTCAATGAATATTCAACAAGTAAGATGATGCATAGGTTTAAAATTTAAAAAATAAAATGTATGTTTTGTAAAAAAAAACAGTGGTTTAAAACCCTTGAAAATCTAGATTGTCTCTATTGATCTAATGATAACATTTCAGTACCGTGATAAAGTATTCAGTATTTACATACTTCATTAATCACAAAGAAGTGATATTAACTCAAAGCATGTTATATTGTTATAGATTAGCTCAAATGTGTTTTATAGAATTTTAAGCTATGTCCTGTTGTCAGTGTCTTCACTGATGTAAACGACTGCCAGGTAATTACTGATTGATCTCACAAGATTTCTGTAACAAACCAGATGAAAACTGGACTAAATGTGAGTAGAAATGGCTTCTACCAGGAGTCAGAATAATACCTTATATTGGACCTGAAAGTGATAAACTTTGTTTTACTCATTTAAGACAGTTCAATTCAAAAGCAGGTTTTCAGAATCGCATGTAATGTTCTTATATTCCAGCAGGTGGCTAGCACTGCGATTAAAATATAAACATTTTTGTTGTCTACAATGCTGGATATAATCCCACATGAAAACCTAAGAACTTCTTAGCCCCCTGCTGGACAATAAACACATTACAGACATGTTAGACCCTGTTTTATGGGGACTCCACTTACTGTGGAAAATCCAGACCAGGTTTTTAAAATACACTGTTCCAAACTGAAACTTTCTAGTTTCTGCATGACTGAGTCTCACGTCTCTCCCGCTGTGAATTACTGACCTGAACAGCCCACCTGATGGGGTCACAGTGGGCGTCAACACCGAGAACGCTCATAATATTGCTGTTCTGGAGTGTTCACCAGGGCGACTAACATGGAATGTTTACTCACTCTACCCATGGTCCTTCCCAGACTACTGTAGGCTCTCGACCGCTCTAGCCAGTTTAGACAAGCCTCTTGCGACTGTGCCCGAGACTTGTTTTACAGCAGCCTACCCTTTTTAATATTCTTATTTGTAATGAATAATGACTGAAAAAAGAAAACGCCAAAAACGATAATTTCTGTGTGCTGAACCCTATGGTGTTTGCACTTTCATTTGGCTGAGCCGCATGACTCACATCCGATCCTTGTTTAATAACATCATTTTCCATCCTTGCCCATTCCCCATATTTTCCATTTTTTTTGACAGGTAATAAACACGGCGCAAACAAATTCCAGGCCCTGAGACATTTAGATAGATTCCGAGCATAATTACTGCCATGGCAAGTAATATGGCCCTTTTGTTTATAGGTGCTTGCCTTGGACTTATTATCAGGCAGCTCCGCTGGTATTTGTTAATGCCCTACAGTGCAGTTAGGAGGGCAGCCGAGGTTAATTTGTGAATCATTAAGTCACATTATTTCCTCATTCACATCTCATTTTTAAGGCCTACCCTTTTTATATAATCAATGACACCCTCGCAGCCGCTGTAATTTTGTAACAAATGAACTTAGATTCCTTTTGTTGCAGGTGACAGAAAACGCATTATAGGTTAATTAAGTATTCAAGTAGAGGTACTGTATGAATTCTGTGCAGTGGCTGGTTGCAGCACAGCTACTGAAATCCCTGCCCTGGCTCTGTCTTCTCCTCAGTCTCTGTGGCTAATTTCCTTTTTTTTTTCTTTTCTGGCTTTCTGGATGTTTACTTGTAATCCCTATTGCCAGCGAGTACAGTGAGTTATACTTGTGACAAAGCCCCCAGAATCTGGCACCACAAACCATCCATTGCTTACATTTTGAACAAGTTGAAAGAGTAGCTCTAATGTTACTTTTACAATAAGCCAAATGATCAATTATGTCATGCAGAAAAACACTGCTTTTCAGAACATCCTTTTTTATGAACACTTCTGTTATCGATCATGTGAAATGCATCATAAAAATGAGTACAAACTAAATAATTAGAATATTACATAGGGTAGACTGATGTATAAGAAACATAATACATAAAGACATTGAAAACTTTAAATTCTGTTTAAATATACCATTAGCAAGTCACCATTAGCAAGTCCTCAAAGCTGGACCAAAGGCACCGCTGCCCCTACCCTTATAAAAGTTTACCATGGTAGTCTTGCAGTTCTCCCATGCTTTTCCCATGGTTATACGATGCATTTACTACAGTTTACCCTGCTTTGTCATGTCTATTAATAAGCTTTAGCATACCTCTCTGTTCTTTACAATGCTTACCTGTTTTTTTTTACCATTCTTTCACTGTGCTTTATTACACTTTGCTTTGATTTTACCATGGTAAATTTGTACAAGGGTAGTGGATGTAAGAAATATCGCCTTTGTTCTATGTGGTGTTTTTTACTGATGTATTTCTTACATTCACCTGGGGAGTATTGCAGGGGACAGGTTAATGCTTACACTCTGGGATACTAATATTTGGGGATTAGACATGATTCTGAGAGCTCTGTTGAGGCCATGGGAGTGTTTTAAACTGGATACAGGTGATTCTAAACAACAAGAAGAATACAGCAGTTAAGATGTCTATGAATAATGATATTTCACACCTGATTGACATGCTACAATCAAATCAAAGACCAGCAGCTGAAACACTTCATGCCATCTAGTCGATATGCTGAGCCACCCAGCTCCCAGGAGCACAGAGCCGAAAAGCCTCTTGTTGTTTAGTTTGTGTCGGCCTGGTGGAACAGCAGAGCGCATTGAAATGAGCCTCGCAACCAGGGCATTCCTGACTATTACCCTGCGGTTTTGATCTTCCTCGCTTCATTTGTTCTCCAGATGGGGAGAGAGTGAAGGTCGGGAGCCCGGAGGCAGCACGGCAGTTTGAAAGACAATCGCTTCTGAAAGGAAATTTAAAAATAATAAAAAATAATAATAATAAAAAAAAGTAATCGCGCTCGCCATTGTCATAATAAGAAAGGGGCAAACAGAAATAAAGAGAGCTTTAATAATGAACTGCCGTCTCTTCTTTTTTGCTCGCTCTTTACAGAGTCTGAATGGAGGGGAAGGAATTTGGGTAAAGCTGGTCCTTCATTGTGCTGAATGCGCCCTTAATTAACTAAAGTTTACACAGAGGATTGGGACTGAGGGAGCCAGGGCTCAGTGCCACTAGTATAGGTCCTGCATCAACAGTGGAGTACAGTCATAAACTGCCTCTGTTTCTCTTACTCCCTGTCTACACTGCACTTACAATATGCCTTGATGTGGGGGTGTTGAATGCAATCGATGTTGCATTGGTATGTCCAAATATAAAATACTACCCCTGTGGTACCATTATTATTTATTTCTTAGCAGACACCCTTATCCAGGGCGACTTACAATTCTTACAAGGTATCACATTATACAGATAACACATTATTTTTTACATACAATTACCCATTTATATAGTTGGGTTTTTACTGGAGCAATCTAGGTAAAGTACCTTGCTCAAGGGTACAGCAGCAGTGTCACCACCTGGGATTGAACCCACAACTCTCCAGTCAAGAGTCCAGAGCCCTAACCACTACTCCACACTGCTGCCATTCCACCAATCACTCATACCATTGTAACTGCCCTTGTGCTACCATTACCCATTCATATACAGGCCTTCCCGTAAGTCGGACATCACAGGCATAATTGTTAATATTGGTCGTCTGTCTGTTTCTTTCAGATCTGAAATGTCTTTGAGCAAAGGGGAACTAACTCTGATTGGCATAACATATGATATTGCCTGTGACGACTTACTGTAGAATAATTTGCATTGCCATTGCTCCATCATTGCCAGTGAAGATTATTTGGTAAGGGTAAGTAGCTTCCATTTGCTATTCATGCTGAGAAATAGTCTGATGATGAGCCTAGGATGTAGTGTTCATGATTATCTCCTGGCACATATCCACAAAGGTTATTGTAAGCTTTAGGCTTTTCTTATTTTAATTTCGGTTGAGGGTTTAGATGGGTAATCCTTTGATTTGGTTGTGGTCCTGAATTCTTACTTGGAACACTGCATGTAGTGACTAATACAGGGTGAGAGTGGAGGCTGCCCCTGGTCGGAGCTGAAGTGGGACGACCTGTTGCTGAAAATGATTGACATGCAAGGCACTCGCTTCATGGTTCTCTCGCTCACACAAGATGATACAGTAAGAGACATACCACATGTTCATTTATAGAATCATACTCTTATTGCCATTAGGCTCTATATTTATGTATTTATTGGACACTGATGCTAGATCTAAACTTTGTAATATATATGGTTTTTATATGTGTACATTTTAGTCTGTATGTTAATAAATGAACATACAATTAATACACATTTTAAACTATTTGGGCAAAAGGTAATTAATGTTACTTTCTGACCGATATACTGATACCAAGAAGCACAGATCAACAATCAAAGCAGCGCCTAATCCATTAATAAAAGTATTGTGTGTGTGTGTGTGTGTGTGTGTGTGTGCGTGCGTGCGTGTCCCCGTAATGTTTAAACAGAGATTTCAAACATAAAAATGCAGGAGTATTTCATTTTGTTCTTGTAACTTTCATGATTGTATTATTGTGCCCAGGGTATGGGAGTCAATGTAAAGTCAATGTAAAGTCCTCAGGATCACTGGACGTTGCTCACACTCTCCTAATGAACGTTAATCCTCACCTGAACCACTGCTGTGCAATCCTGACCCTATGACCCTCTCAAGCATAGATTGCAAATTGTCTCAAACGGTGTGATGCTTTGTGATGTAGACTAAAGTCTGCTGGGGGCTAGGTTGAAACCACCAAACTCAATTCTTAGTTGGATTTGAACCTAGGTCTTTTTCATATGGGTAAATATCACTAAATACACAGAATTGTCAGATAGCAATCCAATCAAAAATAGGAAAACAAATTTAGAAACTGTGTTGACTTCTTATGAGTTTCACGGGTGGTGTCGGTTTCAGTTCCTCCCTTTTAAGGCATTTCTGTTTGTTTTGACAGTCGCTGCTTTAAAGCTGAAAAAAACAACAAAACACCTTGAGGCCAAGCAGGGAAACAACACAATAAATGCAAACCCTGCTCCCTGCTATTGATGAGGCAGAGTAAGAAACAAGAGTGCCCTCTGCTGGCGAGATTGTTATATGCTAGCTTTACAGAAAACAAACTAGAAGCTACAGTACATTTCATGGGATGAACTACAGTTACATATCGCCAAGGGGACCCACATTTAAAGTGTAAGCTGTAACATCAGGAGCTAAGGATGAGGGGTCCGTGCAATGCTTATAAATTAAATTTTTAGAAAGTTTGGTGAAATTGAAAACAAATGAAACTGTGCTCTGATCTACAGTGTTCTCCCCCAGCGTCAATGGTACATCCCCATTGTGACCCTTTCATTACACAAACGGCAAGCATTTTGAATTTATACCATTGTTTTGGTTTTACTTTATTTTAGTAGGAGTAACAAAAAAATGACAGAGGTGTAATTTCGAACCATTTTCTGAGAAAACAAAAAAAATGAAGCTATGGTGATTTTCACCAAATTTCAATTTTTAAATTTTCGTGTTACACATACCCAATCGCCATGGCTTCACACTCTTGGTAGCTACTGTCGCCGAAAGGGCAAAATAATTTAGTACTTAGAGCACAGTAATTGCCCCCCAGCTCCCCCCCATGTGTCTTATTAAATCAACTTGCGTGCAATGCTACTACAAATCTCCATTTGTTACATTTTACATATCTCTCAGTTTTAATTGCCTTGTCTCTAAAAGCTTGTTAAAGGATAGGCTTAAAACATGTAACCAGCATGGAAACCATTATGTAGTGGTGAGTTTTTCAATAAATTGGTCAATAATAAACCAATCCCTATGGAGCTCACAGTTCTAATTCGTGGTGCTGTTAATTTTCTATTTTCTATAACAGGCTGAGTTATGCAGAAAACATATATCCATGCTGATTAAAACCCCTCTTGGTACCCTGTAGTGGTACTTGGATTTTCATAATGTGGCATCACAAATCCCACAATTTAAGTGTCATCCGCACACAAGATGTAATTGAGTAATACTATATAGATACTTACTATGTAAAATTCATAACTGCAGTACCGGTAACATCATGTATAAATGTGTTAGAAATATTTAAAAGACTAGGAGACAGATTTAATAAGCTTTTTCTCTGGTGCAAAAATAAAGTTTTCTCCCCTTTTTAGAAAGGAAATACTATATCAGAAATTAAACACAATAACTCTTAGCTGTGAGAAGAAGCCTATCATTAACATTCACAGTTTTTTTTATGACCTTGTTCTGCAGTTTTTATTTATTTCACTTAATAAAAAACAATTGGAGCAACTTTTGGTTCATCAGTTGTTGTTTTTTAGCAGCAGATAAACCTTGATGGACATTCTAATTCAATGTCCTGTTTTCACAAATTAAAATATAACTGTGATAATGAGCCCTATACTTAAATTAATATGTAACATATATGAGCCTTCATAATCAACCAGAAATACCAGCACTACCGTCAAAGGTTTTGGTCAAATTAAACAGGTGTACAGAGTTATTCAGCACACATGGTAAATGTCAGCTTAAAGTTGTTATAACTAAGGCCTAAAGTTAAGTACTTGATGTTTTTATAGACTGGTTTTAATGGTCAGCTGGTCTTTATAGGCATGGTTGCAAGTAATGTGGTTACTGTAATCCCTGCAATGCAAATAAATTACTATCAGAAGAAATGACACCCCAACACCGTAAAATAAAGTAACCAATTAAACATTGTTTTTATAGGAAATTCATTTGATCGTGCAAAATCTAGATGGATAGCTAGACGGAATGAAGCCCTGTCTGTGTGTCTTTCAGGCATGGCTAACCTGCGGAAGGTTTGTGTTCAGCAGACCGTTGTGTTTCTCTGGCTGCTTGGATTAAAACGGCTGTCACAAATCTGACAACAGTTATCAAACCAGCCATGCCGCGGGCTGACTGTCAGAGATAGGATGGTCAAATGTTGGGCGCGCACTACAATCAAACCGTTTGCGTCGGGTTTGAGGGCTGCGGAGGAAAGCTGTCAGCTGAGAAATGAGGCTGGAGTAGCCTGGAGCCTTTCACCACGTGTATCCAATTATGAAGACCCTGCTCATATCCTTTGAGCAAGCTTTCTTTTTTTCTTTTTTTCAAAATCAATTTTCCCATTGTAGCTTAGGGGCTGGAAAAACAAAAAGCCCCCAAAAGCATTCAAACATGTTGTTTCAGGGATTCTTTTTTTTATTTTCCTATAAATTAGACTCCGAACTAGAATGGATTATTTCAAATCTAAATAATGTGGTCCAATCTCCATTTTGATATGAACGCTATAGACAGTTTGCTCATCAAAATATAAAGTTAGTGGATACCAGGGCATTGAGAAAGTATGTCGGGCAGAACAGAAACATACCTCATCCCCATTCCATTTCTAATAGTGACATTATAAGGACACAAGTTAGGATAGTTACTGTTTATTAAGACATTAAAATGCGATAACCCCTCTAAAGAGATCAGTGTGCCATTTCTAATAATCTGATAACATACTGTTTTGTAACATTGCTGGTGTGTTTTTAGGAAGTCTACAACTGTTGCAGGGTCAAATCTACTTGCAGAATATATACTGCACATATATCTGCATCATGTAGTTACATTAATGGCATTGTTATTGCACAACTACTGGATCAATTGCAGTGTACAGTACTTAGAAAAAGTGTCAGCAACTGCCCCCAAACTTTTTTGTAACAATGACTTTGTGACCACACAACTGTATATCCTGTACACTGTATAATTCAATGCAACTCAGTGGTTTCTTGATAGTTTGATGCCATTAAAGTTGCTTTATTCCCTAAGCAAATTTCACTTTCCATTTGCACTTGCTTCAAAATAGGACCATAAAAAGTAAATTAGATCAACATTTAAGCTAATGCTTTCATAAGCGTGATGATATGCTGTGTTATACAGCATGTTAGATAGGATAAGAATGTTACTCATCATTTTAAGCTTGTAAATGATCACAGTGCGTTTTCTGTTTGCCGCTTTCTTTTCAGTTTCTCTGTTTAATATCTAGTGACTGATGTGCATCCTCTGGGATCCTGCTTTTCCATGGATACAGAGCTGTTTGCTGTCTGGAAGACAGTTATGTTTCTACTTTCAGTTCCAGCACCTGACTCTAAGGACGCCAGCAGACAGTTTCACCCAGATCTGTCACAGAGGAAAACATTGATTTCTCACCCTTTGTATCTTTAAACAGAGTCAGACTGATTTTTTTTTTTTTTTAGTGAAGAGGGATGTTAGTGTTTGGGTCTGACTACTGGTTATTTTTTTCTATATGTATATTAAAAAGAGACCAGGCAAAATAAGATGAAAACAGTCTAACCTACAGTATAACGAACAAGTGTTATGCGTTGTCATGGCTAATTTATCTCCCGATACAGCTCCATTTGTTTTAAGTGGTGAAAAGTTAGCTATGGTTGCGTGTTGCATTCTATGGAAAGAACCTGCGCAGTTGATGGAAGCTATAGAGGCAATGATTCAAACATTGAAATATGTAAATACATAAATACGGTTGACATAAATACATACTTTAGGATTTGCTGACTTAAGTCTGTTCTTTGGCTCTTGTTAGAATATGACCTACTTATCCAGTGTTTGAAAACCTATCCTGACAGGCATGGACTGCCCCTCACACACAGGATATAAAGATTCCAAACGTTCCCCAGGCTCTCTACACAGGAAGGAAGCTGAGGGCTCCCCAGACCGCTCACCTAATGAACCCATTCAGAGGAGTGGAGTCCAGGGAGCCAGGCAGTGCTGGCAGCCAGCAGCAGGAGGTGTGGCCATCCAATCTCCTCAGCAAAGATGCTGCACATCTGCCAGGCTATATCGCTGTTCAGAACAGGCTCAACAGACACAAGGTGAAATGGGATGAGAATAAAAGATTCAGTGGAATGACTGAGTAGAGTATTATAAAGACAAGTCTGTGTGCTCCGTAAATGGAGTCCCAGATCTTTTGGCAAAACACATTTCTGAACTGACATACTACAGGATTATTACCGTAGCATTCAAGGCAAGAATACCTGGTGGCCATGTATTACCATTGTATTACCATTGTATTACCACAATCCCCCAATGTCAATCCAATTGAGCAGGTTTGGGATGAACGTTAACCACAGATTTGTCCTCATAATCCTCTGCCTACCTCTCTGTACCAGTTGTGTTAACTAATAATGACTGAATGGATTAACATCTCTCGAGGCACTTTCCAGCACCTTGAGAAGTCTCTGCCCCATCGTGTCAAGGCTGTGAGCCCAGCCACAGACCACACAGTGTATTTCCTGTACTTTATCATGGTTAAACTTTTGGTTGTTTTTTTTTTACAATACTTTATAATACATACTTGCTCTTACAAATTTTGCTTAGCTTTACATTTGTGTCACTATGCTTTCACCATTCTGTACTATACACTAAACACATTGTTATCCTACTGCCATGGTATACTGCCAGAGAAAACTCTTTTCAATGTAGAAGGCAGTGATTACTGTACAGATGTATTTTTTTATTAACAAGTGCCAGTAATAACACCTGTTTTGTAAATCCTTGATTCGATTAAACTATCAAGAAAGGGTTAAATTAGCGGTAAGTACTTGCAGTATCATAATATGATGTATTTGATTAGTATGGTGTTTGATGAAATCCCTATACTTGACCATGAGAGAAAAGCAGTGGGTAAAGAAAGCTACAGTATGTTTATATTGAAACGAGTGCCCATTAAAACCTGCATTTCATTTCATTATTAGCAAACCTTTCATCGCATTGCTGACAATCTTTTTGATCGGATGTTACTTTGAAGGAGGCAGATGCAATATAGTCAGCTTTCATTTGCGTGGTTCAAAATGATGGCATTAATAATGCAACCAGACACTTACTGTCGTGTGACAAACATAATTTTTTTAAAAGATTGAATAGCCTAGTCTCTTGTTTCGGTGAGGGTCAATGGCAAAGGTTACAGTCAGGCACGGAGTTGATAGGTGTCATGGAAGCTCTGAGACACACCTCAGACCTGATCTGAACCCCCCTTGCAATTCACTCCTGGGCTTCTTGTAAGCAGAGACAGACAATTGTGTTGTGGTTTTGCAAGAGTCACTAATATCTACAGGGGCTACATCACCAAACTAATTTCCCTAGTGATCTGAGCCTGGTTTGAACCCAGACCTCCAGTAGTGAAAGGCATGAAAGACTGGTAAATGATCCCACTGCACCACCCAGCCCCCTTGCAAACACTATATCTCAGATTTTCCCCATCAATGTTCTATGTATCTCACAGCATGCAGATTTGTACTACTGTGATTGCATCCTTCATTGCTCCATGTACAGTAAGCTTGATTGGTTGTCCCTGTATGATAGGAGTATATAGCACTGGCTTAATTGTTTTGCTTAGTTCCAAATCCTTTATCTCTTACTTTCCCCGGACATCCTATACCTGTGCACATAGTTACAGTACCAGCTGTCAGAACTTCTATTGTAAAATCCACCTTTTCTTTTTGATTGTAGCTGGATTGTCTTTTTCAATCTCTGTTGTTTGATCCCCTCAAACCGAGATGCCCTTGTAAATAATTGTTTTGTTTTTTGATTCCTGTCTGAGTGTTATGCAGTACTGTCCTCCTGCTGTGAATGTAATGTAACTGCTCTGCTGCTGCATTCACTGATACTCCCTTTCCCTGGCCAGTCTTCTGAACAGGTTGCTTTCATCTTCCTGGTAAAATGCTTCTGTGGTTATAGAGGGAGAGAGAGCTCTGTCCATCAGGTGGGAGAGGGTGTTGAGGAATCAATCGAAGCTTTTGACATCTCTCCTGTGTTACGTATTAGTCTTCTGTGCTACTGGACAGTTAAACACGTGTTTATATGCAGGTTAATTGGATGACGTCACAGGCCATTCTACTGTGGGGTCTCTTTGGAATAGGGTGGGGTTTTTTGATCACATAACCCTCCTCTGTAATCCCACTTAAAAGAGAGGGGGGAGGGGATGGCATTGTAATATGGCTTGGAGCAGCACTGTTCCTGTAGGGCCTGGTGCAGAGAGAACAATGGATAGTACCATCCTTGACAGGGCCAAGCACTCAGGCACAGTGCAAGGATGAGAAGGCAGGCTGGCCAACCATGCAAAGCATTTAATTAAGCAATAACTTGAGGGCTGGTTGAAAATAAACCCGGCAGGATGTGGTTTGCGTCGGCATCAGTCAACACTAAAATCCATGACTGAGCTGGAAGGAAAATGCTGTGGGTTTTGAGTTTTAGAATAATGGGGCCAGAGAGACCAGTGAATAAAAAAATAAAAACAAAAACAATCTTGCTTTTTTTTTTTTTTTTTAACAAGTGTAGATGAATATCAGATCAAAGTAAGGTATCTGGATCTTTTTTGCAATTATATAGACAGCTATTCTATTAATCGAAATGATAGGCTCTTTGAAAGTACAAGCCTGAGTCAGATTCATTCAGTGGAGGCTGTAGACTGAGCTGTACTGGGGTTTAAAAAGTGTAAACCTTCATGACGTTGGGTTTATCACAGCATACCCGCCATACCAGCTTGGAATCCCAATAGAAGTAAGTGGCACTGTTGTATAATAAATAAATATGTAATTTGTGCAGATTGGCATCATAATGACTGATGTCACCCCTCTTAAAGGGCACCTCCAACATTTATTTTAAACTCTTATATTCTTCATACCCTTTAAAGACCAGACCAGACAGAGGAGCAGGTCCTGTATCACTCAGGGAGGAGGGTCTGAGCTGAAAATACGCAGGTACATTTTTCATAGCTCTGAATTTATCAATCAAAATCTGTTTTACGTTTTGTTCTTTTTTTGTTTTTTTAAAAAGAATGACTTCAAATAATTCAAATTAATAAAGTGCATCAGCGCTTTTTTTGTGTGGATTTTATTCAATAAAATGATATGAATAACAAATAAAACGACTTTACTTTGTTGTGGCTGGATGCCATTTACATCAGTGACTTTTTTTGGTAAAGGTTTTTCAAGCTTTTCTTTGAAATGGGAAGCTGCTTGAAGTAGATAAGGGGAGAAGTACAGAACGTGGCCTCACTATCAGAAACTTCAAGGCTCTCCCTCCTATTCACTGGTTATTTTGCAGAAAGGTGCATAAATGGTTGTGAGTTGACAGCAGCTGACAGGGCTTGGCTGTGATATGCAAATAGACAGTGATATGGAGGCAAATCAGAGAGACACGGCATAGTCAGGTTCCTGAGCAGGATCTGACACTCATCAATGGAGAAGAGAGAGACTGGACAGGGGGCCGCAACGCTACTGCAGACAAGTTTAGAAAGCTCTTATTTCTTCATTCATGAAAGACCCTCAGATGTTTGATCGTGTTTATGTTAGATTATGCAGTGGTGTGTGTGTTTCTGAATGTGTGTGTGTGCGTGTGTTTAGATTTATGTATGTATTTGCATGTTTTGTTTGTTTTAGTTATGTCTTGGTAATGTGTGTTTGTGTTTCTGTGTTCACTACGGATATGTAAACAATTATATATACTTATAATTAATAATATATCTAGGGGACAAACAGTGATTGGATGAACTAGTATACAATAGTACATTGTGATGGATGGGTGTGTTTGTTTATGAGCTTTTGGTGTGCTTGTGTGTTTGTGTGCACACGACTGTATGTGAAAAGCTAAAGCCATGTGAACTAAATAGCACAGCAAGAAAGACAAACAGATGCTTAAAAACAACTTGGGTCATGTTTGATGATAACAACAGCAGGCGTGTAAAATGAAATGGGAAAAATGTCTTCCTTATGAAGTGCCTTCAGCAAAAACAGAGAAGCCGACCCTACAGTACTGTATAAGAACGGTGAATGCCACTTCTCACATTTGACCGCTTGCATACATTGGTGCACCTGCTTGACGTTGTTTTAATTACAGATTTCCAACCACAACTTCAATTGAAGAATGGCATATTCATTGAATCACGTATCCCTCAAGTCAATCTCCTACAGATTTGCTGACCATGCTGCTTATGGTGGCCCTGTACCCTATTGACAGGGTTTAGCGGGTGTTACATTTTTTGGTCCGAGCCCTTGCCTGCTGAGCCTTGACCTCTAGGTTAGATCTGTTGTCACCTGTGCTCCATGGGCTTTCTACAACTGAATAGCATGTTTGGTTATTCTTCACTATACTGTGCTTGTATTCTGAACTGTCTAGGGTTGGGGGATTAATGTAAAGTTTAAAATTTAATTTCACACAAACTGAGTTTGTGTAGGACATGGAAATGTATTTGCATAGGAAACTGATCTATCCCATTAGAATTTGGGGCTGCATTGTCAGTGTATCTGTAATGAAATCTGAAATCAGTGGCATTGGTTTTCAATAGCAGCAATTCAAACTGTTTGATTTGGGGATTCTGCCATCACCATTTTACTATTACAGCCTGGATCAATGGGGCAGATTGAAACATGGCCTGTAACAAAAAATTTTTATATTGATCTAATATTTCCTGCACCCATACACCATTGGACACCCCCCGAAGTGGACTGGCTGCTCCCATCGCCCCTGGTCTCCATTCTGCTTTGTGTTTCACCCCCCCCCCCCCCCCCCCCCCAACAGAGCTGCACAGGGCTGCACAGAGCTGCATAGGGCTGCACAGAACTGCACAGAGCTGCACAGGGCTGCACAGAGCTGCACGGCTGCACAGAGCTGCATAGAGCTGCACAGAGCTGCATAGAGCTGCACAGAGCTGCATAGGGCTGCACAGAGCTGCACAGTGCTGCAAACAGTCCCACATCAAAGCTGTGAGTCTGCTGCTGAGCTGTCACTGTCGGGGGCACTCTGGTTCCTGAAGGGCTGTCAGAGCACAGGGGCTCTATGAAAGGGCTTCTAAAAAAGCTGTCCAGATTCTGCCACACAAATGAATCATGCAAATACGAAAGGCCTTTATGTGTGACAGAGCCTTTTAAGAGCCCATACAGAGTATAATTCGTCTCTGCATAAGAGGCTGCCTCCCCACACAGCAAACCCCTGGTACAGAAACTCCGAAACTCAGAAAAAGATTTTCATTTCCTTTTTTGCTTAAAATCTTATGTTTTAACTTTCTCATCATAGCAGATAATTAATGAGAATGTTTATTCCACAAAGCTTATAGGTATAGTTAAAACAAAAAGAAGACTCCCGCCCCTTGAAGTCTATCATTTGTTCCTCTGATTGTGCCAGCCAATAAAATAAAAGAGCAGCCCGCTGAGGAGGACCAATGGGATCCCGGCCGTGGAGAACATGAATGACCAGCCGTATTGTACATACACCTCTGTATCCAGGCAGATTAGACTCCTCTCCAGCAAGATATACTTATTCATGTCTGCAACCAGCTCCTTCCACAGCACAAACAGAGCGATCAGCACGACGAACAGCCCCCCTGAGACATGACAAAGCAGATTACAACAGACATTTTAAAAAAACGTCTTGCTTATTATTAGATACCATTGCGTTAGCTTAGATGCGATGGGAGTTAGATACAACTCTGTGTGCAGTTCTGAACTTTCCCTTTCTATAGTTCTGCACTAATCAACAATATTGTATAGGTCTGTTTTGAAATGGAAGTTAAAACATTTACCTAACTGCACACACACATGCTAGTTCTAAGAAAAGGTATTGCTGGCCTGTCCGTGTAAGGCATTCTAATGTGATGAGTGTGTTCCATCACTGGAACATACAGGGGACAGAAACCTGATAACCATGAGCCTGACCACACCTCTACCAGGAACAGAGAGGAGCAGCCAGCCCCCCCACGGCTTTTCATTTAAATGCCTTCAATTCCAGACTGCCTCATTTATATCCTGCACTTTCCCGCTTAAGGATTACTGTTACAATCCACCCCCTCCATGATCCCCAACCCGCACATACAGTTCATGCCCTCTCTTTAAAATGCTGTGATCCCCGGGCACTGTGACGCTCACCAGCTGTGATAAGGAACCCTCCTCCCAGTTTGTACAGCTTGGCGCTCATGAAGGGCACAGCACACACCAGCAGGAACACGCCCACCAGACTGGCAGTGACAGCTTAAACAATGAATGCTGTCCAGAACCCACGGAATACTGGGGAGACAAACAGACCACATCTTGTTAGAATGACTGTCAGAAAGAATTCAGTGGCGGTAATGTGGAAGGCCTATACTGGTTATTTTTGCTCCTTACACATTGTATTTTGCTGTAAATTAATGTAGGTTCAAATAAAGAAATATGTCCTTGTGTTGGATATCCTTCTTGGGTATGTGATTGTTAAATATTTACAGTACTAGCATATTGAAAATACTAATAACTCACCCAAACACCCATTAAGTAAACAGTTTAACTAAAAAGAAACTTAAAAGTGGACAGACTTTCAAATCGTTTACTTCAGTCTTTAATTAATTTCTATTTTTTTTTTTAAAGAAGAAACATACACATTATAAAACTGATAAACAAACAACTTGACAGAGTTTGGTTCTTTTAAAGTAGTTTCCATAATTCAAATGTTGTATATACTGTACAATATGCTGACAAAGGATCAACTCATTTTAACTGGTCACGAGTTCAATCTAGAGTTTTCTTGGAACAGTCCCTCCTTAGTGAATTACTCGATATTAGCAGGTACTTTATGTTCCTGGTGTATCCAGAGAAGCAACCTTAAGCCTGTTCAAAGCAGCTATGTTCAGTGTGTGCTTCAACATACCTGCAGCAGCATCATAGGAGGGATGGGGAACTGGTCCGATTGAAATGGGCAAGGGAAAGAGGTATCCATGAACACAGTATTTGGATGGAGGCTGATTTGCTGGAAAGGTAGAATGATCATGAATTGTATAACTGTTGTTGTTCATGTATCATCATCTATGTCTGTGCTGGCGTTTTGAAAATAATGAAGGTCTTTGTGTGTAAAGATTCCCGGTAATTGTATATTATTTGAAGCAATTCGTACATGTTGTGCTGAGTTGTCTTATCCTGTAAGTAAGTGATCTAAATGATATTCATATAACTGAAGTTTCATGTGGCAAAGTATCAAACCCTACTTAGTACTGTGTAAGGTACAGTGCCTAGTCACAGACCATCATAAATTCCATGTAGGTTTCAAAAGCATTTTTCTGTTTCAATTGAAATATATTAGTAGAGGACAGTGCAGTCTAATGTAATAGCAGATCTATCTATCCATATATCTCTCTACCTATCCCATTTGTTTAATCTGTAGCATGTATCTTTGATAAGGGATGTGACATTCCTTCAGAGACGGTTAACAATGACACCTACTGAACAGGAAGTTCCATATGCTGTCGTGGGAGACATCCTCAGTGAACCAGCACCTCCAGAAGAAGCCTTCGTGGTGAAAGCGGATCTCTGATAAATTGTTCTCAACCTTTACAGTCTGATTCTGTATTAGAATAGGAGACGGTTTCATGCGGATGTAACATATCAAAAAACAAGTACATGTAACAAAACAATAGAATCACCTGCAATATGTTCATTCATATGCACATTACAAATATATTATGTAATATACAGTATAATAGCTGTCATAAATCTCTGCCATCAATCAGTTTCAGTCACAGTGGCAAAAACAACCAATCAACAGAGGGGTGATGGTGAGAGCTCAGTTGGTAGGTGCTTCCCGAGGTTGCACAAATCAATGACATTTCATGAAGCACACTCTCAAAACAGATAACACTAAAAACAGAAAAAAAACTTTTGTAGATTTAAACCCCCATCTTTCTAGAAGGAAGGAATTGAGAAATGGTCAGCAGTCTTCTTCACCTGTCACGAAATCCAGCAAGTGGTGGAAATGTGTGCCAACAGTCAACTCAATCAATGCAGATTACACACAGCATCGGTCTATTAAAACTACTATCTGTAAAAGTGCAAAGCATCTGTTTTAATTAAAATGTCCAATTACAAATTTAAAAGGGCTGTTGAGGTTGTTGCAGTATAGTAGCAGAATATGATAAGGTACGGTAACAATTTTATCCAAAAAGATTGTCTATCCCTTATTAAAAGTTTACCATATTAAAAGCAAAGTGTAGTGAAGCATAGTGAAATCGTGGTAGAACATAGGCAAGCATTGTACATTATACCGAGGTATGGTAAAGCATATTAAAAAATATGGCAAAACATGTTGTAGTAAATGCATAGTATGCAGTAACCATGCCAATATCATGGTAGTAAAACTCCAAAAAAATATCGTGCGAAAATACTGTGGTAAACTTTTATTGAGGGTTTGTTGCATCTTTAAAACAATAAAGTATAAAAAAACTAAAAATTACCTAACCTCTGTATTATTAGCGAGCCCAGAAGTGCTAGTTTCGGGTTGCATATGTTCGTCAGCAGCGCAGTTCTCACTGGCCAACAGCCAGTAGTCAGTCCCAAAGGCCGTTAAAAAACAGAGAACACCAATGGAACCGACGACCCCCGCTACCAGTGCTGCTATACCGACTTTCATTGTGAAACCAGGGGAAAGGCTTCTGAGCAGAACTATGGAGCGGTATGAGGGGAAAGTTCGGTCGGAGAAGCGGGTGAAAGAATGACAGGGGGAGAAGGGTAGTTTGGGGGGCTATTTTAAGAATTAACAGCAGCTTGTGAGACTCGAGACTGGTATGATTTTCACAGGGGACTGGGATAATCACGCGAACACAAGTACAGTAATTAAAAAGAAAACTGAGCTAAAGTAACAGCACAGTTAATGTTGGTTTAAAAATAATAATTGGTGCTGGTGTGTTTCGTTGTCTATTGCTGTGCATTTTAAACCAATTTGCTTGAAAGCATCAAACAAGTTTGGCCGTTTTATTTTTAAAGGCACGCTTAACTATTTGGCTCCTCTATGTGAACCAGCGTAGGATCCAAAAAATAAACGACACAGTAAATGCAGGCTGCATATTTAAGCTTCTCTGAATAGTTAGCATTAGGGCGTGTGGTGTAGCCTGACCAAGCTATTTAGACACGCCAGTGTATTTGATACATTTGGTTTGGCGTTTAGATCTAAAAATCAAAGTGGTTACTTGATTTAGTTCAATACCCATCTAAATATTAACCATGGTAGGTTCGCACAGTATTCTGAGTATTCTGCAGTTAAACCACAGCTTTTCCATTTTTATATTGTGTATTTGTTACACTTTGTTTTACCAGGGTTTAACCAAAGTAAATAGAACCTGTGGATGTAGCAGATCTAAAATTACACAGAGGTTTGGACAAAATATTAGAGATACCTGCCAAAACACTGTCAATAGGGTGCAAGGACACAATATCACCGTTAGTCCCCTAGCATTATAAGGGTGATAGATTTTACTTGGTGATTTTTCTTACATGTCTATTTCATACTTGAAATGCTTTTTGCCAGATACATAGTACAAAATGCTAACCTAAGCAGCAATTCCAACCCACTCCTATTGGGTAATGCACCCAATTTAACAGAATTGTATATTCAGAACAGGCATAACAATAACTGCTCCAGCATAAAACTGCAAAAAAAGAGTTTCTGTTTTATTAGCACCATGTTTGATCAGAAAAGTGTAGTAAAGTACAATGGCCACAAGAGGGCACTCTTTTATCAAAGATGAGTGCAGCCACAGAATTTATCTTGTTTTGCTTCTCCTCTCCGTCCTTGAGAGATTGATGCTGTATGTGACTCGGGCTACTGCAATCTTTAATGATGTTTTGTTGATGTATTTAAAAACTATTGGTTGAATATAATTTATGTAATGTTTGGAAATTACAGTGGTGCAGCAGTTATAGTGTATTACAGAACAAAACAGTATATATACAGGGAATGACCCATGGTTTAAAACAGTGGTGTCCAAAGTGGCCCTTCCACTCCTAGTCTTTGTTCCAACCCTGTTCTAAATGGTTTAATTGAACTAATGCAGACCCAGACCCTGAAGTAGTTTATTATATAATTGTACCTGTTAAACCTGGAGTGGAATGGCCCTCCAGGTCCGCGATTGGACACCCCTGGTTTAAAACCAGGTAAAGAAAGTGCACAATGATCCAGTCCTCCTGTAACATGCATTTACCCAATAGCTGCTAAATGTAAGTTAAATATCTCATCCACAACCAAATGCTCCATGATCATTCAGTTCTCCAGGAGTATCTTCACATAAAACCCAATCCTAACCTTAGATCACAAATTTTCCTAAACCTTTAACTGCTATTCAGTCTTCCAGCAGAACTATATATTAATCTTAAAATGTTGCTGTTCAGCAGCCTGCCTCATGCATGCTTTAGTTATACACTGTCTATACTGTAAGTGTGAATTTTAAATCAGCTGTCAATAATTTTACAATCGGAAACAGTAAACCGTTTTATATAAACAACCAGCAGGTACTCCTTGTGAAAGAAAGCCGCCTATAGCAATGCCTTTGATGTGTTCTTTGCTGTGATAGGTGTATTTCTGTGTTGGTTGGAACCCTTTTCAAGATCTTCTGTGCAGCTTAAACCATCCTTTTGCACCTTTTGTTTTCCTTTTGTAAGACTCTTTACTCTTGAGTTTCATTTTGAAAAGAAAAGCTCAGTGTTTTCTGAGGTTTGTCTCTTCTGTTT
Source organism: Acipenser ruthenus (assembly GCF_902713425.1). Classification (NCBI taxonomy): domain Eukaryota; kingdom Metazoa; phylum Chordata; class Actinopteri; order Acipenseriformes; family Acipenseridae; genus Acipenser; species Acipenser ruthenus. The sequence continues at coordinate 20,375,422 of NC_081214.1, read as the reverse complement.
CGGGTGCTGCCTCCAGGTGACTGGGTGCTTTCATTTAAACCGGGTCCGTTCTCCATGCCTCCAGCCCCAGTAGCACACATGGATGCTGGGATGTCAGATGGAAGAGGCTTAGCGACTTCAACAGCAGGTTTGTGCTCTGAACCCACTGTGGAGAGATGGAATAGGAAGGAATGGGGATTTGTAAAGCTTCTTAAAAACTCCTTTTTTCAAAGTAGGTCTATTTAATTGATCTGAACAATGCCAGCTGTAAATATATCCACTGGCACAGCTCAAAGTTTTTGTGCCAACATTATGAAAAGCAAACACCCATTTGAGACACCCAGAGTCTCTTTAGTGCATTTCTGTCAATATTCCAGTCCTGTTTAGTGATTGAAAGAATGGTGGAATTTGAACCAGCTGCATTTTAGAAAAATTGTATAGACAACAACATTGTGTATTTATTTTAATATCTTACTTTAAGTGAGGTTAGATTAGTTATCGTTCATTCTATAACTTGAAAGGTTGTTTATTAAGCTATAGAAAGTGTGCTGTTTATTTCATATTATTCAGTAGCAAATTCCCCTTCAAAAAATTTGAAAACACAAACTCGTTCATGGTTGTAACCATTCAAAGCTGTAATATCCGGTCAAACATTTTGGAGCAGAAATTGAAAAAGTGCCAGTGAGTGTGTGGTTTCCTCAAAATTTTCATTTCACATATTGAACCTGGACTGTTTCTACATTACACACTAAGAAATCAGGCATGTAAATAACCGTGGTGAAAGCATTGCAAAGTGCTCTAAGACAAGCTGTTGTGAAAGCATGGTAAAGTACAGACGGAAAGTATAGAAATAACAGGGTAAAGCATAGTGAAGGCATGGTATAAGCATGGGGTAAATTTAACACAATAAACTGTAACTATCAATAAAGAGATGATATCATTCTACAGTAACTAAGTATAATAGTTTAGATTACCAGTATGAGATCTTGTTAATCGTTTCTCTTTGCTTAGCTCCTTGTCTGACTCACTGGTACCACCCTTTAGAGTTAAAGGAAACAAACAGAGCTTTAATAGAAATCACTGCTATCCAGGATAAACATGATAAACCACTGTGGTTCTGCAGTTGTATCTACCAATGAACTTCACTGAAGTTTAAAACAAAAACAAGGATGTTTATAGCACCTTGAAATCAAATCTGAAATGAATTATAGATGAATGGCACAGGTATTTGTGGTGCAATTTCTTAAAACTTTTTCTAAACAGTTAAATACTGGGATTGTTTGCTACTACTCAAAAAACCCACCTTCCAGAATTTAAAAAAGATAAAACTTAAAGAAACTACACATCTACGTAATTGAATAGATATTGAAAATGCTAGGATTTTTGACAAGGGTCTTTAAATGTCTGAGGCTAAATGAAAGTACTTGTCTAACTTATTTGTAAGTCTAGACTTTGTAGCTGAAGCAAAGACGGGTACCCGTTTTCTGGTGAGGTTCCCCCCCAGACTCTGGCGTCTCCTGAGCAGAATCTCTTTCATCTCCTCTGCATTCCCATCCCGCTGCAGGGTATGTCTGTTGTAGGCTGGCGTCTGTACAGGAAATAAGTGATACATTATTACAAATTATAAAGTAACCCTACTACAATGCACACACAACAGCAGTTAGGGTTTTATACAGCTCTCTGCCCAATCCCCCAGTTCAATTATTTAGGGTCTTTTTCTCCGCCCTGGTTCGTTCACCTTTCTCCTGATGTGGAACAGGTTCCTGGTCAGGATGGTCCTGATGCTGTCAAGCTCATCAGGCAGAAGAGGTGATACGCTGGGCGCTGGTTTTTGGCAGTCTCCTCTACAGCAGAAACAAGAGAGCACGATTACGGCACAAAACACATTTTCAGGTACAGATCTAAACTCAGGTTGTGGGCACTTTGTTAGGAAGTTCCTTAAGTGGACCAACCTTCAACTCCCTGCACAGTGCATGCAATGTTTAGTCACTGTGTACATTGATTGACATCTCTCAGATGTCACAATACTCTGCAGCAATTGTCTTTCAACTGTAATGGAACAAAATGTAATTTCCCATTCTGTAAAGTTTTGTGGCATGTCTTTATTCTGAGATACAAATGCAACAGCTGCATACCCTTTCAATCACTGATAAATCTTTACTTCTTTCCATTACACAGCAGCTCTTGACCTTCAATACCGCACAGTCGATCAAATACCATGCCACGCAGTTCAGCTATGCTCATATTTTATTTCCTAATAGTCCCTAATGCACCAGCGTCCTGTAAAACTGCCTTGATGCAATATCAGCTAAAAGGAAACTTGACCAGCCAGTAGTGATAAACTCATGGAGCCTAAAAGCAGCCTGTGAATGTGATAAGTGATATTTGTGAAGGCAATTTGCTACCCACGGCGGATGAGGTGGTCGGATCAACTCTTCGGACTCGTTGAACTCAAAAGCATGTTTTTTCTCCAGCTTCTGGTAAAAGAGGACGATGCTGGAGTTTGGCTGTTTGTCCCCTCGGATTAAAAACGTCTTCAAATACTTCTTGTTGAAATATTGAAATCTACAAAAAAAAAAATCCACATACATACATAATCATCACATTCCTCCTTGTGTGTTATAGCTTATCTATGCTGTTGAAGAGTCTGATTCACTGATAAAAGACTCACTTGTCCTTCCAGTAATGCTGGCCCCAGTGCCCACTGATGTCTTCAACTCCAGCCAGTATGTGGTCCAGAAGCTAGAGGAAACACAGCTAGCTTTATTTAAGTAAGAGTAGCACTGAAAGAATAGAAACTGGATAATACACTAACCAGCTTGAGGAAGGACCAGCAGGTAACACAGCACTGTCGTCTGCAAACTTGTTATTCAACTAGTGTCCAAGCAAGGAAGAATACAAATGTAAGAAGAGATAAGCAGCAGGGCTGGTCAGTCTTTACCTACCCTGCAGTGGATCTCCTCACTCACAGTGGGAGGAGCTTTTCTTGTTTTCTTAACTTCCAGCAGCTCAACCAGTGGTTTGATTGTCATTCCCTGTAACAGAAGGACACAGTGAGCCTCCAATTCTATGCTTCCCTTGGGAAACTAAGATGGCATTTAAACAGTATGGAGCAATATCTTATGAGGGGTTGCAATGTACCTGCACAAAGACAGTGAAGAGGATGACCACTATTGTGGCAGTAATGAAGAGCTTCTTCCTGGGGAAGTCATCAAGTAGGAAGACCAGAGAAAAGGAGATTGCTCCTCTGAGACCACCGTAGGCAATGATGAACTGGTCTTTAAAGGTGATGGTATTCATACGGAACTTGTTCACAATGGAGGTCAGAAAAATAACTCCTAAAAATGGAACACGCACATTATGATACTTTGTTTCCATCTGGATGCACCCCTGACCTCCACAGCAAAATATTTTAATATGAGAATGCTGGTAAATGAGTAACTAATAATCCCTTGCCACACTGAAACCCGACATACCTCCTCAAAAACACAGCTGGTGATGTCATTTACCATTATGAAGTGTAGCAAGTCCAGCATTTCCACTGGCTTTTCAAATACTTATGTACAAGTTTACTTTGCTATGGGTTCACCCTGGAATACAACAGTGCATATTTATAAGGGCTTGTATAGGGTTAAGCTTCACATATTTCCTCCCACTTGCCTAGAGCTCTCCAGAGCAGACAGAAGAAAAGTGTGAAGGAGATGTAAGGCCAGCTCCAATCGTGGCTGTCTCTGACCGTGGAGACTCCCAGGAAGATAAAGATGAGGGTCTCACTGACGCTGCTCCACATCTTCATGAAGTACTTGATAGTGGTGCGTGACTTCTGGGAAACATTCGACTCCACATACTGCTTCATAGTCACTGCACAAGTTATAATGCTGAGAGAAAGAAGGTCAGACAGCAGTTGAACGTGGTTTCCATCAATGGATACTTAGGCGTATTGTCTGGGTGTAATTGTATGAGGTTTTGGAATGCAGTTTCTGAGAAGTGAACAAAGCTAAAAGCTTGGCAATAACTCATCAGAATAAAACCTACTGTACCGGAATAGTCATATGATCCTGTATAGAAAGAAATGTCCAAATACAGGAAAACACAAAGTACCACAAGATATACAAGAAATATTCTGCAATTTTTGGATGGTTAAGTTGAATTTTAGTATATCCATAACTTAAAACACTCAAGCCTAAATTAAAATGCAAAAGTTAATAAAAAAAAAAGAGGTATGATTTGCACAATACTGGACCAACTACAGGACCAAATCACCTGAGCTTTTCTTTTCAATACCATGCAAACAGCCTAGAGAAGTGAGAAGTGGTACACCGAGCCTCAATTGCAGACTTCAGTTACAGAATGCAGTGTGCAGTTCGTTTTCTTCAAGCTCCTTTTTACTTCTGAACAGTTTGATGTGATACGAATACATTATACACTGAAAAGGCAACTGGTTCCCACTGTACTTACGCCATGATGCCAGAGAAGTGAAACATTTCAGATGTCAGATAAGACAGGTAGCTGTACAGGAAGACAGAGAGAGGCTCGATCACCTGGATCTTCTCCGTGAAACGCGTTGTCAGAGCCGCAATGAACCCGTAGACTATGCCCACCGCCACCCCCCCCACCGCCACCATGAAGAACTGGCCGATCCCAGCCACCACATCCACTGCAGAGATCGTTGGCATCTGACAGAATGCTTCAAACAGCTTGTAGAGGACCTGCAGCGAGTGGGAGAGTCCTCATTTATTCATGCAGTGTTAGTACTGTAGATGGAGTAGGTCAAGGGAATATCTAACAGGAATCCTTCCTGCTGTCTATACGCTGTTTATCTTCTGTTTCACAGCACCCGTTTGTGATTCTGATCAGCATCATTTTAATATCGACACAACAGCGGATCAAAATACTGCAACCATTGTGACCTTGTTATTAACCTCACTGAAGATAATTCAAATATGACCTAAAGAGGTCCTCGATAAAGCAGTTTTATGCAGTGATATTAAGATCTTCTGCTGTTTAGGTAATCAAAAGAGATTTTAGGAAAGCAAGTGATATACTACAGTATATGTTACACATATCAGTGTCTTGCTCTATTTAAACTAAGTGTAATAATAAATAATAACCAGTGCATGTAATAACCAGTGCATACCACAGTGACGGCATCGTTGAGCAGCGACTCTCCAAAGACCAGGATGTGGAGCTGCTCGTTGACGTGAATCTCCTCAAAGACTGAAAGGACAGCCACAGGATCCACCGCAGCGATCAGGCTCCCGAAGAGCAAGGCCTGGAGGAGGGACACGTCGCCCAGCCCAAAGGGCCCCACCTGACAGATCCCATACAGAGACAGGCCGATCCCGAAGACGTTCCAGAACGTTCCCAGCACAGCGTAGCACAGGATGGTGCCCAGGTTCTCGAAGAAGAGTCGGATGGGCAGGAAGTAGCCCGCGTCCAGGACGATTGGAGGCAGCAGGTACAAGAAGAAGACGTCTGTACTCAAGAAAGGACTGGTCTGGTGCGGGGCCCCGTATATAACCCCGCCCACCAGCAACCCCACCATGATGAGCAGGCAGCTCTCCGGCACCACTGCAGGGAGACGACGGTACAGGTGGAACCCTACCAGGGAACACAGAGAGGACCGTCTGTAACCAGCACGCGTTGTCGTCATTACACCACACATGGTGGCTTTTCTGTGCACGTCTGGTCATTTGTAGAAAGTGTAGACAGTCCAACATTGTCAACAAATCTTTGGCCCCATAAATTATGTAACACATCTTTAAAGAGTTAGTCATAGTAAAGGCATATCATGTTTTTCCTAATTGACTGAGTGGTCTTAATGATAAGCTGGTTAACTTTACCTTGTACTTTATTGTACCTTATACTAAAAATAATATATAATCTACTGTATAGGTAAGCAGGTCAGTAAAGACCTGTTAGGCTAGGTGGATGAGTGAAAGTAGGAATATATACAGTAGATAGACTAGATGGAAATAAACAGATCAACACTTAAATCTATAGATGTCACCTATGAGATTGAAACCAAACAAATGACTAGCCCCTGGGTTTGAATCCCACCAGCTCAGAAACTTAATATTGGGATCTCTCAGGTGACCCCAGTCCCAACTCAGTGAACTGATGCATAGCCTTCACTGGATACAAAGAGATAAACACAGTATCAGAAATAAATCCTGAGCACATTACAATACGTAACAAAAGTGTGCTTACCTAATTTGGCCAGAGACGCCAGCATAATCCATAGGGCTATTTCAAAAGGCGCTTGTACATGGGTGTAATCGAAAGTGAATACCTTCAGCTCTGACCCATTGTGGAGCCTGGGATCCAGGGCATTGCTGTGGGCTTCTGAAGTCTTGAAGCTAGCATCACCTGCAGAAGAAACGGCCAATTCTCTGCTTGATAGGAACCCAACTAGAGCAAGAGCCAAGAGCCTGACCATGGCAGTGTCGGGAGAAGCAAGTCCGCCTGCCTAATGCACTGGCCTGGGTTAAAGCTCTTTCTGTGCCTCCACACCACACCCAGTCGGGACTGCGCTCGGCTGCACAGAGGGTTATTGATGCACTTACTTTAATGTGCACTGGAATCCATTAGTTTGCAATGATTAGAGACTGGAAGGGATCCATAATAGTGTTGTTGTTTTAGTATTGTTTGACAAATGCCCTCCACTGGCCCCCTTTTACTGTGACGAAATCCTTTTGATTGGTTGGTTGTTTTACAAGATATTTTCAGCAGATTCTGACAGCAGATACAATAGTGCAATAGGTACATGTATATACTGTTGCTGCCTGGTAGACTGCAGGACTGGTTATAATAAGGCCACTGAAATGAAATTGACATACAGCACACAATGTGAATGGATACCCGTAAGCAATAGTCACTTTATTATACAGTTAGGAATGATCAATGGTAATCGCTAATGAGAAAGAGTAAGAACATTGATTTTAATCTTGGTGATCACTCCATTAAATCCTGGTTTGCTGGGCATTGGAAAAGAGATGTGACTGTGAAGTGATCTGCTGTTAAGACACAGAACTTTTTGAAAGTTTTGATTGCAAACCAAACTACTGACATGCCAATATTATACTGAAATTATGTCAAGTAGGCATTGTTCACAAAACATTCTATTTCTGTCTGAAACATTCTAAAAAGATTGTATTTTTGATATTTAATTGATTACCTTGTTAACATGATTACCTGAAAATAAAGAAGCCATGACATTATTTCAGAGTAGAGCAGACATGTTGCCCCAGGTATTCTGGTTAAATTACTGGTTCAAAATGCTGGTCTGGGCACACTTCCTTCCAGCCCTGGGTAATTGTGTTTTGTTTAATTATGGATTGCTGTTTCTGTTTAGATCATTTTTGACCAAAAACACGTTATTGTAACAGACTCCTGTTATCGCTCCTGTACAATAAACCAATGTTAATTTAAATACAAATGATATTGACTCGCAGTACTTCACTTTAGCAAAAGATGACAGCCTTTGAATGAATGCTTCTTAGCAGAAGTTTAGATTTAACCCTTCAAAAAACATGCTGATGCTTTTAGAAGTCAGGTAATTAAGAAAATATGTTAATTATATCCAATAAGGATATGAATAGTTACCATATGCCATAATCCAAATCGATTGTTTTCCATTTTTTTAATATTATAATATTATCATTGCTTATTGCTCTCTCTATATATTTATTAGTTCACATTTTAGCCCATCAAGGTGTTTTGCTGTTTAGTCAAATGCAGTAAAGATAATAACACTAATTATTATTATTATTATTATTTATTTCTTAGCTGACGCCCTTATCCAGGGCGATTGTTACAAGATATCACATTATTTTTACATACAATTACCCATTTATACAGTTGGGTTTTTACTGGAGCAATCTAGGTAAAGTACCTTGCTCAAGGGTACAGCAGCAGTGTCCTCCACCTGGGATAGAACCCACGATCCTCCGGTTAAGAGTCCAGAGCCCTAACCACTACTCCACACTGCTGCTAATAAATGTGTAATTGGTCATAAATTGACAGTACAGTGCAATACAACTTACCTCAATGAAAAACAAGTAAAAGATACACATTTGTAATTGCAGTACTGTTAATAAGTGAGTGTTGGGGAAGTTGGGTTATGCTTTGTTTATTTGTTTATTTCGTTTTATTTAGAGGGCTCAGCTGTTTCAGTGGGCCTTCTCCAATCCCCAAACTCCTCTTTACACCCAGGAACTCGACAGCAGATGTCAGCAAGCTTCCAGCCTCTGGAGGACGATGAGGAGACACAGTCCTCCTTAACCCGCAGGAGCACCAGAGCAAATACAACGCTTCCTCTGGAATCCCCAATATTTTCGTTTTTTTAAACTAATGGCTGGATTGGATTCCAGTAGACTCCAGTATGAATAATTTCCACTCACAAAGTGCACGTTCCATTCTACATCCCATTTAATAATACAAATACAGATGATGAGAAGAAAGGTCACAACAGTGTGTAAATGCAGTAGGAATTCAGGAACAAGTTGTCTTTCTTGTTGATATGAAATGAAATTCATATAGGAGCAACTAAGCATGCACATATAAAAAGCACAACATGTGAAATACACCCAAACAAAATATTTAAAACTGAAATGAAATCCATATGCCAATTTTATACAATTACATATCTAAAAAAATATATTTGTGAATTTATTAGATTTAAAAAATATTTTAAACATGAACATACGTCATAAATATATGATCGATGTAGCTTGTATACATTTAGCAGGACCAAGACAATTCATGAAAACTACGAAATATGAAATACAGTTGTGAAATATTTATATTTCTTTTTCATATATGAACAATCTGGAGTTTGTTAATAATAGTGGACCTGTATGGGTGATAGGGAGCTGTCTGACACAATGACTCACGAATATCATTCTGGAATATTGTAAAAGCAGTTTTTGTGTATTGCAGCTTCATCCCTCAGTTCAGTTCAGAGCAGGTGAAAAGTCAGCATTAGCTGGGGTAAAGCAGCTCCAGCAGCAGCACCCCCATGTCTGTGTTTCCTATGACTGGCTGGAAGAAGAGCTCTGTGATGCCCCTGGCACTGATGGTCCGCAGGGCATCGAGGGTCAGGAGGAGCTGTGAGAGTCGAGAGGGGGCGCCGGGATACAGGGAGCTCATGTGCTCCTGTAAGGTCATCTTGGCTTCCTGCTGAAGGTAGTGGATGTGATGGGGCCACAGCAAGCCTGGGGCAGCTGGGGAGGATCAGACACAAGGCCAGTTATTATTAAAGATTACAGTGCAAAACAATACAGCAAACATTTGAGCTTCATAGCCAAAGAGCATAATATAACACATGAACCAGTCAGTATACTGTAGATTGTTAAACTAGCTCTATGCTGGAGGGATTTGGTTATGTTGCTCCAGTATTGCTCTGTTATCTAGCTGATATCCTTTTCACTTTGTCATTGAATTCTGCTCAGTGCATTTAGGATTATCCAGGCAGGCTACAGTAAGAGACCAATAAAGACAGATGTAGGGGAAAAAAATCTAAGAACTCATAAATGGAGCACTAATATCTCATAATAGTACCACTCAAATAATTAAAAAAAAAATAAACACGGAAAAATAACATTTGAAGCTACTTATTATTTAATGTAAATTACAGATAGACAGTCACCCAACTTCTAGTCTCTTGACTATGGCTAATAGAGCTTAGACCAAGGTTTAATTTTCAGTGGGATCCTGGAAAAGTTTCAGGTGGAATAAATAGCAGCTAATCCCCAGCGTCCCATTCGCTTGCGGAATTAATTCCACGTGTGGTTCTGTCTCCCTCTTCCCTAGCATAGATGACCATGTTCAACATCATATGTCAGTAAATTGAGTTTTTCCCAGTAAAATAAATTAAACAGTGGAAAAAGTACAGCAGTGCATTGCAACATTTAGAAACAACCAGCTCCACGTCATACCCATGAGAAATCCTATCGTTTATTACAGCACTGTCACAACCCCTACAGTTCCGCTCAGTACAAAACCATAAGATATTTATTGTGAGTGTTACGTAATCTTCAAAAAAAAAACTCTAATTGACAACAAATAATGCATGCTACCTTCAAAGCCAACTATTTGCATTAATATTATTAAATATTAATTACTACAATTATTGCAGGATTTCAATGGTACATGTCTGCTGAAGCACAGGATATTGTAGCCAAATCCCAGGGATGTCCTGTCTCATTTATGGGGACTTGGAAATACTTTTTCAATTAAATTATCCAAGGCTGGAAGAAATTTTGCCCAGAACAGCATTTTGAACGAATCATTTAAACAGAATACCTGGGGCAACACGTCGGCTCTGCTTTGAAATAGTGCCTTTTTATTTTCTAAAAAAAAACAATTAATCTGAAATATAGCACCACAATGAGCATATCATAGCACCCTACTGGGTCATTGGAGTTAGAACAGTGGCCACACCGACACTGCAGTCTGGGCAATATTACAAAATGTTTTTGACAGCATAAAATGTAGTTCCACCAGTGTTTCAAAAAGAAGAAAACACAAAACGATTAGAAAGGAAATACTCAAAAGCCACTTTCAGGGTGAAATGTCAGTTAAATTCTAGTGTTGTAAATTTAACTCAAGTTTTCTCCACTAAGAAACAAAACAGTGCACTCAATGCAGCTTAGCTTTAAAACGTGACCAATAATATTCATAAAAAAAACTAACAAATATATATAAAAAAAATAAAAGGTTGGCTGTCTGCCTGGTGGCTCACCAGGACTGAAGAGGACAATCCCTTTGAGATAGACATACTCCTTGGTGCTTATATCCAGACTCCAGCACTGGTTCAAGAACTCTTTGGCTTTCCCCAGCTTCTCCCTGTATTGTCCCCCAGAGTCTCCCTGTTGCTGCTGCTTTTCTGTCAGGATCCCCAGCAGGATGCTCTTTTTGGGTGACGCCAGGTGGAAGTCCAGCTTCTCCTGAGCCAAACCCAACAGAAAGAGTGGCGCCCAGCCTTCCTGGAGCAGCTTGGCACAGTCCTGGGGGGGCAGTGCCAGAAAGGAGGGCAGCTTCTTTACAAACTCCACCGTTTTCAGCAGTACCTCGGAGGCTGTCTTGCTAGCGGCCCATGGGGATAAAAGCGCCCTCTCTTGGGCAGCCCCACACTGGCAGCCCCGGTTCAGGAGCTGGTAGAGGATGCTGGTGCTACACTTCTCCTCCGACTGCCCCTGACAGCTGCACCTGCCCATCAGCAGCAGACTGGGGTTCAAGCTGGAAGCCATCAGGCTGCAGTGGCTGACCTGTCAGGGCTGCTTCCTCTTGCTCACGCTGAACTGTTATGATGTTACGTGAGTGAGGAGGGGTGAAAAGAGAAAGAGAGAGAGAGAGAGAGAGAGAGAGCGAGAGAGAGAGAGAGAGAGAGAGGAGTGCTGATAGATCCTTTTATATTCCTGGCTGCCTGTTAGCATTGAACAGCACTGTTTGCAACTTCCAAGGTCAGAATTGCAATTGTAAAAAAAACAAGAAAAAATAAACCTGGCAGGGATTATAGCTAGCTGTTTGGGTCAAATTGTTTTCCAACTTATTAAGCGATATTTCTGTGCACTAAGATAAGGCAGATCTGTTAAAAACTAACTACAGCTCTGTGTCTTACTTCCACTGGGACCCTATTTCTATCCAATAGTGTAGGAGGGATAACTTTGTGCAGTACCAAATTCATTTTTCTTTGAAAAAGTCCGAACACAAGCTGTATTTATGTAATCGGATACATTACATTTTTACTTTTGCGGTTAACAAAATTAGAATAAGTTATCATAACATTATAGTTAAAGAGAATATTTAAATAACAGGTAGGTGCCAGTTAAAAATACTCAAAAAAATATTACAAACTAGCCTGTCCTCAAATGAGGACAATGACACTTAATGGGTTAAGAGATGTTTTAGATATTTCCTTCTTTTTCTCTTCATTATTAATATACCAGGATGCAGCAAGCAGTCGCTCGCTCACACCATGCAGTGACTGACATGCGTATTGATTGACTGTAAGTCCAGTTTTTTTTTCTTCTTACATAATCAAGTTTTCTAGCTTGATCTTTAAACTTGACTTCAGTTTTGTTAACCAGTGATGAGCAGCAGCCAGCTCATCACAGATCTAAACAACAAGCCATTAACAGAGATGTTTTTCTTGTTCTGTTCCCCGATGCACAAATCAAAATGTAATTAGCACTTAATTACTCTGACAAGAACCAATTCCCTGTGAATAGAAGCACAGCCACAACATATAGTTTGAGCCTTGCTCCTGCCCTTATAACTGCATTACAGTAATGTGGTGATAACATAGATCACAGTGGAAGTAATTCAAAGCACAACCAAGCAAGGGAAATCACAGAGAAGAAGGCTTATGTTAAACCACTGGAAAATTGCAAATAAGCATGGGCAATGCATAATAAACTGCAATGGAAATTTGCCATGGCTAACTTTAAGATGGGAAGTGAAAGTTCTGTGTGTAACACCCCTTTAAGTTCTTCAAATAATATAACAGAATATGTTGCAAGATAAGGGAGTGTTGCTTTTGTTTTGTTTTTCTGCAAATCTAATATAAAGGAAAGGAAACATAATATTTGTAAAGACAACAGAGGGAAATGGTATATTGTGTTCCAAGAAATGATTAGGAAATATTACTTTGAAAAATAACACATGAAAGAAGAATAATGGGAAGTGAGGTTCTGGGGCATCAAGGCAGTGTGGGATTTACGGTTCTCAGAGTTCACACTGCAGTCTGACTCTCAAAAATACAAGTGGACAAGAAATAAACAAGGCCGTGAATCACAACTTCTGGCATCGTTTTCTGGCAAATGTTGAAGCAAAAATCTTAAACATTTTCAAGCAATTCTCACAAGTTACCCAAATCAAAACTGTATTGTTTTTGTTACTTGAATTGAAGCTGTTACAAGTTATGTTATTTAAAGGGGCACTGTTTTAGTTTATTGTTTGCAGCAAATGTTGTTTATTTTGTGTTAACAGTTAGTTAATAATATATAGTACCTCAAATCTATTGTGTTGCCACTGCTGCATAACCCTTATAAAAGCTTACATGGTAAATGTGCACTGTCATTTCACAGATTACCAGGCTTTTCCCATGCTTATATTGCTTATGTTGTGCGTTTATGGTTAACCACAGAGTTACCATATATATTTATCTAGCTTGTGGATGGTTTACTTTTACAGTGCTTTTACCATGACTAGTATACTTATATAAGGAAACCAGTAGGTGCATCTGAGCACCCAGCCGCTGTTGATACAGTGCCTTTGTGTGATTTGTCATTTATCTAGCTTGTGTATGGTTTGCATCTGAGCACCCAGCCGCTGTTGATACAGTGCCTTTGTGTGCTACAGCGCTTCACCCTCCTTAAGAGGAACTCCAAGTTTCCCAGGTAGACTGAAGCTGGAGCTTCTGCTGACATATGTAGTAGATTATTGTGACAGGACTGGCCTTGGTGTTTCCATAAAGCCTGCTTCTATTACTGGAAGGCCCCGCGGCCGTGCTTTAATTACTGCAGTGTAAATCTCCAGACAAGGCCACGCTTCCATGCAGGGCTGGAAGCTGGGCTGCAGCCTGACAGTAGCAAATCTAACAGGCCAAGGCTTGCGCCAGGTACAATCGATAGTCCTTGACAGTGTGCTTGCAGTGGAGCCTCCCTAGTGGGAACATGTATTCATCGTCCTGGTGATCAATACAGGATACGGTGCCCCTTAATTCCCGCTCAGCTCCAGGCGGATTCCCTTTGAGGTGCAGGGAGTTACTCTTTAAGCTGGGCTGTCAACTGTCTTCTCTGACCTTTAGTTTCATGTTGAGTTTGATTCCGGTGCCAAGCATGAACACACACCCACTCACCCAGTACAAACAGCAACAGTTGTTATTATTATTATTATTATTATTATTATTATTATTATTATTATTATTATTATTATTATTATTATTATTATTATTATTAATTTCAGGTAAACATTTTGACAAAATAACACTGAAGAAGACTTTCCTATTACTAAGACACCTACTGCATCCATGTTTTCTAAACAGCTCTCCATTAGTACTCATAACCCTCCCTCCCTCATTTGAACTAAGCTAGAGCTTTTATTAACTTTGTCTGTGTTGACCTTGCTGCTGTCCATATCCTTGAGATCCTTCAGAACAGTTCAATCTGGAGAAGCTTTCATTTTTTTTGTAATCTTGTCAAAACAAGCCTGTCCTTTCTGTAGAAACGCTCAACACAAGTGATAACAACAACAATAACAGTAAAATGAAAGAAACTCAGCTGGGTAAAATGCTAATAGATGTGTCAGCTGCTGGCTTTGTTGTTGGTGTCTGTTTGGTTTGATGAGCACCATTAAGAAGCGTTCGTCCTTGCTTACTGTTACACAGGAAGCAGATTTCTTTTTGTTGCTGTCGAGTAATTATCCTTTTCATTAGTTTCCGAGACCCTTTGAATGCAAGGTCTCCTGGAACTTGCGTTCACTGCGTTCCGTTTCATATTAACTGGGAGAAGGCCTTTCACTCTCTTCCAGCATCGCTAATAACACCCCCGCCTGCCTCAAGGACACTGCATCCCTGATTCCTCTGTACTAGGCTTAGCCAACTACTGTTTCCAGTGAATCTGTGGTTTCCACACACAAACAGCAGGCAGCCAAAAAGATGAATTGTCTGGAACCTAATAAACGAGTTAAACTGTAAGTAGCTTTAATTTAAATGTGATTTGCTAGTTTTTGTTACTGTTCCCTTTGTCTGAGAGGTTCTTTTGCAATTAGTGCTGTGCCTTGTTGTCCTAAAAACCCTTACAAATATATCCTTTCTGTTTGTTTAGCTTTCAAATTGTTATTCTAGAGCATATCAGCTTCTCAATTTGCTATTTTTTTACTGCTGTATTTTACTAATAATACTAATAGTACTAATTTATTTTCTTGTAAAACAAAGTAAGAAGCTGTTACTTCTCTTTCAAGCAAGATGTAAAGGTGCAGTGTCTCGTCATCAGTATTTACAACCTGACCTAATTCCTTGCTACCCTTTTTTCAGAAAGTGAAACTAAAATGCCCTTTCTAGTTAAAAACAATGCATTTGCCTTTGTCAAGTTACATGCATATAATACAGCACTTTGATAATATGTTCTCCTTTAAAGAAATAAATAGGAGGAATTGGTGCAAAACAAAAAGAAATCTGAAATTTAAGCCCTGTGTTAGATTTTACTTCAATAAAAAACAATTTGTAAGAAATGTATTCGGTATTTAAATGCCTTTCCTGAAGTTCTTAGTTTACCATAGTACATTTGCATGGTCATTATACACTTTATAATGCTTTTCCATTGCTTACATTATGGATTCACAGTGCTGACCATGCTGTAACATAATGTATCTGTGATTTCCCGTACCTATCTGTGTTTGACTCTGGTCACACACTTCTGCTTAATACTCTTTACTATGCTTTTACCACAGTGTACCACAGAGTTGATTGCATTCCCAAATCATGCTCTTATAGAAAGGAATGCTTTTGAAAGTTGTTGTGAGATACACTACACATGCAGAACTGTCACTCTTAATCCCATGAATATTAATATACCAGTCTTCTGATCACATACGCACAGTAATTCCTGTTGCACACCTTTAAAATATTACTTTGCTATGCTTTTCCACTCTAATTATTTAAACTATTACATAAGACATACGCTTAGGATCATTGTTTGGTACCCGTATTTTCAATTTTTAATCTATTTTTTTAACCAGAAACACAGCATTTATTCACATATTGATATTTTATTTTAAACATGGTTTAAATTTCAGTAAGATCATAGAAGCAAGCACTGGAAATGTACAGTCACAAAAACATATAGAAATAGAGAATTTTACAATAGAGTTCGCAGATAAAACAAACATCCGGATGTGCTTCGTCTGTAGAATTTTAAAACAATTAACTTTATAATGACTTACAAATACAGTACTAAATTCATGCTTCACAGTATATAGAAGTGAGTTTTTAACACTGTACCACAGTAAACATTTTTACTTAGAAATACCTGCAACTGAATTTTCTGATAATAACTGAATTTTGGAATAAGTATAATGGGATTCTTTACATTTCACACAGAGGGTTTAAAATCATTATAGTAATTGTGTAATTTGCTTAAATAGGTACAGCAGTGTTTCTCAACCCTAGTCCTTATTTTGCCCCCTACAATACATTTTTTCCTTTTCATTTTATAAATCGTATGCTCTCTGATTGGATTGAGCACTGGTTAAAAACTTTTACAAACATCTTGATGTTCAGTGATTTTCCCTTTTCCAGTACCAGCACGGGTCTAAAAAGAATGCACTACAAACTGTATTGTTGTATTTGTTCATTGCATTTTGTTCTTAGACTTGTTATGCTAATAAAAATACAATCCAGCTCTTAAGAACAAACTTGTTCCTGTGCCAATCAATTCACACTGATCATATATTGCTGGGTCTAACATCATGTTGCCATATCAGGACCGCTATGCAATATTTGTTCTTAATTCAATGAGTTGCCATTTATGTTAATACTGTTGTCTCCATATTTTTCTGCTACTGTTTCTATTTGGTAATGCACTGGTATTTTTCAAATTGTTCTTCAGAGGTGGAATTGAGATCCACTTCTGTAATGTGTGGGAAGTACTGTTATTTCAGTTTCTACAAGGCTTGATGGCTGATCGTGGTCTTTTTCTTGGAAGACTCTGGATATCTCTTCTGCTCCAGGTTTGAGAAGTGCAGATTGGGCGTGCTGAACTCAGAGCTGTTCCCGCTGATGGCGCTGAACAGGTAATTAAGGACCATGCTCCGAACCTTGGAGGTTTCCATCTTCTTCTCCTGAGAGATCAGCATGCTGATCTGGTTGACGTTCTGCATGACAAAGCTATGGGCCAACGTGTGACTGGGGGAGGCACACTTGGTCAAACTGTCCTCCAGGTATTGCTTGTAGACCTCCAACACCTTCTTCTCCAGATAGCTGTTGAGCATGGAGTTGGAGAGGGGCTCCTGCTGCAAAGTAATGCTGCGGTCCAGAGCTAAGTAGCCTTCATCCGATGGTTCTTCTCGGTACAGCTCATCCTCCTGGTGGTTTGCAGTGGACTGTTCCAGCTCCAGATCTTCCAGGTCTCCAGATTGCAAAAGAGGTCCACTGCAGGTCTCATACTCGTATTCCCGGATGGCTAATCCAGAACCAACAGAGCTGACGTTTCCAATGTGATCCCCTCGGATCTGGAGGTCCGGATAGTTCTTGCAGATACTTGTGCAAGACCAGGAACGGTAAAGCTCTAGTCCATTGTAGCTGTCTTGGGGACTGGCAGGAATAGGACGAGCGCAGGACACTTTCTGTTTGTAAGGTGGAACCTGCAGCCGTTGAGTTAGTGGAGAGGGCTGCTTAAGGGAATCAGTGGACTTCTGTGCCGGAGGAAGCTCTGCATTTTTCTCTGCTAAATAGAAGTAGAGAAAACATTAGCTCACTTCTAAAACAGTGTTTATGGCTATTTGTGGATGTCCAGCTATTGAAGAAGAGCGAGGGATTTATCCCACTACCCTGGCCAAGTTCTCTCAGCAGTGGAAAATATTTATTAGTGAAATAGTATATAACATTCTCTTGTGACTGTGTGGCACATAACATATTATAGCCTACTGTATTCTACTTAATTGCTTACATATTTCGATTTTAACTCCCTCTTTATTGACTTCTGCTTTGAATAATTAAACAGAGCTACAACAAGATACAGTACTCTAACCCTATAGCTTAACTATACCCTGATACTGAAAGCCCTGAAGTGCATACCTTGTGTTGCTTCAGTACACGCTGGGAACTCTGCTAATACAAAGTCTGTTTTCAGTGCATCCTCCTGGTTGGGTTTGTCTTTCCCTCCATCCTGACAGTGGAGGCTCATGGGAGTGGCTGTGTACCTGCTGTCCTGGTATCCAATGACCCGGATGAAGCCCTCTGCTAGCATGGCTCTGTCAATGAGGAAAAGGTAAAGGTCAGCTTAAACACGCCAACACTTTGTCCTGCTTCAGAATCCACTTCAAAGTTCCTAGCAGCTATGCAGACAGGAGAAGGAAGATTTACTTTTGTGGCTCAATGATACATAATTCCACCCACACCCACATATAAATAGTATGCTGTGGAAATAAGCAATGTACACCACCAGTGTTACTTCCTCTACTTAGAAAAGTGTCAGTGACTTCACCGGACACAGTACGCATTTCATACTTGAACAAATTTATAGTCCCCAGTGCAAAATGTGCATAAAAAAACATTCATTTTAACAAAAAACTTTGAACGCTGGTATTGTTCAAGTTTATCAGCTTTTCAAGCTCCCTGAGTTGTTCATTCCCAGTTGCATCATGGATGTTTTTTTTTGAAGTACTGAAAAAACTTTGTTCAGGGGCTCAGTGCTAGAACAGATCAAGTTGTAAATAGTGTGCTGTTACTTATTAAGTTTTACAACATTTAGACTTCATTTACACAAAAATGATATGTATTGTATAGACTGTCTCTACCTCCGCTACGCTCCCCTGCCTCCCGAGCCCGCTCCTTCTCCACCCTTGCTCTGCAGTGGTGGAACGACCTTCCTACAGATGTCAGGACTGCCCAGTCCCTGACCACATTCCGGCGCCTCCTTAAGACTCACCTCTTCAAATAGCACCTGTAGAACTCCTCTGTTGTATCCTGGGACACTATCACCCTTCATTTAAATGTGCTTTATTTTGCTCTTATCTGCCCCCTATTTTACTGCATTTAATCCTGTACTTCAGAATATTGTAATCTGCCAAGTGTTTAACCTGTAGTATTTTGTACTTAATCATATCCTGATGTAACTATCACTATTTAATCATATCCTGATGTAACTATCACTATTATCTGCTGTATTATTGAATTATGGTTTGTCACACTTGAACAAAAATTATTGTATTTCTTGCTCTTATTGTATTACTTGTATTGTAACACTTGAATGTATTTGTATTTGCTTGCGATTGTAAGTCGCCCTGGATAAGGGCGTCTGCTAAGAAATAAATAATAATAATAATAATATGAAATAAACATTCAATATGAAAAACCTATTTGCCTCACACATTCCCAATGCTGCTTGAAAATCAACATCACAACAAGAACAACCTCATACTTACAAATACAGTTAGTAGCAAAATAATAGTGTAGTGCCATATACAGCAAGTAGACAGACAATTTGCATTGGCATCATTTTTAGCAACACATTCCAATGACAGGATCATGTAGCTGCTATTGACAGGAAAGGTGTTTAAGTCCGTGGCTTGATAGAATAATATGATTCCCTGTGTCAGACTATCAATCATGTATAATAGATTTATAAAGATGTCAATGTGTACTCACCAAGCCCTGCTCGGATCAATCAATTATCTGTCAATTTAAATGAATGGTTCTTGTTTCTGTAGAGTGGCTATGATGCAAACCAGACAGTCACTCTGGTCTTCTGATGATACACAATGCCAAAAACAAAGAGTAAGATAGGTCTGGCTGGGTCTTGGACTTCTGCAAATTAAAATGCTTGCTCATAATGTTAAGGCACTGTCCCCCCCTCAGAAACAGGAACTTAGCGTAGAATTCATTTTAACAGAAGCAGCCATTTAGCAATTTAATTTTTTTTTAAAGAAAAGCGGATGGTTTGTGCATGCTTTTTCAGTATGCCCAAATTCATGGGGTATTTTGTATTATTAACACTCTATGGCAGCAGTAAAATAATTTATCGGGGGGAAATTTATCCCCCCCCCCGGGATGACAACTGAAAGTACAGAGCCAGGGAGTAAAAACAAGCATTTATCACCCCCCCCCCCCATCAAATCGCACCCTGCTGTAGACATAAATAATAAACACCTGATGGAGCTACAAAGTTGTGACCAAAGCCCAAACCATTGTGTGGTTGGCATGAGAAATACCAAGGAAGAATTATAAGCAACTTAAAATAATTAGAGAGTGCCCAGTTCCTAACACCCAGCCAGGGATGCATATCCGTGCCAGGGAATATAGTGGAGGTTAGCTGCCATACGGACATACCTCCGTACCAATATCATTTTGAATTTTATGTGTTTGCATGTCACACATTTTTACATATAGCTAGAGAACGACTTGACCCATTGTGACACATTTGCTAAGGAGCTTCTTTATCTCAAGTTACTGAGTGTAAAATAATCTGGGGGTGTCTATTTGTAAGTTTGAGAGAGTTTTTCCATTGCAGTTCTTTAACTCCCTGTTTCCAGGGGAAAGGAATGACTGGTTAGTAACTGTGCCATTGTCCATGAATACAGAAAGAGTAATACATGATAATAAAGAACACATATCATGGGATAATAAACAATCACATTATGCAAACTCAGAGGGTATTGGGTATTCCTAACTGGAAATGCATGCAGGTTACTAAGACCAATGTTTTCCGATTCAATATTTCCAATCAGACTGGAAGAGAACTCACCTTTTAAGTCTTTACAGATCATTTCCATATCATAATATTTAACAGAATGCCCTACATCGTGTACTAGGCTGAGTATTCAGAGATGAACATTACAGAGCTGAAACTGTCAATCCTATTTAAAACCGAAAATTTTCTTCTTAAGTATAATCAAACCTGACCAGCTAGCACAGCCCTGATCATATTTCAGATCAAATGAGTTTGTATATGTTTATATGGAGGCACATCTTCTGTGAAATTTCCATATATGGAGCAACACATCCTGTTTCTTTGACCAATACCTAATTCCGCTTGCTGTCATAGGGAAGCTCAAATATGGCCATGTGATATGTAAATGATTCAGTTTTATTTATAGTATAACAATGGTGAAATACTAACCATGTTTTTGAATGCTGGTTATTTGAAGGGACATTGTCCAATGTTACATGTGTAAGAAGGTTTAAAGTCTGCATTGGGATTACCAGCTCTGTGTGCTACCTGGTAAATGTACAGTATAACAAAAGGGGGGAGGGTTATACCTTACAGCTAATAATACCTACGAGGAACATACACAACATACTATAAAGTGCACAGAAGCCTACAGCTTCCATTAGCCCCAGTGTTTATCTAGAAGAATGGCCAGTCAGTCTCCTCAATGGAAAGGTACCGCTCGGTATTTATGTCTGACACTTTTGAGAGGAATGAAAGAAACAGCAGCGAGGTGACAGACTGACATTTATTTTCCCAATGCCTGTAGTAGTTCTTAACAAAAGAACATGAGCTACTGCTGATCATGAGCTACTGCTGCTTTGAACAGTTCCTAAGAATACACTCTTGGCGTGCCTGTGTGTATATCTACACACAGGGGCAGCAGTGTGGAGTAGTGGTTAGGGCTCTGGACTCTTGACCGGAGGGTTGTGGGTTCAATCCCCAGTGGGGGACACTGCTGTTGTACCCTTGAGCAAGGTACTTTACCTAGATTGCTCTAGTAAAAACCCAACTGTATAAATGGGTAATTGTATGTAAAATAATGTGATATCTGTATAATGTGAAATAATGTGATATCTTGTAACAATTGTAAGTCGCCCTGGATAAGGGCGTCTGCTAAGAAATAAATAATAATAATCTAAATAAGCAGTGCCATCTACTGAGCAAAACATGAACTGTCATCTACTCAAAAAAAAAAAAAAGTGTAATTTACTAATTTTGCATTGTTATTGTTAGTTGTCACTGATCTGTCTTAAACAAAATTCCAGTAGCAGAAATAATTGTGATCAGTGGTATATAGGGGGTATTTTTAATTTGCTTCTGGTTATGTAAGGTTTTGCAGCAAACAATAAGAGTTTAAGGCTGGAATGCATGGCAAATTGCACTATATTAGTTGAGTTTTTTTAATCAAAGCACTCTTTCTTTCAACACAGTAAATCTGAGAAGCTAAATGCATGCAATCAACCTTACTGGGAATATACTTGAAAAAAAACTTCTAAGTTTATTCAGCCACAGTACAGCTGCTGATAGTATACACCAATATGTACAATTTCTTGCATTTCTGTGCTTTAACCGTGCATCTTAGCTTTGACATACTGTCACCATGCTATGACTCTTTGCAATGCTTGTAGCATGGTATACCACAGTAAACAATTTCCCTGTGGCGAGAGAAACAAAGGAGACACAGTGAATGGAAGTATGTTCTTTAGTTTTACAATGCAGGTATTACCAAAAACACTTGTCTGCTTGACATATGTCTACAACCGCTATCACACTTAAAAACAATGTAAATATCAAGCTGACTTTGTTTTGTAAGTACTATAGGACAGGGGTTCAGACATCATCTTGGCTCAACGCCTCCCATTACATTTGATCTCCTGACTGAGAACCCCAGAATCTATAGAAATGTTTTAATGTAGAAATGCACGTGCTGTTAGCACAGGCCTCGGCTGAAGTCAAGGTAGAAAGTGTTCCATTCGAAATGCAGTAACCCTAAACAGAACAGCAATGTTCATGAGAGTGAACTGACCCCCTCGCCGTGGGAACGCTGCTTTGGGAGGTATCAAAGTTGTCTGGGAGAAAATATTTCTGAGCAACCCAATTAGAACAAACCTGGACCTGTGGTCTTGTGTGAGCAATTAATACAACAAACACTAAACAATCTGCAGAGAAAAAAAAGGCTTTTTATTTCATACACATCATCAAAAGGTAACAGTTTTTTAATAAGCAGTGGACCCTGCACCATTTGTAGCATCAACTGTTGTTTTTAAGACCATTGGTTTGTTTCATTGGACAGTACCTGGTTTGTTTTTATACTTTGCACTTTTACACCAGAGAGGTTGGCACTCATTTAACATGTAGATGTGTTTTATATTAGCTGGCACGTTAGGATGAAAAGGGTTTTTTTATGCAGTTCTTTTACTGCAATCAAGCTTGTATCTGTAGAGGAGAACCAACTATAGTATAAATCAATGGGACGAATCCCTTTAGTTTGAATATATAATTTTATATATCCTTTTGTCTTATTGCTGTGGTATACTAGAAGTACTCCACCCCCTTCTAAATACCGTAGCTTGACAGATTTAACGGTGTGTGGAAATGTGTCCTTTAAACCCGGTTAGATCATCTGTTACAATGATTTAGAATAATTATTGCTGGAACTGTTAGAATAATGTACCATTCAAATAATGTTTTAATCTACCATGTAATGTATAAGTTGTACGTCATCATTTATTTTACTTTAAAACTATGGATATTGAAACTTAATTGTCTAAATGTTTACCACTGTGTATTTCCATGTCGCATAACCTGAACCAAAAGGCAGCTGTTCCTTCAAGTCCACTTTTAGTGCTAAATAAGCTGGCTTAAACAGCAAAGCAGTGAATATTGTCCTTATTGTCTTTAAAGCAGTAAAACTGTGTCACAGCCAGAAGGTCATTTGGAGTACTAATTCAAACGCCTTGACTTTTCAGCCACAGTAATCCATGAATGCAATTGGACCCTGCAGATAAGCAATCATTCTGGAAGCTTGTTATATGGGAAGCATGGTACCCTTTATCACAGAATGAAATCAACACATACTGGAATATGAAGGGCAGGTAAACAGACCCATATTAAATACAGGGCACTGTCACTCTATAGGGTTAACATTGAGTATGGATTCCAGCCCTGAAACACACAGGATCATACTTGTAGTTCTATACGTTTTCTAACAGGCTAATGCTTATCATTATGAAAGGATTCATGTAATGCTTAAGGGCGGTTTAGATCTAAAATGCACCTATATTTTTCCAATTCACATCCGTCATTAAGGGAATACAACTTTTCTCTCTTGTAGAAAACAAGGCACGTCTATGGTGGCGTGGAACAAGGAGCTATGAGCCAATGTGTTAAGTGAAGTCACAATAAATATACACTTCCTGCAATCTCATTATATTAACAAAAAACAGCTACCAATAAAAATATATATTGTACTATGCTTAAAGGTTCTCCAGCATGCAGATTAGCCCGCTACACTTTTATCATTTACTAAATTTGTATGCAAACGCCAACTCTGTCTGCACTCATATTGTAGTTATATATATATATATATATATACATATTTCATACCAGTTGTAATGGTTAGTACAGTGAAATATGTGTGCATTTTTCTCCACAAAGCAAAGAAAACAGATACAAAAGAAACTATGTGATAAACAGAATGTATGTTCTGGGTGGCATATGCAAAATTTCTCATATCGCACTCTAAACCTCTGTATTCTCTATACACAAAATAAAATAAAACAAATTAATAAGCTAATAACATTTCTTCCCTCCTTTTAAATTATTTTTTGGCTCTTCTTTTATAGAAAAGAAATAAATGGTGCAACATCAAAAAATATCAATGCATTCAAGCACAGTAGAACTGGTTCTTATTATTTCAGTGTTCTCTCAGTGCCGTCACTTCTCCAGTTAACTGCAGTACTGGAGGTTGGCAGGAAGTGGCGCTGTAGTTTGATGAAGGGCGATTGCTCACTGCTGCTGTTTGGCTTGAGCTTCAGCTTCCTGCAAATGAGACAGTGGTCAGTTTGGAAACGTGAAGTAAATTGCTTAAGGGAGCATCTAGCTTTTGCTAAGGCCATTGTAGAGAGAAAACACCAAAACACGTCAAAGGCAGCATTCTGGAGCTTAAAAGCTGCTGAGAATTCTTATCCCATTTGAGATCAGCCATGAGAGTTTCTTTGTCCTTTCTTTTTGTTGCTAAGAATAGAAAACATTCCTATAGCTTTTACAGAATGCAATGATAAAGTGAATGAATGAGGGACTAAGTTCCTAGTTGGTTGTCATCCTGCCAATGTACTTGGGGTACATCTTTGGATGACTTGCTTATAAAATGAGTTCTGAGTGTAGGGTTAATGGGCAACATATGTCCCAACTTTCTCGATCATTATTTCTAGAACATGGATAATACTTTGGTTTACCACTGCTCTTGTCCGACAGGTAGCTCATTAAAGATATCAAGCTATTTAGTAAGCATGTCTGGGGTAAGTGGGGTACAAATGGGCAAAATAAACTTAAAAGAAAGTAAAAGAAAGCCGCTTTTTTACTAATTGCAAAGCTAATATTACCAACCTTTGACCCAGGTGGAGCAGTCAAGCCTAAAAACGCATACACGCAGTTGTCTTCCCTGGCATCGAAGAACGCTTCATAATTCTGAAAAGAAAAATAAAGAACTTTTACAATAAGATTGTTATGACCAACATCCAGTGACCCCCTCCAGACCAGAGAGAGAGAGAGGAGAGAGAGAGGAGAAAGACAGGAGAGAAGAGAGCGAGAGCGAGAGAGAGGGAGGAGAGAGGAGAAAGAGAGGTACGATTATTAGGTGATTATGAGGACCCTCTGTACACTGGTTCAATTTTCAAATTGCTTTCAACAGCACTGAGGACAGGACTCAAAGCCTCTGAGGTACTTATTGAGTGGGAAGCAGCCAGAAAAGCAATAAAACATTTCTGTATATCTTTACAATCCAAGACCGAAATAGCTCCCATCACTAGCCAGCCCTGCTTGCGTTATAAATGATTGTTTATTCAGTGTTTTTTGGGACAAGAACTATGCCTCACCCCACAGTACCGCTCCTCGTTGAAGATCTGAGGTGGCAGGGGGTTTCCAGTTGCAGGCCTGGAGTTTTCCGGAACGTTCTCTCTCATCCACTTCCTGTTGTCCTCGTTGGCTGCAATGTCACACTCCTCAAACTCAATCTTATTGACTGCCATGAACCCTATCACATCCTGCTGCTGCTTCTTAATCTGAAACAAGGAACACAGCAAGGGCAGTCAGTCAAGACACCGAACACAGCACAGGACCTGGTGGTACCAAACGGGAATATGTCTTAAATATGTGTCAACAAGTCATATGAACGTTTTATGGCAGCCTAGGTCAGCATCACAGAAACTATTGTGTTTATATAATTCTGCAAATATGAAGACTGTATGAAGCTGAAGGTTGTGTTGATGTAGCAATCCTGTTTCAATGAAAATAGGACTTTTTCCCTTTAAGGAACCTCCTGTATTATAGCACTGCTAGGCTCCAGTCCATGCTGTGCCTCCTGCTATTTGCTTCATATGATTTATGATTTATTTAAAAGGGAATTAATTCAATATCTGGTAGGTCCGCCCTGCGTTGTCATGCATTCAGAGACTTCACAATAAACATGTTTGTTAACAGCACAATGTTTCCATCTGCTGGTGCAATCTCCTGGCTGTTATAAGAGCCAGTTTTTTTTTTTTTTTGCTTCATTGCTTTACATTTTCAGAATCATTTCCCAAAAGAAACTGCTGGATGAAAGTGTCTCACCCTTTAGACATAACAGCTGTGTTCAGTTACATAACTGTGCGAAACTCTCAGCCAGATTGGTTATACACAAGCTGTGAAATGCAGAATAAAAACGAAACACTCCTATTGCATAGCAACTGGAGCCACGTGAAATTTGACAACCTATATACACATATCTGATCGTGAGGAATACAAATTTAAAATAATGGTACTGCTCTTCTTCAGCGACAGTAACACCCAAAATAGCCAGCAATAATCTTAGCTGGAATCGAGTGGGCTTAATTAATATGGAATCTTGAAGATGATCGTTTTGCAATTAACAAAAGCCTTTTTAATTCCTCACTCATATGTACTTTGAATTCTCTTTCACAATAAAAACTACTACAGCAAGACTCATATACCGTTAGCAATCGTAAAACATATACTGTAATTGAGATAAAAACCTCTTTCAAATTGAGGAAGTACATGCTGAAATGAAAGAAGTTTACTGTTAGCATTCAAGGTTAAAGAAAGTCATCAGTCTGCAAGCTTTGCTTTCCCTTAGTCTGTTACAGCAATATTTTCTGGTTCAACGCAGGTCAGTCATTTGAGATGTTTGGTATAACGTGCTTTTTTCAAAACAGCACTTTATATACACGTTATATCAGCAGTGTGGAGTAGTGGTTAGGGCTCTGGACTCTTGACCGGAGGGTCGTGGGTTCAATCCCAGGTGGTGGACACTGCTGCTGTACCCTTGAGCAAGGTACTTTACCTAGATTGCTCCATTAAAAACCCAACTGTATAAATGGGTAATTGTATGTAAAAATAATGTGATATCTTGTAACAAATGTAAGTCGC
The DNA here is from genome assembly GCF_902713425.1 of Acipenser ruthenus. Taxonomy (NCBI): domain Eukaryota; kingdom Metazoa; phylum Chordata; class Actinopteri; order Acipenseriformes; family Acipenseridae; genus Acipenser; species Acipenser ruthenus. The sequence goes on along the minus strand of NC_081214.1, from coordinate 20,348,363 downwards.
CCTGGATAAGGGCGTCTGCTAAGAAATAAATAAATAAAAATAAATAATATCCACTCGCCTACATGGCGAATAGACGTGAACTACATACAAGATGTATGGAATCATGTCATTACCTCCAACCCCTTTATCAAGGCAACTACTGAACGTCTGAAGATTGACAAACTTTCCAAAGAGAAAAAAAACATGCTGTTACAGTGGCTACTCGCCCAGACATGAATCAAATCAATGTAATGTTCTTCTTAAAAGCAAGTATGCTGTACAACACTTTGGGAGCACTGGGTTAAATAAAAGATGAACGAAAAAAAACGAAATAGTTCAGATGTCTCAAAAAAAAAAAATGAACACAAGACACGGGCGGGGGGGGCGGTTGCAATATAAGGGCTGTGTTAAAAAAAACGAAACTTTATTGCACCTTATAATGACATCTCAAATACAAAACACAAAATGCAACTTCTTTGTTTTAACAAAGTAAAATAATGAGAAATAAAATCGTTTTTTTTCAGTAATCTTTGTTTTTAAAATCAGATAGAATTACAGTCGATGTTTTGATAAAATCATTACTATTTAAAAATAAACATGTTTCTGGTTTTGTGAGTACAAAAGTGCTTCACAAAAAGTTTTATACAATTTTTTGAAGATTTCGTTTATCTTGAAAAATGCCTAGCTGTATATATAAGAGAGATGATAAAGATACTCCAGGCCATCCCCAAACTGCACCTAAAACAAGTTTAAAGTCCTATTAATCCATCCATCGCGCACTAGGGAACAGTTCATCAATATATACAGATGTTGCTCTCCAGTAACAGCAAGGCCATATAAGGACAAGCAAAAACACAGATCAGACCCACAGCATGCAGAGGGGGAGCAGGAGCCAGGCAAACACAAACCAAATATGGTAGGATTGTTGGAATCAAGTGTCAGAAATTCAGGAGGCTCACCATCCCCAGGATACAGCACTCTGAGATCCTCAGCAAAATCAGCGGGTTCCAGTGAATGAGGCTGGACACAACAGACACACCTGCCATGATGCTGCCCATGCATTCACAGTGTATAGAAAAACTTCTCATGAAAGGGTTATCAGACCACACCAAGTTTCACCTGCAGGATTGGATATAGCCAAAAATGCTAGTAACTAACTGATATGTAAATATTATATCCCAAAGGTAATTATTATGTTTTAAACAATTATAAATCGGCCTACTTACAAAAAAATCAGGTAGATTACTTCCAGCACAGCACCACAAGTGTTAAGGTCTGCCGCTGCTCATTAGTAGCCCCCTTCCAAGCCGTTTAAAGACTACTAGCAGGGCATTCCTTTTACAGGCAAGCCAACTACAGAGGGTTCATTGTACTGGAGCCAAGCTGAACTAATTTGCTAGGGAACTGAGCCAATCTGAGGCTAAAGCCGTATGCTTGCCCTTTTGTCTGGCGGTCCACAGGCCGCAGAAACAGCGACAGCCCAGCATCTACACAGCTAGCTCTGACCAGCAGCTGTCCCACAATGGCAGGGCTAAGTGAACATTTTTTATTTTTTTTTTTACTTGAAAAACATTTCTGGCACTGAAAGCTGTGTTTCAGTTCACACAAGGAACATGCAATTAAATTGTCTTTTTTTTTTTTTTACAACTTCATTGCTGGTAAAATGTGATGGAGCAGAGGCCCGGGAGATTGGAACTCTGTGAGGGACCGAGTCTCAGAGCACACAAATGAGGTCATGGATTTAGTGGCTGTAAAAAGAGCCTGACTGCGTTAGAACCATGGAGACAGAAGCCGTGTTCAACGCAGGTACAAATACAGTTGAGAAAAGCTGGTGCCTGGGGCTGTAACGCACAAATAACAAAGTATAATTCAGCATGAACAAACTTCGTGGGAGCAATCAAGATGTTACAATGTCTGTGTAGGAAAGGAAAGTACTGGGGTTGGCACCACTTCCTCTTTACAGTTAGTATTCACTACCTTCAATTTCACTGCACATTGTTTAGTTTTAAATGTATCCTGCCATCTGCTATCACACTATAGAGACACTTGCTGTGCAACAGGAATTGGGAGCCCGGACTGAGCCTCAATCTCACAGTTGCTGTCAGATGAGGACCTCATACCTGTTACACAGGAAGTTCATTTATAATGAGGTTATGGCAATAAAATAAGACTAAACCACAACTTAATGGGGACATACCTGAAAACAGTCAAGGCAAAACACAATTTAAAAAACAATCTAGATTGCCACACTTAATTGACATCTTTGCTATGTTCTTTTATCATATTACTTCAAACAGTACACTATTAGATTGGATTTTGAAGGAATGGAACTATTAGTAAGGTGAGAATTGCAATGCAGTAACGGTTACATGCTTGGAAACAAGCCCCAAAACCAACAAGAACGTGAACAGGAAACTGAAACATGAGATGGACGTTATCTCCTGAGACATGGCTACAGGAGGCAGAGTCAGTTAATAACTCTGAAACAAGCCGAAGACAATGAGAGAGAGAGACAGCACAGAAAACAGCCAATGCAGACAGGTACTTTTTCATGCAATTTCAGTGAATTTCTGTAATATTATCTTCTACCCACACAAAGCACTACTTTGTGTTTTAAATTATAGACCACAGCCACTTAAATGCACTCGTGTGTTTACAGTAAACAGTGAATAATTACTGATTTGCTTCCATGAGGCATAGTGCAGCTCCCAAGGTGTGCGATTTGCTTAGGCAGACCCCCCCCCCACCTTGTGGTATTCTGGTTAATGAACCAAGGTGTGCAATGGACCGTGGCACATACTTGAAAATTGGGTTTTGTTTTGGCAATGATTGTATGGATGCAAATAAATTAACTTGCAAGGTGTGGTTTGAAACTTGTGTGAATCCTCAGAGTTTTCACCTCACATCATAAAGCATTAATTCAAACACACTGTGCTGTTAAATAATGTGTTTATAGCACCACAATGCCAAAGCAGCACTGTCATTTTGATTTAATCCCAGGCACTGTGACTCTTTAGTGTGCCTTGTAATTTCTTACAATGCAACACAGGACTCCTCAAACATACCCCGCTGTCTGTAACATCCCCACTACCCAACAGCGCCCCCTGCTGCCAGACATAAGAGCACAGTGACATTTGGTTTCTAATGAAGTACACAGAAAATTGACGTTCTCAGATGTTCTCATTTCAAGCTGCACAGTAGAAACACTCCCCAGCCATGTCCTCACTGGGAAGCAGCCAAGCAGACTTTGCTAAGTTGTCAGCCAAACGAAGGCCTCGAAATTAAGAGGTATGGAGGACAGTGCACAGGACAGGGGTGTGTGTGTGTGTAGAGGATCTGTTGGGATGTGCTGATTTTTCAGTCCAGCACACCCAGGATTGAATGTATTGCTCTTCTCGACAACCAGCTGATTGCCTGCTCAAATGTTTTATCACAAAGGTCACTGAAACGAAAATGTTTTATCTAGTCTGCAATCTATAATCTCTTGCAGGAGCTTTACCCCATTGAAAGCCATCATATCAATCAATAAACCTTGAAACATAAAGCATTTTTTAAGAGTGTGGAGCGCACTCTACACGACCAGTGATTTTCCACTTCAAGATCTGTCATATCCACATTCTTTAGTTATATTTATTTATACATCACACATGCTGGACCCTTTGTGGTCCTGGCAAACACTATTCTTTTTTCAAAGGATCAGCCCAACTTTATTACCAACAGACCCAAATCAAATGCAATTGATTTCAATATAGTTTTAATTCATATTAATTTGCATGTTGCTAAGTGGGAGTTATAGCCATATGCACAGAGCCTGGGCTGTTCAAATTAGAGTGTACTGTGATAAAATGTGTTTTACCAATATAGTGTTAGCAAATAAAAAACAGACATATGGTATAATTTCAAAGCCTATCCTCTCATTTCTACAGGGGATTAGAGAATGCGAGATCCGGGTCTAGATATATCTGCACTGCATTCGAACACGCAATGTAACACTATGATGTGTTAATTCATTTCCACACATTTCAAGTCTAACCACATTGCACAGTGCTATATTTATAACACAGAAGGCACGGTGGCAAAGTAAATAATTAACTCTGAAAAACGCACCAAAGTAAAATGTATGTTGGCTGTAATAGCCACAGTTTAACATAACACATTAACTAGCATTTATATTCAAATTCTTTTTCCGGTTAGCCTGCCTTATTTTGAATGCACAGCAGAATAATATTATTCACAATGTTACCCTTGTGAGAGTATTGAATTAAAAAATTCAAAAATGCTGTAGAAAATTCCAGAAAGCTTGTTTACCACTCTATTTCCATATATAATTCCATAGGATTCAAGCAAATATGTGTTTTCTTACAGAACAGCATAATTATGCAGAAAGACAATTCTAAGGAATATGTTTGGGGGGAGGGATTCCAGGAATTTCCAGCAAAAATACAGCAGGAAATACCACAAGCCCCCCCACCCCCACAAACTGGAACAAAATAAACATGGAGTACCTCAAAAACTATCCTGCTACAGACACAATAAAGCTTTTGGTATAGTCAACTCTATTTGCAGTCAGTCTAATTTAATGTAACTGCCTCCCTTGGCTACTCTGTAATGGCATGCAACAGAAAGATTTGCTCCCTCTGGAGACTGGAGACCAATCACCGCGGGTTTAATCAGCTTAAACCGTCTTATAACCTCGCTTACAAGATGGCATCTGATACTCCTTGAGGAATTTGGTTTGAAAGTTTTTTCAGGTGGTCACACCAGGAATCAGACTGAGCGGTAGCTTCTTCATCTGCCCCATTTAAATGAGGTACAACAAAGAACAAGCTATACACGAAAACATGAAACTCAAAACGGCTTTCTATCGCTGATCATGGAGTTGGCCTTCATTTTAAAAAGCGGCTGATTCTGACATTCTGTAATTTAATGTAACTTCCTCCCTTGGCCCAAGACACTTAAAAGAAAATGCTGGGTCTCTGTGGAGAGTGGAGAGTGGAGACTGACCACAGCATGTCGTGTTTGACTTGACAGCTCTCGTCTCTAGCAGGCGGTCATATTTATTTTTTTCAAAACGCAGGAAATCTTGAAACAGGTCTTGTTTTCCCGTAGGTACACACTTTGTTTGTATAGTAGATGGCAATGAAAGCAAATAAAAGCCTTACTGTTTCCATGTTAGAGTAAAGCAGATATTAAGTCAGCCAGACATGTATATGTCTATGTGTGGAGTATCAGCCCTTGAACGTGCACATAAAGGCTGCTTTAGTGAACACCTGGTTTTAGTTTCATACAAAGCCTTTATTCATGAAACCCACTAACAATGGCAATCTGATTAAATTAGCATGCAACTGCTTTTGATTAAGGTAATGGTTTTATTCTGAATGCAAAGCAATGCTAGGAGGCAATGCAAAACCTGTAACTGAAATAAGCTGCCTTTGATACTGCTGGTCGGGCAGGAACAAATCACAAGCTGTGAACTTCCTGGTATGTAGTCTCCACACTTCTACACAGGCCTGGATACCAGACTGCAGAGAGCAATATCAAACTCACATGCAGTATATTCTGGTATATAGCCCGGAGGCAATCAAACTCACTAACAACAAGAAGAAATATCCAACAACTCAACTTCTCACGTTTGCTTAGTTTTGATGCCAAAAAAGGAAGAACAGAATATTGCAGTACATTTGAAAGCCTTTCTCTTTGTTTAATTCAATGCTGTATGCTTCTCTATTGTGATTATCATGTAAACAGAATAAAAAGATATTGTCCTCTGTAATCCTGATAGAAATGCTCTACTGTAGACTGCATTCTGTTCTGCAGGGTACTTGCATTCCATCCCATCAAAGCTCTGAGTAGGATGGAAAGTTCCTGAAGATTTCTGAGGCCAACTAATTCTTCAGCATAAAAAAGGAAAGATATTTAATGTATACAAGTGACACGGCATAATGTTTTTAGTGCCCAAAGTTACACCCAGCACAGACCACAAGTTGGTAAATAGTTCTGTATGATATAGTTAGGCCTACACATATTCACAGAATGTGGTTCTATTCCTGCTCATCTTTTATAATTAGGCTTTGCCTGACAGACAAACTGGAAAAATACTAGTTTGGAGTGACTTCTGGGTAAAGAAAACTTAAATTAGAATCCCTGTGCTATGCAAACAAGGCGTCACTCGATACAGTTCGTTTTTGACATGTTGCCACCTCTCTGAACCAAATCGATGTGTTCTGCTACTATTGCAGCAGTCTGAAGTTATTCGTTACATACTGGGCTCTGTAAACAAAACTTTAAATCACAAGTTAATTATTTCCCATAGAACAGGTTAAAAAAACACATTAAAACGGGATACTCTGCAACTGTGTGCACCATACCTCCAAGCCAGAGAAAACAAACCATCCTGAGGCCAGATGCAAAGCAAACCTATCATGCAGACAGCCCATGGAACTGAATGCCAGTTAGTTAATAAAACCTACAGAGTAACAGAAGACAAACAGGTCCCTGGCTATGTGTGGCTTTACCAGATTGGCTCAGACTTTTAAAATGAATACTGCACTTAAGGGACAACCCCGTGAGCTTTGCAAAGACCTGTGATATGCTGGTGGGTTTTGTCTAACCCCACAGGGCTTCATAAATGGCTTGCTCCCATATCAACCAGACTGTCCCGAGGCTTGCGTGGTAGAACTTGCTCAACGCACCTTATTTAGCATTCCGCTGTGGAGCCATCCACACAGTCCTGTTATTCCATAGATAAACAGTAACATAGCTAACTACCTTGCAGAGTCTATCTGCTTAAGATAGAAATACAATGTGTGTTTATATTGTAATAACCGAGTCTAATTGCAGTGCACATGCTACGCTATTAGAAAACACAGAAATAATTAGATCCATACCAAAATTCGATCAGGATTAAAGGCTCAGGCTTCCATTCCAATAAGTTAACCATTATTATCGACTGGAAGTGGACGCAGTTTTATAAATGCAAAATCTTTTTGTCATCCAAATGTTTTCTTAATACTAAACCTGAAAAGTTAAATGCATTAAAAAAAAGAACAGAATTGAAAAATAACTTCTCTCGTTGTTATCTTTCATCTTCACGTTTCTTTAACTGCCACATAGTGGTTCGCTATATAAATTGCCCATATATAGAAACTGTTCTCTTACCGATGTTGACCCAGAAGAGGATGCTATATAAACTTTGATCACCATGGTTTCCTTTGGTTTTTGTATGTTTCTTTCAGGAATAAATGCAAACAATACGGATCCTTGCAAAAATTAATTTGGAACTTAAAAAAAAACAAAAAAGTTGAAATTTCTGTTGACTTCACTCTTAAAGGTAGAGGGTGAACGACGCAGTTATGTTCTTGCAAACGCAGCTGCTCGTTGCTGGACTGCGTATGCTGTGGTTGGTATGCTTCAATTTGAGCCCCTCCTTCTGGCAGTGCAAACTCTCTTAGCTGCTGCTGCTGTGCAACTGTTTTGACTGCAGGAAAAACCCTTTTCAGTCAGGAAGCCGGAGAAATATTTGCATAATTTCTGAAACCATCACATCAGTCGGCAGCGAAGTCGCTGCTGGCCAGCAACGCGAGATCTTGCCTCCTATTTGCTCAGCACCAATAACATTTTCAAGTGAAAGGATAAAGGTTAGATTAATTTCAAAGAGATTGCGACTTGCATTGTTTTTAACAAGTCGGTGGGTAAACTTGTTTGTTCAATGAACGAATGGCTCGCTTATCTACTCAGGTTAAGGTTCAGTACTGTTAGAAAAAAAAAGGTGGCTCTTTCAGCCTGAAATGGTTTTTTCCCTGTCGACCACGTTCCGAGCAGCATGTACAACATACTACGGCTTATCTTTACTCTGCGTGTTGCACTGTATGTCTCCTGCAATTTGCATGGACAACACTTAGAAACGCCTGCAAGACGTGAAACACTATCAGGTGTACACAGACGCCCCTCAAAGCACTGATAACTCTCATTCGAATGGAGTCATTGACATGATGTCTTCTGCAATATATAAAGTCTGCATATCCCTATTTTGCAACAGTTTCAGTCACAATGGGCAAGATAGTAGGTCTGACAGACTTTGCTAGTGACAGGAGCTCCTGTATACTGCAGAGAAACAGACCTTGATGGAATTAGAGCCAGCTGTTAATCCGAACAATCTAAGCATCTTGCCATGTTGAGTGGGTGAATTCTTGGATGCCCTTGTTGGTCATGTAACAGACTATGAACAGTGCTGTGGTGCCTTTTGGAAGGAATGCCACATTCTAAATCTGTCAAGTTGCAACTGTTGGCTAAAAACTAAATTCAATGAGGAAAAAGCAGCACGTGTGTAAAAGTACAACATCAAATGAAAACATGAAAACTGGAGCAATGTGATTGCGGATGTGTATCAGTCAGCATTGTTGCTCTCTCAGAGATAAAGTAAACAGGAACAGTGCAACAGCCACGGGGGCTGAGAGAGCTACTGTCATTTCTCTGGAAAACCAAGAACAGCTTTACAATAACAAAACTAACTAAACTCTCCAAATAAACCAACCTGAAACTTCACATTTGAATACAGCATTAACATGCTGCTATGAAGTTATTTAATTGTGTGGTTGCTGGTAGGGGGACCCTATAGGAGATTATTTTAATGTTTATATATTATTGTTGCTGTGACTGGTGTCCCATGTGATTTTCAAATCAAATATTTTGTGCTGTTTAAACTAATAATGAGCTGTGATGGTCATGCCATGCAAACTGACATTCAAATCCAGCACTCACTACAGATTTACTGGGTGTGTTTGTGTGTGAGATTAGCATGTTAAATCCCTTTCTGTTAAAAAAGCAGAGCTTTTACATCCCGCGTTGCATTAAACTGGACCCCTTTGTCAAGGACACTGGCTGTCTTCAGCTCTGAGACTTGGTTTGAATCCTAAGGGAGGAAGAGCAAAACCAGTCCGCCATAGAAGCTGCAAAACCCATTCACTACTTCACTGTACATTCAAGCTATACCTCCGGACCACAGCATGTTAAAGGAACCATGGCCAGAGCAGGGCGAGTATTTAAAGAGTAAATGCCAGCAAACTGAATTTTCTTAGTTTTTTTCTCCCTATACTTTTCTTTGATGTCCTAATTGCAATCGCGTACCTAAATACTGTGTTGCCTTTATTTTGTGATGTCTGTGTGAAGGTGCTTTCACCTGAGCTACTCTTCAGTTCTATCTGCCAGATATATATATACAACAGACCAGAGTAGCACAAGTATCTTTATAGAAGGGGCCAGCGCCATCGTTTAGATAGATGCACACAATGCTATTAAGGTACAATACAGATACTTGAAAACGTGTGTGTATATATATAGGATATATATATATGATGGCAGCAGTGTGGAGTAGTGGTTAGGGCTCTGGACTCTTGACCGGAGGGTTGTGGGTTCAATCCCTGGTAGGGGACACTGCTGCTGTACCCTTGAGCAAGGTACTTTACCTAAATTGCTCCAGTAAAAACCCAACTGTATAAATGGGTAATTGTATGTAAAAATAATGTGATATCTTGTAACAATTGTAAATCGACCTGGATAAGGGCGTCTGCTAAATAATATATATATATATATATATATATATATTCTTAATAGTCACGGATTTCAATTTTCAATATTACCTTTGGTTTTAACTTTGTTCTTTTTAAATATTAATCACAAAGAATGGAAATTTGATCTACAATCTATTATTATGGTGTTGTACCTCCACTTTCATCGATTGGGATCAACGTTGTGACGTTTGGGAAACTGATCCCGGAGGTAGCACCAGTAATAGAAATACTGGTAATTGTATTATAAAACAGTCGATGTGCGATGTTAGCTAAGTGTTTTGGACTTTATATTATTAATAATAAATCATATATATATATATATATATATATATATATATATATATATATATATATATATATATCAGTAGTAAACAATAATATATGTTATTGTTTCCTCAGGCAACATCTAACGAGATGTGACTCTGTCTACCCACCTGGAATCAAGATGAGAGGATTGATTTACTTATTTGCATTTGAGACCTTGGCAAAGATACAACAACAAAACCATTGCTGTGTTATTGTCAAGTACATAATGGTCTTTGCATAGAGTGCTTATTGCACCGGGTGAAACAATGGCTTAGCCTGCCAGGTTAGGATTTATTGGTTTTAATATGTGGGGAGTACACCTTAATTGAATAAGATAGTAGTATTATATGCACTGTCTTTCATAATGAGTATACATAATAATTTAAAAAGCTGTTATAATTCCAGAATTACTCAAACAACAATAGGAACAGTAGTAATGATTTGAGCTAAAGAACTGCTGCCCTCTGCTGGAATCATTGTAAAACTACAGTTTTGTAATTATGCCACCATTTAATTATGCAGCGGAGTAATTTACAAAGGGCAAACTAATTGGGAAAAAAAAAAATAATAATTTAGGAAACCCACACATAAGATATTGTTCTTTTTGTTGAGTAAATGTGTTGGAACTGGAGAGACTCCCTTGTATAAAATGTTATATAAAATATACATTTGAGTTCTTCTTTAAACTGATTATTAAAAAAAAAAAAAAAATGTAAACCAAAAATCGGTGCTTGGGTAGAATAATGTTATGGGTTAAAAATCTATTCTGGTGTATTACGCTTCGCTGGCATTCATGTTGTAAATAAAAATAATCTCTTTCAAATCCATAACAGCTGCAAATGTTTTGTTTACATTAAAACATATATTATATATTTAAATAATGAAATAAAGGAACACTATTTGTAACTAGTTACGTGTTTACATTTTACACGTTTCATCTTTTGTTGTAATGATTCGTTATAATTGAAACATAGTTTAAATTTTGGGAATACAAATGACATGACAGTTGTGTGGAATGTAGAACATTTCGTTGATGGAAGTTAAAATGTATCTGTTTACTATTGCATCTATCATGTTTATGTGTCCTCTTTGGGTTTAAATACACACAGATGGGGGGGACACTCGGGGGATGATTTTTGTGTTGTTTTATTTTTTAATTAGAAGGTTTACATTTGTATTTTTGCCTACTCCCATTGAATAAACGAATTAAAAAAAGAAAATAGAGTTTGTCACAATTGTTTAGGGAAACTATTACATCTAAAACCGATTGACAATAACAATGAACATGCATTCATAAATTCTGCCACTAGGACCGCTACTGAGGCAGCAGTCATTGGTTTTCTGCCATCGGGGGCACGAATAGGATCGTTACTATCAATCCTAAATCCCGTCTGAAGCGGGATTCAGTTGTCCTTTCGGGGTTTTCCGACTGAGGAATTTGTATTATACGTCGAACAGGAATGTCAACTAGACTGGGCGCCATGTTGGATTACAAACAACCAAAATATCTGAATAGATTATTTATTCTTTCAGTAAAATTCTGTAACAGCTCTGACAATGTCCATTTCTTTCAAAGCTGAATTTTGAATCAATATACGTTGCTGACTGTTTAACACCATAACACCACCCTAAACCCTACGTGTAATATAAACTACGCCAGATGGTCTTTTCTTAATGGTAATAACTCAATCCCTTTAATTCCACCCCATACGATTCAGCATTTCGCGCGTAAAAATTCCCGGTGCTGAAATTCCAGCTCGATGCAGCTCAGCGTGCAGCCCGCGGATTGGTCGCCTACAACATCCATCACCGTTTAGCCGCGCCCCTCCCCCATTCAACCACAGGGTTTTAATGTTGGAGTGTTTTTACTACTGTATTTAGTAAAGGGGAGCATTTGTAGTTTACATGCAGTAAACACTCAATTGCAGTACAGGTTTTTACTTTTATTTTTAAGAGGCCAGTCAGGAATCCAACATGCCCAAGAGAAAGGTATGTAAAAAAAAAAAAAAAATGCAGGTTCACTTTTCTTTTTAGAAATCAAAGAAGCGCATTATGTAGCCTGTGAGACATCGGTGATTTAATTCATTAAAAACCCTGTGAATTTTATCAGGGTAAAAAGAAGGACTTGTAAAAATAAAAAAATGCATTTAAAAAACATCTTTCCCGCATGTTTTGCATGGGAAATGCGTTGAAATGAAGGTGTTTCTGTTTCGCGTAGCAGTAGACGTCCGAGTGTCTTAAGGTTAGTCTCCATGCTGGATACAAACACGGCAGCCATGGTCTAATTCAGATACTGTAAACTGTTATGATAGATAGGCAGAAGGCAAAGACATGTTGTTTTTATACAGGCACAGTCCTGTTGTATAAAACTAGACGCTGCACAAATTTTGCGCAGTGTTCACTTATTTAATATTTTACGCCCGAGTGTGTTTTCCGCTTTCTGCACATTTAATTTTATTACATTTTCTTTGTTCGTATTTGTTGTGGCAGATGGTCGTTGTAGTTGTTTAAAGACGCTAGGTGGCGCGAAATATTGCTCTGTTTACGAAAGGAAAACAAATGCACGAAATAGCGTTGTGTGTGCGTTTAAAATGTTGCTTTAAAAAGGAAAGACTTCACTACGTGTTGATGAAAAAATAATGTCGTGAAAACAATAAACATAAATAAATTGCGTTCGATATTAACACCAGTGAATATTATTAAAAATAAATAAATAAATCGTTAATGATAAAGAACCCGGCTACTTAACAGCCACAATAAAACACATTTCTCCTCACTGCAGAGCATTAGACTTTTGGTTTTGTACCAGAATGCTAGTTTAAATCTGTGGTGGCGCGAAGCATTGTGGGATGGAATGAAACCCTACCTGCAATACCTGACCTCCCACATAAGCTTAAAGTTGAAATGACTTATTATCAAGTATTTATTACACGCTTTCATCCCCCTTTCAAAGCACTTGTTATTCGTGTAGTTTGTTAAATAATTATTTCTTATTCTCTAAGTTCGAAGTACCAACGATTTTTACGAATAAGCCACATGGATGGGCAAAAATAAAACCCAATCCAATGTTAAATGATTTACTTGTATTTAATTTTATTTATTTATTTTGCAGGCTGGAACTGAGGGAGAGGTGAAAGAGGAGGTAAGTTTGCTTTTAACTCCTTAACGAAATTTTTAAAAAAACGATTGTCAACAGTATTTTTTTTTTAAAAAGTATTTTCATTTGAAAAAGTATGGCATTTATCTTCAACTTCAAAACGCGTTGTAATACAACATATCAGGGATGCAAATAAGACTCCCATTGCATAGCAATTTGCCTCCTTGTTTTACTATGTTAGTTTAATAAGACACTGAGCTTGTTAAGTAAACACTATGGCTAATCAAGCTCTTATTAAAACCTGGAATGGGTAAATCTGCTGTGCATTTCATACAGTACCAGTAAGAATGTTTGTACAGTTTTAGATACTAGTCGATAAGGTAGCCCTTACCTGATCTTTAAGAACATCTGAAAACCTACCAGGAATTATTATTATACAAGTTGTGTGAAGCAGAAATAATAGAGAGATAATGTATTCTTTGAGTAGATGTTGTTTGGTGAGGCTAACCTGTTTGTTACATTTCCACAGCCTCAGAGGAGATCTGCAAGGCTATCAGCAGTGAGTATTGCATTTATTCTCCTCTCTTGAAAAGTCTAGAACCCTGTTTTTTTTTTTCATTAAAAGGGGAGGAAAAAAACAAACCAACATAAAGTGTATTAAACTAGGCAGAAACAGCTGAAGGTTGGAGCAATTAAATACTTGCTTGTTTTTTGTTTTTTTGTTTCTTTTTAGTTTTATGAATTTAAATAAATACATAATGATAATAAACATTACCATCGTCATTTTGGTCAGCCAAGGTCACATTTACAGGTGAAGTCACCATTTTGACATTATTTTACTTGTTTTTTGTGGAATAGCAGCCATTTTGATTTTAAATGCAAAACTTTTTTGACATTAGAATTTATAAATGGAAAATTTGTTTTTATCTACCCTTACATTAAAAAAAAACATACATTTTCATTACAAAATGGCCATCGTTCTTTGAGCTCAGTTCACAGTGTGACTTATGGGTACCATGTCCGTAATTTGAGCCTCAATTGACTGGAGCAACGTGTGTATGTTGATGTATATTGTATATTGATCGGTATTGTATGTGGCAGGGCTTGCTATGATAACACTTTCTTTTAATTGTCCAAATCATGATTTTTCTTTTTCTTTTAGAAACCAGTACCCCCCAAGCCTGAACCAAAAATTAAAAAGCCAGCAAAGGTACACCTGTCTGTCTGTCTGTTTGTTTGTCTATCTGTCTGTCTGTCTGTAACTGAGATCAATCTCGTCGCTCACTGAACATCACCCGTGGCAGAAGCAGCTGTAGTTTACTGACCCTGCTTTTTTACAAGGGAATCCTGTCAGTGGAGGTTCGGCCAGTTCAAGTTTGCACCAAGATGGCACTTGAAACAGACATAAGCATTAAAAGAGTACCACCAATCATTAGATCTATTAAAGCACAAATACTATTAATAATGCAACCTACCGTCTTTAACCAGCCTTTAAGAATGAATGGACCTACATGTTCTGTGGTTTACTGTACTTAAATATCCAGCTGTAAACTTTTACCAAAACTATATCAGTCACGTTTCACTGCATGTGAATGTTTGTTTAGTGTTTATTAACTGTATCATGGACCATTGGTTTTTCACTTATTGTAAGCAACTATTGGGGGGGAAACAAAGTAGACTTCAAAATTAGTAGCTACTGTTCACATTAACATTCTGTCAAAACAATGTGAGTAGCTATTGCTACCTAAAATGGTGGCTTTCATTTCCAAAATGGCTGCCAGCAATTTTTGGCATGCTGGTCTATGACCAAATGATTGACAAACATAAAATGCAAAATTTCCAATATATGCAATGGTTATTAAAAATAATAATAATAAAAAAAAAACTGAAGTCAATATACATTTCAAAAGAATATATAAAAACATGTTTTTTAAGGTCTATTAGGTATTTTTATTTGCAGTTTCTTTACAGTAGAGAGTAGACTCGCTTATCGGATGGGATCAGACCCTGTAATAGACCAATAAATAGTTGCCAGCAATACAAGGATTTGAGCAAAAATACATTAATTGTAGTTAAAACACGTTATACTAGTTTTACTGGAAGTTTAATAAGAGTGTATGTGAAGGTATGGTGTGCAATACAAGACCCAGAAGTGTAGCAGGTTTAAAGCACCATGCTAACATCATATCAGAATGCTCAGTATGTATTACCATTAGATCATAGATCTCGCAGTTTCCATGATTAAAGCCCCACACATATATTTTATTGTAAGCTCTTAATTACCAAACGTACTGATGGTTCCCTGATGATCCCTGAACTACAGCACTTCCAGTGTGTCCTGCGTGCCACCTCATGATAAAGATTGCATGGACATTGGAAAAGCAGTCATTGGTCATAGAGGGCTTACTTGTAGGAGTTTTAAAATCACTCCAAGAAGCTTCTTGTATTGTCTCTCCTTCACAATGCTGTAACCAATCGCTGGTTTTCCTACATGTTTTCTTTGTCTCTGTTCCGATATGCAACCTTTTTAAGTGGAATGGGAGGATGGGCCGGAAATGCAGAAATCAAAGAGTGATCAGTGCATTTTGTTCATTAATATAAAAAAATACCATATTCATTTGAACTTAAGATGCACTTTTTTAACCTTTTTTTTGCTTCTCAGAAATAGCCTGCGTCTTAAATTCGAGTACAGTGTAGCGATGTGTGTATTAAAAGACATCACTACCCAAGTACACAAGCAGCAACGTGACTTACTGCTGAGAAAAGACTAGACCAAAACTTTACTGCCCGATCTCGAATCATCCGTGTCAGTTTTGTACAATACAACAGCGTAATTGAGGTTGTATCTAAAAATGCAGTACCATATTGTATGCAGCTTTTATACAGGAGACCTGTGAAGTAACATGAAGTCACATTAGGTAAGAATTAGAGAGCTGTGTTGCTAGTTCTGTGTATTTGAAGTTAACATGGCATGGTGATTAGTGTGTACATACTGTACTTGTCACTGTAGGGAAGGAGATCCTTGGCTCTACACAGGGATGTAATTACCCTTCCCGTGAAAGGGATAACTGTCGCTTCTCTGGTCGTCTGCTATACTGCTAAAACGTCTCAGAGATTTCTCTCTACGAATGTCAGTTTTTCGGTGGTTGGACAGAATGAGATTGAGCTCCCTTCAAGGAAACGCTAATTTCACGCCCTGTTGGTGCTCACGATTTAAGGCAGCCAATAACCATTTAGTGTTTAAACTCTTCAGAAAGTATTTAAGGTTTCTCTCAAATTAGAATTGCGTGGCTAAGTCTGCAGCCAACCTGTCAGATTTGGTTTTTTTTAGTAGTGCCTTGATTGCCACATTAAAGCTATACACTGTATTGGCTTCAGGTAAAATTAAAACCGAACACACCCATGGAGTTTGCATGAAGTGGTGGTCTGGAAACACAGTAAATACAGCCTGTGATCAGAGTTCATTAAAATGGGGCTATTCCATTGAAAAATATCCAAATTAGGCAGCATTATACAGGATCCCGTCTCTTATTTAAGTTGTTTGTAATGGTAAAATCATAGCAAAGGTCAGTCAAAGCATAAGCAAGCTTGGCACACCACGAGTATGGTAATGCATAGATTAGCCATCGTAAAGCACAGTAAAAAAGCATGGTATATTGCACAGGTCAAATTATGATAAATGAACAAACCAGTTTTTATTATATTTATTATTTAAGCAGCAAAAATCCATATATGTTTCAATTTTAAATAGAAAAACTCTGGGCACACTGCTTGCCTTTCCAGTGGAGAGCGGAATCTTGCTTGAGAGAAGAGCTTTTCCGTCCCTCGTGTTAAAGGTGCTAATGGAGTTTCCCCTCCCACAGAAGGTGAAGGCTGTGAACGATAAGAAGGAGGACAAGAAGGCGCCGGTGAAAGGGAAGAAGGGAGCGAAGGCAGAGGCAGACACAAACGAGGAGAATCACTCTGAAAATGGAGATGCCAAAACTAACGAGGTACAAGCAAACAAAGCAGTGAACTGGGACTGGCAGGGACGCTGGTGGGTGGATGGAGCTGGTGACAGTGTGAAGAGCCACAGCTGTCTTCTGTACTGAGGATAAGTCTTACTGATGAACTAGCGTGTGGCATCAACACTAGCCCACACTGTTGTTCCATGCACCTTGATTCAATACTGTTGTCTTTCGTTTCCTCATTCCAGTTGGTCAAGTGAAGTAATTTACTCTTGAAACTTATCAGACTCTACATTTTAAGCAGTATCGCTGCGATACCATAGGGATATTTTCATACAGTAGTAATATAAAATCTCACCAATCTTCATGTTAAGTCCCCCCTCTACACATTTTTTTTTTTTTTTCTACCCATGCTGACTGAAACAATGTTCCTCGCTGCAATAATTGAATTTGTGTGAACTGTGCTCTCTGTTGTGGCTGGTTAACGTCTCTTTCCCAGTTCTCTTTATCTAAACGTCTCTCTCCTTCCCTCCACAGGCACAGTCTCCTGAAGACTCGGAAGACAAGGAAGCCAAGTCTGAGTAGCCCCTCCCCCATCATCATCATTTCTGTTGTGTGGTACCCCAATCTCCATGATGTATTGTTAACAGAGGAATATTTTTTATCAACGATTTTATAAATACAGGTTTTTAGCACAAAGCTAATTAAGCAAGACCATTGCAGTGAGGTACATCTATAATATCTCTTCAATAAAAATAAAAAAAATCATTTTTTATTTGAGAATGAAATGTGGTTGTAACAGTTTGTTATGGTGTAGGGAAAGGACAGGTGGTAGATTTGAAATGTGAGTGTGTTGCTCCGAGGTCCTTTCCAAATGGCCCCATCTCCAATATTTTCCTTACATGTTCAGTGTATTTTTATTTATTTTTTTTAAATGGGGAAAAATCTGAAAGAGGAATAACGATGTACCAAACATTCCAGGAAGGTTGTGAGGGTTGACTTTGTAAACCGGGTTTAAAATAAACCATTTTGATAAAAACTTGCAGGATGTGAAAATAATAAGCAGGAAGAAAAAAACAAAATAACAATGTCTTTTCTTTTTTTTCTGATTTTTAAATCACGGTAAACAGTTTTTTAAAAATAAAAGTTTTAACATCTATTTAAATATGCAGGTGTCTGTGTGTTCCCACTCTTTTAAACATTAACTCTGGATGTATCTTAATAAAAAGACTCTGTGGAATTTTCCTCATTCTGTAGCATGTGTGATTGTTTCAAATTCTGTAGATGTTTCTGTAGCATGTCAGATCACCAGGAGCATCACACAGTAAACCTTTCAATTTTACCCCAAACCTTTAACTTAATCCTAACCTTAAAGTCAATATAAGTTTGTGGAATTTCTATTTATTCCCTCGGTGGGACAATCTCTTATACAACAGATGTTATCCAATGTGTAAATGCTCTTGGGAGACTTTATTATCAGAACAGCAGGTATTTGTTTCTTTATTCACACCCGTCGATGTTGAAGAAATCGGATTCTGTTCTTGAGCCTCATATCTCTTAAGTACAGTCTTGTGAAAACAAAAGAAGATCTCTGTATGCATGTACAGAGTAGAGGTGGTAACAGTTCAGAGTTTAAACGTTCTCCAAAAGTTACATTTTTAAATGTTATCAGAAACATGCATGTAAAATAGAGATGTTCGCTTTGTTACAGTAGTTACTATACATTGTAAGGTAATTGATTTAATATTCAGTATTTATTCCTAGTCCATTTCATATACACATTTGATCTGTACACATGTTGTCTCGTACACATTAATAATGTAGGCATTGATTTTAAACTCAGTTGGAGTGCTTCTTGTTCTGGGTTATCTGAGATGGTTTAAACTTTAAGAGTAAACATTTAGGAGTCTTGCACTCCCGATACAACGTAGTCCAAAATTCACTTGACCAAAAAAAAAGAAAAAGCAGTTGCCTTTGAGCTATCCGTCTTGGAATGAAGCTTTAGTAGACAGTGGTGAAGAGGGACTGGTATGGTTGACACCTTATAATGTAAATGATGCGCACCCATCACCCTTATCATTTGAGTCAGACCTTTACAGGATAGCGCATTGTCATGCATTTTCATAGAAAAAAACAAGCAAAACTGGATTTTTACAACCCACAGAAAGCCAGGGAAAGTCTGCATTAAATTATGAACAACAGTGGTAACATCTTGGATGTTTCTGGGCAGAGTTCCAGACCAGATGAGGGGTGATGACTAAAGCAGACAGCAACTTCTCTGCCTTGTGTTTAGGTAGTTGTGAGTGTCTGGCAGCCGAAGACCACAGCTGGCACTTGGGAATGTAAGAGGCGACCCAGTCAGAAAGATAGGTAGAACCAATAGAAAAGTACAGACAACAGACTGTGGAACCCAACAGGCAGCCATTGTAACTGAGCCAGAATTGGAGTTCTCATTATTGGAGTAATAGGACATTGTCCTCGCACAGTATTTCAGAAGATACCAATATTCAGGTGACACATCCCTCTATCTTAACTGGTACAAAATTCTAGGCATTGTACATCTCTGGTATTGCCTGTACTAGCAAATCCTGCTGCCTCAAGCTGTTCTTTCTCAAACCCAGTTAACAGCACAAGCCCCTCCATTCTGATACTAAACCGGGCAACAGCTTTCATTTTCCATCGGGTGGATCCAATCCAGCGCTGCATGCAAAAACCGCTGCGATTATCAAAAATAATTACAACAGGATTACTGCTCTTTAGAAAACTTGAAAATTAGACTCGCTACAACGTGAAGTCTTTGTCAATGTCTTTTGTAAAACAACAGGCCACAATATTTGTTTAATTTTATAACGTTTGCATTTAGTTCACCTGCATATCCTGATTGAGAGGTTAAGGTTATGGACACATTTATACAGCACATACACAACACTTTCTGTTAGTGTGTGGTGCAGCATGGCATTTGCTTGGTTACAAAAGTTGTTACTACATTTCCAATTACCACTGGGACAGCGATGTTTAAATATCGAAACCCTGTTTGTTTCAATGGACATTATCCTGAGATGAAACCGGTTTGATTTCGGACTCTTGTCAGCCCCAGATATCGTTTACCTCAAATTCACTTTGATGGAGGTGTTCTTAAACCTCTGGCTGCAGAAGGAAAAAATAAGGCAGAACAAAAGGCATTGCATGAATTATGCAATAAGATAATTGATAATCTCTGACATTTGTGGCTGAATATTTAATTGTTGACTGCAGATGGAATTAGCAACAGCCGTAAGTTAGAAATATAAACAGGATGAGTGTGACAGATTGGTTTCCTGTGGTAGACAACAGTGTGGCATATATGAGGGAAAGAGGGCAGTAGATACATACATAACTATTAAACACAACACTGCTACTTAGTGTAAGTTTAGAAATACTAATGATGGAAGTCTTGAACAGACTGTCAGGCAGAGAAAGTGCTTTTTGAAGCTATTGCATTTACTTAAACTGCTTTTGTAATAGTGTACATTTTCACAAAGGTCAAACCCTAGGCAATTCACATATTTAAGAAGATAAAACCTGCGCTGTTTCTTTAAGGTCTGTAGCTATGGGGCTCTATGTTGTCATTCACAGCAGCCCTGGCTGTCAAAACACATTACACCAGCTCCTATTGGAACTGATCTTTCTCTTCACAGCTGTTTGCTGTTTTTCATACACTTCAAAACAAATAAGCAAGCTTTCATTGCAGTGATTTCCTATTCAATTCTGCAGAGAAAAGGATTCGCCATCTTTCCTGAAAGCCAATTTCTGCATGGGCCAGAATATCCGAAACCTACATAGAAATAAGGCATAAAGTAGTAATTGGATACAATTTGTTTTCGGCCGTCAAAAGATAGAGCCAGACAGGGCGAAGAGCCACTGTCATGCTTGAAGTGGCTTAGAGAGGTGCTTGTGCAGGCAAATGGTTCAGAGAGGGGAGAACAGAGCTATAGAAGTGACATTCTTTTCATGATACCTCTGTGAAGGGTAATGTGGTATGTTCATTTCCCCCATTGAGCAGGTGCAGTTTAACAAAGCAAGGGCTGCTGGACCTGTGCTGGCATCCACTCATACATGAACACTGCAGCAGGTAAAAAGCCCTCAAGTGCTGGGCTGTAGTGACGGCTGCTTATTTCTGTCATCTGCAGCACCACACAAGACTCTTTTTTTTTTGGCTTTCAGTAACCTTCTTTCATCCCTTTGCCTGTTATTACAACCAGTCTCAAATATGACATCTGGAAAGATGAATAATGTACACCCAACTGTAATAAAGCTCCAGTTTCTAATCATGGTTGTTTTATCAGATTTTCTGAACTCTAGTTTCCAAATCGGCATGAGCACCACACCAGAAATAAACAACTCAAGGCATTTAGTTTAGCTGTAACTCTTTGTTTCTTTTTTGTTTTAGATGTGTTATTCATGTTTTTCCTATTAGAAGAAAATTGACTGATTCAGTTGAAGTCAAACTCAGAGTGAAAGCAGTACTTAGCTGTTAGATTTTTTTTAAACAGACCCTTACAATAAGGAAAAACCAAGTCACTTGTTATATAAAAGAGCACATTGACTGTATTTATGAGTCTCCCTCCCTTGTATAAAATCGTTGACTCTAATATCTCCTTGTACACTTTGCTACACACTGCGCCTTGTAGTTAACACCTAATGATAACATGAAAAACAGTAATACTAATTATAAGATTTGATTTGACCTCATATGGAGTATATATAAAGCTACCTGTTTAAAACAACACGGCTGGCCACCCAGTGTTCAAGGGTTTTTCAACTCCTGCACAGTAAAAGTTACGTTTTTATTTTAACCTGGTTCTAACAAAAGAAGACATTCCTTTTTTTAAAATGTCCAAATAAATGTATTTCAGATGAAAACAATACAAACAATCAAAACAAAGGTTGCTGTGTGCAGATTTGGAGCAACAATAGAAACACAAACAGAATAAGGTTACAGTATTTAGAAGAGACAGCAAACCCAGGGGACAAAACAAGAAGGGCATCCTCAGAACATACTGAATCTATGCAGGAAAAAGGGAAGTCACTTCAGTCTGAGCCAACTTTCAAACTTGTGCTTCATGATGTTGGCTGGCACAACGCTCATGCATGGTACTGTTATTGCAGTGCTTTCTAATGGGACTGGATCAAGCTTCTTAAAGCATTCTTAGTTAAAACAAGAGCTAAAAGAACCGTTCTCTGTCCAGCTCTCCACTACCCTGTAAAATCTTTAGGTAATTAGGAACCGATGGCTTTACTGGGCGGAGGTTCAATTGGTTTCAGATGTGCAGATGCTTAATGACCAGGGCAGTGCAGTTAAACCTCTTAATCTGGCAGAGACCGGACATGGGAGGCTACATTACCCCCAGAGTATCATGCAGTCCAGGTTACAGCGCTCACAGAAGCAGCCTGATCTACACCAGGCTCATGCAAACAAACTGGGGCTAGTCTGACCACATTTCAATACTGCTGCTGTTACTTTACAAAGTATGGCACTTCGGGCTCAATTCTTAAACCCACTTCTTCCAAACTGTCATTTGCACAATTTTTTTTTCAGATAGTCGAAATTTAATAAAGCCCAGAAATAAACAACTCGTGATTTAATTTAGGGGCCTGTGATTTGTCTAAAATGGTTTCATTCTTGAAGAGCAAATTATGATTTTTGTTTTGGTTTCAGACAAAAAATGTACTACTGGCGATTTAGAGTATGTCCCAAGGTTAGTATAACTATTGAAACAGGTAGGGGAAGAAGGCGCTGACGTACTTCCTGCTGTAAGGGGCACGTGCACCACAGGAGGCACTGCACTTGCTAAGTAACAGTCCACGTCAGTGTCTCTGGTCTGCTGCTCTCTGTAATGTACAAGATATTTTAATGATTTAAAACAAAACCAATAATTTACAAAACAAATTACTCAGTCGAGAGCGAGGCAGCTTGTGCATGCAAAATGTGAAACAGCCACACATTGTAGGCGTTTCTTTAGTCTTACCTTACCAGTTTGAATGTATAGTATATAGCGTATTTGAAATTTAAATTACAATTAACGCACTTTGTATTCTATTTTTTTTTTTTCTAAAGCGTAATTTCCAGCAACTTCTCTTACCTCTCCCTGCACTTTGTTTCTGCTCAAACTAGGAAAAAAAAAACCAAAACGATATATTTGTTAACCAATCCCTTTTTTTTTTTTTTTTTTTTTTTTTTTTTTGTAACGCTAAATTAAATGGCCAACCAATAAGATTGCAGGTAAGGTTTGATTTTGGCACAGCATCAACACAGACTTATAATGCCAGACACCTATCACGCCATAGTTGGGCTGGCATGTTTGCCCCTCTTCCAAACTAAATAAATATGAAATCATATGTGTGTGTGTTTATAGGGTAACGCAACCAGGTATGCAGCAGTTCCTGTTAAAGAAACCTTTTTCTCGCTGTCCTTGCCTATACCAGAACACCATGAAAAACTGTCGCCCGACTCCCCGCCTTGCTGTTCTCTCGTTGTGTCTCCGCTATCCTTCCCTTTCTACCCAGTTTAGCCAAACCTGCGTGTATTTCAATATTGCCACCACGGGATTTCGATTTTAAAGCTGGTTGGCTCTTTTGAGTCTCAATCAAGGTTGAGCGCTTCCCCCTAGTCCTTATTCAAGCAGTTTGGTTGGAGTGTTGGTGTGTTTAGTGTTTGAAAAAAGAAAAAAAAGAAGAATTTAGCTGCAATTAATCCACAAGAATATCATTCCCCCTTTATTTCTAACTTGATAAAAGCACAAAAACATGCCGAAGAGAAAGGTACGTACATACGCTAATTTTGCCAGTTGCTTACCTGCACTAAAAAAAAAATTATAATAATCAGTAATGCATACATTTAAACTAAAATATTTTATAGTAGGAGACTGTTTCGTGAAACTATATATATATATAATGCAAATGTTATTTGCGAGTGTTGGACAGGTACATATGTGTGCTTATTTGTCTTTTATTTAAAAAAAGAAAACGTTTTGTACGAGAAAATACGTATGGGATCACGGTGCTTCACTCAGATTTCTGCTGTTCTGTCTCTGCATAAAGAGGAAGCGACGGTTGCCGATTATGTGTCTCCATGCTGGATTACAAACAGCAGCCATAGCGCCCCAGAGGAGATTTATATAAAGACTGCAAGGACATCAGTAAAAGGAAGGTCTAATCGGAGTTCTACTGAAAATATCTATCTTTACAGGCGGAATAAACCGCGCAATAAGAGCTGTTTTATGGATTGTACTTATTATTATGTTATGTATTTGTTGCATTTGACTTAGTTTTTCTGTATTTTTCGCTTTCCCTCCATTGTCGTCTCCCCCTTTTTGAACTTGTACTATGGTGCCAGATGGTGACGCTTTAACCATTTCAACCCAGCAGGGGGCGTAAGGATAAACATCACGGCTATCTCAATAATACCTCAGAGCCACAAATAGCAGTTTTGTTTTACACTCTTTGGCGGAAGGGACGGGGCTCACTGCCATTTTTTTCTGTTATAATTATCTACAGTTTCATAAACTTTATACATAGCTGTCTACCTGTACAATGCAACAATCGTACGACTGTACCTACGAGATTGTTTCTGTTAGGTGCCCACTCTGCTGTCGTGTTGCTTCGGTTGATCATGTGCTTGTGGATATCAATGCAAACGGATGCTTCTGCAGCATTGTGGGATCTGTAGTCTTTGTTAATTATTTAAACGGCAAATCTGTGCTGTTTTTTTTTGCACCAGAGCAGTCGTTTTATTTACAGCCTCCAAAATGAACAGTTCTATTAAGAAAAAACAGAATGTTAGTACAATGTATTTGCCTTGATAAATGTATGACAACGGTCGTCTTTACTGTAAATATATTAATTTACAAAATACATTGTTATCCAAACTATCAAAGAAAAAAAAATCTACTTGCACACCAGCATTCAAATAGAAATTGTAATGAAATTTACAACATTGTAATGAATGAGCTGTAGTGAAGACGAAGTAAAGGGGAAAATAGGCAAAAAGTTGTATAGCCTATATAGTTTATTAACGTTAAAATTATGTAATTATTTTTCTAAATACATTGGGGCAAACTTTGCACTAAATTCAAAATTATGGGCCAATACACGTGTAAATCAAATTGACAGATTTGAAAGCAAATCTTGAGTTACTGGTTTGCAGAATTTATATTATCCCCATGTCATCATGCTACTCTGTTGAACTTGCTTTGGCCATTTAATTTCTTTATTTCTCTCTAGCTTGATTTGAGCAGAAAGGTTAGTGTGTAACAATGTACAGCAGAGCATGTTTCTGCAGCTCTTCCAAAACCTCAAATCACAACAGACTTCTGCAGATATTAAAATGCAACAAGGGGTACTGGAACAACCCAGAATGTTTTTTTTTTTATTAGTATTATGACTGCTAAGCGTGGTTAGAAACTCATACTAACTCTGCACCCTGTCTTGTTTCAAAACTGCCACATTTCTTCTGTGCTTCACCTGCTATATTTCTTACTGGTATAACTACCATCCACTAGAGGAAGTGTTGCAGGGGGACAGGTTTCTGGTTACACTCCATTATACCTGATGTACTAGGAGGTTGGACATGATCCTGAAAGCTCCAGAGATGCTTTAAACTTCATTAAAAATGCCACCTGGATATGATAAATAAAACAGAAAATTATACAAAGCGAATCTCTAGACAACACAAATACATTAGTTAAGATACCAGTAATATTCTCACTTTTTAATACTGTCACCTAATCTAACTTTGTTTTTTTATTTGAAGAACAGCTGTTAAGTTATTAGTTTTGTATTTGTACAGAGCCTTCCATCATTCTGCGTCGTGCCAGTATTGCAATAGTAAGCCCTGTGTCTGTCTAGACTTTGTTTCAAGAGTAGGACTAACCAGCTGTAGCCTCCCAGTCCTGAAGAGTGCTTGTTTTTATTGATCCTCTCGTGATCTCATCTTGGGGTTACATCAGTCTGTTCTTCCCGAAATCCAGTTTGTTCAGCTGTTCTGAATAAAATGTTTCTCTTTTTTTCCTACAGGCTGTAGCTGTAGAGGGTGATGCCAAGGAGGAGGTAGGTTTTGTTTTGTTTGGTTGTCATGCCATCCTGAAGGACGTAAGAACTGCGAACATCCTATTTTTTTAAATAAAAATAAA
The DNA here is from genome assembly GCF_902713425.1 of Acipenser ruthenus. NCBI lineage: Eukaryota > Metazoa > Chordata > Actinopteri > Acipenseriformes > Acipenseridae > Acipenser > Acipenser ruthenus. Next base: position 20,322,295 of record NC_081214.1, on the reverse strand, counting down.
AGCATGTGGTCATTCATGTTTTAATCTGAAGATTGTACGGTGGTGCTTGAGTACAGGTGTTAACAAATTAAAATCACCTATTGACGTGAAGCACATACGTCTGTAAGTGGGCAGTCCTTCAGTTGCCCCTCATAAGAGGAGGCTTTTAATGCTTGTCCAGTTCCTAGTAGCTGATTGATCCCAAATCATTGTCCAGTTGAGTCACAATGGTCCAGCATCAAGAATGTGGCTTGGTATCCTATTCCAAAACACAAACCACTCTTTGTAAAAACATGTCCCCTCTGTCCTAAGTCTGTCTCCGTTTAATTTGTAACTGTGTTCTCATCCTGGTTTCTGTGCTCAGAGTAAAGGCTAGGGTTTACTTTTGAAGAGAACCCTCCGTCACTGACAGACATTAGCGGACGAGGGGGGCCAGCAGCTACTCCTGACCTCCCTTTTCCTAGAGACATGACTAAGCATTGAAACTGTCAGCTGGTGTAATGTTTGTGCAAATTGCAATACATACGGCCCTCCTTTTTGTCTATTTCCAAATCCTTGTGTAACACGTACTTACCACAACACTGTTTTAAGTGTGTACAATACCGCTTCATTAAGCCTCATTTTAAAACTAGGCCGAGCACTCCAGTATGAAGTGGAATCTCAGTGGTGTGATGGCAACAGATTATGACATCATTCTCCAATGAGCATTCAGCCCTGGGGGTGGGTGGGACACAGAACAATCCTAGGCTTGTTGGACACAACGTGCATCACTTCTATTAACCATTGTTTGCGTCTGTTGTTGCATAAAGCTCAGACTCAGTAACAGAATATACAATACTACATCTACAAAACGTGTGCCAAAAACCAGGGTGAAGACCACTGTTTCAAATTCAAGAACGGGCAGAAACAAGGACTGAATTGTAGCGTCTGATAAATCACAAAATTTGAATGGCCAGATGGAAATGAAGGAGGTACACTACCTTTCTACACCCGATTGTGGTACGATAATGGGATCTATTCAAATAGGGCTGTTTCTGTAACCGGGTATCCAAATAAAACATCTTGAATAAGAGTCTCTTTATGAAACATGTACAAGCTCCTTATTTAATGGTTTAAAGGTCAGTATTTGGATTCGACAGCTTTAGAATCAGTTGAGTTGACCCCGATGTGTTATTTATTTATTGCACATCACTAACTTATTTTGTTTTCTTTACGTAGCCACAGAGGAGGTCGGCAAGGTTATCGGCTGTAAGTATGTTGTTTCCTTCTGCCTTAAACATTATTTTATAATATATAATGTTGATAAAATATGTTTTTTTTTTGGTTTTTCAAATTTAGAAACCAACAGCACCGAAACCGGATCCAAAACCCAAAAAGACAGCAGCAAAGGTAAAGTGACTATGCAGAATCAACAGACCTGCCAACTGTCTAGCAAGCCCCTTTTTCTGTTTATTTTTCAAAAAATTACTTCCTTGCAAGTTTCTCCTGCCACCACACAATAGATTAACTTCCTGTGCAGCAGTATTCAGACTTCCTGCGTAGCATAAACAGTAGGCCTTTGGGTGGGACCCTAATTCCCACTCACAATAACAGTATCAATGGTATGGTGGCAGGAAAATAGTCTGCAAAACTATTTATAACTATATATTATAAAGTTGTTATGCCAATGAAAGGTAGTTACTAAACAAACAAAAAAAATATGTTAACCTTACTGTAGAACAGGGGTCTCCAACCCTGGTCCCGGAGAGCCCCTATCCAGCAGGTTTTATAGGTGTCTTTATATCATCAGTGGCTAAAGATCTGGAACACCTGTTCATCTTGACTAATTAAGCCAATAATTGGTTCAATTAAGTAACTGAGCGATTAGTTGAAAAGAAAACCAGCAGCCACAGTAGCTCACCAGGACCAGGGTTGGAGACCCCTGCTGTAGAGTATTGTTAATCAACCATCAAGAGTTAAACAAGAAAATGGGGTTGATTAATTTAAGTTTATTGATGTTTATGTAATTTGGTATTGGTAATATGAAAGAACATCGAAATCCTGTCCTACAAGCTTTAAGACTGTGGTGTCTTTATCCACAGGCCTGAAACTGAGCTGGTTCTGTGGCTTATCTCACTGGACCAGCCAGACACAGCATACATCATTTGTGTCAGTTTAGCACAGTGTGCACTGGCTGCCATTTATATCTGAGGTCAGCTGAAAAATCAGAGGTCTGATTCATAAGTCTTGAGGGGAACATTTTGCCCCGGATCTGAGTTTGCACACCCCTGCTCCAAGATAAGAATAATAAATGAGGCCCAGTTTACCAGTAAGACTTTGCGTCTCTTCCCTAGCTGGAGGGGCGAGTGCAGGATTTTATTTATTTTTTTAAATTTTTCAGCGCTTAACAGAGTGTATCCCCTGCAGAAAGAAAAGGCTGTGAACGATAAAAAGGAAGACAAGAAGGCAGCGGTGAAAGGAAAAAAGGGTGTGAAAGGTGAGACCAAGCAGGAGGATACAAAGGAGGAAAACCACTCTGAGAATGGAGACACCAAAACCAACGAGGTACAGTGTAGAGGGGGAGGAGCCTGGGTGGGTGTGGTCAGACAGGGCTGGACAGCCTCCTCCCCACAAGATATATAGGATGGACATACATTGTAGATCACCATGGCCTTTATCCAGTGTATGCACATGTGGTCATGCAATTTTAACTAATACTATCAATGGGTTGTGCTAAAGCATGTCCAGATCAAGGGTAATCACAATTAAAGAGGCACAAACCCATGACTTGATTATTGAGATCTCCACAGAAATCCAGTGCTGATGTCAGATGAGGGTAATTAGTGTTGATTGAGCTCATTTACCATTCAGAGTATAACAAGTGAAGACACAGATGCTTGGATTTGTGATTGCTGCTTTTCTTAGACTGCAGAGCAGCAATCTACAAAAATCTAAGCAGCTGTTTCTTCACTTGTTTCACATGGAATGGTAAATTAGCCCAATCAACACCAATGACCCTCACCTGTGGAGAGCTTGCTCCAACTAATAAAATATTTTTTGTAGCACTACTGTAAAAACTTGGTGTGACACTGGACAGAGAAACAGGCAAACAGGGTGTGTCTCCAAGTACCCCATATTCTGAACTGGATGGACATACAAACAGACTACATACAGTATACCGCAATATATTATGTATTCAGTATATCTATAAACACAGATAGACTTGGCAGGTGAAAACAACAATGGGCAGCCACATTCTGGGACTACACCATGGGTCCCAGCGGTTGTCCTCACATAACATTTTTTTTTCGCTGTTGATATTTTGGTTTTTACAGACTGACTGGGGTGAAGCTCATTATAAGCCATAGCACTATTACATTTTCTGGAAGTACTTGGGTTGCTTTGCTCATTGACTTCCTGTGGGGATGTATTGTACCCCAACTGACCCAGAATGCTAGTGTAGGGTTGGGGGGGGGGTCTTTTATCTGTAAGGCAAGAGGTGAACCTCTAATGTTGGGACAGGAAATACTTTCTTTGCCTGAACTAAAGTGAAAGTCTGGTAAACAAAATGGTCAGCTGTTGGAGAGGTAAGAAAACTATTAACTTATTTGAATATGGTTATTAGTTTTTTTTTTTACTACTAACTCAAATTATAAATTGACTACCATCCAGATAGATTGCTGTGTACTGTAAAATCCTCTAAGCAAATCCAGCTGTGGCTCATCCCAGCGGTGTAGACGTTCATCAAACGTTCTTTCAGATTTACCTTTAGAAATAATTGCTGTGTCACACTATTTTATGGATCTATTTTTAAACATATATGTGTATTAAGGTTTCGGTGATTTATAACAAGGAAAAAGGTTTATTACAATAGCATTTTAATGTTGCATTAGTTGTGCAAGTCTTTATTGAAGTAATTATAACGTTTCTTGCCAGTACCTTAGTTGCTTGTTTCTATTGCCATTGCATTTTCTTAAGTCTGTGTGGAGGTGATTTCACCTGGGTCCACCTTGCTCTTCATTGCTAGTTGCCTGCCATATAGATACATGAATTAGCCAAAGGGGCTTTTTAGCATCATCATCTGCCAGTTTGTCTCCTGTTGTTTTACTGGCGATACACAGCATTGCTAGATGGTGCTGCACTTATTAAATAAAGACCTGTCTGATGTAGCCTACACTACATATGTCTGTGGAAGGCAATTCGAACTGCTGCTGAACATGGCCAAAGCACCTTAAAGTGATGGTAGTAGCAAAATACAGTCTAACTTCATTATAACGAACCCCCCTGGGACCTGGAGAAATGTTCGTTATATCAGGTTGTTCACTGTAATGGGGTTTGGCAATTTGCTGTATCAGAAGAATGAAGAAATGCCCAGATTGAATTGAACATCTTTATACAGTATTCAGTAGCTCTTTCAAGACAACACTGATCAACATTTAAACTGTATATTTAAGAAATATGTATACAGCAATTACAGTTTGTGTGAAGATGCATACGTCACACGTGATTCGCACTATAATAGGTTATCTGTGAATCAGCCTTATCTTCGAATTCGCCTACCAAGGGCTTTGTTTTCACTGAGAGAATAAAACATCCACACTGGAGAAAGTTCAGTGTCAGTCACTATCGAGATCGTTTTATCCGGGTAGATTTTGTAAAAGTGATCGTTCTAATAGGGCTAATTTCCATTGAAAAAAAAACAGTTCTTGCTGCTTGGATCGTTAAAGGGGGTTCGTTATAGTGAAGTTAGACTGTAATGCCATACATTTCTAATGCCATACACCTCCATTCATTAATTAGGTCTCACTTTTGTAGTTTTTAAAGTAGCCAACATGTATTTTCATTTTAAAACTTGATAGCTGGTACTACACAAAGTATTCTGTTTGCAAGCCTGACTTACTTTCATTGTCATTGCACCTGGAGAGTGAAATTGTCCCCACCCCATCGGTGTCGCCTTCCCTGTCAATAACCATCCCGCTGCCTACCCTAATGAGTGACATGCTTTGCAGCCAGTAAGATGCTTTGACCCCAAAGACACTACAAAAAATGAAATGACCCAGGAAAAGGAAGTGCAAAAGATTTCCTGAAAGCGAAGGCAATCAAGACCTTTCTTTCCGTGTATGTAGTACCAGATGTCCTGTTTTAAATTGAAAATACACGTCTGCGGTATTGTGTGTTCTTTTGAAACTGCACATTTGGGACCTACGTGTACAGTGTCTAGTGAACGGAAGTTCACTTTTGAAACACAGTGTTTGAGTAAGTGCAAAAAGAACAACTCTGAATGTGTAAGCATCATAAAAATTGAAGCAAAAAGGAAGAAAATTGAATTTTAAGCTACTCTATAGTTTTGTGACTAGGGCCATAAGACGCATGTATATGTGCATTATTGATTGATATATAACAGGTCTTTAACTGTTAGTAGTTGCTCAATGCTGTGGTTTTTGTCAGAGAATCTACTCATGTCTTGTTCCATTTCGCAGGAAGAGTCCGTTAAGGCCTCTGAAGAGAAAGAAGCCCACCCAGAGTAACATGCTGTCTGCCCTCCCATCTCTGTTGTCCAGTATCTGTACCTCCATGAAGTATTGTTAACAGAGGAATATTTTTATCAACTTTTTTATAAATAAAAGTTTTTTTTAAAGCATGAATTTCAGAAAGGAGCGCCAAACATCTTGGTTGCGTGGGGTTAAGAAGAAATTCCAAGAGGAAGGACTGAAACCGTGACAACAAGAAAAACATACACATCAGCGAGGACAGGAAACCCTTAAATTTTAAACTGTGGTTGTAATAGTTTGTATGATACCTAAGAGGGAAGTTTGTGGTAGATTTTAACTTTTGGTCTTTGTGTCCCCTTTTCATGTGTGCAGTTCTACCCAGCAACTGTTTTAATTTTCTCCATATCACATTTTATTTTGGGTTGGTTTGCTTGTTGTTTTTGTTTTTTGTTTTTTTTTTTTCCAGGGAGGCCTGGAAAAAAAAATAGGTATAAAAAATAATACAGTGAAACATTCCAGTTATTTGGGGGATGGCTTTATAAAAATTTGAAAAAAATCAATATTTTAGTGATATTGTAAAGTGTGAAAATACTAGGTTTGTGGGGTTAATTTTATTGATTTTTATACAATTAAGAAGAAAATCATGTAAAATAAGTTTAATGAAAACCAACATCTCTTTGAATGGGCAGATGGATGCGTGTACCCAATTTCTTTTAAACGTTTTGCTGGATAGATCTTAATAATATCTTAATAAAAACAAATTTAAAAAGAGAAAAACACTCCTCGAAGACCATTGCTTGTTTTGAGTGTTTACTTTTTGTGAGGTGTTAGTAGGGAAATTACCTTTTAGAGCATAATATGTGTAGTTCACACATATATATATATATATAATATATAAATTTTTGACGATCCCTTTTTAAATTGCATAAAATATCGTTTCAGATCACAAAGGGCTTCAGGTGAGGAGCTGAAGCTGGCTACATGTCAGTTCAGCCTAAATATTTTCGTATAAATTGTATTGCTTGTTTGACATTTCCTGTGCTGTTTTATGGTTTGTAGTCATTCAGAGTTCTCTTTTTTTTTTTCTAATGCTGCCTGGCTTTGAGCTGAGTTTGTCTAGCGTATCCTTAGTGTCAATACTGAACAGCATTCCCTATACCATTTAAATCGTGACAGTGGCTGTTGAGCTCTGCTAGCCTCACCTTTGTGTACTCCAGAGCTAGTGAATGTCACATACGTAGTCAGAGGATCCTCAAAAAACAAATTGCATTAGTGTTTATTAATGCCTAATATCCTCCAGTCCAAGAACAGGTTATCCTGCCGAAATAGAACATTGAGAAAACATTATTATTATTATTTATTTCTTAGCAGACGCCCTTATCCAGGGCGACTTACAATCGTAAGCAAATACATTTCAAGTGTTACAATACAAGTAATACAATAAGAGCAAGAAATACAATAACTTTTGTTCAAGTGTGACAAACCACAATTCAATAATACAGCAGATAATAGTGATAGTTACATCAGGATATGATTAAATACAAAATACTACAGGTTAAACACTTGGCAGATTACAGTATTCTGAAGTACAGGATTAAATGCAGTAAAATAGGGGGCAGATAAGAGCAAAATAAAGCACATTTAAATGAAGGGTGATAGTGTCCCAGGATACAAACAGAGGAGTTCTACAGGTGCTGTTTGAAGAGGTGAGTCTTAAGGAGGCGCCGGAATGTGGTCAGGGACTGGGCAGTCCTGACATCTGTAGGAAGGTCATTCCACCACTGCGGAGCAAGGGTGGAGAAGGAGCGGGCTCTGGAGGCAGGGGAGCGTAGCGGAGGTAGAGCCAGTCTTCTAGTGCAGGCGGAGCGGAGAGGTCGAGTGGGGGTGTAGGGAGAGATGAGGGTCTGGAGGTAGCTGGGTGCAGTCTGGTCAAGGCATCTGTAGGCTAGTACAAGAGTCTTGAACTGGATGCGAGCGGTGATCAGGAGCCAGTGGAGCGAGTGGAGTAGTGGAGTAGCGTGGGCGAAGCGAGGCAGAGAGAACACCAGGCGAGCAGCAGAGTTCTGGATGAGCTGGAGCGGACGGGTGGCGGACGCAGGGAGGCCAGCCAGGAGGGAGTTGCAGTAGTCTAGGCAGGAGAGTACCAGGGCCTGGACCAGGAGCTGGGTAGCATAGTTGGTGAGGAAGGGTCGGATTCTTCGGATGTTGCTCAGGAAGAATCGGCAAGTGCGTGCCACAGTGGAGATGTGCTGGGAATAAGAGAGGCAGGGGTCCAGGGTGACTCCAAGGTTCTTAGCGGAGGAAGAGGGAGAGAGTGTGGTAGATTCCAGAGGAACAGAGATAGAGAGATCAGAGGAGGGGGAGGAGGAGGGAAAGAAAAGGAGGTCAGATTTAGAGGTTGAGTTTGAGGTGATGCGAGTGCATCCAGGAGGAAATAGCAGACAGACAGGTAGAGATACGGGAGGAGATGGTGGAGTCAGAGGTGGGGAAGGAGAGGAAAATCTGAGCATCATCAGCATAGAAATGGTATGAGAAACCATAGGATACAATGAGGGGGCCCAGGGAGCAGGTGTAGAGAGAGAACAGGAGAGGACCCAAGACTGACCCTTGGGGGACTCCAGTTAAGAGAGGGTGAGGTGTGGAGGTTGCTCCACGCCAGGTTACCTGGTAAGTGCGGTTGGAGAGGTAGGAGGAGAACCAGGCCAGAGCAGTGCCAGAGATCCCCAGGTCAGCAAGAGATGATAGTAGAATAGAGTGATCAACAGTGTCAAAGGCAGCAGAGAGGTCGAGGAGAATTAAAACATGCGTCAACCTAAAAGAAACACCAGCCTTAAGAATCATTACGTCATTGCCATGTGTCAGAACTTGTTTAATATGGTGTGCAAAATATTGCTGGCCAGATGACTTGCACAAAAAAGCATTTTGCAAGAGATGTTCAAATAGTACAGCATTACAATGTGCTGTCCTATTAGGAAATGTGCATTTGCCTTGTATTCAAATTAGGACTATACGTTGTTAAGTTAGTCATCTAACTTATATATATATATAAAAAAAACAAGTGTAAACCCCACCTGAGCTATCCAATTGAGTATGTGCCTATCTTCTTCAGCACATTCACTGAATATACTGGGGGTACTACACAAGTTTGCTATAAAAACATCGATACAGCGAGCACTAACACATGCTGTGTAAGATTACATTGATTAATATGAAGGGTGTGCAGATATATGGAATGATTTCACTAACTGTAACCTCTTTAAAGCTGGGGTAGTAAGACTGCAGGAGAATGCATATTACAGAGTAGTATACTATTTACACCGCTACATCAAGTGTTTCCTTCTAGTGTCTGCATATACAGTATGAGGCTCTCAAGAAATGACAAATAGCCACACATATAAATGTCTTTTAAGCACTGGCACTAAACCCGGTATTCACAGAAGGGTGGGGTTTGGGTGTGTACAGTGACTGGGTGGTTAGTAAAGGGGCAGGAGGCACATAATAATTGTAACTCTGGAGCAGCATATAAAATAGAGGCTCTCACACCAGATCATGGATCACAGCTGTTTTGTTCCACACCTAATGCTGAAGTTTATACCAACATGTATTATTCTTTGATGCTGGTTTACTAGGGTCCCTTCATCCACTGTTTAGACTGTCTAGTCTGTTTACATTCCCCAAAGGGTTTAAGCTGCAGTGACTTATTTTAGAAAAATATACATTGTCATTAAAATGTTAGCAGCTTCAAAAGTGTTTTTTTTTTTCTTTGCCTTTTATTATATGGTGTTTGTAATCCTTCAGGGTTGCTCCTATATTGAGTTATTATCAGTGTTTTCTAAATCTGTCTTTACCTGGATTTGATCTTGTCTGGAGAATCCCATGTGCCAGGACTCTAAGCCTCCCCCATTCAACTCATTTAACTCACCACGCTGGCCAAGCGGGTTGGTGAGTGCCCCTTCCACTTTGGCCGAGTATGTTACTCAAGCTTTCACAGGCACAGGCAGTGTCTAATAGTATTTGCTTTATTGTACCATACTATTGTGAGTTTTTCTAGCAGTACAGCATACAGTGAGTATATTGTAATGATTGGAATGCCGCAAGAACTGGTGGCACTGGCAGTGTCCGAAAGGTATGCATCCAAGCCTTCAAACAGGAAGAGCTGCTATTAAGCTTCTAAGCATTTCAATAATGTTAATTGTCAATTAGGTCACATCCAAACTGACCACTTTACTGAAAATGCAAGGGGGGATAAGGGCTTGCAATGTATATCTCATCATATAGCGTAGCCTACAGTTGTACTTGCATTGCGCTTGTCAGGAACGCAGGCACCATAACCCTAACAGCTAATGGCTGCCATATAATAATACTAGGTGAAAGAGGCATGTCTATATTGTAACACTTGTATTGTAACACTTGATATAGGCTCTGTGTATTGTACACATTAAAATGTTTTTTATTACACCTACATGTTTTTAGCCAGACGAAAAATTGATGCTGCTGATGAAAAAATAAATATATCAATACAACACTGAACTGAACATTCCTTCAATACGCAGTATAAGCATTCACGAATGTGTTGTGCATGAGCGCCCTCTTGCAGAAAGTAACCGTATGACGTTTTCGAATTACCGTTCCTCAGAACCCTAAAGGTTTAATAGGCATGTAATAGTCTGTATGGAGAATGGAGCTATTAAAAGCCCGTTAAGATCGCTAAACAGTCAGTGTGATCTATTTGTAGTTAGACAGGAATATATAAGCATATGTATATGATCTCTGTGTTGAGATCACCAAATGTGTGTCTTTTGCAATTATTCAATCCAAGCCGCAGGTATATTTCAACATAAATTACAGCTCCCCTTACGTCCCTTGCAGAGAGAGAGAGAGAGAGAAACCAACCAACCAACCAACGAACGAACGAATTACGCATGGGGAGTCACAATTATCAGTCTGCCGCATTAAGAAACGGCTACATTTGAGTTGTGTTTTCTATTTGAGTTTATTTTTAACATCTCATGATTTTGCCCACATGAAAATAGCCCTACTGACGACTGCAATATATGTTGTATGTTTGGCATTTATAACTCATAAATTAAATTACAAACATATATAAACATGTGTAGAATATATTCTAAAACACAAAACAGAGTCATCATACAAATTCATTTTCGACTCCTTCACCAAGATGTCTTTTTTTATTGTCAATTGCATTTTGTCCTTTACAAAAATGGCTTCTATACACCCCAGCGGCCGGTAAAGTGATTGCAAGTTCCCAGTATTGCCTGGTGGGGGCATCGATAAACACAGCGCGATGCCGTGAAAGCCAGAGAGGAAAAAGGCCGAACGCCGGGGAAACAATTCAACGGGTAATTTTATATAAACAAATAAAAACAACAATAGGAGTACAAATACAACTAATAGCGGCTCCCGGCTCGCAAGATGGCAGACATCCGCTGTTCACAGATCGAGGCTGGTTAGTGTCTTTAAATAGTTTTATATTTATATTTTTTTATGAAAAGGCTTGTGTATATAATTCTTCTTATGCTCCCCCTTTCTTTACAGAACTGTATTACCTCATTGCAAGATTTTTACAGTCTGGACCTTGCAAAAAATCGGCCCAGGTGAGCTAATAATTGTCTATATTAATTGTAGGACATGTTTTTGGTGTTTGTTTTTAAGCGACACGGTGTAATTCCCGTGTCTGTCTTCCCCGCAGGTCTTTGTAGAAGAGCTGGAAGAATACGAGGTAGGCAGCGCTGCTCCGACTCGCCTTGTGTGCGATCTTTATTCTCACATCTCATTTCCGCGATATCACTTTTCACGTGAAAATACTATTTCATGATTGTTTGTTTTGGATTCGGGTTAAATCGGAAAAAACATACGGTTGTGTAGTTGGAGGTTTGCGCTGTTTAACCGTGTGCTTCTTCCCCATAGCTCATACCGAAACGATTAGATTGGGAATCGAGAGAACATAAACGAAACTTCGATGACTGGGTAAGGATGTCATTAGAAAGTTTGAAACTTCTGTCAGGTGTATTGGACAACTTTTTAATTAGTGAATTGGGCGTTTTATGTACAATTAAGAAATTCACTTGTAAAAACAGAGACAATCTTTTTAATAATCTGAATTCGGTTTGAAAATAGAGATTTGCGGGTGAGTTTTTTAATTTTTTTTTTAAAGATGAAAATCATATTTTGTATTGAAATAAACGCCGTATTGTGCATAATGGCAAGGGGGGGAGGTATTGCAGGGCACGTACAGAGGTGGTGGAAAGACGTCCGTCTCGAATTGTAGCCAATCAGTAGGGGACTTTCATTTGAAATGCAGTATTGTATAATGAAAGCCACCACCTGATTGGGCGATGCAATGAGACGCTTGAACCAAGTCTGCAGTGCGTGCTTAAATATTCATGAGCCGTGGCGAGGCTGGTGAGAAGAGCGAGGACTAATACGCGACTGAACACAGACAAAGAAAGCGGGTCTGAACCGTACTGGAACCTATTTGACGGAGAATAAGTTATAAATCAAAAGTTTGTTTATACATGTGTGCACTCTTATTATAATTTTGACGTTTTAATCTGTTAACCCCTCAACACACACGGAAAAACAAAACAAAACAAGCTTATTATTATTATTTATTATTATTATTATTATTATTATTATTATTTATTTCTTAGCAGACGCCCTTATCCAGGGCGACTTACAATTGTTACAAGATATCACATTATACATTATTTCACATTATACAGATATCACATTATTTTTACATACAATTACCCATTTATACAGTTGGGTTTTTACTGGAGCAATCTAGGTAAAGTACCTTGCTCAAGGGTACAACAGCAGTGTCCTCCACTGGGAATTGAACCCACAACCCTCCGGTCAAGAGTCCAGAGCCCTAACCACTACACCACACTGTTGCCCTGTATTTACTGTATTGTAAAACACATTCTTCCTGACCTTGTTAAAATTAATGTCACCGAGAACACCCTTAACAAATAGGAATGGTCTGTGTGAAGGACAGCAGCTAGAGTTGAAAAATTGTCTGCACATGTAATTTAAATAATGTTAAATGAACAATTATGCCTTGAGCGTTGTGATCCAAAAATAGTGACACGATTATTCTCAGAAAAGTTGTGTAAGTCATGCAGATACAGCATAACATAAATGTGTATTTCAGTGCTGTTCTGAATTTATTAAGAGTCCACCTGGTTAAGTCAGCACGTTTAGCATATGTACACAGTAGTCAAAATATCAATGAATTGTATGCAGTGCTATTCAGCTGTGATGTATTTATTAACCATGTGTTGTTAAGTCTGTTGAAGTAACCCACAGCCTGACATTTGTTATTTTTTAAACCCTTCTACATTAAAGCCATATCAGTATTCATTACTTGATAACAGCTGTATGATCAAGTCCCTTCTGCTTTGCCTGGCTGTGAGCTTGTGTTGCAATGCAAGCATGCATCACTGTTTATTGCCTTGCATAGCTCAAGGTCGGCATGCAGTAGTTATTATGCACTAAAAAGTAAGAGGACCCAAATTACTCCAGTATAAAGAATCATGTTCTGGTCAATATGGAGGTGATATTTTGGGTATTTATTTATAAATCATTTGTTAAGTTGTTTAGGGAAAGCACTGTAAAATTAATAGAAGTGCAGGTTGAGAAAGTAATTCTTCAGTAGAATATAATGAAAATCTAATGGGATTTGTCTGCCCAGTAGAGTGTAAAGCTGTGTCTCAAGCTCATTTGAAGTGGTTCAAATGTACACTATTGTGGGCAGACTTACAATGATCACAGTGGAGTATTGTGAAGGACACTTGCAGAGAAAGAATTAACCAGCCCTCACATTACACAGCTGCGCAAGTGGGGTCCAAGCATAGCATTGTTCTGGGTCTGATTAATGGCTTGTTGGAGTTGACTGTACAGGGATGCTGCCACTCCGTTTATAACCAGTAACCTTCATTCTACTCGGTTTTGTGCAGATGAAAACCAATAAGCACATCCCAGCTGATTACCTGCTCCGAATCTGCCAGCGAATCGGACCCCTCCTGGACAAAGAGCTTCCTCCCAGTGTTCCTGGAGTTCAGACTTTACTGGGGCTCGGGCGACAGTCCCTGCTGCGCACAGCAAAGGGTAACAAATCCACTACTAGAAGCTTGCCATAGGAATACTGCCACTGCTATCCTTCCAGCAGCTTTTAAAAAGCACAAAATACCAAACTAAGATACATGTAACTGTGCGCAATACTTTAATGCTAATGTACCAAAGAGGAGGATGGGAGCGAACCAGTGACCCTACGCACCGCAAGCAAGCATCTTGCCCACAGTGCAAGAGCCGGGCTCATCTGCACTCATGGTTTTAGAACTTATAACCTCGTCTCATCTCGCTGACGGGACAGAAGCTGTAATGGCAGTGCATCACACAACATTGATTCAGGAAGTCAAGCATAATGGCATACCACCTTGCAAAGCATTGCTCAGTCTAATGTCACTTTTGTGTCCGCACCAATTCGACTAATGTTCATGGAAATCAGTGCTGGCATAGATTTAGCATGGGACTAGTTTGGATCTGTTGGTGTGTGAAAACTGGAGTGACTTAATTGTGAAAACAGGGAGTGGAGCATCTGGGCTCCCCCTGAACAGTTTTTACATATTTTAGAAAGTAGGTCCCTTTGAAGACCCTATTGAAATTAGATCTTTAGATGTTCCATGTCTATTATATTCTGCATGGCTGTTTGGTGTTTTGTCCTCCTGAGTTAATACAATACAAAAAGCCAAGTAGACAAATGCTCCAGAGCTGACCATTAATCTTGTTTGTTTAATTTGCAGGTTGTAGGCACCCAGTATGGAGCGGCCCTGCATTTGCAGCTCTACACAGAGGCAGACCGCCAGAACCTCCTCTGATCTATGGCAAACCACCAAATGTTGGTAAGTTGTTTTTACCCAGTCCGTAACAGTGCTTGAAATGCAAGAACACTCTGTTTAATCACCCGCCTGACAGTTGTATTCCTGGAATGTGTTGTATCTGATAACTTGCTGCTTTTTGTATTGACATGTTCTGCCAGTAACAACTTGAAACCAAAGACTTGTGGGTTCTATGATGGTTACATTTATTTCTGCCTATATCTTTAGTGCTGCTAAGTGAATTATGAGTCACTTACCTAGTAAGGGGGATGCAAAATTTGCAAATTACAGGCTTACCTTAGATACCAGTGGATACCTTGCATGAATATAAGTCATGATGACCCACTTTTTTGTTATACTGGCCCTCCTAAATATTTGTATATCCTTGCAAAGCTGTATGTTGTGGACATACTGTACCTTGGTGGTGTGTTTTGGTTTACTATTTATGTAGCAAAGAGAATTGCTACGCAAACTATTGTAATTAAAGAAAATAAAATGGTCAATTTGGACTGACCGAACCCTTGCTTTACTTCCAGTGACCATCATAGGGGCCCGGCAGACGACTGGCTTTGCCCGCTTCAGCCACATCGTGCCCTCCTCCACCTATCAGCACATGAAGATGCACCGGAGGATTCTGGGACATCTGTCTTCAGTGTACTGTGTGGCCTTCGACCGAACTGGCAAAAGAATCTTTACGGTAGGTTGCAGAATCACCCAAAAGCCATACATGTTTCTGTGTTGTATAACCTTCTCATACATTTGAGTTGGAAAGCCAGGAGAAAATGCTTGAAAGTGCAGTTTGTTGTTTTTTGTTTTGTGCATTAGATACCTGAAAATTAATTACCCAACCAGAAACTTGTAAATTAATTGAATTTTACCAGCCTTGCTTAAAAAAAAAAAAAAAAAAATAATCATAATAATAAAAAAAATTAAGTTAATTTGAAAAGATGTTGGTTTTTATTAATTTTTTTAATGGACAGTCAAGCTGAGGTAAACTATCTTTTCCAAGAAGCACCCTCGTGCACTGTAAATGTAATGTGTGTGTCATTTCAGGGTTCGGACGATTGCCTGGTCAAGATCTGGGCTACGGATGACGGCCGGCTCCTCTCGACCCTCCGAGGTCACGCTGCCGAGATTTCAGACATGACCGTAAACTACGAGAACACGATGATCGCTTCTGCCAGCTGCGACAAAATCATCCGCGTGTGGTGCTTGCGGACGTGCGCGCCTGTGGCTGTGCTGCAGGGCCACACGGCGTCCATCACCTCCATTCAGGTAGCGTGACAGGTCATTGATGGTGCCTTTAGGTGCTGTTGCATTAAAACGATTTGTTCCTAGTGAAGGTAATTAAGAAAGCAATACCTACAGTTGATGTAAGATAACTACAGTTGATCTTACAGTATGTACCAGAGCTTACCAGCAGTCTAGTGATACCGTTCTCAAACAGGATCGCTTTCCTTTAATTTTGAACCTCTTGCATGAGGAAGTTGGCTAGAGAACAACGTATTAATGTAAGGAGACCATTTCTTTGCTGCCGCACCCCTTTTTTTTTTTTTTTTCATTGGGACTGGGAAAAGTGGTCTCAGTAGGTATTCATTTGTGGGTTATCCTAATACAAATCTCAGTGAACTCTTCAAACTTGTATCTTGTTCAGTTCTCTCCGGCAACAAAAGGAACAACTCAATACCTCACATCCACTGGGGCTGACGGCACGGTCTGCTTCTGGCAGTGGCAGTCCCACAGCATGAAATTCAAGTAAGTGTTTGAATAGCATGATACTCCAGGACGTCCGAACAACCACCTTACTGAACAAAACGTTAGTACTTCATTGCGAATGAAGACTATAAAGAGTGACGTTTGCTTTGGGCGCGTGTCTCGTTAACGTTTCTGCTGTTGTTGTTTGTTTTTCATGCAGCGAGCGTCCATTTAAATTCACAGAGAGGTCCAGACCTGGAGTCCAAATCTCCTGTTCTTCCTTCAGTTGCGGTATGTATCCACCATGACATGTCTCCCTTTCCACTGTCTGTGTGAGAGGTGGGGCTGGAGCAACTACACGCTCCCTCGCACGCACACACACTAAACGGTGTATCCTCTTTCCCTTCCACCACATTTCTGTTTAAAATCGAGATAATAAGAATGAGATTGCTTATTATCAATGCTCCAGAATATTGTTGGGTCTAAGGTGCTGTCCTTCAGGTCAATAAACCCCCTTGCTGGCTTCTTCCAGGGGGAATGTTCCTGGCGACGGGCAGCACGGATCATGTGATCAGGGTCTACTACCTGGGCTCACAGTCTCCTGAGAAAGTGGCTGAGCTTGAGGCACACACGGTAAGGAAGCCCCTCTGTATGTTTTTCTATCTTTAGTTTAAGTTCATTGTGACCAAAGATTTGTTGCCTGTTGAGGTCATGCTTCTTACTTGGTTTCCAGATGATATAGACCAAACACATTAATACTGGCTTCATACTTTATATGCAACTGTGTTCTGTGATTTCTTTGTCAAGTCTGATCATTGTACCAGGTAAAAGTAACCCTTTTTGAGGTGATGACTTCATATTTGAAGCATTTAATGCAGCAGGTGAAGAAATGTTCATGTTCCTGGTAGGCCAAAGCCAATACATTTTGTATATTGTGTGAATGGAAATATAGTATGTACTTTGTAAATAATATACATTTTGAATGAAGTGCAAACACAAATTTTCAGAGGAATACAAACATAAACTTTATGAAACTAGCAAAAAAAATTAAAATAACAATGAAACTATTCTTTACTACGACTAAGTGACTGCTAATATGTGTGTTTTTAACCCATATTTTATTTTGTATTGTTTCAAGGACAAAGTTGTGGCAGTGCAGTTTTGTAACAACAGCGACAGGTAAGCCTTTTGTATTTCTTCCGTACAAAGAGGTGGGGGCAAGTAATGTGCCCTCCTTCTCCCACTGCAGCTAATACTGGCCCCCCCGAATTGGTAATTTAATGGGTTTAAAAACTAAAGGATTCCATTTATTTAGTTATGTTTGCAGTTACTGTAGTGCAAATAGAACTAGTTTGCTGTGTGTGTAGCTGTGTGAGTGTGTGTGCATGCTGTCACTGAGTACTCCTATTTATGTCCCTAGCCTGCGGTTTGTCAGTGGCAGTAGAGACGGCACTGCACGCATTTGGCACTACCAGCAGCAGGAGTGGAAGAGCACAGCCCTCGATATGACTGCCAAGCTGCCAGGGTAGGTGACTCAACCAGGGTTTTGCTTAGGGCTCATTAGGCATATTGTCACTGCTGTGTTACAATGGTATACTGTAGGAAAATGTATCTCGCTACCACTTTATCATGTAATGAACATTAATTCGCCCCAAACCTAAGTGGATAAATGGTTATGGCATTTTTAGAAAGAAAAACAATATTTCTGACACTTGTTTTTTGTGTAATATGGGAAAAGATTATCACAAAGTAAACGGGTATAAATCTATATATATATATATATATATATATATATATATATATATATATATATATATATATATATATATATATATATATAATCCTGTGCATGCTTGTGATTATGTAGCCCACTTTCTAATTTGCATTAGGAGGAGCGAGTTTAATTGCATTGGGAGGGAGCGAGTTTAGTTCTTTTTTTTTTTGCCTAGATGCACACTGTAAACCATTCCTTAATGATCTGTGAACATTCTTCCTATTAGAAGCAATGTGGTGCCAGGGGAGGACAAGGTGACAAAGCTGAACGTGACGATGGTGACCTGGGACCGAGCTGACAGCACTGTCATCACTGCTGTCAACAACTACCTGCTCAAAGTGTGGAACCCATCTACCGGGCAGCTACTGCACGTTCTCTCGGTACAGACTGAGTCCTCTGTCTCCCCTTACTTAGTCATCCCCTCCCACTATTCCTCTTCTGCTTGCTTGCTTCATTCATTCTTTATTTATCCACAGTCTCTGTATTCTAATTCTCTTGCTGCGCTCTTGCTCCTATTCCACTGTGATCTAGTGACTGCTGTTATTTCCATTCCTTGTTCTTGGTCACTGAACTCATGAATTTCCTGAAATGAAACCTGCTCTCCTCCCTTTTCCCTCTCCCCCATGTTTGGCTTGCTGCCTGTACCATGCTGACCCCATCTCTGCTCCCCACAGGGGCATGATGATGAGGTATTTGTGTTGGAAGCCCATCCCTATGACTCCAGGATCATGCTGTCTGCAGGGCATGATGGGAACATTTTTATCTGGGACCTGTCCAAGGGCACTAAGATTCGCAACTACTTCAACATGGTGAGCCCTGTGCTAGACTTGTGTGTGTGCTTCAGTATCAGCCAATCACTGTTAACAATTTTCTTATCCTGTGTACAGATGTCATGGTGTGCATATGACACACAACAATTCTAAAGTATAAGGAACAGCAAGACTTTCATTGTAGTTCCCGAGATCAGTTTTTGTGTTTTATGATGTTAACATTTCTTAAAATCCATTTTGCAGTTTGAGCAGCCACAAGATTCAAAATAGGAGAAATTACACACAAATAATCAAGTAACAGACTCCTCGGAAAAAGCTGATTTCAGAATTTCAAAGTTGGAGTCTATAACTGTAACCATATATGAGAACATTGTGCTGTATTTAAAAGCTGCGTGTCTGTCCTCTTCAGATTGAAGGTCAGGGTCACGGCGCTGTGTTCGACTGTAAGTTCTCCTCTGACGGGCAGCACTTTGTTTGCACCGACTCCCACGGTCACCTGCTCATATTCGGGTTTGGCTGCAGCAGGCCCTACGAGAAGGTGAGCTATACTCTCTCTAGATCTTTTCACCTGATCTCAAGATCCAAGAGGAGTCCTAAGAGCTCATAATGAGCTATATGTTTCCTCTGAGGAGTTTCAGCTAACGAGATTTCTCGGCATGTTTCACTTCACTCGCATGCTTTCAAAAGAGACCTGTGAAGGCAGTGCTCCTTAAATCTGAACCTTGGGTATTGAAGTGATCAGTAATCTCCAATCCAGTTAGTTGTCTTTTTAGGGAATGTTTCATAGGAAAAATAAAGCAAGGTAATGTGTAGCAATCTTTTAGCACAGAACCCATTTATATTTGATTCCTGCTGAGTTTGGTATAACTATGAGTTTCTGTTTTAATTCAATTCTCTGGCATCTTCATGATGCTCATGAGAATATCTAGGGGTGGGTCCCTGTGGCTCACCTGGTAAAAGCATGGCTGTGTAGCGTGCAGGATGAGTCCAAATAATTGGACGCTAAATAAAAAAGAGAATATCTAGGGGTTTTGGGAAACACAGTTCAAGGTAGCAGCAGGAATAATCTTTTATCAGAAAACGGCCATCTGGTCACAAATACTAAACAAGTAGACGCTTGGCGAGACCTGGTTTCTTTGATGTGTTTTCCAGTCATTTTGTTTGGCTGCTTCCCTGCAGATTCCCGATCAGATGTTTTTCCACACGGATTTCCGGCCCCTGATCCGAGACTCCAATAACTACGTGCTGGACGAGCAGACCCAGCAGGCACCGCACCTGATGCCCCCGCCCTTCCTAGTGGACGTTGATGGAAACCCCCACCCGACACTCTATCAGCGCCTAGTGCCTGGGAGGGAGAACTGCAACGAAGAGCAGCTCATCCCACAGCTGGGTTACCTGGCCAACGGTACCGCTAAACACTCTGGGCAGGGTTCTGCATGTTAGGGATTTCACATACATTGTGCAGCCGGGATGGAAATGAGACTCCAGTTGCATAGCAGTTTTACTAATTCCAGGTTTGAATATGAGCTTGATTAGCCACAGTTTATAGGTAACAACTCTGGTGTGTCTAATTAAACACATAGTAAAACCAGAAATGGAGCAAATTGTTATGCAATATGAGTCTTATTTCCATTCCTGCAGTGAATCAGTCCTTGGGTTCTATACACTATGATATATACATACTTTGTCGAAATAAACTATTTTAAAGTGTTATGCCTTTAATTAGTGCACCTTAATTGGCTATAACACGATTGCAGTAGAGAGTAACAGAATTGTTTAAGTGGACTGCTGAAGCTGTTACTGCTAGTTAAATGACATTTGAGTAAAATAACATTTCTACTGCCTTAAGACATGTTCTGGAAATCGAACAGACTCATCCAAATGTTGTCCTCCAGTATCTCAATAACACGTGGGTTTGGGTAAGCTGCTGTAGTGTGTTCTGTTAGTGCTGAACCGCAATGCCTTAGTGTCTCAATGTCCTGGCTATCGTAGGTGACGGTGAGGTGGTGGAGCAGGTGATTGGCCAGCAGACAGCCGCACAGCCGGAGGAGAGCCCTCTGGACGGGCTGATTCGACAGCTACAGCAGGAGCACAACCAGAGGGAGGAGCCTGCCGAGCAGGACCAGGGAGAGGAGCCTGGAGACAGCCACCCCGGGGGTAAGGAGCTCCCAGTCAACACAAACTGCTTTCATCCATGTAAAACCAAAGAATTGGTCTTACTGGAAGGATGTGAGCAAAATACTACTTTTAAGTGTATTTTTATTGTATTAATGATTTTATTTAGAGTGTTCAGTAAATCATATATGCAACATAAGATTTGCAGTGCATTGCAGGTCGAAAGAGTAATTTGTTTTGTGTCCCACAGACCCGAGAAGCCCGGCTTTGATGGGCTCCCCTCCTAATGTGGGTCTGAGGCGCAGCGGGCAGATAGAGGGGGTCCGGCAGATGCACAACAACGCCCCCCGCAGTCAGATGGCAACCGAGAGGGACCTGATGGCCTGGAGTCGCAGGGTAGTGGTGAACGAGATGCAACCAGGGGTCAGCAGGTAGGAATACGAGGGAGGGGGACTGGGAAGGACATGGAAATAAACTAATACACAAGCCATTGATGCTAAAGCTCGCAATTATAGGATTTGAAATAAAGCACATAATGTATTAATCTGAAGGATTGCAACTAACTAGAACTTTCTGGCCCAGGGTCATGGAGGAGTGTCGGGCAGCAAAGGGAGAGGCTGAGTACACTCTGTATGCTTTGGAGAGGCGGAAGAAACCATCCCACTCAGTGCAGAGGGTGAGTGCTCACATATTTACAACTTGCTTGTACTGACAAGTTATCTGTGACCATGTAGGTGTACTGCAGTGGGTTAAAAAAATGTGTATTTTTATATGGTTTAGTAATATTCAGTCAGATGGATCATCGGATAGTAAGGCGGCATGTCTGGAAGTTTAGAAGAATTTGGGCTTTTGTTCAATAGCTCACTATCTGATCACGCTAGCTTTTATCAGTGTCTGTCATCACACGCTAACCCCCACAGGATGTTTCACAATGGGGCCCATCTGAGAACAGTATATTGCAGATACACGACTGGTGGCAGTTGTGTGACTGCATAGATCGTTCATAGATCTATATACCTCCAAGATAGTTCACAGATTATCTGTAACCATTCTATTTGTTGTATGATATAATGTGTTTAAAAGCCATAACCATTAGTTTCACTTGCAGCCTTAAAATATTTATATAAGAATTGGGGGAACAAATGCCCTTCTTGCTCTCCACCCCTAGAGCGAGCAGCAGGTTGGCAGCTTGCGCTCCCTGAGACGGACACAGCGCAAGCGGCAGCACGCTTACCAGACCCGCTCCGCCATAGACCACCCCCCACTGGACAGAGCGCAGAATTCCCAGTCGGATGAGGAATCGGAAAGCTCCCCAGAGGTGACTAGCCAGTCTGTGTTACTCGCGTGCTGCACTGCGGTGGAAAGTCGTTCCCTGCAGCTCCCTCACCTGTGCTTTGTGTCTCTGCAGCAGGACGACGAGGTTTTGGACGCCAGTAATGTCTCTTCAGATGAGGGAGAGCCGGAGTGGCAGAGTGACAGCAGCTCCAGGTAAATCCCTCTAGATGATAATGCGCGCTCTCTGATTTGCTGTGCTAGTGGGGCCCTGGGAATGTTGCTTCTATTTTAAAACATCTGTGTTTACTTTTTGGTGAGCTATCTCAGATTTACCTTTGATTTAAAGGCAAATAAAGATTCTTCACAATGTTTGTTTTGCATACCCATTTATGGAAATG
This sequence comes from Acipenser ruthenus, assembly GCF_902713425.1. Classification (NCBI taxonomy): domain Eukaryota; kingdom Metazoa; phylum Chordata; class Actinopteri; order Acipenseriformes; family Acipenseridae; genus Acipenser; species Acipenser ruthenus. The sequence goes on along the minus strand of NC_081214.1, from coordinate 20,299,918 downwards.
CAGCTCATGCTGGGGGTTCTCCTTGCTCCACTATTAAATGCTCCGGCCATGGTGGTCCAGAAGCAATAAAACCCACCATTCTCACAGACCAACAAGATTAAAGGATACAGGAGAGAAGTATTATCTGTGAAAACGAATAAGTAGATCCTGTCATTCTGACTGGTCCTGGCAGTGTACGACCCTCCCATTTACTTGGCTGTGGTGCTGTTGTTTTAGCGACTCCTCCAGCGAGTACTCGGACTGGACGGCGGATGCAGGGATCAACCTGCAGCCTCCGAAGAGGCAGACGAGGCAGGCCGTGAGGAGGGTCCGCAGCAGCTCGGAGGAGGAGGACGAGGACCACGGCAAGGAGAGGAAGAGGCCGGAGAAGCGCAAGAAACCCAAACAGACCAAACGGAAGGTAATGCACGGAACAGAGGGCAGGTGCCGAGAGTGCCTGGTAATTTGCTATTCTTACTTACTATCATAGAGAAAAAGGTGAGGAAGCAAATTTGCATCATGCTGTGCATTGAAGCCCTTAGGGGCAGCATTGAGCACTGATGCCTGTGCAGCAGTAATATGCTTCCCCTACCACCCTACAAAAAAAATAACTTATTTTTCAGAAGCAATTTTACTGGAATTAAGTATGCATGGTGTGAAATCTACGCAGAAACAAATATACTGAATTAAATTGGAAACGGATAAGAAATTAAATACTAGAAAAATGTACATGGTAAAGTATCCCTGCAATGTTTTTTTAGCCATCTAACAAACCACAGTCTTTTACATTTGTGTGTGCGTATATGAACCTGAGGCAAGTGGCCTATTTTGTATTGTCTTCAGAAGGGCCCAGGTACCCAAGGGTCTCTCTTGAATGTAAACAGAGGGAGTTTCTTTCTTTGTAGTTGCCTGTGGTTGGTAATGTGCCCAGTGGTTAACCACATCTCTGTGTCAGCTACAGCTGTGTGCAAAAAGGTGCAGAGACTGGGGAGGAAAAGTAGAACACACTGCAAAGCCTGCAAGGCCAAGATACTGGCATCTCAGTGAGGCCTCTGGGGTTTGTTGAACTTGGTACTGCTTAACCTCTCTGTGTCAGCAGGACACCTGCTGCAAAGACATAAGCAGACTAAGCAATAGTTCTAGTAGTAACGTAATCCTATATATATTCATGCCCCTTATTTTCCCCATGTAGAAGCCGAATGAGTCGCTGGCAATGGCTGGAGACACGGGCGATGAGTGGCTGCCCCCGCAATGGATCATGGACACCATTCCACGCAGGTCTCCCTTTGTGCCACAGATGGGAGATGAGGTGAGGCTGGCACACTTGAGTTGACATGCATGACATGCATACAACAATGTTATTCTACCCTCACCTGGATTGCAGCTGAGGTTCCCACATGTCACATTTATTTTAGCTTTATCTTGCAAAACTTCTTTTGCATATGTTGTGGTCTCTCATTGGTTTAGCGAATCTTAGGAACCGTCGTTTTAATGTACATTTGTTATTGAACATACTGTAAATGTAGAATGGTTCTGATGTCTGGCAGTGCAGTAGGGGCTATATTGCCCTTGTCTTTGTACTGATGCCTCTGAAGTGTTAATGTGTTGGCAAGAAAGCTTCCCACATTCAACAATCGTAGCAAAAAGACAACCCTATTAAAACTAATTTAATGTAAATAGTTTCAGTGTCTTGTATGGAAGTAAGGCATACAAAAATGTAACGACATACTGTTTGAAACGTCAGTGTAATAAGTTTTCCCGCACTTGTTTCAAGTGGATTTGTTGCAAACCTTTTCAGAGGTCTGCAGTGTTGAGAACCTGGTAATAACCAAACCAGTGTCTTTTCAGCCTCGCCCTGAAGTTGTGACAGGTAGCAGAGCTTCCGTTCTGAAGAGGCACTCTGTCTGTCTTTGTCCTCCCCAGGTGATCTATTTCCGCCAGGGTCATGAAGCCTATGTGAGAGCAGTGCGCAGGTCCAAATCCTACAGCATCAACCCCCAGAAACAGCCGTGGAACAAAATGGATCTCCGGGTGAGTGACTGACCATGTAACCCCTCCGGATTCCATTCATGCTTCATGTAATGAATCAACAGCTACAGTAGGACTATTTTTGAAGGCACTTTTGCTATTTGCTGCTGAGCCGGTTTACATTTATTTTCAGGACCAAGAATCTGTGAAAGTTGTCGGGATCAAATATGAAGTGGGACCGCCTACACTGTGCTGCCTGAAGCTGGCGTTTCTTGATCCAGTCTCTGGAAAGATGACCGGGGAGTCCTTCTCTTTAAAGTAGGTGGTTTCTGAATCCCTGCAATTCCCTGATGCGGAGAAGCCAGCGATGCAGCATATACACAGACCTATCAAACCTCAAACCTACTGTACACTACTGTTCGTTATATTGGTCTCAAATGTGAAGTTTTGAAAAAACTTTCGCATGTTTAAATCCTGATATCTGATTTTTTAAAAAATAAGCTTAATTTTTTAAAAATAAATAAATAAATATATAATAATAATAATAGCTGAGATAAACATGTTAGGAAGTGAAACTGTAGCAGAATTCATATAGTATTTGCCAAGGAAGCTGAGAACTTGCTTTAACCTATTGCAGGACCAGATACTAAGTTTTAAAAAAGTCAATACATATTGGTACAACAAAAACTGCACATTTGATACATACGGCTGGTTTCACAGACCCTGGTTAACACTAATCTTGGACTACCTAATGTTACTGTAGGTAAAATACTCAGAGGTTAATGCTAATGATGGGGGGTCTGTTAAACCAGCCAATACTGAATGGAAGTGCGCGACAGGTATGGTTAATTGAAAGCCTTTTTTAGCTACAGCCTTGTTGCACTCCACTCTGAAACGGACACTTGAAGCAAGCCTTTTTTTTTTTTTTTTTTTTTTTTTTTTTTTTTTTTTATTCAATTTGCAGGTATCACGACATGCCAGATGTTATTGACTTCTTAGTTCTGCAGCAGTTTTACAATGAGGCGAAGGAACAGAACTGGCAGTGTGGTGAGTGTGCCCTTATGTAGTGGGGGTTGGGGTGGTGCTGCGCAAGGGGGTGGCTGTACAGCTGTTGTGAGGGCAGTGGGCGACTCCCTCAGTACAAATATAGGGTTATTGAAATAGATACTGGTATGTGAAAACCCGCGAGAAAAGGCTTTCATTTAGTGGTGACGTGAAGAATAAGGAAGGGGGAAACTTTGCTAGAGTAACATAGGATTGAGATCAACTTGCAGCATTGGTCTACAACGAATCTAATGGGCTGTGCTATGTGTGCTGTCTTCAGGGACCAAGTTCCGCAGTATTATCGATGATGCCTGGTGGTTCGGGACAGTGGAGAGTCAGCAGCCCTTCCAGCAGGAGTATCCAGACAGCCTGTTCCAGTGCTACACTGTCCAGTAAGAATCAGAAGCTCACTCATACACTCGGCTTGTATTCTCATATCAATCATTGTTTACAGCTGTCCCTGCAATTGTGGCCTCTAGCGGACAGAAGTGCACAAGAAGTAGTTTTACTACTTCTTGGCAACAATAGCCTGTAGTTGATGGATCTGGTCGACGTCAATTACTCATTGGTTATTAATGCTTCGTTAGCACGCACTGGTTCACAGTGAAAAGCTGTTCAATTCTGAGGTTGTACTCCGTGTTTTATTAGGTGGGATAACGGCGAGCGGGAGAAAATGAGTCCCTGGGACATGGATCCCATTCCAGATGAAGGTATGATTGCAATGTAGATGGGTTGTGTAATCAATGTTGTATGTGTCTTACCACAGTATAGGTGGAAGTGCCCATACATATGCATGACACACGCCAGAGGTTAATTGTATCAAAGCTGCTTCTCCAATTGAGGAAACTAGTGTATCAGATTATTTTCCACGTGGGTTTTTTATTTTAGTCCTAAACCGTGGAGCTGCCTCATTGCTATGTCACTCCTACTCCTTGGTGCAGTTCCACTTACTCTGGTAACTGAACTCCCAGTGGAGAGAGAACCCTGCCTTTCTATCTCGTGCCCACCTAAAGCTTCTCTCTCTTGCCCTGCAGCGCCGTTGCCAGATGCAGTGGGGGATGGGGTGCCAGTCACGGAGGAGGAGCTGAAGGCCCTGCTCTACAGCCCTCAGGAAGGGGAGTGGGGGGCTCGCACCCGTGACGAGGAGTGTGAGAGGGTCCTCCGGGGCATTGATGATCTCCTCACCCTCGGTGCGTCCCATCTCTGTGTGTCTGCAGTATGGCTCTGTGCAGTATGTGATGTTTGAAATATAGATTGACGACGGATCTCTTTAAAGTTACTCTTCGAACACAATTACCAGTGAAGCCTTGGGTGCAAGTACATCTTCTCAAGTTATTCAAGTCTTAGTGTCCCTGCTGGTGGAAACATCAAATGCTCTTTTCTCAGTGTAAAATAGTGGGACTTATTAAATATTTGCACTGTGCACATTAATTGGCTGTTTTTAAAGGGAAGGTATCTGACTAATACTGTTGTAAACCATTTTTTTTTCCTTCTGTGAAAGTGCTGTTACAAAAACTTTTCTCTTTGGATGCATATCAACATAGAATTACAGCAGAAAAGAATAGAAACAATCTGTTTAGGAACGCTTTTTAATGAAGTTTTACTTGAAATAGGAAGACAGAGGAGTTATTTACATCACAAGAGAAGTAAGATAAAGACACAATCTTCAGGTTGAAGTCAGAGTATTGAGGACCAGTATACAAACAATAATTTTAAAAAGGTATGTTTTTATCTATTGCAATGGATAGAAAGGGTATAGCGGGTGATTAGTAGTCTTTCTATTTATAAACCAGGACAGCTGTGTTTGAACAGAATCGGTACCTGATTGAATAAGTTGGTGTATATATATAACATAGTATGCACAGATTAACTCTCATGCGATAGAGACAGATTGTTGGAGTTGTTTCTTGCTTACTGTCCCTCCTTAGACATCGCTAAGGCCTTCACTTCCCCGGTGGACCTGCGTGACTACCCTCTCTACTGCACGGTGGTTGCCTACCCCACAGACCTCGGCACGATCAGGAAGAGACTGGAGAATCAATTTTACAGGTACGTTCCTTAGCTTTCACAGTGATACAAGCATAAGTGTAAATAACTTCTGTAAGAAAATTATTAACGAATCGTGCAACAAGAAGGAAGCCCAGTAGTTTTACGCAATTAATGAAGGGCTTCCAGAAACAAAGGTTTACTCGTGGATCCGATAGGCAGCGGATTGAAATCAAATTAGTCCTTGCTTGGTGTATGAAAGTTAAAACCTGTCTAAAACCCAGTCCTAACTTGTTATAGTTAGACTTATTCATGGTGTGATCAGTTCAGAGCAGATTTAGAAGTGGCCTAATGGCTCACTTTTGGCTGGTTCAACCCTAGTCAGGACAGCTATACTAAATGCTTGTGCTAACCACAAAGACATGGCTGGTGATACTCTGGGTTAGATACTTGTTTCAGACCCCCTTTGTTCAGGAATATTATAGGAAATGACCAGGTGACAGACATTTGATTTCCAATTAGCTGTATATTGTAATACTGCAGTTGCACTTGCAAACCAGGCTGAGTCCAGTAGATGTCAGGTTCGACCTCGCGTGGTGGATGTCTGTTTGGCTGAGGGCTGGCCAGTAGAGTTGGAATCCTCCTGTGAAGGCAGTGATGCGCTCACTAACTGTTCTGTTGCTTCCCCTAGGCGGATCTCTGCTCTGATGTGGGAGGTGAGGTACATTGAACACAACAGCAGGACCTTCAACGAGCCCGAGAGCCCCATTGTCGCCTCGGCCAAGATCGTCACTGATGTGCTGCTCCGATTCATAGGGTCAGTGTGAGGGGTGGGGGGCTTGGCACACGATGAAATGGAGGAAAAGCATTTGAGTGTTTGTAAATGGTGTTCTCTACTATAGATTCTACTGAATCAAATATAGAAAGAGAAAGACCAGCACTGTGTCTTATGGAAATCATTCTGTCTGTAAATAAAGTAGAAGTATGTCATGTAAATTGTGTCTTGGTTCCAACCCAAATGTGAACTGTGCTGCTCGACAGCATTCGTCATATTCAGAACAAATGCACAGATTATTACCGTAAGTGATTGCTCACAAAGCCTGTATCTTTTGGACACTGAACAGGGACCAAAGCTGCATGGACATCCTGGAACTTTATAATAAAGTGAAGACGGAGCTGAGCAGTGCAGACGAGGAGGAAGAGGTAAGGAGGATTCTGTATGTTGATACAGTACAACTAGTCACTGGAAACAGAAGCTTGTGAAGTGTTTTAATCAAAATAAACATCTTTTGCTGCAGGCTTCCCATGTCTATAGTATCCCCTGGTGTATCCACATGTTTTCTGCATTAAGTAACTTTGCAAACAGGTATTTTTCCTAGACTACGCTTGCAGTACGCTGTTTGGAGTAGAGTTATTTCTTAGGCCTGTTTAGAGGTCTGCCATGTTGAAAGCAGACTTTATTTTATTTTTAGGAGGCCGATGTGGATGTAGACTCTGATACTCCGGGGACCTCTACTGGACAAAAGGTGGGTAGCAGCCATTTATTTTCCCTTTTAACAAGAGCATAGCTTTTTCTTCATTTGGATAAATAATACATACATAAATAAATATGGCAGTCGGGGGGGTGCGATATGATTCGCAGTCAGAAATCATTTAGATGTGCACAAGGAAGTACAGGACAAAAAACACGGAACCATTGCTGGGACCTGGGTGATATAATGGCCTTGTTGGTTGGATGCACCTTTCCAGTATGATTTATTCCTTGTTTTTCAGTCTACGCCGAAGTACTCAAAGAGGCAGATCTCCCGGCTGGACGTGGGTGCCTGGAAGGAGCAGTGCCAAGAGCTGCTGAACCGAATGTTTGAGAGGGAGGACTCCGAACCGTTCAGACAGCCTGTTGACCTCTTTGCCTATCCGGTACGAAAGCCACCCCGATTTGACCATGTGTCCACACAATCCTACTGTTCTTAAAGAGGGAGACCTGACTTGCAGTTCCATTGTTTTCATCCTACAACCTCTGGATTTGCAGATAGTTAACAGAGGAATAATAAAAGTCTTTTCTCATAAGGGATGAGAAAAGTGAGTTGCAGAAATGAAGTCCATTTTACAAGCCCTCAGCTTTGTTGTATGTGTGCGTGTGTGTATTGTGTTCTGGGTAATGATACCTGTACCTTCAGGATTACCGGGATATTATCGACACACCGGTGGATCTGAGCGTGGTCTCGGAGACGCTGGCTGCAGGGAACTATGAGAACCCCATGGAGTTCAGCAAGGACGTGAGGCTGATCTTCAGCAACTCCAAGGCCTACACTCCCAACAAGAAGTCCAGGGTGAGGCCCTCCCACACTCGCCTCCAACTCCCACAGCAACGCAGTTGTATACAGTCTGGAATAACACACAAACCCAGATGGGCCCCCCCCTTTTTTTTTAACAGTACTGTTTTTAAATGTAAAATAGAGTTGACTAAATTTAAAATTAATTGAAATGTACTTTTTACCACCGTTTAACAGAGATTTACAGTCTATTGAAACCACAAACCTTTTCTGAAAAATATTGTAACCAGCTTTGGAAGGTTTTATAATGAAAAAATCTGCATACATTTGTTCTGGAGTTTGTTCAGAAGTAATGGTGTTTCTGCCTCTCCCCCAGATCTACAGCATGACTCTCAGTCTGTCTGCCTCCTTTGAGAACCAGATCCTGCCCATCATCTCTGACTACAAGTCCGCAGTGCAGGGGCAGAGGCGCAGCCGGCAGAGGATGAGTTACCGCAAGAGACTGAAGAGCAGCAGCAGCTCCCCCTCCACCAGCCAAGCCTCCAGGTCATTCCTTATCCAACCCTATTCACGCTTGACAAATCCATCCATACTACTGCAAACTCTGCAAAGCTTTGTGGGGCTGATTTTGTATGCTTATCTGGAGTTAAACTTGTTCAATAATCGGGCACTGAAGGTGGCACCTATTTTTTATTATTTTTTTTTTTTTCTCATGATTCCTTGAATGTGACGCACTGTTTTCTTCTCTCCTTCCAGTCCGAAAGGAAAGCACAAGCAAGCCAGGACCCAGCCTAAATCAACCCCAAATACCTCATTGTCTCTAACCAGGACCAGTTCCACAAGGTCATCTCAAGGTGAGAGTGGAAAAGTTTTATTCATGCCAGAAAAACGTACGTAATTAAGCTTGTTTACATATACACTCAACCCTCATTATATCGCCTCTCGCTATGCTGTGGATTCGGATATATCGCGGTCCTGGAGTTGGCTTCCCAATTTTACAGTCTTAACTGTGCAAAATTAGCTGCAATATACATAGGCAAATTCACTTAGAATTTCTTTTTGTTTTATTTTGTACTGCACAAACAAAAATACACAAAAAATTTAAAAACAAAGCATTAATATTGTACTGTTATCATATACACACACATTGTACAATAACACAAAGCAAATTAAATATCTACGTGCTGAAGCGTTTTTTATTTTAGCTAACCAGGTGTTCACTTGTGGCAGCAATGCATTAGCAAAAGACACAGGGCAGTGTTGTTAGCACCCTAGCAACAAGACTCCAATGTTTAGAATGGATTCTTTCAATGCAGTGGGTTTCTGCATTTGAGAAAGGAGAGGAAGACTCAAGAAACTAATTGGAGACTTAAGTTGATGAGAAGCAAATACCCTCCACAGTACAAATTAAAACGGTCTGCTGCTTTTTATACGTAAAATGAGAAAAAGCAGGTTGCGTAGAGAATTTATATTGGACCCTGACGCCACTGATAAAATGAGGGAGTGGTTGTACAGTATTTGTTAGCCTATTTGTTTTTCTATGGGTCTCTCGCTATATCGCAGCCCTCGATATATAGAGGATTTATATTGGACCCCGACACCTGTGTGATATCGAGTGGGTGCTGTATTACTTACCTTGCTGTTTTCTGTTCTCTGCTGCACAAGATCTTAAAACATCCCTGCCCATAAGTACACTGAATGTATAGTAGTATAAGTTTTGTTTCCCTATGATATTATCCTTTCAGCTTCAGAAACGACAGAGGACCCAAGCCGCTCTGTGATGGGTGAAGATGAAAATGAAGATGAAGACAGCCAGCCTTCCTCAACGAGCTCTATCACTGCCAGCAGAAGTGGAGGAGCCGGGGCCGAGCGGGTGACAAGAAGCCGCGCCACCCCTAGCAAGCGAGGTAGGGGGCGACAGAGAGGATTTACAGGGCATTAGACTTCCTCCAGGAGTTCTGTACACTTTTAATGTCCATCTAGTTGGTCTCAATGTCATGTATTATCCTGCTAGGGATGCAATAGAGGTGGTCTGTCTGTGTACATCTAGAGACCTCCTTGTACAGTTATGATGAAACTTGCTGTGAAACGTGTATAGCACAAGCATCTCCGTATTTGGACACTGTCTTGTCTGTTGCTCTTACATTTTGATATATATCTCTAGAGAACTGCTTAACCAATATCATTTTATTTCAAGCTTTAAACAGATTATTGACTTATCTCCAATTTTATTTTTCTGTTGATTTATTTTTAAATTCAGTTCCCTCTCCCAATGGACCATTGACCAATGGGGGAAACTGGCCCCTTTGTGCCTCCGCCAAGAGAAAGCTGGCAGTGGACTCTGACACTTCAGACATTGAGAAGCCTGAGGGAACAGAATCCAGCTTGTCCACTTCTTCGTTGTCATCGTCATCCTCCTCCTCCTCTTCCTCCTCCTCTTCCTCAGGCAGCTCGAGTTCTGGGAGCAGCAGCAGCAGCGAGGGCTCAGAGTCAGACCAGGAATTCATCGACGGAGGAGATCATGACTACAGCAAGGCCATCCGCCCCCGCCTCACCCGCAAAACCAAGAAGGCAGCCAGGCCTGTCTCTGCAAACTTGAAGAAAAAGAAGAGAGAGCCAGCGCGGGGCAGGCAGGCAAGTCGAAGGAAAAGGCCCCGGCTAATGGAGGATGAAGAGGAGCAGGAAGGGGGTGAGGAGGAGGAGGAGGAGGAGCAGGAACTGGAACTGGAAAAGGTGAGGGGAACCCGCAAGTCAGCTGTCAAAGAGTCCAGGATTAATACCCGCAACCAGGGCAGGAGAACCGTATTGTACAATGACGACTCGGAGGACGACACCTCTGTGCCAGCGGAGGACCCCCTCAACCTGGGCATGTCCCGCTCTGGCAGGGTGCGCAAGATGACTGAGAAGGCTCGGGTTAGCCATCTCATGGGCTGGAATCACTGATCTTCTTTTTTTGTGTTTTGTTAGATTTTTAGTTTTTTTAAAGAAAGAGACACTTTAAACTATTTAATGAATTTTTACTGCAGGGATTTTTTTTCTAAACGTACAGTTTTTATACAGGCATGCGTGGGGCGGGGAGGGAGTGGGAGTTTTTACTCAAATTGACAGTGGTGCTCTAAATCTCTTGCCAATGATGCACTTCTTTTAAATACAACACTCCACGAGCCTTACTCGCTAGGGCCTTTAAATGCACTGAACACATCTCCCTCCCCCTCCCTCCCTCTCAAAACATTTCCATAAACTCTCGCTACCAAACCAGCTTCTGTTTTTTGACACAAAAGAATCGTGGATACCAAAAAAAACAATCGATATTGTCTTGTTTAAAGAGTAAGGGAGGTATCTGGAGCGGTGGAGGTTGTTAAGAATACTGGCTGATTTGTTTTGCTATAAGGGATTTCTGGATACCCTCCTCCCCATTGTGGGACACAATTATTGGCCAGTTGGCCTTATCTCATAGGGCCTTAACGGATCTGCCACATTTCTAGCTAAGAAATATTTTCATGAGTTTTTTTAAATGATCCATTTCCCTGTGTCATGTTGTTTTCATCACCAAACCCCTCCTTGCAGGTGCATCTCTTCTAAACTGAGCAGCCCTATGGTAAAGAGGGCCACACGTCGTTCGACGTCATCTGGAATGAAACGGCACTTTTTTGTTATTACATTTTTTAAAATTTTTTTTTTGGTATAATGTTGCTTTGCCATGGCTTCAACAATGAGTAATAATGAATGCACAATAATAACAATCTTTTGAGGCAACTGTAAAACTAAACCGAAGCAAAAGAGTGGCTGCCATTGAATTCATGTTGAATGGATTGACTTTATTAACAACCTGATGTTTTTTGCCTGCTTTTTTGGGGTGGATCAGGAGTTTCTAAATCTCATCACTTTACAGACAAGTAACAAACCATGGTTGGTGTCTGCATAAGCCTGAAACCTACAGTGTGTATATTTTAAAAAGTGAAGGGATGCATACATAAAGTTGTATCCTGTTCAAAGACACACATGAAATATCTCAAAACAAATGGTGCCAACTCCAGATCTGTTAAACTTCTACAGGGCTTTTTATATGTATTTTAAATTATTTCTTTCCTGAAGCATTAACTAAAAAATGAATGACCAGTTCTATTGTACAAATATGTATGGTTTTGCAGCGTTTTCCATAATATACACCATCCATGTTGATTAGAAGGGCAAACCATAAAACAGCAGATAGCTATGCTACCTAACTGTAGCAGGATACTGTAATCCGTGTAGCAGAACAGAACTCCATGTTCTAGGTACTAAATCTACTTGACACAGCTTATGAGCAGGACTCTACTTAACTGGTAGCAAAAACAAGGTGCGTAATCTGTATAGGTCTACCTGTACATCTATGATCAAAAAAAAAGTTTACTGTATTTTTCTATCTGTCTAAATCTGGAAAGATTGAGAGCTGCCTATACATGTAAACTCCTACTAGGATGTATGTGAGCTTTTAATAATTGCGTGTGTGTAGCTAACTGTCTTTAATGAGTGACTAGATGCAAGGCTGCTTAAAATCCATTTCCAGATGTTTTTATAGTAGTACAGATGTGCAGAAAATAGTGAACATAAAGGTGCAATATTAATATTTGGACTCCAGGTGGTACCATGTGCTAGATGCAGTATGTAGTATGACTGTTCACAATGTGTTTTATGTTTTTATTTATTTAAAAATATATATTCCTGGATCACCGTTGATTTTGAGCAGATCTGCTTGTAGGAAGGCGGGGGGTAGACCTGTGCTTTGAGCACGTCGGACCAACTGTGAAGCTGTGTATTCTAGTGAGTCTGTAGCTGGTTTAGCATGTGAAAAGTAGTCTGAATGCTGTGTAGTAGGAGACGTGGAATACTCTAGATCAGGGTGTGCTAGAACAATCTAGATGTTTCCTTGATGGTAGGTTGGTGGTCAGTATGTTTACAGAATCCATGAACTAGCAGGCTTCTGCTTGTTTTGTTATTTGTGTGTACATAACGTCTTTTTGTAAAGCTGTTTTTTTTTTCTTCTTTATTACAGCATCATTGATGGTGTTGCTTTGATCAGTGTGTCTTTGTTTCATTTTTAAATTGGTGGTGCTAGGTAATTTATTGATCAGGGAAAGTGCTAAAGATTTCCAAACTTTTTTCTTTTTTCTTTGTTTAATTTGTCTGCAATGCAAATGGGGTCTAAGACAGATTTTTCGGTCTTCTGTAATTAGTAATATTAAGCCTTTCTAGCCGACAGTGTTAACTGCAGTAGGAAATTGCCAAAGTTTTTTTTTCTCCAATAAAGTAAAAGCATTATGTTTTTGCTACTATGACGTATTCATGTAGCACCATAGAATTGTAGCATTAGATCATGTTTTGCTTTCGGCTGACAAATTGATGGATAAGAGTTTGCCTCCGTGTGACTCAACATTTAAACCACTTTCTTACGGCTGGTTCAAATTAGTGGTGCTATTATCAGTATTACCCTTGTGTAGCTATTCACAAAGGGATATTGTTTGGCTAAACATAGTTTGTATAGAGGGCCTTTCCACCAAGCTGGGCTGAGCAATACTGAAGCTTCCTAGCTTGCCAAGAACACCAGAGTAAATAACCTATATGACAAGCAGAGCCAAATCTGAGCATTGACACCTGTATAAGCACTGCACAGCACTCGCATACAGCCCTGGAGAGCTAACCATTCAAACAGGGTCTGACATCACACCCGACCCAATCCCACAGAGAACCTGTCAGTCTGAGTGCTAGGATTACTGACCACTAAAAAAAAAATAATACAAGGGAGTGTGAAATGTTAGCTAGGAACGCCTTGTTACTTGACATTGTTGAATACTGTGGGTTTCATTCTTGTTTTAAAACAAACTGTCGGGTATGTGCTGGACAAAGCCCATTTTGTGGTGCCTGAATCTACCGATGGCTGTGTCAAACTCGCCATTCCTCTCCCCCTTTAATTATACATGAAAAGTACAAAATGCCTTATTTAGTATTACCCTTATGAGCCAATTTGTACATAGTAGTGCATAGGCTACATGAGTTACCTAAATCTACCATAGCTCGATTCTTAAGATGGCGTTTTATAGTACTAAATAAAAACCTGTTCTTGGCATGTATAAAAGTAAATGGAGGGTGAATGCATTGGAACCCTTTCTACACCTTTCTGTGGTAATAAATAAAGCTCTGGTTTGATGGGGATAATTCCTTGGGGCTTTCCATGTGCATTACAGTCTAAGCAGGTGCTGCTTTAAAGGCTGTGATTGGCTTCTGCCAATTCATTTACATAGCTATGCCTTTGTTTCTTTAATGTGTTTCCATCACCCTGCAATATTGCTCAATCTGGGATTTTACGCTTTGCCAGCACTTGCCACAGTGCAGCTGTGAGATTCCGAGTTAAAATTGACATCATTTGCATGTTCATGTCTTGCGTGTGCCAGCGTCATTTGCGCGGATGGAATGCATGCTGCTAGTTTCCCCTTGTATAGGGCAGCATGGCGGTATACTGCAGATCGAAACTAGCCATTCAGAAGTTGAAGGGATTGCATGGTATTCCAGTCCATAGAAGCTTTAGATCATACAATGAAATGGAAGTGTATGAAGAATAGGCTTGATCACTGATGTCCAGAGGTGAGAAGGTTTGTTTTGTGTTTTGATTTTTGTTGCCTCCCGCTCCCTGTCAATGTTCAGGTTTACAGACGTGTAGTTTTCCCTCTAGGTGTATTCAAGCGGGCTGATTTATGTGTGAATGACGGGACAGCGATGCGCCAAATCCTTCTCCTTGACCATCTCAGGACCCTTTCATATAAAAGTTCAGGGAATCTTTGAATTGCCGACGGCAGACCAAATGTAATATTTATATGCAATGAGATGCCTGTGGCTTTTAGTTTTGTTTGTTTTTTACTGTACAGATAAAGGAAATGACATGTACATTTTTGTAAAGTTTTCATTTTGATAGAGGTTCTGATTCTAAAATGTGTGTATTATGTACTTTGTAGTTGTTTTTTCATTTTCACTGGTAGGCTAATAAAATTGTGAACCCATCTTTTACAAGGTCTGCATCTTTTTTTTTTTTATTGTCTCAAATTATTTCAGTTGAAGTTCTAGTATTCCAAGCCCTCTTTCAACTTAAGTATCTTGTAAGAGCATTTTACAGAACCAAGGACTTCACTTGGATTTCATTTTTTAGGGCTTATTTCTTTCTTCCAATGTTGTAAAATACTCCAGCTGTGGATCCCAGGGGCGTGTAGTTTTATCAAATCTAAATTAAATTATTCTTACATTTTTATAGATCAACCTAAATCTTTCTTTGTTTCACAAGAATCTTGAAATACCTCAAATTAGTAAACTGTTTCTTATTAACAAGTGAGTTCACTTGCCTGTCAGTTAACTTCCATAATCCAAACTGTAACAATTGTGTATAAAAAAAGACCTCTAAGTGCAAACAGCAGTCTAATCTTCTGTCAGAGTGTTTCCTCGATGCCTCATTCCCTGCGCCACCTCTGGGTGGAACCTTAAAACTCCAGTTGCCTAGTAACAGGTTCTGTTTTTATTTTTTCTTGTGCTTGACCTTGCTCGGATCACCTATTCTGTTATGGTAGCCATACAATTAAACAAACAAACAAAATAAAAGGACAATGGAACAACATCTCATTATGTTTACTTGAATCTTGAGAGTGCTAATGAGACCATGAAAGGTAGGTGTATCACTTAGTGGTTGGGGTTGGGGTTGGGACAGAATTAAAAAAAAAAAAAAAAAAAAGTTAGATTGGAAGAAAGGCTTTAAAAAATATGGCCCAGTGTGTTGGGTAGACAAACAGGTAAAGCCTTCATCATGTTAAGATTGTATTATAACACTGATAACCATTCACGATTACAGAACATTATATATATATATATATAAAAGAAATGCAACAATATTTTAAACATAGATATCAAACAAAATTACAGAAAATGTGAACAAAAATACAGATCAAAGAATCATGCTACATTTTCAGTATGAAATGTGACATACTGTCAAAATGAAAACATTACAAGTATCCGGTATGACCTCCCTGAGCATTAACACAATCCTGGCAGCATTGAAGCATAGACCTGATCAGCCTCTGGATAGACTGCTGTGGGATATTCCGCCACTCTTCCTGTGCAGCTGCAGTCAGCTGGCAAAGGTTGGCTGGTCGCGGTTGTCTCCTGTGGATGGCACTGGCCATTTGGTCCTACAGATGAGCTGGCCACTGCAAGACCTTGACATTTTTTTCTTGAAGTCATGCAATTGTAATCCTAGCACTGTGTGGTCCTGCATTGTCCTGCTGGAAAATCGACACTTCCAGATTGGCTTGCAGGAATGGAAAAGCTGTTGCCTCAAGGACTTTGTCAATGTATTGCTGAACAGTAAGGTTGCCCTCAATCTGCACCAAAGGTGTTCTTGTGTTAAAGGAGATTCCTCCCCACATCATCACATTTCCACCAACGCAACAGCATCCTTAAATGACTGTTATATAAAATATGAATGATATTTACATGTAACAGTTCAGTAGCAATAGCCAGGGCAGGTATTGGATTTGCTGCACATTTCTTGTCCTCAGTTTGGAAAGTGTTGTAATTGTGCTGGTGTTAACGCTGCCCTTTCACGATTGCATTCCCTCAAATGAATGGTTGTGCAGAATTATATTTACTTTCCCATTCTCTTTTCTCTGAATTCAGTCACCTCGAGCCGTTACACAGGTCTATTGTGTTACCAGGCGGCAAGTGTTTGTGCTGTTTTCAAACCTATTTGTATAGAACAGACTGTTAAGGTTCAGGTAATTGTAGTTGCAGTAAAGCAAATAGTTTCAATTTTCAGTAACTGTAAGTATTTGCAGATAAGCTGTTAAACATGTGCTAAGGCTAAGTGTTCTAAGCACACTGTTTGGACAGGCTGATAAAGATGTACTGGCTCTTATGAAAATCCCTTTATTGTCTACTTTAAGTGTGTAGGTCAGTCCTATTCCCATCGGTTTGAAGGTACTGTGGAGCAGCCCTCTCATTTCATATTGGTTGATTTTGTATCTGGACTTAAAGAGCTACTTGGTATGGATGTGGAATATCAGACTAATGTATTTGGATTAACATTAGCATGTCATTTATGTTTCAGTCATCACATCCTGTTGTGGCCTTAATAGAATGTCTAATCTCCAGTTCCATAGGCGGTAACTATGAAGCTGTCCATTTGCACCACTCTGTCCCTAGTGGAAGTACAAACAGCAATAATAAATGTGCTGTTTCTTACATCCGCAAGGGGCAACGTGTTGCAGGGGACGGGTTAAATAGTTACACTCTGGAGTACACATGATGCTATTCAAAAACTGTAAGCATTTCCAAAGCAATTCATTCTCAAACCTTTGAAATTCAGTAAGTATCACGTGGAGCATTGGCCTGCTCAGTTGTGTTTTACCAGTATTAAAACATAAACACAAAAAAATACAACTAAAGGGAGCAGTGGATATTTAACTGACACTATAGATAGGAGAATGTTACTACACCTGTTATGTCAATATGCTAAAGTGAGGTGTTTACTGTAATTTCCTGTTAGAAAATTCTTTCTATTATAAATTAAAGTTGACAAATACATTTTTTTTAAACAAATTACTTTCTTGAGTGATTTCTAGTTTAATATTTCTCCTATTATTATTATTATTATTATTATTATTATTATTATTATTATTATTCCTCTCTGATTTAAATGAAAAGTTTTGGAGATGTCCTCTGACTTGTCAGTCTTATTAACTATAACCTGATGTCGGTGCATTCATTTACTCTGACCATTTGTAGCTGCCTGAAATGATTACAAAAAAATCTGGAGAAATATTCTCCTGCAACCTGAACTGTTATATATTTTTATAAGCAAAGGGGGTGGGCTATTGCTTTTACCAAGGAAATTTGTGAGAAACATTAAAATAGCTGTGCAGCCAGCTGTGGTGTGCACTTGCCACTTTAGCAATGCAAGCTGTTCCCAACCTGTGCTAAAAGGTCATGTGACACTGAAAGCAAACAGTCTACGTGTTTTGCAGGCTCTGTCAATATTTGTCGGGCTCCAGAGAGAGAGCAACAAGTAGCTTGTGATGTCATAAGGGGTGGAGCACACACATCCTGATGCTGTTCTAAGAGAAAATCCAGTTGAACAGATTCCTTCACGGCCTCTCCTGCAAAAACAAGATCCAGGGAGAGCGCTCACTAAACTAGGAGATGAAGGATAGGCTGGAGGAGCTGAAGAACCTGAGGGAGGATGATGAAGGCTTTCCAGATGACGACTTCCCGGGGTACGATAACCCCTGTTTCCATGAAGAAGTGGCAAAGGAGATGGAGGAATTCTTCCGGACGGTCTCAGATATTGCAGCAGAACTGGATGGGCTTGAAGATATCTCGGAGGACATTGCCAAGAAGCAGGAGCAGGTCCTGTGCAGCACTGCAATGGAAGCCATCAGCGCTGAGAAGAAGCTGCTGGGGGACTTAAAGAATGAGTTCACTGGGCGGGCCAAGGGGATCCAAGCCCATCTGGGACAAATGAAGGAGGCTTCCCCCTTCCAAGGGATGTATGTCGAGGGACGGATCCGACAGTGTCAGTTCAATGTCCTGGCACAGCGCCACAAGGAGATCATGGTCTGCCATTTTGCCAAGGAGATGGAATACGTTGGCCGGCTGAAGGAGCAGATTAAGAGGCAGACGGAGCTGGCCGGGCTGGAGCTGGCTGAGGAGGACCTCCAGATGCTGGTGGAGAGTCCTTCAGCACCCCAGATCGTGGGTTCTGACATCCACGTCCTGGAAGCCCAGAAACACTTGGCCCTGGCCCATGAACGCCACCAGCAGCTGTTGGCCCTGGAAGCCCAAATCTCGGAGCTCCACAGGCTCTTCTTCCACCTGGAGGTGCTGGTGTCAGAGCAGCAGGGCATGGTGGACAACATCGAGCACAACGTCATTCAGGCCATGGACTACATCAGCCAGTCCAACGAGCAGGTGAAGAAGGCACTCAAGTACCAGAGACAGTCCCGCATCGCTGCAGTCTTCTCGGCCGTGCTGGGGATGTGTGCCTGCTGCGCTTGTCTCTCTTGTGTGTCCAGGGTGGTGCCTTGAACCAGCTGAAACCATGTAGATAATTCCCTTTTGTATGAAAAGCTTTTAATTTATTATTTTTGGGGTGAGATCCTTCTTGGCAACCTTGCTTTTCTCCTACCTTTCACCTAAACTCTTCCTGTATCTCAGCAGACTGCAGATGACAACAGCTGGTAAGGATTCCACAAAACAGGTCTTGCTCACTGTGACCTAACCGAAAACAGCTCTTATAAGTCAAGCTTCTTGTTTTGTACTGACAAGTGGTAGTGGATCATTTCTCCCACTATACTGCAGGAAGGGTATTGTTGACAATCCTGTGATATGATCACCATGGTTATTCTTTAAAGTGATGTGCTGCTAAAATGCAAGGGGGACTAAAGCCACTTGCCTCTAGCCCACACTGATTGATACCTAATGGCCCATTGAGAAACCCTGTTCCCCTATACTACTTGAGTGAAGTGTTTGAAGGAGACTGAGCCACAGTGCAGTGAAAGGAGATAACGATGATGGGCAATCAACTTACACAACTGTGACATCTGACAGCTTTACAAAGCAGCGCACAAAGATGTTTGCTGTTGCTGATGTGGAACTGCTGCTATTTCTATCACTGGTTACACAAGCAGAGCTGTGATATTTATTGACATTCGCAGATACTGGATTAATTGCTAGTTCTGGGAATGGGATCTGGGCTCAATTCAACCTACCGTATCATAAAAAAGGTATTTTCTAAGGTTAAGATGTGTTGTACTGTGACACATGTGTTACAAATGCTGTGCTGTAAGTGTGGCTTTGAAAGATCACAGATGGAGGAATTAGCAAGCAGCCTGCTTTGTGTTCACAGTACTTTTAAGAATAAAGGACTTTATGTAGAAGGACTTTTGTATATAAGCATTTGAAGGGTAAGGCATAAACAAAGGGGTCTGGGTGTAAATATGATCATTTATTAAAATGTGTTCTGTGGAATCGACTTTCCATTAACAAACTGAAGAAATTGTTCAATAACAAATGTCTTTACAAAACAAACTGAAAATGACACTTGAAGCTACTTACCTTTTGTGCAACTTGTGGTTGTTTCCAAAACAGCAAACTTTTAACTCTAGTTGACAAACATTTTAATAAGTTCAAGTTTTGGATAAAGCTTTCAAGTTCCTTATCTTTGGTGACGAGGTGCAAGTAATACTGTTTGGCGTTATTTATAGGCATAATAAAAAAGCTGCCAAAGTAAATATTCCTGAGTTTTTTTATTGGGAGATTCTAAAAATGCATAACCCTTTATCATTTTTTTTTTTTTTTTTTAATATATATTATGTTAGGAGCTTTTTTGATTAAGCTAAAACAAATGTCTTGTTGGAAAAATAAGTGCATCAGCCTTTCTCATGTTTCTTGCTTTTGAGTACGTAGTTCTCCTAATCGTTGTTTGTGTATCCTTGTTTGGTTAAGGTGTTTCCAGACCTGTGAGTGACCAATTTATCAAGGTCTGTACAATAAATTGAAATTTGCACTATTGTCGTAAAAGGAAATCAAACTGATAGTCTCAAAACAAGTTACAGATAATGTGGAATGTTAAGTTAAGGACACAAATGTGCCTAAGTTGTTGGTTAGAATTAAGAGGATCTTTTACCAACAAACAGAATTGTAACACAGAAATCATATTCTACCCACAACACAGCCAAAAACCTTTTTTGTGTTTATTAGGATTTCAAAAGTTCAAGAAAATTGGTGTTTTTGTAACATTTATACTTATTTAATGCATACCTTTGGCAATGAATCTGCTCCTGTTGCAATATCTAGCTATACCAGGAGGTGGCACTAGTTGCTTTTTTAAAGGCAGGAACAGAGTTTGGCCTTTTAATTTGTCTTTTTATTTATTCTTTTCTGTTTCAGGAAGCACTTTTCTGACGCATTTACTCTGGAAAGGGTTGTAAACTGTATATAATAGAAATGCTTGACATTATTAAAAAGCTGTACTTCTCATTTACTGAGCTACAGGGCTGCATTCAGACAGGATTAGCATGCTGGTACAGGAGCAGGACTTGCCACCTGTAGCTCATGGTTTCATTACAGCAGGAGGCAAATGCATGCCGCATCTACACGTAAACCTAAGATTAAATCACAGCTGGCCCTCCAATCCCTGAGTCACAATCAAAGAGGCAAGACTGCAAATCTTCCAGACTTTGATAGAGGGCTGATAGTACTGATTACTGATAATTCACAGAGGACTGGCTGGAAAGAGGTGTTAACCATTTCAATTCCTTACACACACCCACACTGAGTTCTAGGAGGGGTCTCTTTTTGTCTATTCCTTGTAATCCCATTGCAGTACTAACATTTACTACTCAGTACCTTAAGAGTACAGACCACTGTGTCCAGGGTTCACTGTTTATATATATATATATATATATATATATATATATATATATATATATATATATATATACATATATATATATATATATATACATATATATATATGATAAGATATTGCACTCTAATTTGATCCTTGGGCTAAATTATTGTGGGTTGGGGGGTTGTTGGGGATGGAAAGCAACCTGTAATTGCTTTCCATCTTAAGACTTAGTAATAGAAAATGTTGATCAATGAAAATAGGCAGTGCGTAAAACCAAGGTGCCTTTTGAGATTCTTAGATTTAATTTAGCTCTGAATCATACCTAAAGGACAACAAGGTTTTCGTGTTATTGGAATATTGGTAGTTAAACAAATCTGATTTGTTATTTTTCTTTTCAAGTTTGTGTTATCTTTCTGTACCATGTTACAGGGCAATTCAGTTCATATTTACAAAAGCCTCATGCGGTTGCCTTTCCTGTACACTGCAAGTAATCTCTGATACAGCGTGACAAGACTGTCTGTTCATAACTGGAATTTAATTAAAAAATGCCAATTTAATTAGTGCGTTTGAAACGCTGTGTGGAAAGCGGAGGCTGTCTGAATTAACTCAAAACCTCAGTGAAAAGACTTTGAAACACTCGCACTGAGAGAACAATAATTAACCTTTTTCAGGGATGCTGTTTATGGACTTGCATTAAACTGAGTTTGGTTTTGCTGCTATTTAAAACTGAAATTCCATGACAATCAATTTGCCTTTTCCTAATTTTGTGTTTCGCAAATTGATTTGTTTTTCTTCTTTTAATACCTGCCGACTACATATTAAATGAAATTACTTTGGGTAACTAAGTATCTGCAAACCCCCTAAAGCTTATCGAGCACCAAACACATATTTTCTACAAAGCTGCATTTAAACCCAGTTGCATTCATGAATTTCTGATGCACTTTTAACATTTTTCATTACAACCTTTTTGTAGTAGCCATGAAGGAATGCTGAAGTTAGATTTAAAATACATTTATTAATAGTAGTTTCTGTCTTTAATATTATTTTTTGATTTATTGACAAAAATAACCAAGCAAACAAACAAAAGATTGGAAATTACATTGGTAGAGTCACACAACGAATGTGTGAGGGAGGCAGCACCTGTGTTGAAAACTAGAAGAAAGTGGGTGGCAAAGGAAGCTGTGGAAGATGCAAAGGCTGCCCTTCATATCAGTGATATCATGGGGCAAGTACAACATGGAAGAGGAGGCCGTGGTCTCAGTTCAGCTCCTCCTACACGGCGCAAAGCAGCCCCAGCTCAATGGAGGAAGCTGGTAGTCAACGAGGTGCAAAAGCACGAGGAGAGGATGAGTTGTGTAAAGGCAGTTTCCCAGGCATAACAGGGAGAATGGACGATATGGGAGAGTGTGGAACAACGCAAGATCGGCTGGCAAGACCTATGGACAATGGAACAGAGCAGGATCAGTTTCCTCATCAGGTCAACATACGATATTCTCCCATCACCACAGAACCTTAATCTATGGGTAGGAGAGGATCCGTGGTGTCCCTTGTGTTCATCGCCAGCTACATTAAGACACATTTTGACAGGATGTAAGTTGGGTCTTAGCCAAGGACAGTTTACTTGGCGTCATGACCAGGTGCCTTAGCATTGGAAGACAATCGCAGCATGACCAACAGATTGCCACCAATTCCAGCAATATATCACACACGAAGAATAACATTTCTCCATCCAGGGGAGCAACCACCAAGAAAAGGTATTAAGACCAAGACTCGTCTAGGACAATTGGAAGCTGCTAGAGACTGGAAAATGCTGGCAGATGTTAGACAACGGCTTATTTTCCCACCAGAGATTTCCACCACTAACCTTCGACCCGATATTGTCTTGTGGTCTGGATCAGCATGCCTTGTTCACATTCTAGAGTTAACAGTGCCAAGGGAGGATGCTGAGGATGAGGCTTATGAAAGGAAGAAACTTCGATACGCTCAACTAGCTGCTGAAGCGGAACAGCGAGGATGGAGAGTCCAGGTTTACCCAGTGGAGGTGGGTTGTTGAGGATATGTGGCATCTCTCAGAGACATCGGATTCAGTAGTCAAGAGTTGCAATGCATAGTGAAGAACATATCTGAAGCAGCCGAGAGGAGCAGCAACCTGCTGTGCTTGAGATGAAAAGATTCTGGTTGGGGGCCTCAAGCATAGTAGAAAGAAAGCAACGTAGATGGAAAGGAAGGTAAGTAAGTCAGCTAAGCTGGGCTTAGCTGAGTGGGGGATGGAGGGGGGTGAGGCTGGGACACCAGAATCACTGTTGAGCCCTCTTAAGGTGTCGTGGGCTAGTCGACTAAACACCAAGGATGGAAAGTGCCCACTTGGAGACCCCAGAGAAGTACCCTACTCAGCTCAGTCCAGACGGTTGTCATGCTGATGCGCTAAGGAGGCTGCACTGTGGTTGATCTCTGGAGCCAGCATTGCAGACGTTGTGTGTGCTGATGCGCCAGGGAGGCAAAATAGGCTGATCCCTGGAGCCATCAACACCAGGCAGAAGAATATCTACATCATCAGATGGAAACACAGATGGATCACGTTAGTTTATAGTAAAATAAGCTATGTCTTAGTTGGTGCTTATCTTGGCAAGAGCTGAGTCCAATATCAGCATGAAGTTTTAACACCTACTCTCATGTAATGGAAATCATAAATCAACATTTTTTTTTTGTTTTTGTGTGTGTGAGTGTGTTGCGTGTAGGTAGCAAATGGGTTAGTGAATTAATGAGTGATTGTGTGAATGGCAGGCACAGCGAAGAAATGTATTTAATGATTCTGGAGCTGGCATGATGCACTGCAAAAGGTTCTCACCTTTTTAGCAGATCAAAAAGTATAAGAAGTCATCTGCTGTGAATCTCATGCAAAGAAAGAAAAGCAAGCAGTGTTAGGAGTGAGAAATCACAGGCAGGCTTTTTAAATAAGACATAAGAACCTGCAAGACCTTCAGAGTTCCTGTAACCACTGACCTTCAAACACTTACACCTTTGAGGCACCTCAAGGTCATACAGGAGTATTAATTGTAAGAAGTCAAGCAGACAAGTGTTACAGCTAATGCCTTCATCAGTGCCATAACACCGGTGAGGGCATCTCAGAATTGATGATAAAGTTGTGGTTGGTTATAAAGTGTTGCATTATTTTGAGTGCTCCATTCTGACACCAAAGAATGACCAATGTTTCGACTAGAAGTCTTTTCAATGTCTTCAAATGTGTTTCTAGTATTGTTAGAAAAACAAAATAAGATCACTACTTTGGCTGATCTAGTCTTAATTACATGTGTCTGCGGCAGGCATCTGGAACTGAAGAACAGCACCTGAACTCAGGTGAAAGTATGTTAATGCAGAATTAAAACAAAATACAATATTTCACTAAATGCAATATGAATGCATGGACAGGAACAAATTAAAATGAAATGTGATACATTTTTTGTTACTATTGTAAAGCCAAAATGCAATGGGGAGCAATGGACTAGATGTAACCAAAGTTTGTTATAAGAGGACTAAACCATGAGAAAACTGCCTGTCTCTGCCAGTCATAATCTCATAGTCCTGGCCTGTTTAGGTGTGGACCGTGTAAAGCATTAACTGTCTGGTATATACAGGCTAGCACAGTTACAGTATGTGTTATGTTGTTGGCTGTAAAAGGAATAGAAGCATTTCAATAGAAGCATTTGCATGGTACTCCCAGTTCAATACCCTGGGCTGTAGTTTCCGTAATGTGTCACGTAGGCTTTAGAAGAGACCGGGGGAGGGGGAGGGGGTTAGTGTTTTCTTTAACAAAGACTAAAAGGGTTAAGTTTGAAAAGGAGCAGCGGCACGCTCTCGCTGACATTAGCCATAAATCTCTGCTGGCTCAGCGCTGGAGCAGAGGCAGGAGGAAGCCATCTCCTCGCCTGCTGCCTGCAGCGTTCGTGAGCTCTGGAGCTATTTGAGTGGGTGGAAAGAAAGCAGATCAGAGGGGGAAAAGGGAAGGCTTCAGAACTCTTGTCAGAAAGCATTTGTACTGATCAAATTACATAAAGCAAACAACATCAGGACTGAGAATCCCCTGGAAATGATTCACCTTTCGGGGCCCAGACACTGCTCAGACACCCATCACAAATACGCATCCAAATTGCAACGTGTGAAAGTAATGTATAGCCGATTAGATCTCCAATGTGTTTCCGGTTTTTAAAATTGGGTTAAAGGTACAGGCACCAGAGGCAATTCCCTACAAGAGTCATTAAAGAGCCGCTTGGTAAGGTATGAAACATCACAGTTATCTTTACCTCGTAAATCATACCCTGTCTTAGTCAGTCATTACACCCAGGTGTTTTTAAATCTACCATGTGGCCCCAATCAAGCGTGTCTAGCCAACACAGTGCCCCAGTAGAAATAAGAACTCAGTAAGAAATACCACATCAATCAAATGAATGGCTCTTCTTATCAGGCTTAAGTTTTGAGGTGCGCTCCCAAGCTGTGAGGGGAAGTTCACATGGAGCCTGCCTTGCCATTGTCCGTCACCTTTCATAACTATAATATAAAACAACAACAACAAACCAAGAAGAACAACCATCGGTACTTCAGGCTAGTCCTCCCATGAGGAGCATTGAAAAACCTGACTGTCAAAATCATACCTCGTCTGACTGAGGCCAGATCCTCTGGACTGGATAGCTGAAGGAGGTATTAATGTAGTCTGTTGTCCATGTTCCAATGATTTAAGTCAGTGATGTAAACCAAGCAGTATTTTCCTATAATTTCATCACTTGAAATGTGCGATTGTGAAATAATAGAGCACCACAGACAGGGTGTTAGTTCAGTGAATATAAACAAGGTGATTACATGTTAGATATCAACCAATCTGATTATTTGGCCCATTCTCCAGCACTGATATTTCAGTAAGCCTGTAGGAAATGGTTGATTTATCTACATGTATATTCCCTTTGTGCAAGGAAGACCTGCAAATCTCCACCAGTAGACAGTTTGCATTCATTTGACAAGTCAATAGCAAAGGAGTGTGGCATTACAATGACAATGCAAGGTTCACAATGCAAGGTTCCATACAATGAGTAGCTACAATGCTATGAGCCATAGCATTCTGTTGCAGCGTCATGACCTGTGGTCTGCTAAGGTTTCTCCAGTTATTGTAATAAAGCTATGCTAATGTGTTGCCATCTCAGCATGGGAATGAGCATCTTTATAAACACGGTCAGAAAGGGTTAAGTACAGTTATTATTTTTATTACTGAAGCGACATAAAATAGTATTTCATGAAATGTCATTCACTTTTGAATGGATTCCACAGAGTACCTGTCAGACAGACATGTGAATATTTTAAACGTCTGTCGGGAGCTGAGCATTCAAATGAGACCCTTAAACAGTAATAAGTTAATACAAGTGAGAACTAAAAAAAAAAGTACTTTTATACCTAGTTCCATATTTTCTACCTTGCCTTCCTAAAATACATTTACCAGACATTACTGAGCTGCAGGCTTTTAAAAAATAAGGACTACTGAATATGCAATGATAATGCACCGCCACAAGAGAGCACTCTTGGGGGGTGGGGGGTTTCAACTCTACAGATCTATTACCATTGTATACAAAAATAGGTTTGTTTAATTAAGTAAATGGCTTTAAAAATCACCTTCAATATATTGTGAATTTCCAAAATCCAAAGGGTCCACCCCATTATATTAGCAAAACACGTCATAATGGTTCTGATTGATAAGAGCCTAATAAGAAATAATGTGCCCACAACTCAAATGTAGTATAAGGACGACATTTTATTGAGGGGTTCGGGTGACATGAAAACCACAAGAGCGAAACTCAAAGTGCGAAAAGTGGTTGCCAGAGCCTATACATGTGAATACCAATATTACATATTTGTAATAATATAAACAAAATATAGTATTCACTGCATTCTGAAGTTTTAGAAACTGCTATGAACTATTTCTATCACTACTATTTTGTCTGGTTCCAATTGGTTGGGTAGTGATAATATACCCGCAAGCCATTTCCCTTTTTTAATGTGCTCTGATGTGTTTCAGAAAGGGATAAGTACACTGGCAGCCTGCAGAGAAGAGAACAATCTCTTGAAAGATTTAGCTACGAGGGTCAGTTTATTCATCAGCAACGGTGTGCATTGAATTAAGTGCTAATCCTATAACACACCTGCCATAGCTGTTGGGCTAGGAGCAGTATTGTTTCCTTTTTGTATTTCTCTGCTGCCTTTAGTTCCAGCTTAACATCTAAGATGAAAGGGAACAGCATTTAATGAAAAGCCACAGAGCGTAATACTTCAGCAAGGGGCCGTGTCTTCTGATGTCTGCCTTTTATCCAATTCCAATTGTGTTTTCCAGCAGTCTCTGTGATTCTTAGCCAGAGGGGTCTGATCTGTACAAAGAAATTAGAACAGTGTATTACAAAAACTAATTAGACAATAGCAGCAGGCTGGGAGATTACTAATTGGATGATGATGGGGCACTATTGTTTGAAAATGGCATGGCTTTATTCATAGGCACTGCTTGACATTTCACTCCCCCCGTCATGTATTTCAGGTGTTCCATGTTAGGTCAGACACCTGACCTTTCGAAACTGTAATTGCGAGCAAGCTAATTCTGTGTCTCTTATACATTTGTGGAGCTCTAATGATAATCTTGCCCAGGTAATTCCTGCTAAAAACTACTGGCCAGTTGGTCACCCGTGGCGATTGAATGGGGTTTGAGAACCAGGCAGTAGGGGCGTTATAGCATGGCAAGATGACCCAGTAACTTCAGAGTCAATGCGACGCTGCCTCTGGAATCCTCAGTGGAGATCTGCAGCTTTGCCAGAAGGCACTTTGCCTGTGCTCCCCTGACTGCATGACTCATTACACGATCATGCCTTTACCGGTTAAGCCAAACTATTGTTCTCACTGTGGTACCATTCTACCAAGTGCAGTGTGCATTGAAGAGTGGGGCTGTAATATCTACAGCGTGTTCTTATAACAAGATGTTTTTTTCTGTATAATAAAATATAAATCTGCTGCCTTTAATATACAACCTGTACCAGTAGCTATTAGTTTATTGTACGTACTCTGTTATAAATATTGTTTCATAAATACTGGTGATTCATGGTGGTGTCACCTATTATTGGGACACAGTGTATTTGCTCTGGAAATGATGCCTTGTCATGTGAACCATTCATGAGAAAATTAGGGCTGGCTATGACAGAACCAATCA
Source organism: Acipenser ruthenus (assembly GCF_902713425.1). NCBI lineage: Eukaryota > Metazoa > Chordata > Actinopteri > Acipenseriformes > Acipenseridae > Acipenser > Acipenser ruthenus. Next base: position 20,272,011 of record NC_081214.1, on the reverse strand, counting down.
CCCCTGGAGGATTTACAAGCATTTCTTGTTTTATACCTTCCTTGACGCCCTCATGCCTAATCTGTTCATCCTCTTCTGTAGAGCCCTTCTCAGAGAACAGCAATCTCTATATGGTGTGTCATCACATTATATTGTTACTGTAATGCTTTAACCCAGTGCCTTCTGACATTGATTACAGGCAGGCAGGTATTATGCATCTCATTGCCGTTTTGCCTTAATGATAAGCTAACCCTCCCAGTCTGATCTCATCAAGCAGCGGCTTTGAATAGAATTAAATAGAAGCATCTGCTGTGGAACCAGTACGAAAAATAAATCTTATAATATAAGACCCCTTACGTTAAAGAATTCCCCTAACATTAAAATAATTCCCCATTGTGCTGTTATTTTATTTATTTCTATAATACTATAAACTGTTGTTTGAATGCTATACATACGTTAGAATTCACTATCATTACATGTTAACTGCTCTAACTTTGGGCTGTCATCCCGAGAGACAAGACTCTGAGGTTTGTTGTTATGGTGAACCTGAAAGGTCAATGCTGTTATTCTATTACCACACTCTCGCTCTAATTTGCAAAAGCTCAGAATTAAACAGACAACCAAAACACCCTCACACATACAAACAAGGAATTAAAAACCCAGAATTCGTCGCTCAAACTCCAGTTAAGTGGTCTTGTTAATTAGCTTTTGCTTGAGGCGGTTGGCTTTCTCTTTCCCTATGTAACGAGCTGCTGGTCTGTAAGACTGATTTCCATTTATTATCTCCCCCACGAGGTGCAGATCACTGAGTCTTGATACCAGAGTTCCAGACCCTCTCAGAGTTGCTGGTGTGGGGATGAATCCCTCCTTCTCAACCCCTGCTCCCCATAGACCCTGGACCCACCACCCCCACACAGTTTGATTAGCATTAACACTTCCAAGCAAGGGGGTTTAATGGAAGCTCCTGAGACAGAAGCTAAAACACAACACAACACAGTTTAAAGCTGCACTTGCAACTATACATATCTTTTTACAAATGATCTCCCAGACTCCAATTAGCACTAACCTTGGACTACCTTATGTTCAAAGTAGCCAAAGTGAGAAATACACCCTATTCACTAATTTATTTTTAGCTAATTATGTGTCCTTCGTTTAATTGTTAATGCATCAAAACTTGTTTGTGATTTCTCCAAGACATATAAATTCTATTTAATTATTTACTTTAGTGAGAATAATTTGGTGGAGCAATTACTGTGATACAAGGCCAAAACTTAATGGGTAGTGCCACAACTACAGTGTTTTGAACATTTGAATGCTATTGTGCTTCAGACTCCAAGGGACCCCGACCCACAGAGGCAAATCCCATTTTGGCTGCGAAAATACTATAAGCAGCAGGCAGAAATCTCAAAATGGTGACATTAATGATTAAAATGTAAATGTGAGTTTTGTAGAGGGGGCTGGTAGGGAGCAATAAGCCCTGGTAGGAACTTGGACAAACATTATTCTTATCAGTGTATGTAATTTTGGGTGCATGCAAACAATTTAGCAAGTATGTAATACCAGTGTATCTTTGTCAATTGTAATTTATTTTGAAGTGTATCTGTGAAAGAATTGTATAATAAAAACACAAATATGTCACAGCAATATGGTAAGCTACAGTAAAAGCATAAGAAAAGCATTGTAATTCATATCATAACTTTAAACAACTATAGTTAGGCTGCATACAACTACACAAATGTAAACTCTGATGAAGGCATATATCAGTTCTGTTTTATACTACCTAAGTTGTTGCTAATTCTGTAACATTGTTTTTTCCTTTTATAATATAATGCTGCAAACATAGCACTGTGCTAAAGGTGAATATGGTTGAAACAGTACAGGATATAAAAATGAAGAAAAATGAACTTGACATTGACGCGTGTCCACTGGACTTTCTAATTTCTCAGTAAATTACTGTACAATTCTACCAGATTTTATTCAGGAAAGCCCTACTTGTTTTTTTTAGCTAGGGTTTCAGCAGGTGAAGCCAAGCCTTTATATGAACAGTAAACAGCAAGCATGTAAGCTTCGTCAGGTTTTATTATGGGACATTTTGCTGGCAGTTTGAATGTTTTTTTCTAAAAGGGCTTCCCTGCATAAATATCATCACGTCCAGACACACAAGCGTAAAAATGAGGATCTTCTTGTAAATCGCCATGCATTATGCATGGTCTTCTCCACAGGCTTATTTACACTGAAGTGTCATGGACAATTTAACTATGCTAAACGGCGCAAATTAATAAGCTTTTGCTCCTGTGTAATTCTAGTATTAAGTGTGATCTCATATTAACCTATGAGTTCCTGTTGGATTTATGTTAAAATAATTTATTTTGAGTGTCATGCATAATATTTGATGCTTTAGTGTCCCCAATTTGAGCAAGTGTGGAATGTTTTGGAAATTGATCTTTATTTATAAAAAGTCAGTAGTAAATATGTTAATATCTAACTACGTTTGAATTAATATTATCTATTTAATGTGTGTCACCAATGCATAAAAAAACAGAATATATTAACCCTTTCATGAACATGTCTTCACATGAGGCTGTGAAGAAAGTAAAAATAAAACATCTCTGTGCACATGAAAGGGTTAATACCCTTCCTGTCAACACAAACAACCCTCAATTTCATGTCATGCACTTAATTGGGAGAGCAGGCATTACCTACAGGAAAAGGAAAGCTTTGTCAGGTAGTGTATATACACAAATGCCACCTGCTGGGCTTTTTTTTTTTTTTTTTTTTTTTTAATTGGAAAAGGGTTCTCAATATTAAAAATAGCATTCAATAAATATAATTTAAAATTTTAACCCTAAACCTGACTCATGCAGACACTTTCTGATGTGTTCAATCAACTTTGTATAACAGCAGAAAATACAAAGGGAAGATGGGAAGGTACATGGTTGTCATTGAAACACTCAAAGAGTGTTTCAATGACTGCCTTGCTCTGCATTAAAAGCCTTGGCTTTTCATCATTTACGAACACGTAGCTGCTCATTTTAAAGCGTGATGTCTGAAATGAAATGAAAAATGGATTGATTCCTCTTTGAAGGCTGTTTCAGGCTTATTGAATTGCCTCTGGCTTGCCTGTGATGGGGGGTGACAGCCCCTCTGTGACCTGAGCTTTTTTTCAGGACTCTCAAAAGATAATTTCCGGAGAGCAGCTCGGTGCAGGCGAGAACTGGCTGTATTATCCAGACAGCATCAGGAGGACGGGAGTCAGTGAGTCATCTGTGGGAACCTGCCTGGAGAGATAGTGCTACGCTGACATAAATGACAGCTCCACGTCACTCTGCTCAAATGGGAATGCAGGAGGATCTAAAGGCTGTTCAGTTCAGGAAGTGTGGATACTATTAGCCAATGAACCTTCCACCCTAGTGTCTAACATTCCCTTGCAAAGGTTTCCCATAGTAAAAGCATAACAAAGTATAATACAGCACAGTGAAAGTCTAGTGAAGCAGTAGTAAGCATTGTAAAGACCAGAAAGGTATGGTCAAGTATATTCAAAATGATGGGAAACCATGGTGAACTATAATAAATGACCATGCACATTTACAGTGGGAAACTTTTATAAAGGTTGATTCAAACCCAGGATCTTCAAGGTCTTAGTCCTTTATATACTTAAGATGTTTAAAATACCAGTTTATATTTTTGTAAAACAAATATTGAAAGAGCAACAGGATTCAAATTGCATTTCAGTTCGTTGTTTCTTTTTACTGTTCCCTTACCATGTTATGTTTTTTGCAATCATTCTGAGTGGTTATTGCAATTGCCAGGAGGGAAGGAAAGGTCTGGACATATACTGTCCTTGCATGTTTCAGTGCTCTCACATGTCTATAGATGTGCAGACTGACTGATGCCACAGCTACATTACAGCAGCACAGATAGGCACGCAGTGATGTAGGCCAGCCTCATGCAGTTTCAGTTTCCCTTTGATTCAACTTGACGTAAGTCACTGCTATGGCTCCCCTTGCACTCAAAACAACAGTGCTCTTACCACTCTACAGTCTTACTTCTAAAAATAAAGAGAGTTCAAAGAGAGTTAAGAGGTGTGTGGAAAAAATAAATACTGAATGCATGTTTATGAATCTTCCTCATTTGGCCTGTTTTTCTAGGATGGCTGTGCTATATATGTAATTCATTAAAACTAAGATGTGCATATCAATGATTATTTTCTGGTTAACAAAATAAATATATACCGGGTGTATACAGAATTAATAGTGCATGCTGTGTGAAACATGATTTTGCAAGTGTTAAATGTACCTGCTATTGTATGTAAATAATGAAAATATCCAAAGAACATGAACATTGATGATCTGCACCAAATAGAGTATTCTTTACAATGCAAGGCTTATAGGCAAACTGTAGGGTGCAGCAGTACAAATACACAGCCAGTTGTATCAATCAGATATGCAAATTAACTAGTCCATAAATATTTAATCAACAGCTGACACCATTCATAAAGTATACCAAGTTCCAGGAAATGTTTAGCGAGGATAAACAACTAATAAAGCAGAGCAAATTGGAACAGATGTGCAGTTTCTAGAAAGCACTGTCTCCCAATTCCTTTTGTTATTCTTGCAAATTTTAATGTCAGAAACGGCAAAGGTCTTAGAGAATAAACACAGATCGGATCCAAGCTACTGGAGACTTTCCAGGATCTTTAATATAATATGATTGTGTTCTGTTTGTACAGCATCTCCTTACTGCTGCCCCAAGTATTGGTTTAAGCCTTTCCAATATCCGCACTTCCTACGCACCAGCCTGTTTGCAGCACATGTTTTTTTTAAAGATGCTCAGAATGGCACATCACCTTTCTTTAAGGCTGCTGACCTCTAACACCATGAAACAAAACTGCTGAAGTGAGCTTGATGTGTGGAGGAATTCACTGTCAACACAACCTTCACACTTTGTCTGGTGCACTTGCAATCATTCACAGCTTGTGTGTGGGGTACGCAAAAGCAGGCAATCTTATAAATGTGTTTACAACAAAGCACTACACATCACAGAAAAAAAAACTGCTGAAAAGTACTGTATGTTTGTCTCTTGCATGCACAAAGTTAACCTCTTTTTTTAACAGTGTCTCGACATTGGTATCAGCACTATTACTGATGTGCAGCTCCTAGAAAGGCTTGCCGTCCAGTTCCTTTTGTAATTCTTGCAATTCTCGCTACAATGATATAAGCAGCAATGTCCCTACAACAGTGCTTCTGCACCATATCAGCGTAACAATGGTAATTCATTGCAGTCCCAAGATACCCTAAACAGAAGGCAGACAGACAGAAAGATGGCACAATTGATTGGCTAGGCTGTTCACGTAATCCTTTGTCTGGTTCTACCTCATTCATTTCTTGTTATATGTTTTTCATGCACTGTACATTTTGACCTGTAGAAGTCTTGACTACAGAGCATAGTAGGCCGCCAGTGCAAGCCTGGAATTGAGTTTCGATTCATTCTGTTCTACAGAGAAACTGAACCACAACAGTCAGAGTTGAAGAGCGGGACAGTATAATGATTCCCAGTAGCTCCGGTTGTGATAAATTATACAGAAATATGGTAATTCAGATCCCAGAATATGTTTTATATGTGGACTGAAGAATAGAAAGTAAATGAGGTCTGTGGGAAAAAAAAAACAGATGTTCTCTTTTAGTCTGAATGAAAGCAGAACATTGATAATTAGCTTTCTCTAGCTTATTGCCACATGCCATAGATAGATGGTGCCATTTTGTTTTGTTTTTCATCATGTAGCTGTATTGATTCTAGGGATGTGAACAGAAGTGGATTGTTTTTAGGAAGTAGGTTCCCTTTTATGTGACCAACAAAACAAATGACTTACATATAAGACCCCTTCTCAGCGTTATTCCTGCGGGTTGCTGTGAAAGTGATTGCATAACATTGTTATCATCCAATGCAATACATCCAAACTTGTCAGTTATATATGCTGTGTTCAACTGGACTTCTTGTTAGCCTGCTGGTTGGAAGACCACCCTGGCTTTAAAAGGACACTCCCCCTTTTCTTTCTTTTGTGTTATAAACACGTTTTCTTTTGTCTGTTGTGTTGTGTGGTTCACAGTGCACAACGTGAACACACTGTAAATGAACTACTTGTTTTATTTTCAAACTCATCCTTGGACTGTGTGTGTGCTTTGTACTTCCGCACCACTACCTACGGAGCCTCCCACAGTGACATCTTTGAATAGGTTTTTAAGAGACACGTCTAAATTCTGTTTTATCTGTGAAATATGCTCCATATGTCAGGAGTCTGAGGAGCATTGAGGCGCTGGGAAGTTCACTTCAAACTACTGTCTCCAGCTACTCAGAAATGAACAGCAAAGACAGACAGTAAACCAGCACATGCACTCACACAGGCAATTTTGTGTGTTCATAGTCATAAAGTGTTTGTCGGTAACAAAATAATTCCATAAATCTTACTAATTATACACTTTTATTTGCTGCATAAGTCTCAAATGTACAATTTTCAAAGAAACCGATGTTATAGTAAACATGCTTTCCATGCCTGACTCTCCGGAAGTATTTGACTGTCAAAACATGTTACTGGCTGTAAAGCAAGTCAGGTAATAGAGGAAGCAGCTGACTGGTGAAAGACAGGAAAGAGGGCGTTAAAGGGTTGATATCAATTTCACACTCCCGCTGAAATAACCAAGGAAGTGCAACACTAACTAGAAGCATGGCTGGTAAACAGAAATGTTTTTAACCAAGTGTATTACCAGGTAATCATGGTTTAAAATAAAATACATGTTTTATATAGCTTGTGCTTCTTTCAGAACAGCGCAGCTGAGAACTGCAGAGCATGAAATATCCTCTATACCCGGGTACATGAAACTATAATTTAATACAGTACAAACATTTAAAAAATTAGGCTCCATTAAAATGAGCTCTCTAACTTTCCTTTTTTTTCTTTGTCCTAATGTTCTTGCTTTATTATTATGTTCTATTGAATGTATCTTCTCTTCTTTCTCTGTATCTCCTGAAACATGTCTGTTTTATTTTTCTCTGTCTTTACTACCTTTCAATCCCACCTGTCCATTGACTGAAATCCTGAAATGATGTAAAAACTCTCAGTTATGCCATTAACATATAGGTTTCTTATTTAAATACTGAATAGTTATTCCACCACTTTTATGTAAATTACACCCACTCCACCTGTCTAAAAACATTTTTTGATGGAAACAACGTTCAGGATAAGAGTCAGGCTGAAACAACTATCGGAAGACACTTTTGATATTCAGGGGCAATGTGTTTAGCTCAAAAGTTCATCTCAGATCTTATTACAAATGATAAAATAACATTCAATTAATAAATCAAAACCTGTATTTACCATTATTAACATATTATCATAATGTTTTGATCCTGTAGCAGAGAAGGGAAGAGAGAAAGAGAGAGAGAGAGAGAGAGAGAGAGAGAGAGAGAGAGAGAGAGAGAGAGAGAGAGAAAGCATGTGACATCTACCGCTGTAACCATAAGAATAGAAATACTAGAAACAGTATTTAAAAAACAAAATTTTTTTAAAATGTCACAAATGTTTCTGAGAACCACTTAGCCTTTTTTCTCTGAAAACAAAATCCCTGCAGCTCTGAAATCAAAAGTATATGTTTAACAAGTGCTCTGTGCTGCTCTCCAATTATGCATGCTTTTTATTGTTATTGTTATTGTTATTATTATTATTATTATTATTATTTCAGTAGCATTCTCAACATGACAGCATATCCAGGTGTCAAGTGTGAGTGACTGAATCAATGCACCATCTGTTTGGATCAAAAGTGGAAAACAATCCTTCTGCTTCTATTGCTGTCCCCATCTCCACACACATGGAGTGCACACGCTACCTCAAACTAGTAAACAACTTTATTTTTAGCAAAAAGGAAATTATAGATGTTGGCACCATCTGGGTCCTTTATTAGTCACACTCTTCATACACACATATCATAGCATGTAGGACCATAGTTGTTGTGGAGTCCATTAGCAGTCTAGAGTAGTTGAAAGGGAGGGGTCATAAACAACTAGGTAGAATTTATAGTTGACCTAAAACCCAGGGCTTTTATATTATTTTCCTATAATCCAATAGAGATATATGTTATTATCAGTGTTGGGTAATCACAGATTACAAGTAACTCATTACTGTAATGAGAGTACTGCACATCAAGAAGTGGAATCTGTTCATGAACTCATAACAGAGCACTAATGTACTGTACTCAAAAGAATCCATATGAAGTGAAATATTGTTTCATTATTACCTGTTTTCTTCCTGTTGGATGTGTTGAATCGCTGTTTATGTTTAATGAGGACATGGGCCAGAACATCACAGTGCAACATATCTGGGAATTTCTTTTTTGACACACAAGAAGTAATCCAAAAATAATCTTAGTAATCCATTGCTGTAACTGATTACTTAACAGGTCGTCTAAATAACAACAGGAAGAATACATTAGTCTGCATGGGATCCATACCACATATGCTTTATGGAGGGCCACAGTAGCACCTTAAATAATCATTAAGCGCCAAAGAGCCATACAGTACTGCACATAGATGCACTCCCCAAACACTGGCTTAGATAAGTCACAAATGCTTCCCATTAGATTTCTAGGCTGGTTTAAAGTGTCTTCTGCTGCTCTGGCAAACTGATCTTTAAAAGATCTACTGCAGTGTAATGTTCCACAAAGTATAAGGATGGATCAATTTAACTGTTCCAGTTGCTGAAATCTGTGTAAGATATAATATTTGTTTAAGGGAAGGTCATCATTATTATTATTTCCATTACCTTTTTTAGAACCTAGAATAAGGCCGTTGGTGGAGATAAATCTAATTTCTCCCAAATGCATTCTCTTATTTATGCAGCCTATATTTGTGTAATTGCTGACGCACTGGTGACAAAGATAACATCTATGCTAATTATCAAACGCCAAGAGTCACTTAAATAATTCACAGAGTATATACACAGCATCCATCGCACTCCACATCCACATGCTAATGAGAGGTTCATGTTTGCTGCTGTTATCTCTTCCGACAGAGCTGAAACAGATCTGTGCTGCTCACCTACACACATCAAAACCAGCCTTCTCTAGGGCCTTACTTATAGTATTAGATTGCAAAGTATCTGAGAGAAGGCAGCTAGGGATGACACTGCAGTTGGACTGCGGAAGATTGTCTGTTCATCATTCGAACCAAAGGCTGCATGAGTCAAGCTGATAAAATTAATAACAATAATACTAAAATTAATTTATAGTTATTTAATCAGAGGCTGTAACCCCCAACTCTACAAGCCAGACCCGCCCCCCAAAAAACATTTCAAAGCACCCACTGTCAGAAACAAAAGGCGGCGCCCAGTAGGGGTTTGGTTCCGATGTTCAGCATAGGTAGTTCAGTGTCAGGGGAGTCACTTTTATAAGCTGTGCAATTCAGTGTACAAGATGTATGGTGGGGATACTAAATAAATGAAGCCCTTTCTCCTTCCAGGCTTTTCATCTCCACTTGCTACCAGTTTTCCTTACCTTTTAATCAATATATTATGAGCTTCCTCAAATAGATACAGCTGTGGTTCTGTCATGAAAGCCAGGGCACAAACTGACTGATTGACTGGGTGTCTGAGATTTGAAAGAGCAGAAATGATACACGATGCCTCTTGCTGAAGGCTTGTAGTGAGAGAAACCTTAAATAATACTACAATAGCATTCATACAGGTGTATGGCTGAATCTAATGTACATATTCCTAGGACTTCTCATTTTAAGGATCTACATGGGTTGCATGACAGGAAGGCATTGCTGTAGTCAGTAACGGTCAGTGTTTTGGCAGGATAATCTTAGCAGTACAGTACCTACAATACCTTTAGGTGGGTACTGAGGTGACAGACCTACTAGAATTAATGCTTAGCACTGGAAAACACAAAAATCATTATTCGGTTAAACATGGTGTTGTTTAAAATGTGTATGTTTTCTGCTATCTGAATAGTTTTATAAGCAGCCTTAGTGGGTTGTCCCGGCAACCCTCCTGTCACCTAGACTTGCACCCATATAGAAAAACAAAATAATGTAGAGTTATTTTTATATTTGGCCTGTTTGTTTTTTTGTCTGTGACGTTAGCCGAAGTAGTGAGCAAATTGCTCTGGCAAACGTTGTTCAGATAATGGAACTTGTGCCAGTGGTAAGTTCAGATCACTTTTTTTTAATTGAACTGTGGTTTGGCAGTCGGGACAGTTTTGTACTCCAATCTAAATCATCGATTAATCTCATAGAAGGCTGAATTGCGGGAAAGTCTTACAGGATTCAAATGTATTGGCACTGCCATATAGAATAACAATGACTCATAAACCTCATAGCTATTACATAATAAAATATTTAGTATTACTTTTGTAATGTCCTGGATGTTAATCAAAATAAGGTGTTAAGTCTGACTACAGCCAAAGTAGTCATTGCTCAGAGACCCTTTATGACGTACATTGATCTAAACTTTACTGTAATGTGCTATCCCAAAGAATATGAATGACATCCATTCCACTTTTCATATAATGTGAAATATCTTTCCTATAAATCAACACTTATAAAAGCTTGCAGCTGTATATCATGGTAAGCAGTGTAGTACAGAATAGTACAAACTAGTGGAGGTATTGTAAATCAGATGTGCACATGGTATAGCAAGGATTTTAAAATGAAGAGCAGCTCCTGAACTCAGGAGAAAACACCTTAACACATACTTAAAAAACACAGAGACTCTTGGCATTTAGCACATTACTGAAAACAAGTTAAATAAGTTAACAAGTAATAAACCATAAACATGTTGCTGTTTATACAGACTAACACAGCCAGAGAAGAGGAAGACATTATCCAATACTAATGAAATCATTATTAATAATATTATTTCTTAGCAGACGCCCTTATCCAGGGCGACTTACAAGATATCACATTATTTTTACATACAATTACCCATTTATGCAGTTGGGTTTTTACTGGAACAATCTAGGTAAAGTACCTTGCTCAAGGGTACAACAGCAGTGTCCCCCACTGGGGATTGAACCCATGACCCTCCGATCAAGAGTCCAGAGCCCTAACCACTACTCCACACTGCTGCCCAATATTTGCATATTATTGCTAATATGCAAATTCATATCCACTATGTTGGCTGTGAGTTGTAATTGATGACGACCACCTGCGATTCTAAATGGGTTTTTAACTGTGTGAGCGGCGGGTAGTTTGTGCCTTTCTTTTTTAACTGATAATTACTTTCCTGCACAGATGTGTGTCACCTTCTCCACTGCAAGAAGAGTGAATGGAGCATGTGGCAGTTTTTCAATGTGAACAGAATGCTTTACACTCAGCTTCTGCGAATCTGTTTCACAGATTCACAGTTTGCTTTTATCAGGGGCAAAAAAGGCAAACTAATTAATTTGTTTAAAGCTGTTATCTAAATAGAAAAATGACATATGCAATTTACTGTTGCTGAATACACACAGCCATGATCATTTTAAGACTAAAATAAAATTCATTGGTGGCTAAATCTCTAATGGTAATGCAAAATGTGATTATGGATTTTGGCAATTAATATTTTTTCCCCCCACTGTTAGTCCCATGTGTTGCCATAATATTTGGGGCTTACCTTATTTTAATGTTAACTTCGAGTGATTTTGATGATGGCACAGACAGAAACTTGTTTTTTATTATTACATTGGCAATATAACATCCATATATCATATATATATATATGAACTCTAATACTGTAATTATAAAGATACATATTACTATAGATACGATAAGTTGATGGGTTTTCTTTGGAATAAGAAAGTACTCAAGAAGAGGATTGTATTGACACATACAATGACAAGTCTGGTAATTAATAATTACAATTCATTACTGAAGCAACAGAACTAAAAATAAAAACATTTGGGTAGCATTTTAAACCATCCATATAAAACACCATGCATTAAATGAATGCATTAAAATTGCATTAAGAGAAGTAGCTGTTTAATTTACATATACATATTCACCCTTTTTTAATTGCGAAGGTATACATGGACTAAAAGCCATAGTTCTTGGAGGTTGCTGTCTGAGAGGGGCATCGGTCAAGAATCCAGCATCAGAAACCCAAAAGCTCCCACCCAGTCAGGAACTTCCCCAGTGACTAACTCCTGAGAGAGCTGGAGCCAGGCCATGACCAATCCTGGGAGCTGAAGCCAATCAGGTAAAGCACAGGAAGGCAAGCAGAGTCAGGAAACAAAAGGGAAAAGAAAAACTACGCAACCAAATTGGTTAAAGATACAATCTGGTTAAAAACAATTATGAATCATGCTGAGTTATTTAGCATGGCCAACTATGATGCAACAGCCAGTTTCCTGTGTATGGAGGTCCTGTGGTTCTACAGCTGCAATGTGACTGAGGCAAACTGAGGTCAAGTTCCCACAGCCAGTCATGACAATCCTAATACAGGGGAATACAATTCTGGCCAGGCTACCATCTCTCCAGCCCCCCATCCTCTCTGTTCCCTGTAAATGAGAACCTACAACAAAGCATTTGGTTGATCTAATTCATTTCAAAGTATTGCTGAACAGGATACTCTTCACAGTAATAACAGTACAATAAGATAACACGAGCGACGACACACATGTAGGGACATAATCAATAAATCATCTCACATTTCCATAGCACCCCATATACATTGTACGAAGTCTCGGCGCACTTTACAAAATCAGCCAGTATAAGTGTGGCAGAGCAGAAGCCCTGCTGATGTAAATGGTGTGTGTGTGGGAATGTAAGGCTGGCAGGGATGGGGTTAAATCTATCCCTACCAGCAAGCACAGGGGTGGCCATTCCCCAGTTAGGTAATTGATGCTAATTGGGGAGAGGCCACATGTATAAAAAGATCCAGAAATCCTTTGTTTGTGGTGTGATTTTGTGTACGGTTTTGAAACTTTATAATGAAGGAGAATGCCCAGCCTGTTTTGTTTTATTTGAATCTTTGCTTTGGCCCTTGTGCCATGTTTATTTGTTCCTGTGTTTTGTTGGATAAAGGGCTCTCTTTCCTGCCAGTAGCCAGCCTGGGTCGTGATGCTGTGCTGTCACAATAAACCTTATACAAACAAACAAATGCAGTCTTGACCAGTAATGTGATGGTTTTGAGTCTAAATTCTAAATAAACTAAATAAAATATTGTTAAGCCCTGCATACACAAGGAAGACACAAATGGTGACAAAAAATGTTGTATTCTGGATGTTTCTGTGTTCCAGAAACAAGGTAACACGATTCCCGGAGAAGGCCTGAATTGTACTTTGAGAAACATTTGAGAAACATTTTGCCTTTAGCCAATCAGGAGAGACTCTGTGAGCATGAGTATTCGATCGTGTGACATGCATTGTAGTGTCATTTCGGGTTATTCGTGGTCCTACAAGCCTCAGCAGCTCCTCTAAAGTGTCTGGATCCAAACAAACTGCGATAACTTAAGCGTAGCTCATTTCAAATTACTGTCTGCTCCTCTCTCCTCACGATTCAGGATCTACTCCCTTGTCCACATGACTCTGTTCTTGTGCTTTCCTCTTCTTTTACAAAGACAAACTGATCTACAGGGCTTATATATAGAAAATGATCACTCTTTCTTAGGATGCTCCTGGTATATTTTCCCTTTACTGTATACCAAAAAAAAAAAAAAAATGTACAGGATGATTCTGGGCCAACTTCTGTTTAATATTCCTTTACCTAATGTTATGAATTGTTATTACTGCTTTCCCTTTCTCTAAACTTAAGGAACTATTTCAATTTCTTCAACTCTGATGTTAATCACTGAAACCCAAGCCGAATGTACAGCTACAAAAAAAGAAGTGATCTTCAAGCCACATTTGCACAAAAAGAAAACTTCCTAAATGAATACAGTAGTGCATATTCCCAGCCGAGACATGGATCCTATTTTACACAGTTTAAGTCTAGGATGCCACCTTTTCCCTATCGGAGGGTTACATCAATAAGGTAAAAGAAAACAACGAACAACATTACATATTCAAGTTATGGGAACTTACTAATCAAGTGACAGAAGGGCGTTCAGCCTTGTTAAAGAGCCCTTGGTAAAGGCATGGTGTATAGCAGGTAACCATGTGACACACAGGTGCACTACACCAGTATAATAAATCAGCATAAAATAAACTGAAACATCAAAGTGCACGTTTTAAACTTGTACAAAGTTCAACCTAACCATCCGAACAAACAAAAAAGGTAAAAAAAGAGATTTCAATAGGAAAGAAAACAATAGCAGCCCTCTTTTGTTTGTTTTTGACCTGAAAGGTCGTCATCAGGTTTGCTAGACTCAGTAACAATGCTGTTTTTTAAATGTCAGCCCATCAGTGTAGTGGCTGTCGATGTTAAGAGGCATTCTTTATGCATCCCTAATACCCTCGCACACAGCACTCCTGCATACATTATCCAAAAATGTTGTTATTGTTTATTTGAAGGTGTTTGTATAGAGCAGCCCTTTGCCTTTCAAAAAGCCCCAATGTCTCCATGCTGGGGGAAATGAATGAAACATCTCCATTAAAAAAACAACATTAGAATGTTTAATCCAACAATAAATGTGCTCTAACTTGACCCCACAAAAGGTTCCCTGTCAAGTATTAATAAGATGCTCGAACAATTAATACACTTTGATTAAATTTATGAGACATATTTAAAGTAAAAATTAAATACTTATAAATGACATTGCGTATGGGATGATGGGGTTGCATTATGAAAATCAAATTACATCAGTACCTTTAAATATTCATTAGTGATACTAAAATGACCTATGATTTGAACACATGATGAATATTTAATTATCTGCTTTGAGATTTGTCACATGGAAATAATACATACGTGAATGTACCCCTCCTCTCCTATAACCACCTCCTTTAATCTCTCACAGCCAGATACAACATCATGAGTTACCTTAGTCCCACCAGACTATTGAGGAGATGGATCAGTTAATTGTGTTTAGCACTCACTGATTTCCTCACTGATTTCCAATGCTGACGGATTGCTCTCAAAAGAATGAGTGAAATGTAATTTGCCGGCATAAGCAACAAGCTAGCAGACTGCTTGAAAGGGTAACAGTTACTAACAGATCTGTCAGTAAGAGTAGACATAATGATTCAGAGATTGCACCCTGACAATTACAGCATTGACTCATCTGGCATTTGAGCTGCGTTCAAGCATTTGTTTTTTTGTTGTTGTTTTGGACAAATAAGCCTGTCCATTCACACAACGGGTTCAGCTGGGGCAGGTGAGGAATAGACTGTTGGGTCACTGCAACCACAAGTAAAGGTAGTAGTTATAGATGCCATCTCCAATCTGGTACATACCTAATTTGATGTAGAAATGGGAGAAAAGCTGAGATCAGCACACATCATAAAGCTCCACCTGGAATGTCTATAGATGTGTATAATACCCAAGCATTATATTACGGATGATGTATTTTCCTTTTTTGAGCCCTTTGTCCTTGTTCAATTCCTTTGACAACCCTTTGGTAATCATACTTAAAACTAAACAAACTTTATCTAAAGCTTATCAAACCAAAAGTGTTCTCCATACTGGCAGTGGAAATTGAATACTGGAATTTCACCAGTAAAGGATTGCTACGTAATACCTCCCTACTGGTCTCGTCAGTGAGATCCCAATCTGGGGAAGTCTTTCCTCTATTTATGGTTGATGATACATTAATCAAGTCTACTTGAGAAAATAGTGCCAAGGCCAGTGTTGAGTGCAAGCAAATGAAGAGCTGTGTAATGCATGGTGAGATATTTTTTTCATGTGGGGAATGACCTTATCACATTCTACATTTTAAAGCACGCTTCAAGGGCTTTCCAACACAAAATAATTCATTGACGCAAGTCATTGACGTAAGAGGTCGAGTTTGTCCACTTGAGCTGGAATTACCCATATACATTACAAAAATAAGACATGCTGTAAAAAGGCCACTTCTCATACAAAGCAAACTGTGTGCGGTAAGGTTAACCATGACGCTTGGGGTGTGGGGGAAATATTAATCTTGCCCCAGTTAGATTATAAAAAAAAAATGAATTTATTAAACTTAATCACTCTTTATCAAACCAATGGACTCTTTGTATAAAAGTGCAACTCCAATAATAATCACAAACACTAAAAACATAAAGCAACCTTTTGCATCAATGTGGCAATCTGTGAAGGCCAGCAGAATGATTCACATGATGTGATTAATGTCCTTTTATGGCCTGAAAACCCTTTTATTGTGCCTCACTAGTCACTGTTACGTGCATGCAATAGGTGAAAAATATTCATATTGTTGCTTACTCTGAACAGAATCCAAGCCCCTGTGAGCATCAGATTATATTTAATTTAGATGCAATGATCAATGGTTGAGGTGTGGAGGAGATTACTCATCGGGCTCAACCTTGCTAAAGTTGAATCATGTTTGTTTTTTGTTTGTTTTTTTCCAAGCGCACCGAAATGTATTGGACAGCTTATGTGAACCAACTGAAATGAGACCTGGTTTCAATGGCTTCGTTTAGCACTAATCGTAGATGGCTTGAGAGCAAAGTTAACATTTGGTAGTGCTAATGAGGGTCTTTTACACCAGCTGATAATGTTTGTCATTTTCAGAATTTATTTATTTATTATTTGCTTGTATCAATTACAGCGTGAAACCTTATAGCCTTATAAATGGGCACAAAATATAGTGATTCATTAAAAAAAAAACATTAAATGTGTACCCCCAAAAATATATAGTGTAATTGAAAGGGAATAACAGTTCAGACAGAGAAAATGGAATGCAGTTTCTCTCATTAACTTGACAGGTCTCACTACATCCATCGCAAACAGTAAGTGGTAAGTAATAAATTATACGTGCGTGCAAAATGTAGTATTATTAGTTAGTATAACACTGGTATTATTCTGGTATCCTATGGGTATTTTTTAACACTTTTCTTCAGTACTTTTGGTTGTAGTTGTTTTTCTTGTAGGTCTAACCATGAGCTTATAAGGATTTATACCTTAATTTCCCTTGTTTGTTTTGAAGCTGGCACAGCAGTTCACTGCACTTAAGCATTGAGAGCTTGGCAACCACTTTCAAGTCCCCTAGTGCTTCAGGGATTTTGGTGGTATGCCACTGTGCCTTCTGAATTTGGCAGTAATTATAATTTAAAGATTGTATTAAAAAGTTGTATTAAAGTCGCTACTATTATCTGAATTGAATACACATCACTGTCCTGAAAATTTCAATAGAAGAAAAGGATAAAAGGCCCTAATTTGATGTACTAGTTGGAAAAACATTCCTGACGATAGCTGTTACTGTTCCCAACTACGTATTAATGCAGCAATGTTAAGAGACAAATCCGATTTAATAGAAACTTTTATTTAAAAAGACAGAAGGAATCAATTTGGTAAAGAACGGTGATTAGCAGCAGTAAAATAGCTTAAAAGACATCAGTGAATATTACTGTCAGTGAATGATTTGAACAGAGAGTCATACAGTTATATAAAAATATTCTAAACCAAAAATGTGGTAAAGTGGCAAAATCGTCAAGGATAAGCAGCCTCTTACCATCACTAGGTTGAGGAAAGAAAAGCACAGTTGTACTTTTTAAATGTCTTCTGACACACATTAACAGAAACATGCTTTATAAGCAATTGCTTTATAAGAATAGGACTTAAATCACGAATGGTCGTATAAATCAATTTACTACATGTTTTTATTCCCCCTCCAACTCGATCATTTTCACATGTTTGGTTGGCTTTCCCAATTGGAGGGGCTGTACACAGCAAATTGCATTGCAGAGCGGGCTTTTTACCCTGCCAAAACCACACACAATGTATAGTCTACAAAGCAACTTCATTAGTAAATGACAGGATGAAAATGAAATGTTTCCATTGCGGTAATTAATTCTTTTTTTTTTTGGTAGGAAGCAATACGTCCACAAGCTGCTGGAATTGCTTGCTATTTTGGTTGTCATACAGTATGTGTTCCTATTTGAAGACCGAAACGATAGCAACAGTTTCCCTGTCTCTCGGTTACCAGACATTTCAGAAGAAGCTGTCTCTAATTATCCAAGCTGGAAGTCCTTGACTCAGTTACTAGACTGTGTTTTTTCCTCTTAATGTTTGTTTAGCTTTTAGTATTGTCTGCTCTAATGGATCAGCAACCAGGGGTTATGAACACTGTGTGCATCAGACTCACTTTCAGACCTCATCTAGAGCACTAATTAAAAAGGCTGGATGCCTCATTGATAGAGTACAGATTGTATGGTAAATACAAGGAATGCATTGCAACATCTGGCACTCAAGTGAAGATTTACAACATAACAATATAAGGCTCAATACAGTACTTGTAGAAAGGAAAGTAATGTTGTTTTTTGCATTTGTATGCTCTTTCTAAGCTCTTAAAAGGGCTGGGCTGCATGGGGTGGCGGTGGATTGGAGTAGCTCAGTGGTTTGAGTGCTGGACTGCAGTGTTGAAGGTAGCGGGTTTGAGTGTGTCAGTGGGGTGCATTATATGAAATAGTAGGTTTGAGTAGCTCAGAGACTGGAGAAGGCAGTATTATGGAAGATAATGGGTTTGTGTAGCTCACTAGTTGGAACCTTGGACTGCAGTGTGGAAATTGATGGGTCTGTATTACACCTTTTTTTGCCCATTGCGCATTGCCAGCAAATGTATAATAATCAATGATCTAAAAATTCATTCCATATTGTCAATAGGTTATAGAATGTTTTTTTAATTTTTGCAATTTTATTGAATGCAATTCTTGCAATTAGCAATTGTACTTTTACTGGTCCTAGTAATGGGACAAACTCCTAGTAAGGCATCAGAATGTCTTTATAACCATGCAGAATAATATAAACTAAGGATTTTTAAATGAATACAATTTAAATTAGTATAAACTGTAATTTTAACTAACCCCTTTAATTCTATATTAATCCCACTGGTGTTGTCCCCAAGGGACTACTCATTGCCTTTAGATCCATCCCTGTTTAGATCATTTAAATAAACCCCAATGTATGTGATAAAGAGCATGCATGCGCAAACATGTTGCCTACTGTATATTTTATATAGCTAGGTACTGGAGGCTGGCAGCGCGGGCTGTCATGTAGAGCCTCCTCCGAGAGCTCCCTGACACTGCAAAGCACATTAGTAGCAGTGCTTGGGGTAGCCATGTATGTTTTTATAGCCTTTTCAATGTACATCATATAGTCAGGGGCTACTATAATGAAGCATTTCAAATGGTTGTCAGGTACAGTAGACAGGGACTATGCTTTAGTGGACTGACTTTGCAAACGGCTTTCATAGGGAACGCTTTGTTCTGTCTAAATAATGAACACCATCACTCATTGGCTGCAAGTTGACCCTGATCAGTCACATTACTGCAGAAGGGAATCTGGCATTTCAGACTGAGCAGCCAGGTTAAAAATACCACAGCGAGGGGGCACCCGAGTGACACATCCAGTAAAGGCATTCCGCGTGGAGTGCAGGATGTGCCCTATAGCCTGGACATCGCCGGTTCGAGTCCAGGCTATTCCACTGCAGACCGTGGACGGGAGCTCCCAGGAGGTGGTGCACAATTGGCCGAGTGCTGCCTGGGGGGGGGGGGCTTAGGTCAGACAGGTTATCCTCGGCTCACTGCGCACCAGCGACTCCTGTAGTCTGGCCAGGCGCCTGCGGGTTTGCCTGTAAGCTGCATGGTGGGTCTGCAATGTGAAAAGAAGCGGTCAGCTGACAGCACACACTTCGGAGGACAGCGTGTGTTCGTCTTCACCCTCCCGAGTCAACGCGGGGGTGGTGGCAGTGAGCTGAGCCTAAAAATAATTGGCTATTCTAAATTGGGAGAAAATGATTAAAAAAAACAATTGCCGACTCTCAAATAAAAAAAAAAATATACCACAACATGAGCGTGTTGTACTCTATGTGGTCAAGCAGGCAACAATCATACAAAATAGGAAATACAATTAAGCATTTCACACTTTTCTTTCTACACACACACACAACGGTTATGCTTTATTTTAAGGGGTGCTTTTTTTAGTTTATTAACTGTTAACAACTAGTTTATTACCACACAGTTCTTATTTTGTGTTAATAGTTTAGGTGTACGTGAATGTGGGTATTACAGGGTTATAGCACCCAACAGCTGGCATGAACGTGGGGAGTGAGTAAAAAGTAAAAGGGTGTTCAAGCACCAACAGATCATAGTATTGAATTACGGGTTACAGTTAAAGCAAGCTATAATCCAGTTAGGCCTTCATTCAGGTCATTGATGTAATGCGCTTAGAGAGAACGTACTGTCTAAAAATAAGAATATCAGGCATTATGAGGACATTTTCAATATTTGCCATGGAAATGAGATGTTCTGTTTATCCACAGAGCCAGGATAAAGCCAGCATGTCAATGTGATCTTTCACATTTTCCGCATGCCTCACCCAGGAGGGACCACTGTCCCACTTTAGTTTACTTCAGTATACCATAGTAAAAGAATAGCAAAGAGTGGTAAACCACAGCAAAAGAACCGCAAAAGCATTAAAATAATAACGAATAGATAAACAGAACACTTGAAGACTATAGTAGTCATGGTAACGTGAGGGGGAGCCTCTTCAGCTGACTCCGCTACTTGAGTTTCTTAGCTTTTTGCAGCTTGCAAGTGAATGAATTATGTCATCTGCTTTTTTTTCAACAATTATCTGCCACTTTACAAACAGCAAGGATTCATTTCATTTAATTAATTAAAAAGTTATTTTTTTTACTATATAATTATGCAAAATATAGTATAGGGTGCTGTGCAAAATAGAACTGATTTTCACCCACTCAAGGTCTTAGGGGCCAGTTGTGGCAAAGCTCTGACTTGGTAGAATGAATATCAGCTTGTATGATATCAGCCCCCTAGGAGATATTCTATATCATGTTCCATACATTGATGACACTTCACCTGAGGATGCTATGTCCTTACACTAGCACAGTCCTACCATAGGATTGTTGGTAATACTGTTATTACCCAACGATGTAGTCTATTAATGATAGTCTTGTACTTACAGGAAGAGCATAGTTGATACAATCATAATGACCTAATTCAATCTCTACGATTTTGAAAGACTTTAGTAATTAAGTAAATACTAGGGTAGTGCATTTCCAGATGGCAGGTTCTGTAATACAATATAAAAAGATAAAATGAGCTTAGAATGTAATGTAGTCGAAATTTCATACCTATCTTGACTAATGCATGATCATTAGTCACTGTACTTAGTATAAGTTCTGAACATTACTGGCATTATATAATGTAAAGATAACTATAACACCTTTTATACAATTTAAAGCAATTTAAAAGTTGAATTAAGGAAATCATTACAAATTTCAATTTAAAAACACATTATGAAATACGCTAATGAGTTGCTTGTATAGTCCAACCAAAACTGCTATTGTAAGAACACTGCTACAGCACTTGTTGCGTAATTGATGACATTTACTGGAATCCAGTAATACGATTACCAATTGCAACCATCATTTGCTATCAAGTGTGTTCGTTTCAGGCTTGAAAACTGTGGAGGCGGGCAGCTCAGTGAGAAGGGCAGTGAACTTTTGTGGCTGTTCTCTAAAGGTCCTGCATTTACATGGACAAACATTTCTGCATTCCAAATACACTCAGCCATGGAGGCATTCAGATTCATGGCCATTGCTGAAACACTGTAGGGAAATAAGATGTAAATCCTCCGTCCTGGTTATTAATAAGTAATGCAGAGCAAGATCTCAGCTCCCAATGTGCAGACTGCAGTCTCTGTCTCTTCTGAACATTGAAATGTTAAACACAGCAGAGGAAGGCACCCAAGTACAATATGTACAACAGTGATCAACAAATAAAGATATCAGTGTTGGTCTTCCGTTTCATTAATGTCTTTGGCACACTCTAGGGCCTTATTTTCAATGTACAATTTGAAAGAATCCTTCTTGTATTAATTTGTTCATTACTAGTTGTATGCTATTATAACTTCAAAACAGGCCCTTCATTTAGAGTCAATGTTAGAGGAATTCTGGTGGCTTTACTATGGTTTTCTGCAGTGAAACCACTGACAAGTATGGTAAAGCCAATTTCATAAGATTCCAACGGCATTGGCAGTAATAGGCTCTTAACAGTGTCACAATCCTCATGACCTTAAAAACATTTTCAGTTCTGCAGCACTGTCATCGTGTGCTTTAATGAGCACCTTACAGGCTGACAAACCAGGGGATAGGTTCTTCTTTTACATAGAAAGGAGTAAAACTGTAGTTGAGAGCTTTCCTACCAGGAAACTCTAATGGCAGACAAGTCTTTGGACTGGGCAGTTTTGTTCAGGGCCATCTATCCTTCAACTTTTACCAGCATTAATTCAATTACAAACTATAATGGTAGCAATCTTACCACAAGTACCTCTTCATAATGCAAAATAACAGTGGAAGTGTGAATAAATGACTCATATAATGCATACCAGGAGACTCGAATGAATAGCTGCTGCAGTATAACTACAGGAAAGTGCAATTAATTAGGAAACACCACATAATATCTGTGCTATCAGCAAACTTGCTTTAATAGAGGCCTGTTGGGTATTGTAGCAAAGATGACTCTAAACCAACCTCAACATAAATTGATCAACGTGATAGGCAAATGGTCTGAGTTAAGGATGTGCCTTTTTCAAAGGAGGGTTACATCTTTGAAAAACACAGGTTAAAAGTGCTTTGGGATTGGTCTTCACTCTTCAGTGAACAAACCAATCGTTTTGATGGTGCCATATCAGAATTGATTCTCAGCATTTTTTGGCTCAGGTATTAAACTGTAATTACATTGTAATTTGTTTGTATCTACAGTGTAATTAATAGAAGCTGTCAAGTAATTATTTGAGCATTAATTGGTAACAAAAAGCCAAGAGCAGTTTATCGACGTACACAGCAAAGAAATCTCACACATTTGTTACGGCCTGAACAAAACAAACTAAAGCCCATTTCATAGTCTGCTATCAAGGTTTACTGAATTAGTGCTCCGTCTTTCGGGTGAGACTTTGTTGTAAGTGACTCTGCAGCTGATGCATAGTTCACACACCTTAGTCTCTGTAAGTCGCCTTGGATAAAGGCGTCTGCTAAATAAACAAATAATAATAATAATAAAAGAAGACATACTAATGCAAACTAAGCAAAACCGCATGCATTTGAATTCATTAAAAATAATGCATGCAAAAAACTTCAATCATATTAATATTAAATAATTTACTGCATAAACAAAAGAGAAAGGGGGTGGGTGGGAAAAATTGGATCTGTCAGGATCTCAGATACACAGCTATGGCCAAATTTTAGGATTGAGGCAATTAAAAAAGAAAACCATATGAACATAATTTAGATCTTTTATTTAACCTCATCTAATCAAAGAAACTACAAAATTACATCTCAAAGGTAATCGTCTCTAGGTGCTCTGGAGGTAGTTACCTGCTTTCAGTCCGGGAAATTATAAAGGAGACATGTAGTCCTTCCTTTTTGTTTGGCGGCGGCGGCGGCGGCGGCGGCGGCGGCGGCGGCGGCGGCGGCTGCTGCTGCTGCTGCTGCTGCTGCTTGCCCTGGGTTCGTTCAACTCACAAGTGCAGAGACTGCTCCTTTTATACACCTGTGGCTGGGCTTAATTGATTGTTAATTCATCAATTAAGTCCCAGCCACAGTCTGCACGTGTATTTGACAGGGATAGTATTAACCTTATCCTTGCCAAACTGGAACAACAATAAATAATATATTTTATACAGGGGCTTGCACCCTATCACAGCCCCCAGGAGCCCAGACAGATTTCACAGGCTCCGCCGTTGCCTCCAGGGTTCAGTAGCTTGGTAAAATCTTAAGTTTGGCAGCTTGGTAAGTTGCTTAAATTGGCAAGTGAAAAAAGGCAATTGACAGCGGGAACAGAGGTCACCTGTTAATCTTTCAACAGTCAACATTTCAAATTAGATAGAAAAGCAAGTGGGAAAACTGAGGTACAAAATACACAAAAAACTAAGAAAACGAAACACTACCTACAAAACCTGCACAATGACTCAGATATTCCCTACGCACTTTTTTATATTTATAATGCTTATTTCCCCTTCACAGCATTGAGTATTTGTTTTGCATATTTACTATTGTGTTGTAAGATGTTACTAGGGATGGTAAAAGGTGTGGGGACTACTCCCTCATGGTAGCTCTATAGGGCTGCTTTTAATCAGTATAATTGCCACACAATCTAGTGTGTGTTTTTAAAATGAGTCTATTATTAAAACCATCCCTTTAATCATTGTTATTTGTTCTTGACAAGATGATTTATTTTTTAAACTGACATTTTCCAGCAAAAATATGCAATTACTATTAAAAAAACATGACATTGGTTTCAGGATGTAATTGCAGCACTTTGAAAGGTTATGATATAGTGAAATGTCAATAAGCTTGTTGTACTATTGTTTAAAAACGCTTATACAGTATGGATGTGCACATGCAAATGGCAAAGCAGGAGCATTTAGCAACACGTGGGCTGCTGTATTTAACCTCACATTCTCCCATGCATGCATTTTTTGTCACTCACGGCTTGCTGATAACAATATCAAGGGACACAGACTGACTGAGCTATTACTCATGTAAATTCCTTTGGTGGACTCATTTTGCCGTTGTCTGACATCAGAGCTTGCGTCACCAATGGTCTTTCAAGATTCTCCCCAGGGACATTGGATGAAAAAAAAGAAAGGCAATTACTTAGACTGTTTCTGGGATGTGCAGCACTGTGAAAGATCTTTTTGCCTGTCTCTGGTAATCATGTTGCCATAACAACCCTATATGGACAGTAGCCATCAATGCTCGGTTTAAAAAAAAAAAACAGATGATCAGTCTACACTGCTTCACATTTTATTGTGTATTAAGAAAAAAAGGTATCTTTGATGGAGAGGCACAAGGTTGCTTTGAAGTAAGTGTTTCGAGTGCATACAAGCGCTCTGTTCTGGATATTGCTGAGGTATTCAGTCAAACTCTCCAAAAGAAGAAGATCGAGCTTTTCACTGGCCTTTGAAGCTGAGTATCGTATTAGAAAGCCACTGGGCTAAATAGGACTGTCACTGCCCTGTATATGGCAACTCAAGACAACAAATGGCTAATTTAAATTCCAACTGAGCTTTTGTTATTAGGTAGAGTTATACCCTGTGACCTAGCAAATATGTTTTGTGAATGGTACATTGACGCATGGTTAGCATCAGGGTGAGTCAGCAGCCAGTTGTATTCATTGGAGGAAGAACTTTTATTTTATGTGTCTGGTACCATCCATCTGGATAATTTACAGTATCATATTACATGTGCCTGGATACAGCTGTCAGGCATAATTTATGTATGCCTTGATTAGCTTATTTTGTGGTTTTTGAATATATATATATATATACTGTAACATATAAATAGATCATATTTTGGATAGATCAATTCATATATAAGTTATCATTTAAGTTAAGTACATTGAAAGGGACATCGATCTAAGCAGGTCTGTTTTATGAGTTGATGCTGACTTCCAATTAATATGATATTAATTCAACAGGAAAAAATTGACAAACAAAGGCGAAAGTTAGTAAGCAGTTGAGGGTGATATTGGTGAGCTACACCACAGATGATTTTGTATTAACATTAATATTATAAAATCAATTGTAAAGGAAACTAGCAGCTCATTTATTCAGTCCTGCCCTTGAGGACAGGTTAACTTTCACTGACGAGACTGCTACAAGGACTGCTTTGTCTTAAAAACCAAACGTCAGTAACATATTGAGTTGCATGAATGTTTTGATCTTCCCTTGTATAGCCACACCAAGCCAGCTTGCTCCCACCATCGCCAAGGCCAATAACATTTCCAGCTGTAACCAATTACTGCTACCTGATACGCACACAATGTCAGGTTCTTTATGCATTTATAGTTGATTACTGTTTGTAGGGTTAGAAACTGGTGCGCCTGTTAAATGAGATCATTGCCAGTGACCGATCTGAAAATAAATGTTTTCCTTTGTGCTGGTTCTTCCAAACGTGCCGTAAGGACTCCATATGGATCTGTTAAAATTGGTTGTCAATAGTAATTCATTGGCACTTAATTATTGATTATGTCTGTGAACTCTAACTTTAATCAGTGGTTGATGTTTATTTGTGATGGATCTGTGTGAAGACTGGTTTAGTGTCATTGGCCTTTCCTATGAATTTGTCAACGTTTCATGAATTATTTACCGTAAGTCAATGTGTAACTAATTACAAACCTTAAAGTGTGAATAGAGCTTTGACAAATCAGCAGCATAAAAATCCCTGGTGATTTTTAGCTCCAGTCTATCATTTCTTATTATTAGGATTGATTTACAAGTAGAGACAGGAAATAGGTATTCATTCCTAGCAAGCAAGAAAGAAAAAACTATGCATTGCAATCATAGTGTTTTAAAAAGTCTTAAAACCGCTGAACTTAAACCACTCAATCGTAATCGTAAGGATAAACATCAAATAAACTAGAGGATGCTTTGATCAGCCTTGGTTATCCTGGGAAAACCCTTATAATAAGTGGCTGGTCCAGGGAGGTTCCCTGGTACTCTCAAAGATTCAGATGTGGATTATCCTAGCAGGGTAGAGATTGATCAGATCCAGACTCTAACGCTATTGGACAAAGTTCACTGATGATGCCCCTAACGGAAGCATTTGTCTGCTTGACTTAGTACTTTAAAGTTTCACTTTTTTTCTGATGTTTCCACCCCAAAGGAATGTACAGTACAACAATAACAATAATGTGAACTCTCTACATATACATTGCATAAATGTATGATTTACATTAAAAAAACATGAAAGATATTTATACAGTAAAAAAAAAAAAAAGATATACAACGGTCAACATGGCCTAACCATGTATTAACTGAATTTGTGACTTATGGAATCATGAAATAAGGATGGTGCTGTAATTTATTTCATTACAACTGTAACAGAATATAACCATCACGAAACACAACCTGTTTCAGAACGGAGCAGTTCAATTGCTATTCTTGAAATTACCATATTTTAATTTTCTCTGAAAACGTGCCTTTGCCTTTGCAATTACAATTTCCAAAGCAAACCTGAATGCACTGTTTGCACTCAATGAACCTAGCTGACGCACAGAACATTGCTGATTGAATGTTTCAGGCTTTCTATTGAAGCATTGCACTTCCCACTCATGCAATTGACCCCAACATTCCTGCCCCACAGAGACCTAACTGTAGTGGCAGGAGCTTTCTGTTAACTTTCATAACTGAAGTCTTTGAGCAAGGATATCCTTTTATCAGATCCTGTGCATGATCCTATGGGTCCAGTATCTTCTTTTCCCTGTGCTCCGGCTCTAACCAACAGCAGTTATGTTACTGCTTCCTAATGTGTTCAATCAAAATCCCAGAAAAAACATCAATGTTTCATGTTTTTGTTAATTTCAAGAGGTTCTGATATTTAGAGGACAGAGCCTTCCAATTTCTGTATTGTGTAATAATATGGTGTGATCATCCAGACTGACTCATGAAAAGTGTGAGGTGAAAAGCTGACAACTTACTCTGAGGATTTTTTTTGTGTTTAGGGTTTCAAAAATAGCAAAACAGATAACATTTAATACCAACAAACTGTAAAACAAGCCATACCCAGACTGGCATTTCACAAAAACAATAACAAAAACTGCTGCTTCTTTTTAAGCCACTGAAAGGTTAGTTGTGCCTCTATTAAGCGCTAATGACTGACGCGAAGGTCTTTTACTGACAATTAGTAATTTGACTCTTTTAAAACAAAACCCCCATGGTTTCCAGACATGTCCCTTTTACCTGTGGAATTCAGTATCAGATACAGTTGAGAGCCATTAAGTTTATTTTGAATTCTCAGTCTATGCCACTTGGCCATGAAGCTGTGTGCGGTCAAAACAGACTTGAGCAAATAGCCTTAGCTGGGCTTCCTGTCACAGTATCAGGGGGGACAGTAACACTGGCAGCTTTTGACACTTGTCTTACTATTTTCAACAGAATGACTAAGCTACGATAAAACACAGCTGACAGCATCAAATGCAACTGTCTGGGGAGTGCAGAGCAATGGAGGGCATTCATCAAGAGGAGGGTAGGGGGCTGCACAATAGCACCAGTACTGTGCAGTGCGTTTGTGTGTGTGTGTGTGTGTGTGTGTGTGTGTGTGTGTGTGTGTGAAAAACTACCAAATCTATACAGTAAGGACTTCAATTCAGAGTCCAAGCTTTGCAAACCATTTCATGCATTTTGTTTTCAGGACATGGATAATTTTATCGGACGCAGTATAATAACAAGTATTTGAAATAAAGATTATAAGACAGGGGGACAATCCTATCAATTAACCCTACTTATTAAATGTAACCACCACTGGTACTTTGTACTAGGCAATAAAATACACATTTAAAATTTTAATAAATGGGTTTTCTGCACATATGAAATGAACACAGCTTGTAAATTACTATTGTATTCAGAGATAATGTGAATACAAATCAGTATATGCCTGTTGTATGTCTATAATTAAACATGCTATATACACTCATTTTAAACTGCAATTCCAAACAGTGATTTTTTAAAAAGCATTTCAATTCCTTGTCTTTCTGTTCCAGTGTTCTGGACACTGCTATTCAGTGATACTGTCCATTTCTGCTTGTAAAGTCTTATTTATGTTTTCACATTTTGCTTTACCATCCTGCACTGACAGTACCTGCCATGCATAGCAAACAGCGTGCCAGGGATAACGTCACGGGTCATTAGCCAGTCAGCTTCAATCAAACAGGGCTTTTTGACTCTTTCTTCATGTAGCAGGGAAGCAAACATTTCTAGAGTTGCATCATTCATGAATAAAATACAAATACAAACAAGTGTTGCATTGCCAGCACCTGTTCTTTTAGATGACTTTGTTTTCACCACATGGTGTGCAAATGTGAAGTGGAGGTGCTACTGGCACACAAAAACACTGTCAAGTCTGTCGTGATCTTTTTGGTTTTCAGTTATATTTTTTTTGGCAAAAGGACTCTAAGTTTGAAAGATATCATTATTTCCCCCTCCCTTTTTAATCCCTGTGTTCCGGTTAACAATACAGCTGTGTAGCCAGCATGAATCCTGCAGAGAGGTAAAGACATTGGGGCTGATTTTCAAAGCATTTTTACATTACTCCATTTTTTCAAAAGGTACAAAAACATTTTTCAAGTTACAAGATGTGAAATAAATAAAAAACTTAAACTGCCTAAATAAAATACCTGCTGTTTTTTTTTTTTTTCTCATTTTGTAACTCAAATCAATTCCAGATTTTATGTACAATACTCTCTGGAGGACAGGTGGTGGTAGAGATTTGTGACTGGTTATATTGCATGTTTTATGAATGTCTGTATAAAATGTCTGGGCTTTCAGTGCTTATCTAGGCTTTACCTTCACTATGCTTTATTACACTTTGCTATGCTTTTACAGAGGTAAACTTAATAAGGGTTGGGGAAATGCATAGTGTGAAAATAACATCTGGAAAACAAAAAAGGGACTAATGAACGATAAGAATGTTTTTTTAGAGGCCATGGTTGAAATAATCAACAAGAAGAAAGCATTATTTATTTGAAAAAAGCAACAAAACCTTACTGACGTATTGCATATCAGATACAGAAACCCTCAATCGGTGGATTCTGTTTATGAGTGAAAAACACTAAAAGGCAAAAAAAAAAAAAAAAAGCTTTTTTGTAAGAAATAATTACATCAATAACCCTGTTTCCAGGGACCAACAGAGACAGACGTTGATGCTCTTTGAATTTCATCCCACATGGAGAAGCTAGCTGGTTTGCAGGTAGACTTGCATTTGGCTTGTGTGTAGGAGTACAGCGGAGGGGGGTGGGTGAACGACTTGTGCTTGCAAATGCTATGTAAACTGAAGTAGAAATCCAAAGGTTTTACCTGTCAGATCTGCAGCAGGACTAGCCTCTGGACTCGCCTCTCTGTCTCTACCCTGCAGACAGCTCGTCAAGACAGCATGAGAGTGAGAGGGGCAGGGATGAGTCACCACTGCAGGCTGAACAGAGCTGACAGACCTTTCCATTGCCTGACCAACAATGTTTAATAAAAGGGCTTTCAGAGCAATTAAACAGCAAAGAGACTTCCCCTGCACCACCGACTCATCCAACAACATCACTTTGAAACGGCAAAGAATATTGTAGCTTTTAAACACTAATGGGGACCCAGAGTGTTTTATTCAGTCATTTTACAGCCATTCAAAGACATGTGCACATTTTGCTTTCCTGACATACATTCTGAATGAAAAAAAAAGATTAAATGCAGATGGAATCCAGTTGAAGACAACTTTTTAATGCTTTTTGAGTCTAAATGCAGCAAAAATAAGAATATTACTAATGGGAAAACATGCATTTTCCATGCACGGTTCACCCATTAATAAGATTAATTTTGAAAGGGTAAATTTAATTAGCTTCCTAATTAAGTATTCAAAATAAGTGACCGCACAGCTGCTGCTTTATCCAATACAGTGCTAAAGTACTAGCAAAAAATACTACAATCATTTACTACCATTGTATAGATCATTATTATTATTATTTTTTTAACCCAGAAAGTGGGGCTTTTGCAATGGTGATAAATGGAATGCTGCATCCTGCTAAACTGCTAGATTGCATACAGGGTGTATATTATACTTAAGTTATAATATACTGAATGCTGCATTATAAACATCCCATATATAGAATATCTTTATTTTTATATAGCACCTCTCATAGTGGACCACCATCACAAAGTGCTTTGCAGAGGTAGGCTGTGAACTGTGCATTATATGCAGAGTTACTTACAATAGGACAGTGATTTAACACCTCATCCGCAGGATGGAGCACAAGGAGGTTAATGGACTTGCTCAGGATCACACACAGTGAGTCAGTCAGTGGTTGAGGTGGGATTTGAACCAGTGACCTTCTGGTTACAAGCCCTGGACTTTAACCACTGGACCACACTGCCCCTATATATATATAATACAACTTTAAAAGTTGGGGCTTTTATTGAAAGCATGTTAATTTGCGAGTAATGTTGAAGCTAAAGTAGCCTTTAGAACTAGCTCACCAATTCCACATCATTTCATGATTCTAACAGTTTCTGTTGCAGCACGCACAGACCCAAGAAGTAAATAAAATGGTTACAAAACTTCAATTTGTGGGGGCCCCTGGAGATATGGGCATTATTCATCCAGGCAGAGCGTCATTAATCTCAAGTGGGATTTACTTTCCACAGCTTTATTAAAATAAATACAAATTACCCAGGCTGCTATGGGATTTGGCTTGCTTTTTTGCTTTATTTTCAAATGAAATGAAACACCTTATCTGTTTCGCTCTTGCATGTGAATGTATGTGCTAGTATTGGTGAAAGTCACGGTGCAATAAGGACTGTAGTCAGACATGGTACTGACATCGTCTGGTGATTAGTTAAATGTTTGTGACTAACTAGATATGGATATTAAATATGATCCTAACTGATGTACTCTTTTTACATTAGATTCAGTTTGTATGCATTTTCTGTTTCAGTCATCACATCCTGGTGACTTTTTTAAAGTGCCCTTAATAGAGCTCTGAGAAATATCTATAAGTACTTCTGGTACCATTAACTTGTCCCCACTGCAACACCCTGCCCCCAGTGGATGTAAGAAATATCCCATTTGTTCCATGTGGTACCTCTGATGTTTTTCTTAATTCCACTAGGGGTGGGGTGTTGACAATATGACTCTACCATTGAGTTCAGAGGTTCTCTCAAACAAAAAACTGACAATAGAGACACTTTATGTGGTGAACGTGTGATTTGCAATAATGTCCACTGTGGGCTAAGCTGAGACTACCAAACTATTTTCACTTATGACTGCTAGGCCACATTTCAGCTTGACAAACACTGTATAAAGCAGAAGGATGAACCAATAAAATATAAGAAAGGTAACCTCGGGGTCAGCTATGTAAAGTGAAATTAAAACATGTGGCTAGAATATTCAAAGGGTTATAGAAGGAATTCTTTCCAGGAGCAATGACAATGTAAACTTTGTCTTCAGATTGCAGCCTATAGTGATTTGGAAATAACATGTTAGCACTCAATAGCTCTAGTAATTCTAGGGTCTGAAATGACAGCTGTAGTAAGGCAGGTGTGTTCGCACTGTGGCTTGCACAGTACAGATTGCAAGCAATTGCTTGTGGGTTTGAGGCTAAAACTACACACAATAAACACATATTGATCCATCTTCAAAGCAGTTCCTGGTGTGGTTTTCAGGAAGTTTGCATTGGTTTCTGTTTAGTTTAATACATGACCAAGTGGACTACAGCTAGTCACAAGGTCTTCATAATGATAGGATAAGTACTGTCTGTACTACAGTCCCATATACTGTAGACTAGTGTTGGATTCAAACAAAAAGAGTTGCTCTATGAAAATTCTGACTGCTTCCCATGACCCCATGAAAAGTATGATTGCTCATTATTTTATCAAACATTTAAAAACTGTGACTAGATTTATTATTGCTTCTGCTCTTTTCATAAATCTCTCCCGCTGCAGTCCCTGGCTGTTCATTCTAGACGATAACTTCAAGCAGGGAAATAAACTGGATGAATCAAACTGCATAAATACCCCCTCAGGTGCTGATCGGACCTGCAGATCTGTGCAGAGTGAGTAGCTTGCTCCTCTATTGGCCAATAATGGAATTTCCGATGATCCATGAGGTTTATAACAATTCATATGTCCTACTAATTTTGTATTAAGTATAAGAAATCTAAAGGCTATGTTTTATTTCTTGTGCCATCTCTGATTACAATCGTGAGCAGCAGTTTTGGTTTTTCAAAGCCAATGTCTGAGAACTGTTTACTACCTTAGAACTACAGTCTGACAGAGCTACTGCATAATAACAATAATAATAATAATAATAATAATAATAATAATAATAATAATAATAATAATAATAATAATAATGTTATTAAGTCATTTTAACGTTGCCCCCTGTACCTCATAATGCCTTTAGCATGTTTTTCCCTCTCCAGAAACATTGATGGCCATTATGTTTTCAGTTTCCAGGGAGACAAAGTAGACAGAGAATTAAAAAAAAAAAAAAAAACATGACTTTTAACATAGCTTATTATGTCATTAGTGTCAATAAATTTCCACAGAATGCTTTCTGTATGTACCATTTGGAATGTTGCTCAAGTAAATGGATATCAGACTGTTGTATTTAATAT
Organism: Acipenser ruthenus; assembly: GCF_902713425.1. Lineage (NCBI taxonomy): Eukaryota > Metazoa > Chordata > Actinopteri > Acipenseriformes > Acipenseridae > Acipenser > Acipenser ruthenus. Next base: position 20,238,793 of record NC_081214.1, on the reverse strand, counting down.
TTTCAGCGTGATTAATTACAGCCAGATTGACAAATTTGTTTTGTTAAAAAAAAATGTAATGATATTCTTACAGTTTTTTTTATATACAAATAAAAAAAATATCATGCAAAGCAAATCAATGCATATCTGAAATAAAGTGTATTTGCATGGATATATTTCAGCAAACGTACTGTGACAAGCCCTCTCTAATGGTGTTACTGAACCACCCTCCAACCTCCACATGATGACATTTAACATAAATGTGAGCACAATGGTGGGTCCTCAAATAGCAAATAGAGCCTGGTCTTCTCACTGAGCTACTACCTGAGCTGCGGAGAGACAAGTCTCCAACCAACCCTCTGGGAATTCATGTATTTATACATGTTCTTTTACCATAAGCAATCTCCTTATTGCAGCCCCCGCAGGAAGCAAAATGCAGTCAGAGAGATGTATGTTTTCCTACTTCTAGTGTGTGGCAATAATTATCTTACTTGAAATTACTTTTTAATAACTGCAGTGTTATGTTATGTATAACTAAGATATTATGCTGAGGTTAAAGAGTAATTGCTTGTAAACAACAGTGTATTTAAAATGTAATTATAGTGTGATCATCAGGTACTTCCTTTAACATTACTGTACTTGGTAATTATTACCATAATTATAATGTGATTATATATTAATTAAGAAGCATACATTTTTAAATAACTTATAGTTATTACAATGTTATGATTCTCATGCTTAAAAAAACAAAGATTATTCAACAATATGCTTGTTTATACATAAACATGTTATAATACATTACTTTGAGATCTCATTAGGAAGGTTTGAAAATGTTTCAGCACATCCTATAAGAACTGTAGGAAATGTTGCAGTAAATATACAAAACAATTACAGAAATTTGAGATGACAAAATATCTGAATAAAATAATGGAAGGGGCGGATGGGCGGTTAAAAATATCTCAGCTCCCAGCCTCAGCGAGTGCTGAACTCCAAGAGATGGTTCTCTTTTGGCCTCCTGCTGGGTGGGAGAATGCAGTGGCACTTTAATGATGACTGTTTCCCTGGCTGGGACACACTTCTATTAGTCACCTTGCAGGGGATCCTGTGCTGCCTCCTACTGAAAGCCACGTGGGTCACTACTGGCTTTTTAACAGCACCCTCACCTGCCCATGCTTCAGCTGAAGACCTGTGAACAGAGCTTGTGAAACAGAAGATGAACAGCCTTGGCTCTCCCTGAGGAATAGAAATAGCAAACTCATCCTTCGCTGCAATGCTAACCCTGCATAAATCTTTCCTATTTTAAATTGCCGGTCTAAAGCAGGTCAGTAAAAAAAGGCAGCTTCCAAGCTCAGTAGTACAAAGCCAAGATTAGAAGCGTTTTCAATTTCATCCCCTGCAGGGGATAATAGGGCTATGAACTCTGTGGAAAACAAAACATTGCATGTCTACTTCCTTGAGAGAATGTATAAAAGGCATTTAGGGAGGCAATAAGTGCTTATCGCCCAAAATACAACAGGGACCCCATAAACAGACCTTGGCAATTTAGTCCTAGCAGTAATCCAATCTCCTGATCCAAGTCCTACTGTGATAGCTTTAAAGGAAGTCAGTAGTACTGAAGCTATTAAAACCCTTCAAATTTATAAATAAAATATCACTTAGCTGTATATATAAACTCTGTTTGAAGGAGCGTAATTATAATAAGTGCACTGGTTTTTCATAACCCATCATTGTCCTAAAGACAAGGATTAAAGCCAATAGGTCAAGAGTTATCTTCATAGTTAATTCACGGGGCAGGAACCAGGGCTGCGAGAGGAAGGGAGTGTTTTGGAACTTGTGATTCGAGGCTTGGCCTCTAGATCAGGGCAGAGAGAGAAGGACAGGCCAGACACCAACCGAGAGCGCCTTCCCTATGGAGTCATGTCTAGCCCTAATGGCCTCCTGGCCCCTGAAAAGAGAGAGTCGGCCTGGCGACTGGGTCCCAGTTAGCGAACGGGGTTGACCCTCAGAGGACGGAACAGCTCATACAAAGTCTTGAAGTAAGGAAAAAGGAATCTGAAAGAACACAAATAATTGTTAGTTATGGGCCTCGAGCACTAAGATTAAGAGGGTCACTTCCCAGGAGGGTAGAGGAGGAAGTAAGACAGAGCCTTCTTTCGTGAGGCAAGATATATAGCGCATGAGCTGCGAAAGAATAGTGTGGCCGGTGGTCCCCTCTGACCACACGAAGAACCTGCAGAGTTACTGGAACTCAAGGTTGGGGAAGTGAGACTCATTATCCCCCCAGAGGGGACCGACACAGAGGCACGCGGCATATGAAAGAAGTGAGGAGGAGGAGGAGGGAAAAAGCAAAATGCAAGAGAAAGAGCTGAGCTGTGACTGTGATTATAGGGAGTCAGTATTGACAGACAGGTGAAATTTGTCAATTATGATAGGCAGGTGAAATTAGGAAATAGCAAAGCCCTGGTTCACGCCCCCCGAATTTTCAGTTAACATTTAGAAAACACACTAGGTGCATTTGGGGCGATAGTCACATAAGTAGCAGCACTCATTGTTAGAGATACAGTTTTCAATCATAGGTCATTCTGCTAAAAACCTCTTAATCAGAATGTGTAAAATGGTAAAATGTAAAAGTGATGGGCTCATGCTTCTCAACCTATGGACTTGATTCAGTTTAATGCAGTGGGAATGGAACCAGGATTCCAAACCAGACCCAATCAGATCAGCTATGAAGTCTCTCAATGACTGCCCCTTTGCTACCTCTTCAGATAGTCACACTCTGACTCTTTAACACCAGTCTATAAATGGCTCCTGAATAACAAGCTGATTTAATTCTCAGACAAAGCAGTCTTTAAATAAGAGTTAAGTATTTGTAAATAAGACACCACATGTTTTACAATAGCTTTCCGTATGGGAGACTGGTAAGCAAGCCCTTCTAAAGATGATACCCAGCTAAGTCACATATGGTATTTTGAATAGTTCATGATTTCCTTTTATAGCAGTGATTAAAAGCATTAATATCAATTCCTTGTGTAAGTTGTGATGGCATACTGTGGTTTGTTTTAGTTAAAAAGTTTTTTTTATTTGGCTTGTTTGTTCATTATCTGGTGGTGAAATGGTCAATACTGTTATTTCAAAGAACATATTGCCAGTGAAAGCTTGAGTAAGTTTGCCATTTATTCAGTTATCCTCCCTATAACAGATGATCAGGGCTTCTCATTTTCTCAGCTTCAGAAAAGTTACAAAACCAACAAGCTCATGGGGCCTACCAATTCAATTGTGCTAACTGTCTGCCAGCGGTAAATTGATTGAATTGTTACGACCTATATTCCAGTGCTTTGGTTTGGGGTGATTGGAATCAGTAAGAATTTTGAATTTGATTACACTGGCTGTAAGGCTAGTGTAGAAGCAGCCTGTGGAGTTTGATCCCTTGTGTCTGTGTGTTGATTGTTTGATATTTCCAGCTGCTCTTTTATTCAACCTGTGCAAACCAGATGAAGGGCTCTATTCGAAGTTGGCTGATGTAAAATAATTGCAAAGTGAAAAGCACGATGAAAGGGTAGTGAAAGCATTTAAAGCTTAAGCATGTGTAGTAAATCACAAATAAGTGTGGTGAAGCTCTGTGGTTCATTGAAGAGTAAACTGCAAAATTACAAAGTACACGTTTACCAGGTGAACTTTTATAATGCCTCTGTTTTTTGTTATATTGTTTTTAAAGGAAATCCATTTTAATATTCCAAGTCACAAGGCACAGGGACAACCCTTCTTTCACAGCCCCCTTCCTGATACATTCAGATCTCACCTGGCTTTGTTTTCTTGTGAGGGGTCATGTTTGGATGAGTCATTCGAGAGCACCTCCCTAGCAGAGTACAGCATGTTACTCAGTGTGCAGGGTTTGCTTGTTCCATTGTGCTGCTGACAGCCACCCCCATTGGTATATTGCATGTCTGCTCCACAGGCCCTCAAAGAGCAGGTTCAATAGTGATCATTCCTTCGTATATATAATAGAAGTGCTCAGTACGGAAGGGGTTTGATATGATAGAATGTGCTTTACACACAGGGGTGGGGGGTTCTGTTACTGTAGCTGGACTTTCTCTCTCCTTTCAAAGAAAGCACATTGCCCTGCAGGCCAGCTACGGAAGAACTATCCTTTCAGTTCGGTCTCTCCTCATCCCTGGGGGCTTTTTTTGTGACTGCAAGCAAAAGTGTCCAATTATATGATTGTTTTGTTATGCTAGATTGCATTCCAGGATTCCAGAAGTGAAAGGGTAGTGTACTAAACCATTGTGCCACCTAGTCACCCACTCCCACCTTTTGAATGAATTAGGCTGCAACTTCTTCCATACACAACATGACAAAAAGACAAAAGAAAACTTACAAAAGAAAAAGAAAAACTGTTTATTATATATGACAGAATAATTCAAATACACAAAAAAAATCTGTGAACAAATAGCTGACAAGAGTAAGCGAAAATATTTGTACCAAACAAAACATACACTTTAAACCCTCCACCACCTCACCACCCCCAATGACCTTACATTTATTTTTTAATATAGACACCTAATTAAAACCTTGACATTATTCTGTGCTGCTCTCCCAAAGACACTTACAGTACACCTACACTTCATTGTAATTGAAACGAGCCCTAGGGAAAGGCTATTTTGTGCATGTCGTCGGCAGCAACCAAGAGAGGCTTGCATTGACATTAGTCTTCACTGAATGCATTTTTGTTTCTGAACATCAAAAGCACAGGCCCTAATGAGGCATCTATTATTGAACCACAGTGGGAGGGCTGTATTAACCATATACATACACTACCCAGTCTTCAATTTAATACTCACAAATCATAAAGTCATTTCAGCAATCTTAAAAAACAGGGTCACATTTTCATAGTACTGGTAATGACCCATCTGTCTGTCAGAACACCATGTGTATAATCAATACGTTTTAAAGCCTTTATCAACAGACATTAAAAAACAGGACTGTACAGGAAAAGAAAACATTTGCAGTATAAAATATATATTATCTTTGCATTAGCTTTACAATGTACTGCATTGTCTTTTTTAATGCATTTTTTAAATCAAATAAAACATCAGTAGCCCTGACTGCGACCTGTGATGATGACACAATTGTATTCCAATGACATGTAATAAAGACATTGTGAAGAAATACAATTGGAATTTAGCAATAGAACAATTAAACAGAACATTCGATGTCTGTTGTGGTGTGATACTCATTTTCTTTTCAAAGAAAACATATATAAGGACATTGATGAGGACTTGTTGAAACGAATGTCAAAAATGATTAGACACTTTCTTTTTAGTTATGAATCTGCTGTGGTTTTATGACATGATGTGAAGGAAAGTTGGGAATCGGGTATATTTTATGCTTACAAAGCAGGGGAAATGGGTCAAGTTTTCACTGTTGACTAAGCTTAATTTCAGGATTGTTTTCACAGTTAGAGATATTGCATTATCTAATATCACACCTACTTTACAGTTGGTGGCAAGAAGTTTCCTAATTATTTTAGAGTTAATCTAAAAATAAGAGGGACGTGCCTTCTATATGCGGTAACATGAATAAAAACGAGTCGCTTTGGAATGCATTCTTTGTAACGGTCAGAATATGATTTAAAAAACCCTCTAGACGTGACAACCTTGACCTAAATGATGTCAAACTGCTGCTATGAAGCCCGTTTGTAAAACAAACCGGTTATTCGGGAGCTGTCGTTATCCATTACAAGACTCCAAATTAAACTGGGCGTGTGGTGATTGACTGAAAATCCAACAAGAAGAGCTTTTAGCGAAAGCGTCTTGAGTTGTTAATTTGCTCAGGAGGCTTCTCAGACGAACGCCTTGGTAATGAAAAGCACAAAATCGGCATGTCACGGTATCATGATGCTGTTCTCCCCATTCCTTCATTCATTTCTGTTTCCCGTGCGTCTAGCCAAGGCCAGAGCGATCACTCTAACGATGGGATCAGTGCTCTGTAATTGACAAGATAACAGCGTGATGGAGTGAGTCATTTGTACAGACCCTCAGCCTTTACAAAGACGTTATATAAAGCGCAACCCAAGGCTCTGCATGCGATCCGAGGACTGGAAACCGAGGGGCATCAATTGGAGAAGACATTAAAAAAAAAAAGCTACAGCAACAAAAAAAGGACGTGCCTCTTGAAGGTGCAGGGAACTGCTGTACTGGTTTAAAATCAGCTATAAATTAGCTTTCAAGACCTCAAAAGTCTATTCTCCAGGTGTAAGTGGAAATTTAAAAAAAGAAAGACATTTTTGAAGTCTTTTGTCAGAATTAATCAACAATACACTCTTCAAATCTATACTCACTATTGCCTTGATTAACATCGCCATTATAAATAATATATACATGGGTTGAAAAGAATGGCATTAGGCATTTTTGAAATGTTTTAATAAAATGTATAAGCAGCAGCAGTTTGACTTCAATCATACAGGTTGTTTCTGTATTTCTGTTTTTTATACATTACCCCAAAAATTGCGCCAATATTTGATACAGTACTGCATGCATAAATAATTTGTATTCACAGCAGACATTTGACGAAACACTGTATAAAAATAACCTTTCGGAACCTGCAAACCTTGAGAATTGAAACATGCCCTGAAGTTCACATTGAAAGGGTAGTAAATGGTTTCAATTTGATATTTCTTACGTGCCAGTATTTTATGAAAAAGCTTTACTGCTGCAAAAATGGTTGTCAAAACTAACACACTGCCAACACCTTTCTAGTCCTGTTTTTGAACCTCAACGATGCATCTCGTTAGCGCTCCCTCTGCTGGTGAATATCAGTATCTACTGTTCACACACTTACAGAGCCCGGATAAACTAGGAGCTGGCTTGGATCCAGTGGGGCAAGTGCTTATTTAAAAATTGTGAACACACAGTAGTTTGTTTGAAAATTGGGATTGAAACAGTATTTTGCAAAAGTAGTCTTGTAAAACAATGTTAGCATAATGGTTTACTTGTTTCCTCAATATAAGTTTTCCTCAATATAACTAGTCTACCTTCTCATAGACACGACAAACAAACAATTCATAGTACAACAGAGGGTTTTTAATGTGGGGGTATGTGCATTTGCCCAAATGTGATCCCAATAATTTCAGTATTTATAGATCTTGTACTACATAAATTACTCTTTAAATCCTCCATAGTGTTATATAGCTCTGCCATGACTGTATTCTTTTAGAATGTAATGTGTACAAGCATTTCATCCTCGTACCAGATCCATTAAAATTGATTAGGACAGACATTTAGGACAACAATTCGGAGATCCAAGGCCCTCGGAATCCCAGTGCTGGAAACTAAATTGATTATTAAACATCTCCAGTGCATTGTTAGCTATTGCTTCTGCATGACCCTCCACACACAATGGACATGCATACCCATTCATTTGGAGACCCCTGTTAAACACTGATATGGAAACTCCAGTAATGACTACAAGGAGACCCCAATAGGCTCAATAAAGTTTTCAATGGGTTTCTTGAAAACTTTCTTTACAAATTAGGCTTGTTTGTATTTATTTCACAGCTCAATATTTACATTAAATATTGCTAAATCTATAGCTTTTATCAGTTTCTCTTCCCTTTATTAGCTATCTGACCGTTTTCCATGCTCTTCTTGTTGTTGTGCAGATAATTTGTTTCTTAACTTTAGATATGTCAGTGCAACATATACGAATAGCAGCCCAAACTACAGCCCCCAATCTTTCTTCCCTGGACTGGGAAAGACTCCTCTGAATTGATCTCTTATTAACTGCTCTTTCTACTTAATTGTAATCTGCATGTGTGCATCAACTCAATATTAACAAAAATGCCAAACAATTGAATCAATACAAGACCCTTTGTTAAAACCAGCATTAGAGTCTCCTTTGTCTTTTAGAAAATACCAGGGTCCATATTTATAATATATAAAATGTGCCAGTATTTAAATCCACTGCCATTTGAATCAATCCCATTCTGTCTAGTACAAAGTACATAGGGAGGATTCTAACACCTGCAAACAAACACTGAGGGGAGAGGGCTGTAGAGATTACATTAGAAATGAGCTAAACAAACTAACCAATGCAAGAGTGCAGTGAAAGAGGTACTGAAATCCTGGTTAAGCCATAAGCATTGTAATATATCCACTACTTGTCAATAGTGACTGTAATTTGTATGCATTTTTGATTAATAGAAAACAACCCTTTATCAGGTTCCCCAAATAGATATGCATTTCCCTGTAAAGGTATTAATGCAGAGTGCCTTTAAAGGTAAATTGAAGTAGATTGCTATCTGCACTGCATTGACCAGCAAGTAAGAGACGATTAACAAGGTGCCAATTAAATGCAATTAAAATGTTTAATTTGAAGTGGAACCATTTTGAAAGCAGCATTTCTCCTCTTGTGAGGTTAAAATATCCAAATTCAAGGGGAATCTCAAGGGAAACACTTTACTGGAAATTTCATCAGGGTGCTTATTTAACAACACAGACTTTTGACACATTACCTGAGACAAAAATGCATATTGTTCCCTATATATGTTTAAAAATACTCTTTAGGCTTTCATTGTATGTAATGTATTTGTTGTAATAGTAATAATAATAATAATAATAATAATAATAATAATAATAATAATAATAATAATAATAATAATAATAATAATAATATAGGGTTCATAGGAACTTTTTCTGGAGATAAGCACTTGTGTGGTTATTGTTTACTGGTTAAATCCTAATAAGAAAATATCATCCAGGGTTTGTTTTCATATCCTGTAAGGTGCACAGATGTATCTAAAGTAAAAAGGTGCTGATCTACAGTGTGACTTCCAGCTGAAAATGAACTTGCCTCTATCTGTATAAAGTGAGGTTGAACTTCAACTAGTCACTTCCAGCCAGTGCTTTCCTGCAGCAGCTAATCCGTCACATACCAACATAGGATTTGTTTAATTTAAGATTATTTAGTGTTCTGAATTGTTCCTTCTTGTGCACTCCTATCAAAGAGGGTGCCTTTGCATTCTATAAAGAATCATAAGTTCCATTCAGTCTTTCACTGGAACCATTCTTACATACTGAACAGCAGGCTTCTGTACACTGGGTTCTAAAAAGAACCATTTGGTCCAAACAAACCCTATCTAGGGGTTCCAAATCCATTGTTTCATCTCATTATGGAACCCCTATTGATTTCTGGGGTTTCATATTGAACTCAGTCATCCATGACTCATTGTATAGACTACTTGTTGTTCAGTATATACTGTAAGAATTTTTTTTCATAGAGCCTAAAAAACAGGGATTCAAGGGAAAGACATTGATATAGAATACTGTCAGCTTTAAGGGTTCAAGAAAAATCCCCTGACAAAATGGTAAATAATGATTTGCCCAAGCTTTGTCAATGGGAACCATACAAACTATCCTTTTTCAATGAGTAGTTTGGCTTAAGCCTTTACTTCTGTGGTCTTGTACAGGCAAGCGACTGTAGCATTATTGCCAATGTAATAGGTAGATGAGGGAATTGATAATGGTAAAAACCTTACATTCTACAAAACCTGACATAATATTAACACTGCTTTCACATGATCTACTACTAAATGACAAAATTTGGAAAATAAATATTTTCATCTCAGTAAAAATAGTAATCCAATATGGCACGTCAGAATTGTATGTAATTATGGGAAATGGAATCTAATACTTAATACGTTCTATACTGTATTACCAATATTACTGTTTCAGAACTAGAGCGACAGATGCTATAGTAATGTTGCCATGTTGCCAATGGCTGTGTGCAATACACAGTCAACATTATTGTATGCACCTACAATCTACAAAACCATGTGAAACAAAAATGAAAGCCTTTTTAAATTCACTTTCTCAAAATGAAGAACTTTAAATTAGTCGCTCTGGTTCTAAGCCATATGAATATTGGTATGTAAAAAAAGTAACGTAAGAACGTATCGACTGTTTCTTGTTTAAATAGATTTAAACATGGACAGTTTGTTAAAAAATGTTACCAACATTTCTATTCCTTGCAGTTCTTCAGAAATGTGGAATTATCTTCCACCACAACAGTTATTTCTATATCAGGTACATGTGGCTAACATGGAGTTAGCAGGAGCTACTTGACCTTATACCTGTAATTTTGGCAAAGGAATAGAACAATACAGATGTGGCACACTTTAACGTTCTTTAAAAAAGTAGGGTATGAGTTAGTCACACAACCCTGCCTACTTATTTCTTACACCAGTTTCAAATTGGACCTGATGCATGAACACCTGCATTGACCCGCTATTACTAGATTCATATATTCAACTAGATCACCCAGGTAACCTCGCCTTCTAGTTGATCCACCGCACTGATTTCTGTGATGTCTAGCCTTAGACGGAGAACTTTCCGCAGGTCACTGGGCTCTGTGCCTGCAGTGCGAGCCAGCAACAGCTACAGGCAAGAGTTATCTGGAGCTTTTTGAGATAAGGGACTCCGCACATAGGCGGTGCATCGTTGACCAATTGTTAAGATTTCAACCTGAAATATTTTCATTCTCACACTTTATTTGAATTTGATTTCCCTCTATCTTTATTACTACTCCCACCTTTTGCTACACCAGACCAGTCTGCATGTGGATGTGCAGAGGGTAGGGGTGGTAGATGATTGGCGGCTGCCCGTGAGCAATGTAGTAGTTGCTGAAGTTGTGGTCACTCATGTAAGGCGCTGGTTGGTAGTAGCAGGTCACGTTGGTTGTGTTGGGGATGATGTTCTGCTCGCCGAGGACCTTTAGAGCCAGGATAGTGATCATGTTGAGAGTCTGGCGCCGCTCGTGGCCCATTAGGCAGACGGTGCTCTCGTTGATCACCCTACGCAGGGTCATCAGGTAGTCATACTTGCTCTTCTCCTCGCCAATGAAATGGTTGCGCAGGTAGGACTCAATTTTACGCTGCTGCTCGTTGACGTCCGGAAAGTCGATGAAGAAGCGGGAACACATGTAGCGCTCTAGGGTCTTGATCTCTGTCTCACAGGCTGGCTTGAACTCCCTGACCAGCAGGTTGCTGTACTTGAGGAGCCCACCACCACGGATCTCCTCTGGTTTCCTGGTTGCAATCAGCCGGTAGCGCAGGTGGTCCATGGCTTGCTCAAAATCTCCATACATGCTCTCGGCCACCACAGTCAAGGATAGCAATTCCTTGTTCTGGGCCAGGGATTCAGTGGCCTGGGCTGCTGAATCCTTGTCCTGGACAGGCAGTGTCTTGTCCCAGGCTGGTAATACTTTGGCCCTGACTTGTAAATCTTTGGCCTGGGCTGATGAATCCTTGAGCTCATCTGATGAGTCCTTGACCTTGACTGGCAATGCCTTAGTCTGGGCCACCAATTCCTTTTCCTGGAATGGCAAGGCTTCAGCATGACCTGGTAAAGATTTGTCATGAGTCGTTACCTCCCTGGGCTGGGCTGGTAATGCCTTACCCTGGTTCAGGGACTTCTTGTCCATGGTAATGCATTTCTTGGTCTGAGCTAGTGATTCCTTGTTCTTGGCCAGTGACTCCTTGGACTCTGTCAGTAAGTCCTTGACCTGGGCTGGCAATGCCATGATTTTGGTCAAAGATTCTTTATCCTGGGCTGGTGCTATCTTGTCCATGGTCTCTGACTCCACGGCTGCTGTCAGTGATTCCTTGGCCAGGTTCAGGGACTTCTTGGCCGGGGTCTGGGACTCCTTTATTGGCATCAGTGATTCTTTGTCCTTTGTTGATGATTCTATCCTCTGGACTGGTGACTCCATGTCCTGAGGTGGGGTTTCTTTTCTCTGGACGGGTGACTCTATGCCCTGGGTTGGTGTTTCCTTGCCCATGGCTGGTGACTCCTTGTCCTGGGCTGGTGATTCCATGTCCATGGCTGGTGTTTCTTTGCACTGGGCTGGTGACTTGTTGCCCCGGGTTGATGTTTCCTTGCTCATGGCTGGTGTTGCCTTGCACATGGCTGGTGTTTCTTTGCACTGGTCTTGTGACTCATTGCCATGGGATGTTGTTTCCGTGTTCAGGGCTGGTGCCTCATTTTCCTGGACTGTCAGCTGGTTGTCCTGGGCCAGTGATGCCTTGGCCTCATCCAGCAATTCTTCTGCCTGATCCACTGACCTTTGGGTCTGGGCTGGCATTGTCTTGTCTTGGGCTTGCAATTCCTTGTCCTTAGTCTGAGTTTCTTTGATCTGTTCAAGGAGTTTCTTGGCCTTGGCCATCGCTGCCATTTCTCTTTCAGAGTCCTGGTAAGACTCCAGTATATGGTCCAGGATAATCTGAAAGGAGTCCACACTGAACTCAAACTGGCGCCGCATTGAGTTGACGAACTTGAGCTCCACATTTTTCCCGCTGTTGTTGGAGAGTGAGATGAGGCTCCAGCGGTCATGCTCGGTGGAGACCTTGACCATCTTCTGAACGTATGCATCCTTCATGGTCAGTGCAGTAATTTTGTCCTTGTTGACACACTTGGGCAAGAAGTCTAGCAAGCAATCAAGGACTACCTCCTTCACGATCTGGAAGTCCTCTTGCTTAGGGAGCTCCACTCCAAAAATAATGTCCAGATCCTTATAGCTGGTCCCATTCTCCTTGACCAGGACGTGACTTGCAGTCGAGCCATTGAGACGGATGTCACGGACAGTTATCTCCTTTTCAACCAGTCGCTCTTTTACAACATGAATGATGTCCTTGGGTTTCACCTCCAGTGTTGGGAAGTTGCCTCTCCCATGAATGGGTATCACCTCTGTTAGGACCTGGTCTAAAGTGTGAACTTGTTCAATTGTCAGGTTTTGAAACCTACGAGCTGGTCTCTCAGTCATGTTGGCAAGCTGGAAACAAACACAAAGGAAGAAATAAATGTTAGATCCAGCTTTATCAACATCAAATGTTGACTATTTTAAAAACGGTACCACAGAACTTCCTTATGTCAATTAATTTTCTTCTCTACCTCAGCGCAGGTACAGGCCCTTTGTTGTTCTGTAAAAAGCATGCATCTTCAAAGGAGATGCCTGTAGTAATACAGTACCTTTGAATGAAATCAAAGTAAACGAATCTGTAAGTATTCCCAATGGTTTAGTTTTTTTCTAAAATACTTGTGTCTGCCCACGATCCCCAAGTACTGTATATAGGTTATGAAGCTTTGCAAACAATCTGTTTATCTGTACCAAGGTGTTTTAAAAATATCTGAGCTGTATTCCTCATTAATTGAAAAAATAGAAAAAAAATCCAGCAAATGTAATTAATGAAGGGGGTAAAATATATACTTTATTCTTATTATTTATTATAAATAAGGAAAATAAAGTGGTGTTTACATTCTTTTATAAACATGTTATACAAATGTTCACTGTTTGTTGATCATGCCTCATCTTGACATAGTTTAATTCAAGAATAAAAAGTAGTGCATTTAAAAATGCATATATTCTGTATCCTCTTTCATATATATGCTCTTTCAATATGTGTTTGAAAACTGCTGAGTGTTTCATAGTTATGGATGAATCTGGCATTTGCTGCTTCAGATTTTATTGCCTCCATCTCTGGTACGGATAGGGTTAACCAGATGACTCACCCCTTCCTTGGCTCAAAGCATTAATCATCCTGGTGTCATTGATAAAAAAAGAAGAAAATAGAAAAAGCTATATCATCCAGATGAAGCACCATACAGCACAGCACTAAGCTCTTTCCCCATTTCATCCAAACACTACACACTAATATTCTACTTTAGATAACAAATAAAGTGTTGAACCGACAAAGCAGTAACCACGATAATAATATTAAAGAGAGTTTTTGCGAATTTGGATTGGAATGAATGGATGAGCACAATTGCACGTAGAATGACTCACACTTAAGGCTTTGTTATGACACAAGCATTGCTTCTCTTCTGGAAAGACATGTTATGAATTTCATTTTCTTAAAGTAAAAGGTCCCCTTTTTTACTGAAAGAATTATACATTAAACCACATGGGTATTATCGTCCAATGGAAACACAAATCTGTTAAAGAAAAAAAAAACAATGGCACAGAACTGGTATAAGATGTTGTACTGGAGCAGAAATAATGTAATGCCTTTTCGAGTAAACCCCAAACTGTGCATTTGAACTGTGAGGTTTATTTGAGGCAAAACTATAAGAAGCTAAGTCAAGTTGGTAAATGTTTCAGCTAGTGCCTTCTTCAGTGCCTTCTGTAGGCACGATCCGAAACGTCTGTTTACTTATAGTTATGGATGATGTTTATATCACTTTAACAGCACCATCATTTCAGATTAAAACTATTTACTGTGAGGGGAAATGACATCGGCTACAGGTGAATCTGGAAGCAATATATTACACTACAAGAAAGCACAAAAGTGGATTTGTGCTGGAAAATGGATTTTAAAACCTAGAGAATTCAATCTTTAATAAGTTCAACTGCAATAATACATCCTGCTGTACCTGGAGCTTTCTCTTGCTGGCTACTGAATATAATATCTTCTTTTCTCCTTCCATAACTAAAAGCAGCAGATCTGTCTGATGCATTTAAAGTCCAGCTAAAGCACTGCAGAGTTACAGCTCACAGTTACAGTATGTGGCAGAGTGGTAATATGCACTGCTGAGCTTCACATTTCAACATTGATACAATAAAAGCACAAGATAGTGGTGATCCCATGTTGATTAATAGACTGTTCTTTAATCAAATGTGAAGAGCAAAAACAGTTTTAAATCAGTAGAGTAAGACAATTTTGTGTTAGGTCTAATCTGCCAACATCGCATTCTCTGTAGACAAAACAATACTGTGGCTTAAATGGTTTCCCTTTTAAGGTTCAATTCTTTACCTTTAATTCATGTGTTTATTGTGCCACCTGATGGTTGTATGCTGTAATGCATCTATTATTTCAAGGGGATAGCGTGATGCTTCTGACATCCAAAGGCTGTAACTATATGAGAGGTTCATGTGACACTATAACCCCAAGAGATATACATACAATCTGATATACATACGATCTGCTATACATACAATTTTATTTGATCTTATTTCATTAACAAAGGGCATGAAAAGATTATTTGAACCTTTATTCAGCAGTTAATGTAGAAATGTAATGTAGCAATGGATAAACAGGTAAGGCTGGAGTCGGTATTAAGACTGTAAACTGCTGTAGTTTATAAAGATGTAGGCCTAAACATTTTCCACTACCGCTACTATCAGCACTACTAATACTACTACTACTACTACTACTACTACTACTACTACTACTAATAATAATAATAATAATAATAATAATAATGATTATATATATATATATATATATATATATATATATATATATATATATATATATAATTATGTGTGTGTGTGTGTGTGGAACCAGCAGCTTTATCCGCAGTACATATTATTAATGAGTGTTCTTGTTTAAAACCATGCCTCAGATAGCTGACCTTCCCACCAACACCTGTATTAATTGTAGGTTTGGTCTCTGTGACCGAACACATGACAGGGTACTGTGACCGTAACTTTAGAGGCGCAGCACAATATGATCAAATTCATTTCCTGGCCTATATTAAAAAACACAGAAAGGTAAAATAACCAGCTTTACATTAGGATGGGTTTTCATCAGAGCCACAGCTCATTGACAGACCATGTTGTCATCAATATTCAGGACCAAATGAAGGTTATCCTACATCCATTGAAAACCACAGCCATCTGCGATTTACAATTGTTACAAGATATCACATTATTTTTACATACAATTACGCATTTATATAGTTGTTTTTTTACTGGAGCAATCTAGGAAAAGTACTGTGCTCAAAGGTACAGCAGCAGTGTCCTCCACCTGGGATTGAACCCACAACCCTCCGGTCAAGAGTCCAAAGCCCTAACCACTACTCCGCACTACTGCCTATAGCTCATATTGACACACATCATTTCCACTGGTACCTGAAAACTTTTGTAAAAGAACCGAAACCCATTGCAAAAGATTCTCCTATCTTAAAGAACATGCATAGTTTAGTAATTCAATAAGCCTCATAAAGCATGGTAAATAGTAGTAGAAGTCTAGTAAAACTTGAATGGATCCCAGTCATTGACATACCTATGCGAATAAAGAGCTTAAAACTAAACATTCAACTGCCTTAAATACATTTCAACTACGTAAACGTATTCCTGATCTTTTGTATAAAAACTATAGCCCATAATGTCTCTGTTAATCACTTTCCTTATGATTCCCAGACCAGCTATTCTGCAATAATATGATACGGTACACTTTGGAAAAACAAGCATCACAAAGGATCCATTTGAGAAAACAGCCTGACGCTGAATCAAATTCAAATTCCTAAATAGCTAAACACTTGTCATATAATATCTCTAACAGTAGGGTGTATAAAGTGTATTTGAAGACAACTGTCTCCCATGTTTGTGTACAAACCATGACTTCAGATTGTATCAGATTGGAAGACTGTTATATCCTTGCACTCTTTATGCACCCTGTAGTTATATAACCTATTAAATCCTATTTGCAAACTAAAAAGACAATTGTTTTGTTATTTAATTCATCTGTGCAGGTGTTCAGCAATAAATGCACGAATGTTGTTTGGAGGCTGACTGCATTAGGGACTTTCACTTTAAACTCTCAGACAGCCAACAGGTGGCTGCTGTTGAACTGTTGCCCAAATCAACAGGGTTCCATGGTGAATTGCTTTTAGTTTAGCAACTAAAAGACACAGAGGATTATTTGGATAGCTACTGTTTGTCAACCTGATGGAATAGACCATTTTGCTTTTTTTTTTTTTTTTTTTTTTTGCAGTAGGATCAACTGAGTAGGATCTGCCAAATGCTGCTCTGCCTAATTTATTTTTTTAAAACTCCTGCTGAATTGCCTGAGCTGATGCACCATTTGCAGTTTTGCAGTTATCAGCTGCTCTTCGAGTCTGATCCAGTCAGAAGACCACTTTGAAATGCTGCTGTGGAGAAAACATTCACTACAGGACAATGAAGGTAGATGGAGGGAAATGATGTGCAACATGATTCCAGGACTACCATCAACAGCCTTATTTGCAATAGCTGACACCTACAAGTGTAACTGAACAAGCTTTTAAACATTGGTTTAATTTGTCTAGATTAAAGTGGTATTTACAAGATAAACATCAGGATACCACATTTTAACAGAGACACACATGTTGGCAGACAGCGTGCTTCATATTGGTTTGAAATGTGGTTTTCCACAGCAACAATTTAAAACTGTGCTCAGAATTTACCTCCTGCAATACTGTGTATAAAGTATGGCACTGAAATATTTGTTGGATTAAGGCTCAGTGACTGTGTTAAATTGAGTTTTAGGGCTGTTCCCTTTTATAAACAATAAGCTTGTCCTACAGCAATGGTTTACAGCTGCAGTATCCCACTATCACTATCAATTCATGAATTTAAATAATTTGGAGTCTGTTTTTTTAACTTCTTCCAAAATTGAAATATGACACTTTCCTAATAATGTATGTCCTAATTACATAGAAAGATTGGTATGTTTTATACTGCAGCTATGCAAATAATGCAATGCATCCCAGTGTATTCATGGCTCCACAGATCTTGACACGACTTAACTTGCAAGTATCCTGTTTCACATATTCTCTTGTTTATGGTCCTGCAGAGATTCAATGCTGTAGAAATGTGTAAAATTCCACTGGGGACTATTACACATTGTAACCCTAGTGCAGGGCTCCGCACAGCCCTGTTTTTAAACTCTTGCTGCACATATACAACACGTTGATGTACCGGTATTTTATCACTACAACGTGACTCAGACATTGACACTGTATGTCTTTTTTAATGCACAGCGGGTTTGCACATACACGTTTACACGTGGCGGTGGTGATACATACTATGTGGTGATAATTCATTCATCGCAAACATACGCCAGTGTTAGTAACATATAACCCTGAAAGAACCTATGCTGGTCGGCATGAATGTAACCCCGGCAATTTTGCAGCCTCTCCCCATTTCATTTTTTTTTTATGCAAATAAGCCAGTGACTCATCTCTCAACCTGCATTCCAGATGCGTCTCGTGTCTGATCTGTTTTATATAATCCCAGGCAGCGCAGATACATACAATCATCCCGCAACATAGACTAATCAAAATAGACTATAAAAAAACATGTTCTGCTTGTGTTCATTCTGTGTAGCCGCTATCGATCTGCTTATTAACTCAACGCCCTATGCAGAGTATCATGTAGAGCGCTTTAACCACCCGCAGTGCCGAACAGAAAAGCGGTATCGAAATCTGCCCAATAAAATAAAGCACCGAAATGCGAAGTTTCATAATATACCTCTACTAATGCTCAATATTGTAACGACGTTTAAAATATGCCTGGCTATCTGCAGAGTCCAACATGTAATTTGTTGGGTTCTAAAATAACTATACCTTAAATAATGACATATTGAAGGTTCTGCATAACTGGGAACTATTGAAGAATTTAATAAATAAATAAATAAATAAAAGAATTCTATAGCTGAAAAAAATCTGACTCCTATTGTTGTCACTGGCCATGTGACATTCATTCATTCACAGACAAACGCACTCCAAGCATCTCACCACCCTTAAGAGAGTTGGCTCAATTCGTTGTACAATACCGAGCCAGCCACTGCCTGACCTGTTGTTAACCGCACTGGCTGTCTGTAACACCCCAAAACAAAATCGCTAATGATTACCATTGTGATAGAACAGGAGACAATTTTGGAAAACACACGAAAGATTGTTCTTAATTATAGGTTCACATGTTACCCCCACCCCATAATTACATTAATTACACCAAATCACAAGTAACCCTAGCACTCTGCAGAAGGAATCGGAGTAATACATTGTGTATTAATATTATAAGTAGTATTAGTATCAGTATTATCTTTAAAAGGGAAAGCGCATTGAAGTGGAGTTCCTAAACTTAGAGGTAACCAATAACAGTTTACCCTTTTTCTAGTTTTGACATTATAAATGTCACTATATATATATATATATATATATATATATATATATATATATATATATATATATATATATATATATATATATATATATATATATATATAAGTATATATAACACTTAAAATCTTTAAAACTTACCGAATATTTCTCGGTCTCACTTCAAAAGTAGAACTCTATAAATGTCCTTGTTTTTCCACACGATGTGAACCAGTGGTCTGTTCCAACAGGTGTCGGTTTGAAGACAGTGCAAGCGATTACAGTCTATTTTCTCAGGTATAGGCGCGAGCTCTATCAAGTCTGGCAGTTCCAAGCGTTGGTTGCTGTCCAGGCGGAGCGTGGTGCTGAAATCAAACTGCTGAATATCTCTTGCACTGTTATCTAGCTCAGTCCTTGTAGCGTAAACCAGTTTCCATGACAACCTGGCGTCACAATTTTAAGGTGGTCCACAATGATAAAACAACAACATTGCAAAAAACATTAAGTAGGTAGAGGGATGATTTTTTTTTTCTTCCCGAAAGGCGGTAACCTTGTTTCGCTAATTTCCAAAGTAAACGGTCTACTATTTTTTCTTACCCTTTTATTAAGGAATTCCATTCATATCGGTTTTGGTTATTTGTGAATGTATATGTGTGTATGTGTATGTGTTGTTGTTGTTGTTGTTGTTGTATGTTTGTTTAAAATTGATGATAAAAAAAAGCCTGTCTGGAACGCGTTTGCAATGGTTAGCCTTGAATAATTACTTTCAATAGGCCTGTAGTACTTTTATTAAAACAATGCGCAATTAGCTTTAATTCAAGAACAAAGTTATGTAATGTGCACTTAACGTAGGATGAAATAATAAATACATAACTAATACATCAATAAATAGATAAAGAAAAAAAAGAACACATACATAAATCAATAGATAGATCAAGACATTAATCAATTAATAACAAATAAATAAATACTTTGGATTTCATTTTCTTGTAATCTTCATATTATATTGATTGCTTTATGATTTAGATTTAAAACTGACTTGTAGTCCGAAATGTCCTGACATAATTGATTTTGTTATCAATTATTCACATTTTTGTGTACCTACTTTATCTTTTTCTTTTTTGATTTTGCTCATTTTGGTACACAGCAGTTTCCTCATATATATATATATATATATATATATATATATATATATATATATATATATATATATATTATAATAACCCAGTTGGGATTGTATAGCAAAAACACTTTGCACTTTTGAAGTTACAAAAATAGTGTCACATTTAATGGCTAGACTATAATAACTGTAATTTCAAACTTGAAGAAGTACAAAGGCAAATTGTGAGATAGAGAAACAACATATATTTATTGTTTATGCCCCAACAATAAATACGGTACTTTACTGCAATTATATCTACGTTGCTACGTGTTAGTGTTCTGTGTGTGTAGTGTGTCATTTTTACAGCGTGTACTTACAGTACTAAGACAATATACCAAAAGCAGCCCAGCGTAGGAAGTTATCAGTGGCCCTGACTCCTGATAACCCAATGACGCGGGAGTATTCCATTGTCTGTCAATAAACACCTGCAAAGCTTCACATTACTTACACGGTGAAGAGAATAATAAGGTAAGGGTTAATGAGTCCCCAGGCACTCTTTGGAATTATAGATACGGGCTATTGGTTCTTCCTTTCGTGAATAGCATATGTATCAATCATGTGCTTTTGAATGTATCGGTGCATAACTGAAAGATAAGAAATTGAAAATAAGCTGTCGTTTTTATGGTGAACACTCACGCATTTCAAAAACATATGCCACTTATTTTAAAGCCCCAGAAGAGAAGAACAATATTGCCCTGTTTGGATTTGATAACAAAGGCCTACAGTCAGAGAAGTGTGAAACTCCAGACACACTGGAGCCCTTTGCACGTAAATACAGCAAAATCACAAATCAGGACATTTGAAACGTATTTGTAAATGCCAGTTATGTGTAAAAGTATTATTATGAGAGGCTCGGAGAAGCAACTATAGAAAATACATTTGGGTTCCACTAATAGATGGTGTAGATTTACTTAGAATAAATTAAAACACTATCCATGATATAATCAAATCAAAATGCATATTGCGACATAATTGCTTAGTAGAACTTGGACTTTTCCAAAGCTACTGCTGAAAATGTACAGTCTTGTTAATGACATAATGACAGTTTTATACTGTCATGCAAAATGTTTTTTTTTAAGATTATGGAAAAGGTGTATCTTCTAGTTTATGTTAAAGTGAAGAAAAAGCCATGTGCTTTGTTGACCAAATTAGATGAAGGCTGTTCACAAGGGTGGTTTATGATGGGGTCCAGAATGTCTCCAGCTAGCTCGTGTTATGAAACCTGGATGATACATAGAAATGATGCTTCATTGTTTATGCTTAGTTTCATATGCACATTATGTACTATGTAAATGCAAGTTTTGTAACAACAATAAGCCTACTAAAATTAATCAGGATTACCGGTAGTGCTTTCAATACATTTTGTGTTATGGAAAATAAGGCATCCTAATGGACATTAGTTGCAATATAATTACATAGCACTTAGCACTGCAGTCTATGTACTTACATAGTACCTAATGTGTAAATACTGCAACATAAAATTAAGCATTACTACAATGGGGTTCATACTATTATGATCATTATCTTTGTGGATCACTTGGGACAAAGACAGCAGACTATGAGGTTTCCCCAGTATTAGGCCCTGACAGACAGTAAGTACATAAAGCTACAAAATCTATTCAGTAAATCGTACCTATATTGCAATGATATTGGCTATACTTGTATCACATTCAGCTAGAGTTAATCAGAAATCTACTGTATGTGTGTGTGTTTATTATGCATGAAAATTTGCTTAGCAGACGAGACATTGCCTGGAGTAACAGCAGTGTGAATGAGCATGAAGGCAGACAACTACTGTAGGTTATTTTTATAAGTCACTGGTTATTTAAGAGGTCATTACAAATGTTCAATATTTCGGTCAAACTCTGTTTGCACCAATTTCTGCTTCCAGCTAATGGCTTAATGGGATCTGTAGTGTACGCAATGTAATAATCTGGAACTAAATCTACAGGCAACAGTTTATTGTTCTGAATGTAGGAATTAAGAAACTCATCAATTGGAAATAGCATTCCAGAAGCTGATGTGAGGCTGATCACTAATTATCATGTAATATGTTAAATGTGTCATACATCTTCAAGCATTACATAAAATGTTTTATCTTGATAAAAATCTTATTTTATTTATACTGTTTGATAAGATAGATAGGAGATTCATTCTTCTGAATTTATATATCAAGCAAATGGTATGAGTTTCCAATGGCTTAACCAATACAGGCATGGAGTTAAAGGGTCATACGATTAGGGATTGCTGGTTCGAATCCTGGTCATGTTGAGTTGCTGGGGGCCCACAGGGAGCACTGCTTTTAATGGACAATCAGTTGTGGATAGTTTATTACAAGTGGAGCCTGCTTCCAGGGTTCAGAGGTTTGGTAAATTCAGTGCCTTCCCGTAGATTCAGCAATTGGCTTGACAACAAATACCTCCAGCAACTTGTCAGTAAATTCTGCTGCACATTATTACATGCACTACAGATCCCATTACTCCATTAATTGAAAACTGAAATGGGTGTAAATGGAGAAAAGCACAGGGTAACATGGTTTAACATAGGGAGGTCACCCTAGATGAGCCAACTCAGCAATAATCTCATGGCCTATTTGTCTCATAATCACTTGTTTTTTTTTCACATTGGTCCTTGAGTCTTGTAGTTAATCTTCTGTTCAGAATTCTTGTCAGGGAGGTAAAAGTCTCTTCAGTGAATCTCACTTTAGCAGTGCTTCAAAGGGATGTGAACTAAAGAGTTCCCCCTCTGGAAACAAGAAAAGATACAAGGGAGATGGACTAATTCCTAGTTCCTTTACAATGACACTGAGTAAACATAATTAAAGTGGAGTAAATTGGTACCTTTGAAGTGTATCTTTTTTATTGCATTGTCAATATGTAAAGTTCAGATCTTATAGGATAAGATACTTTCATAATGACTTCCGAGTGGGAGCTGGTTTTCACAGCCTCAGTTTCCACGTTCAGAATGCTATGTTGTTCATTAGTGATGTCAGGAATTAAATGTTGGTTTCCCATCATGTCAGTTGTTAGTTGCAGCAGCTGGTTGGTTAATGAACAGGAAATACAATGTCATGGGGTGATTCACCTATCACATTTGAATCTAGTGCGCATTGATGATGCAGTTGAATGGCAGTGAAGCCCCAGTAGGTGTCTGAGAGGTCTAAAAGAGCATTCCTCATGTTGCTTCCAAATACAAATCTGTTTTTTTTTGTAATTGTGTAATTTTGTGTATTTCTACCGACAGTTTCATTATTGCAATTATTAAATGTTGTCTTTTTCTTCATTTTTTGATAACTAAAGAGCTGCTCTTCATTTCTAGTCTGTGTAATGTGGGCTAGATCAGGCAGTGTCTTTAGCTTTGATTGTCAGAATTATATTAGCAGATGTCGCTTCTTCTATATAGAAACTGTGCATGTCAATGGCAGCTAGAACTGAAGAGCTCCATAACAGAGACTGAGCAACACATACAACATAAAACACAACATCTCAGTAAATGCAAGAAACACTAGAATGATGGTAAATGTCATAAAAAGCTCAGGGGGATGTGAAACAAACTAAGATAATGGAATTTGAAGCTACTTACTTTAATCTTCGGACCTTAATAAATGCCAATGGCTAAACTGAGAAGGAACTGCTTGCCACACACTAGAGTAGCGCAGTGCTCAAGAAGGATGACTCATGCAGTTGCCAGGCAGGCCCCACGGTCTTTGACTTAGTAGAACAGCAGAAATGTTCATTATATTGAATGGCAAATAGCATGTGACTCAGGTGCTGTAATGACGCTTGCAATTAAATGATCCCTTCGTTTACAAAAGTGCTTCACATTACAATTCCTATTTTACATGCTCTAGTCCTTTCCTCTGCACTTTGTTTGGCAGTGTTGTTAAACTGCTTTGATTAATCAAGGATGAACGAGTGAGGTTGTGCTGTACGATCGGCACCACTAGCACTGTAATCTGACTTAATATTATAGCAGGCTATGGTGACTCATCCCTCAGTACTTGTGGTGTAGGAACACAAACCTAATCATCAATCAGCCAGTGCTCTCCAGTCAAGTTGCTCCATCAGCAGGATTCCATTAGGTTCAGGGCAGAAATCCTCATCTAGTGTGGCTTTGGGAACAGATCCAAAGAAATTAACCAGAGCGTGTTTAGGGTTAGGATAATTAAGAGGTGCTTCCCTTCATTGACCTGGGAAATGTGTGCTCTCATTTAGAGTTAGATCATGATTTGACGGTTGCAAGTAACTACAGCCTTCTGGGCTCTAAACTTGCTGACAGGGCTATCCAGCAGATTAATTTTTCTGTGATCCACTGAGTAACATATATCAAGTCTCCAGTTATTCTGGCTTAAACTGCAAGTTTTATATCTCCCATTAAGAAGTCCCTCAGACATCTATACTGCAGAGGGGCACACATAAGACTGGCATCTACTGTGCTTTGTGAGCAGCTGTACCAGTAGGGAGAGTTAGAGGATTACCGTTCCACACAGCAGACTGCAGGAATCCTTGGATTTGTCCTTCTCTCGGGGCTGCAGAGCATGCTGACCCGTTTCATTCAAGTCAGGGTGCTGAGCCTTCGCAATGCTAAGCAACAATCAGCAACCCTCAAACGACCTCCTTTAGAACCAACTGGGGTAGACTATACAAGGCTGGAATTAAAATGTGAAGTGCCCCCAAAAAACCTATTCAGTTACTCGGCCTTCATTTCCTCATGGCTAGAAGATTTTGTTTATTTTCTTGTTTTGCCCAACCTGGCTATTTAAACATATTTATGTTTATAAATTTAGGCAATTGTAATTTTCTCGTTAAGATCTGTTAATGAAGTGCTTTTAAAATCATAATTACGCTAGAGCTAAATCTTTATTTTAGATTAAGTTAGTTTTTTTTTTTTTGATGAAAATTATTTTCAAAAGATAATAGTACAGTTATTATTATGTGTAATGCATACTGTGGTTCATTGAGGACATGGGGAAAAAAATGTTATTTCTAGACCCTGAGATCATTTATCTCGTGATCTCGACATAACACTTCATAGACCACCGTAAATTAAAAATAATCTGTCCAAAAACATATTTCAAATGTCCAAGGGTATATTATGTTAAATGTAAATACCATATAGATTAAACCATTTACTCTGATAATATTTATTTTTTGTAGAATACAATAAACTAATATAATGAATGTTATATATATATATATATATATATATATATATATATATATATATATATATATATATATATATATATACACCTGTGAAATCAACTGTTGCAATTCAGTTGAACATTAGCTATATGAACTGCCCTCTTGTGGCCAAAATAAGTTATTGAAAGAACAGATTCTGCATACAGTACCGTGGTGTACTGTTTGTATCATTACTGTACCAACCTACCAACAAAGCAGAAACACGTGTATTTACAAATGGAAGTCTACCTACCTACCTACCTACCTATCTACCTACCTACCTACATACATACATGCATACATACATACATACATACAGTAATGTATACTGTATTTACAACGTCTATCTGTGTCTCCAAAAAGTTAATCTGATTTGAATAGATTAAACATATGAACCACTCAATAAAACATGGACATGATAACCCCTTCAATCACATCATGACGATGTACAGTATATGAATTGATTTCATGTTCATCTTCTTGAACAAGAAGAACAAGACAGATTCGACTGAAAGAATGCTGGGATCTTCTGAAGTGCAGAAACGGTATTGTGA
This sequence comes from Acipenser ruthenus, assembly GCF_902713425.1. Taxonomy (NCBI): domain Eukaryota; kingdom Metazoa; phylum Chordata; class Actinopteri; order Acipenseriformes; family Acipenseridae; genus Acipenser; species Acipenser ruthenus. The sequence goes on along the minus strand of NC_081214.1, from coordinate 20,213,004 downwards.
TAACTATCAGTCTTTCTATTCACTCATTCATTTGGGCAGTGGAATGATTAAAAGCTATGTTCAGACAGACATAACCACAAATACAAACGTGTGCTTTTCCTGACATAGCACAACTGACAGCTAGAACAAAACGAAGAAATGTTATTACAAAAGATAACAAATGGGGGGTTAAAATAGTAAGGAATTTAGTGTAGGCGCGCACCCGCCTACCAAGCGCGTCCTAGACTTGGGATAATCACGCTTTGTGACGTCTTCACAGAGAACCCGCCTACAGAAAGCATGACGCTGATGTCACCCCGTGAAGACGGAAGCAGCCGGAGAATAACAAATAAAGTAAGCAGGAAGTTCTCTAGTGCTGTAAACACCGCGGACGTCATTGGAATTATTATAGGTGTATTTGTACATTTTTATTAATTTTTTCTTTTTCTTTTTAGCTTAATTGTCGGAGCGCTGTGGAACACCCAACATGTCGAATATGGACAGTATCCTTGTTTTGGTGAAGATGAAAGGTTGTTACAGTATGTGTGTAAATCAGGAAGGTAGAACGGGTAATTATGGATGCAGGCCTGTGCTGTGATAAGGTAATTCCATTTCATAAAGGATTAAACAACACTTTATTTTTTAATAAACTCTGCTTGGATAACCCGTTTCGTTTGTCCAGCACGAATACAGAAGGAAAAGCGGCGCGTACTTTTCCAGTACGTAAATTAACTTAAAAATCAAACATTGACTTTCACATACATAACAGTAGCAGCACATAGGATAGTTACAAAAACATTCATCACTTAGATTGCAATTCTGTAATACACAATGGGACAGTGCGCTCAGTTTTCTGTAGGGTGGCTTAGGTGGTTTCTCACTGCGATCATGTTGGAATGTGATTGTGTTTACGTTTCTATGATGGCGGTAGTCCTACTACACTAGCAATATTAATAAGCGACGTGAATCATGATCTGACTGTACTAAAAACGGCCATTGTTTTAACTAGAAACACTAGATGTTGAATCTGTTTGATTGTTTTCATTTCGTTTGGTCATGTGATACCTGTTCTATTCCTGGCAGCGCTAAGCTTCCGCCGATGTGACACTCCCTGTGACTATTTATTGGGTGGTCCATCCCAGTGGATCCTATGCAATTCGCAAGTGATTGCGTCAGTGTCAGTCACAAGCATTATAATCTAGATGATGTCATATTTCAAATCTTGATGCCATAGTACGACTCCTGGATGGAGGACTGATAGTGGGTATAACAATGGAAACGCAATACTTGCTGGCCTCTTCCTTAACCCTCCGATTACAGAGCAGTTGTTTAACCTGAAGTTCGCTGCAAAGGAGCTGTCTCGAAATTCCAAGAGATGCGACAAAGAAGAAAAGGCAGAAAAGCTGAAGGTTAAGAAGGTAAGTGTACTGAAAGATCTCTTTCAGGGATACCAAGAATCAGATCTGGAGATGCATCAACTACATTATTTTACCTGGAAAACCCTGAATTTGTGGCATCAAATGTTGACATTACCATTAACATATATATATATATATATATATATATATATATATATATATATATATATATATATATATATTATATTTGTTAAAGGTTTGGGTCAATTAGCAATTCGAATTCAATTCTATTTTAGAGACCTTCTGGGAGAGTTGTATCATTTGTTTCACAATATGTTTGCAATCTCACTTGTCACTTTGTATGAAGGGTACATCAGATTGTACACCTATACCAGTGCACACGTAAGTGACTAAAGTGCCAGGTTAGGGCAGTTCTCTTGCTGTAAATTTAATTGGGATGGGAATGGGTAGTCACATTGGATAGAAGTTTGATACATTTGTGTCTTATTAACAACAGTTTATTGGTAACAAGTTAAGGTTGTGTAGTGAAACATGAAATTACATCAGACAGATATATAGTGGGAGTTGGTAGTTCTGTCGCTGGCTATTTTATTCTTATTTCAAAGAATTGAATTTCCAGTTTACCAAATTTCACAAGTAGATGAAACCAGTAATGAAATACTGGTAGGTACAGAAAATCCAGATGTGTGATTCCCTTTAAATACTAATAATGCAATTCTCAATGTTTTTTCCTTTCCTTTTATAGGCTATTCAGAAAGGCAACACAGAGGTTGCTAGGATACACGCTGAAAATGCCATCCGGCAAAAGAACCAGTCCATCAACTTCCTGCGGATGAGTGCGCGAGTGGACGCGGTGGCAGCGAGGGTGCAGACAGCAGTGACCATGAACAAGGTGAGCAGAGCCACGACCCTGAAGCCAGGTAGAACTGCGGAGAGAGAGTGAGGGAACGAGGGCTGCTACTGTAGTTTCCATTTAATTTCCTATACGTTTGAACTTTACTATTAGACACGTTGAATCGAACATATTGGGGATGTTTGTACCAAATCAGAAAAGCCATCCTAAGAAACCCTTCCTCACTTTGTATACATGACTGCTACATGTATGTGTGTGTGTGTGTACAACCTTTAATTAAGGAATAGAAATATTGGTTATGAAATAAATGGATTACACTTTACACTTACTGCTATGTAAACCCCAAGCAGAAGCATGTAACACCCATATCTGACCTATATGTTTTTGTCAGCAGTTAAAAGCATAATTCTAAACGTTTAGAGGGCCATCAGGGCTATTGGATGGAAAAATCCACAGGCCCCACATAGATTCTAGTGGTTTAATTCATAAAAGCAGCACATAGACCCAGTACAGGTTTTCGTTGTTTATTACTAACACAGTGTAGTTAGTAACACTTGTCCTCATTGCCTGTTTTATGTTCCAGGTAACCAAATCGATGGCAGGAGTTGTTAAGTCCATGGATTCCACACTGAAGAGCATGAACCTTGAAAAGGTAGGACTGCGACCAATTGGGATATAACAATTTACTTTTGCCATGCTGTAAGGTTTGTGCAGTCTAAACATTGACAGTGGTTGCTGTAGCAACAGGAAATAGCTTCTCCATTTGACACCTGATAATGAAGCTGAAAACATAACTGCATTCGTTCTCCAACAGCAAGGGCTGTGACCAGCTTACTGATGAGTCTTTAGATTTTATTGTGTTTGCTTTTTTTGTTTAAACTACAGAAGTTACATCATAGTAAAATATACAGTGCTGTTTGGCCAAACGTTAATTCAGTAGGGTACTGTAAGTATGTTTCTAACTAGTTTGCTTACATGAATATAGCCAAATATATACAAATAAATTACTGTCAAAAATATACTCCAGGCTGTGAGACAGTTACACAGTAGTAACTGTAATTTCTATAGCTGGCATCTTCTGTGTGTAACCCAGATTGTGTTTCCCTATGCAGATCTCTGCCCTGATGGATAAGTTTGAGCGGCAGTTTGAGACGCTAGACGTACAGACTGCACACATGGAGGACACTATGAGCAGCACTACAACACTGACAACACCACAGGTGAGGAAGTGAACCTCCCAAAGAAACCATTATCATCATCATCAGAATAATTGGAGTATGCTTGATGTAGCATCACAAAATAGGACTTTAATAATGAAATATCTCCCTCTAGTGTCAGTCCTGCTTCATAACTTCTCTTCTAAACATTTACTGTGTTGGAGATCTGTCGTGGTGCTTTCTAATAGACACGTACTGGATGTGACAGAAAAGCTATACTACAACTCAAATAACACAGGTTGAGAAAAATAGTTAAGTAAATTTAAACTGTAAAAATCTCAACACCTCTGCAGTTCTATTGATAGAATCTTCAGTTTTTTAAACCACATTTTCAATGTTTCAGAATCAAGTGGACACACTTATGCAGGAGTTGGCAGATGAAGCCGGGTAAGTGCTTTTGTACTCTGATGTGTTTTATACACAAGTTAATCACCAATATAAAACAGTAGCTTTGAAGACAGCAATAGTAGAACCTCTTCTCTCCTGTATGGAGGATGAAGAACAGCATTCTGGTTGAATATAATAATTTTTTTAAATTAATGCAGGTTGGATTTGAACATGGAACTTCCCCAGGGCCAGACTGGTTCAGTTGGTACTAGTGTAGCTTCAGCAGAGCAGGTAAGCATTTAATGGTTGTTGATGTGTAAGCACGCCCATGTGAAAGAAATATTCTCCTCTAATATTTGCTGACAATCACTTCAGACGACTGCAAATGTGTTACAAGACAGGGGAACCTTAAAATCGGGTGGAAAAAAAATCACATTTCTCTCGGCTTTTTAGATATCCTTAACCAGGAAAATACAACCATTAGACAGGTGACCCAATGGTGTCCTGGAACGATGCGGCGCTTTTTTCATTCCACGTTTATATATATTCTTTTTAGGATGAACTCTCCCAGAGACTGGCACGCCTGCGAGATCAGGTGTAAACGATGGAGCTCTGGCCTGGCTGAACTGGCTTCTCATAGCACATCCATTCTGGTGTAAATGGGAGTGGAACATTATTAAACTATTGTACTATACAGGCCTCTCTCACTCTCACTCTCTCTCTGCTACCTCATGGTAGCCCCTTTCTCTCGTGTACGCAGCCCATTTCATATTACCCTTTAGGGTGTGAAGCTACTTTTTGTCCATTTTGCTTTTTGTACAGTGTATCTACAGTGTGTTCTGATCCAGGACTGTAAAAAACATTGCAGGATATTCTTACTTGGTAGAAACATGGTTCCTGGAGTGTCACTGTCAACAAAAGTTGCCAACAAAGAGAGAACCTGTTGCCATACCGTATCTGCTGCTCAGCTAAGTGTTGAAGGAAGAATTCATGACTCGTTAAACCCAAAGTGGAGACGAGATGTTTGCCTCTGAATACATTACCGAAGGGCTAAATCCGAGTGAATGAAAAGTACACCCCCCAAAAAGCAACTCCCAATGGGCTTAATCCAATTCACAATATTACATTTAGATTGTATTTGCCTTTTGTAATGCTTGCGTGTACAAAGTGTGTAATACTGGCATATTTGATTTTAAAATGCAAGCAAAAACAAAACAAAACAATTGATATATAATATATTTGTTGGTCCGTTTGATTGTGGGATTTTCCCTGCTCTTCATACTTTTTTTTTGTTCTGTTTCTGTGTACCTTTTATCTGGATGATTTAGTTAGGATTTGCAGAGGTAAAACAATAATTTTGTAACATGTAAATGTTGTTCTGGATTCTGGCTTTCATGTGAGAATAAAGATCATTTATCAAAATTTCTGTCAAAGGTCTGGTCTATTATACTGGCAATCTGAACTTTAATTATAAAAAAAAAAAAAAAATGTAGAAAAAAACTGTAGTTTTCCATATTCTTGTCTTTTAACCTTGTTACTGCATTTGACTTACATAAATTAGTTGAAGTGCCATGGGAAGCTCCTTATTGTATCTCCAAACTACTACCCTCTGCTGCCTGTGGTAGTGTGGACAAAAATCACAGCAGTGTAAAATTTAGTGAAAGAACCAAGATTGTAGGACCACCATCAATGGTCATTAAGGGCCCAGTAGCCTATGCCCATGGCTACTCAACCATGATTTGTTTTGAAGAAGATCTCCACTATCAACATGAAATGATAAAGAGCAGAAAGCATCAGATCCACAGGGACACATACCTCTTCAGGGATTTGGGAGGGGGTGGGGGGGTTGTCACAGCATATGGCCAACCAATAGACCTGTGTATCTACAATAGAGTTTTCATTGGTTTACTGTTTGAAAAAATATTTATATATTATTATTTCACATTCCTGTAAGTCTCGTTGTTCTGAAGTACTGGGCAGACTGATCTGCCTGCAGTGTTACAACCCCCTGCCTCAATTACATTTCACATGGCTGGTTTGTGCTTGTGAATGAGCAACCCTGAACAAAGAGCTGTGCTTGATGTAGAGATGGTGAGGATGGGCTGTCGTGGCATGTGGCATGAAAGTGGCCACTTATTTACTCGTGTGCTAATTAGCAAGTTGGAAGTCAAGGTCACGTTCCTTCCAGATGCTCTTTCCAGCTGGTTCTCCCTCTACAAAGGGAGTCTGCAATCAATATGTAATAATTGCTTCTAATAATTAGTAAGACATGGATGGCTTTTACATTTTTGTTTCTGGTTCCTACTATGCATTTCTGACAAAACACTAGTGCCGTCTGACCAAGGGTTTCCAATCAGAGTACTGTCTGTATCTTTTCTGTCTTCATTTATTGTTTCCAGTTTCTTAAGCTAACTACATGAGGGGGATAAACTGTTCTTGGCTGTTCAGGGCCTGGCGGCATTCTTCACACGCTGAGTTTCAAAGCTCTGGTGTAGCCCATCCCTCCATTGCAAGAGATGTGTGACAGAACAGCTAACCCTGTAGTTAAAAAGATCCACTCATGTCAAGCCAAGAAGGATTTTCCTGTTCCTTCCTGAAGCGAGCTCAGAGCAAAAAACATACCCATTCAGAACCTTCTGCATTTAGCTTTGAAATGCATTGTACCTTACGACAACTGCTTGAAAACTCTGTCAAACCTCCCCCAGATCATACTCAAGCAGCCAAGGAAGAAAGATAACAGTGTAGAAGAAAAAAAGTCAAAATACCTTCCCCCTTTTCTGTTGTTCTAGTTTTGATGTGATTATAATAGGATTTTATATTTGTACATAGCTATTGTGCTACATGTATTTATTTTAAAGAACATTTTAAGGTTTCTGTTAAAAGGTAAGATGGTTCTGGATTTTTTGTACATCTTTAAAAGTGACTAATTGAGAGGAGTAACCACTAATTGAAATGGAAGTTGCGTTCCAGGCCACATAAAATGGGAATGCTACCACTGAGCTAAACAAGTAGCACTGCCAGCTTTGGCCAGTGTAGATTTAACTAATTACAACTCCCAGACATTTTGTGCAGTTCCCCGTTCCAGTCTACCTAAACATTTTTCTTTATGTCCTCATTTCAGTCCTATTTTCTTTGTCACAATTAGGCATTTCCTTTCAAGTATTCCAACTGTAAAATCTTAGAAACATCAATAGGATCATGTTGAAAAAACAAGCTGGCATCTCTGCTTGGACACAAGTTCAAGTTTGCCAGAGAAACAAGGCTTGTTTGCACACCTGGTGTTAAGAGGTTGTTAGTCAATTCTATGCTCTTCTTTAAACAGCATTAATCATGACACTAAACTGAAAGAAATCTATACAACAGGAGAGCAAGCAATGGTCATTTTCAATAGGGACTGAAGTCAAATATACTGTAGTAGGACTGTTGTATTATTCTATTTATAGCAGTATTATTAATATAATGGTAATAGAGTTAGTTTCCTACAGTATAAAGTAGTATAGTTTTTAGCTGTGGAATTATAGTAACAGTACAGTTTTCTTTATTATCCATTATATATTAGAAAATGCAGTGCAACCTATATTTAATAGTATGCATAACAATGATTTATGTTCTAAAATGCTATAATTTTGTATAATGCACATTGAACACAGCTGTATATTGTTAAAGGAAGAACAAAGATATTCATGTTCCAGTCTTAGCTAATTCTCCACTCTAACCACTAGGACACATTGGGACCGATTTATCTTTGCACCCAAATGCATTTTCTGATGTTGTGAAGAACATAAAACTGTCACTTTGACTGATACTTCAGCTCTAACAACTAGACCACATTGCCTCCCAGCCCTCAGCTCTCATTGTGATTAGAGCCTACATTCTCGGTCTCTGCTCTCATTTTTAATCCAGCCTGCCTCCTCCTCTTCCCTCTTCAATCCTCCACAAGAAACATGTGAGGGGTCAAATGTCTCACCTGTGTAGGAAGCGGCTCTCGTCAATCGCATGCCATCCCGTCATTACCATTTCAATAAAGGAAAAGCCTTATCTGTGCCATCTGTAACCAATTTCTAGTGCCAATTGCACCATTGTGGCTCTTGTTGAGATGGATGAATCTGTACAGGGCTTAGCTCGACCTTTCCCTCAAAAAGAAAAAAGTCAAACTCAATTAAAATCACATGGCTGTTTCAAATGGACTCAGGAAAAGCCTGGCTTAGACATAAGGTCCCATTATAAATATTGTTAGGCCATTACTGGGATAATAAATAAAATTATTTAGGAGGTTCGATCCCTAATTCCTTCCAGTGTCTTCAATTATGGCACACATGGGAGGGGCAGTGGTGATTGAGAGATAATCACTGCTCTCAAGGGTCTTTCTTATGGGTAATCAGAAAACAATTCCAAGTGTATTCGTAAAATTCCGGCCAGTTTTCTTTACGCGACTCGGCTGTGAATCCAGGAAGATTGTTCAAAGGGGGGGGGGGGGGGGGGGGTTAAAACAAAGTAAAGCAAAGTAACACAGCCTAGCCAATGTTTAAAGTAAAAGTCTCCTCTAATGCCTTCACCAGTGTACCTTTTGGAAGAAACTGTGAGAGCTTTCCATATACTGCTTTTTATGATGTAGACCCAATCTAATAAGAACTGGCCAACTAAGATGTATTTAATATGGAGCTCTGAGAATCAACTGGTTTCGTAACAGCCACCTTTTTCTATTGCAAAATCACTGATCCACCCTGCCCCTAGACAGTAACTTTGAACAAGAAACCCCAGAGCAGCTCCTGCCTTCCCCTGTGAAGGTTTCTTAACTACAGGTAAGATGGCTAGCCCTGCTTGCCTCCTATATGCATGCAATGATTTCCTTAGAGTGTTATTGTACAGAATTATATGACTTTGTTTGACCTCACAAATCATGTTAACAAAAAGACAACACAGTATCTGTTATCCATAGTAACACAGTGTAATACTCATATAATATGTATGGATAGATATTTAGACACGTATACACTTAGACTGTCACTAATCAGAAACCTTGACCTATAATCCTAGCCATGTTATCATAATGAATGTGCACTAAAATCAAACTTCAATATCACAATGCTTTAAGTGTGTAAAGTTTACAACAGTATCTGTATTTGTTATTCAAGGGGCTTTTTTTCTAATAGTTTTTAATAAAACAAAAATGTTATTAAACAAGTGATTGACAAGGAATTTTCAATATGGTACTGATTGCAATCTCCTAACATAACAATTTCATAATTGGGTTTTCCAAAGCCTAATGGACTATAGTTGTGTGGTAAAGATAGGTTTCACAGGGGTTGGCTGGCTGTTTTTTTTCCAATTATGTTTGAGATATTCAATTTGTAAAATATAAAAGCATAGGAACTGTCTGGAGAGAGACCCACTCTGACTCAGGAAGCATTCAGGATCGGTTCCAGTCTGTGAATGAGGCTGTGTGTCCAATCGCTCAGGCTCGCGAGCATCGATTTCACGGGGCCTCCGCACATGCCCGTGCTTCAAAAAAAGAATCATAGCGGGAACAGGGATCGCTTCCTCGTGGATGTGTTAATGGGTTTCGGAGCAGCTGCCCCAATCAGTTAAAATCTGCACCAAGAAGATGGATTCCACATCAAACCATCATCTCTCCGGTTTCAACCCATCTCTCGACAGCGCTGCCTGATCCAGTTACGAGCACCGCTCATGTTTTTACTATCTGATTCACTTAACAGAGACTCACATTTGTATTGCTGGGGATGATTTGCAGCTACCCAAGTCACAGCTCAGAGAAGGGAGATAATTTTAAAATTTTGCAGCTTTGTTAAGAAACCGCAAAACATGTTTTATTGGGGTCATCGCTTAGAAGATGACAAGTTCATATCCTGTCTAAATTATGGTAAATTTACAATGGCTGACAAAATTATTCTATTGCCCTAAGTTTTATTGCCTATAGTTTTATAAAGCATGTTACAGTTAAATAATTGTGGGAGCTTTCTGCATTAAGTGTTACTACCTTGTGCCTGCAGTATACTATTATTTATTTCTTAGCAGAAGCCCTTATCCAGGGCGACTTACAATTGTTTCAAGATATCACATTATTTTTACATACAATTACATTATTTTTTACACATTATTATTACATACAATTACCCATTTATACAGTTGAGTTTTTACTGGAGCAATCTAGGTAAAGCACCTTGCTCAAGGGTACAGCAGCAGTGTCCCCCCATCTGGGATTGATACTACACTTTTATTGGCCATTTCTAACCACCCACTACCTAAATAATGCGTGATCAACGCATGTCGAAAATATGATTTGTTGATCACACAGAAGTTTAAGAAGCATATTTATTTATTTATTTTTAAGCAATTTCTTGTTATTTTGTTTGATCCAGTAAGGCTGTAATATTTGAAAGGTCTCTTCCATCTGGCATCTCATCTGCCAGCATGATGCAGTGGTGGTGAAAGGCTGTTTAAGAATGTGTGGACAGGATCTATCTACATTACTTTATCAGTATGATGGGTCATCTAACTGTGCTAATGATGTATTTGGAGATTCTATCAACCAGCGCCCTGGCAACCTGAGCCCCTTCACCTGGAGTTTAGCAATGACCTGGACCTGCTTCATCAGTCAGAAACACAACACATAGAGTGGGAGTTTGGAAATGATCTGGATCTAATCCATCAGCCAGAATACTACCATGGTTGGTGTGTGGGGCATGGTGGTGTTGGGGCTTAGGGATGATCTGGACTCATGATGTGTGGCTGTGCTGTACTGTAGTTGTTGGTATTGTTATTATTATTATTTATTTCTTAGCAGACGCCCTTATCCAGGGTGACTTACAATTGTTACAAGATATCACATTATTTTTACAAGATATCACATTATTTTTACATACAATTACATTTTTTTTACACATTATTTTTACATACAATTACCATTTTATACAGTTGAGTTTTTATTGGAGCAATCTAAGTAAAGTACCTTGCTCAAGGGTACAGCAGCAGTGTCACCCACCAGGGATTGAACCCACAACCCTCCGGTCAAGAGTCCAGAGCCCTAACCACTACTCCACACTGCTGCCCTATTTATTGCTGCTGGTAATAAATGACCACCCTGTGCATCACATCCAATCATTTTTAATACTGAAACTTTAAAACAAAAAAAGGAAAATGCTGGAGGGCTGGAGTTTACTTCAATTGACTAACCTGCAAAGACACACAAAGCATGACCAGCCACTTTCACCACTGTGGAACAGTAGTCACTGGAAGACCAGTCAGCCCATTAGTCAGTCACGTCATACTGCTGGGATAGGAAGTGCCCATATTCTTGAGTGAAAGAATCCGCTTTCTATAATGAGAGTTCCTACAGGGGACAGGCATATGGTAAAGTGCTTGACGCGGGTCAGTTAGTCACACTTCTGCAGCTCTAATTGAATTACCGTTGACAGTGCACAGCAGGCTTAGTGGGTGATCTGTTTAAAACCAGCTGAACCCAAAAGGGGTGAATGTGTGTGTGTGTGTGTGTGTGAGAGGAGGTGCTCCCTGAAATCAATTAACGTCTTGCAGGGGATGAGGCCCCCATATATACATCCTGTAAGTCAGAGAAAGGGAGGGTGGAATGACAGCAGCACATGGGAGAGGCAGCCAGAGTGAAACCTATCCTCGCCTGCCTGACCCAGGCCAGCACATAAAAGTGGGTGCAGGGCATCAGTGGAGCTGTGAGAGAAAGGGAGCAGTAAATCATTCATGGAGCTCCTCTTTATTTATTTGAGGTATTCCTCTGTTTGCCACCTGATATGGGATATCTCTTAAGAAAGCCGTCCTGAGTTCCACAAACGTTCTCAATAAGAATCTTTGTAAATGTCATGTCTGTAGCCCGTAGGGAAGAAAGAACCTGTCGCAAACAGAACATTTGAACATTTGGCAGTTCCCTTTAACATGTTTTTTCTGTTGGCAGATATTAAATAAAACAGAATAGAACCTGTTAAGTGTGTTATACAACAGGAAAAGATGCCTCGCCCTCATTTACCATCATCCACACAACTGAGTGCCAATCAATGACAATCAAATCCTGTTTTCTCTGAGTGTGACAAAGGGATAGAACACCTCTGGGTTTGGTTTGCCAGATGATCATTTTCCCTGTCAAGTTTGTTGTTTCTGACCCAGGAGTGTTTCTTAACAATTATACACCTTGCACAACAATTCTTTTTACTTACTGCAAAATAGAAACATACCATAAAACGTTTACCCAAAAGGTTCAAATTTTTAATGAATTAATTTTTAATGAATTGCTACGAGACATAACCTTGTGACATAATCTATTAAACCTCAAGCTAGCCTATGCCCTGCGATGTGTATTCAGCGCTTCTATCCAATGAACTTCCGCTTTGACTGCTTTAAGAGCTTATCACTCAGACTGAAGTAGCTACTAGTGTGGTATACATTGGAGAGGGTTTTTTTCTTCTCAACATTACTCAGGAGTTTATTAAGAGATGTAATCTTGCCCAAGTCCCAGAACACAAAAATCCCTGTGCTAGCCAGCAAGCACACTGTGGGGTCTCAGCCCCCTTCACTCCCCTCTGCTGAAAGGTGCGTTGAGAGCGAGACCTGTGGAAGAGATCAGAGCCCTGAATAGGAGCCAGCAGTGCAGGGATAGCCTTTGCTGCCTGCTGATTGACAATCAGGGCTAGAATGTGGAAAGCATTTGCTGGTCTTTGTTGGATCCCAGAGACTTGCTGACAGCTTACTCTACACTTCACTTCCCTTTCACACCGGCAGAATTAATTTGCTGGAAAGTTGGGAGGTGTTACGTGAACTTAGTCTGCTGGAAAATAAAACGCTGAAGCCCCAGAGGGACTCACAGCTTCTAGGGGGCTAATTAAAGGGGACACAGGGTGAGAAAGAGGGGGCACATCTATCTACCTATCTATCTATCCTTCTGCTTTATCTGTATGCAAGTCTGTTTGTCTGTCATTGTTTGGACCACCCCCCCCCCCCCCCCCCCTGATTTTTTCTTTATATAGATTAAAAAACAGCTATTAATTCCATTGGCCATCTGTCTTTAAATTCCTATACCACTGGATTGTCTGTAGGGCATTATTCAGCTGCAATGCTGATGAAAGAAATCTTGTGTAAAATTGTGAATCCCCAGTGGCAGCTGTACAACAACCTGAAATAATCAGAACAAAGGTCAAACTTTACATACTAGCTTACTGTACATGCTGCTGATGATTGTTTGATTATTACAATGAATATTTCCTACAAAGCATAATTACCCAGATATGCACAAAATTATTATTTTTTTATTTATTATGTAATCATTCTGAGTGTTTGTATTGAAGTTGGGCTGGTGCTGTTTGAGAGTGCTTTGGACAACCGATGGATAATTTTCTGCATGAAAAAATGGAAATGTGCAAAAAAAAAATGTGTGCAATTCCTCATGCTAATAGCTTTATGGATATCCAAATGTTTGCAGATGGTCCCAAAAATTAAACTATAAGGAGCAAGTTATCTGAGGCTTACACACAGAACTCTGGCTGCTTCACTCACGGAGAGACTCATTTATTACATCACCATGGCTGTACTGAATGAACCGAAGGATGTTTTAATTTCCACAAGCAGTGAAACTCAGCCTACATAAATAAAGGCACACTTAGGCTGCGCGGCTGTGCTTGATACAGCTGCACGGCTCCAGGCCACATGTTCTGGCAGTTTCCTATTGGGTTACTTGAACCGTTTGCCCCCAAAGCCTGTAATTCAATGCAGGCTCCAGAGGAGTCCAGTCACAGGGCACAGCTCTGCCAAACCACCACTTAACCTTTCAGGACGTTCACTTGTTCGCAGATTTTCTGCAGACCTGGGGGCTGCTCAATGGACTAGACAGGCCCATGTGGAGTCAATAAGATTTCCAGCTCTGATATTAGGTTGAGCCTGATTTTAATCATTTTTAATAGGATTTACCTAGCTTTTTAATTTCTAAATCTCTAGTACTGGTATTTTCTATCTTAATTTTTATTGTAAAAACAAATCTTTTTTTTTCCTGTTGTTTTTTTTTTTTTTTTGCTTTCCCAAGCTGCAGCAGAGTATGTAGATTTAGTGTGCCAAATGTATTTACTCTCCGTTTTCTCCCATTTAGAATGTCCAATTACGTTCCATCACTTATGTCCCAGCCAATTGTGTCTCCCGAATCTATGGACCCGGCAGACCAATGCAACGCTTCCAGTGGAATCCCCTGCGAAGACCACACTTCACACAGTCAGGACACTCCTGCGGCTGGATGACTCACCCTGCACACTGTGCTGTCATGCCTTTACCAGGTGAGCCATGCAGGCTTGCAGATGGTAATCATACCCAGTATCAGGGTGGAGAGTTGAAGTTTGTGTGCCTGCTCCTAAAAAAAACTACCTGTAGAGAATGCAAACAAGCTTGTTTGTAATGAAGTAGCGTGCCATCATTCTTGTTTATACCTGTATTCTGTGTTTTTACAAATGCATACACCAACAACAACAAACAACACAACTTTGGCCAACTGGGGGCTGTCAACAAAGACCATATGTTCAGCAGCAAAACAGAAGGATAAGGTTTACATTTTACAAAGGAAAGAGCTGTAGTTGCAGAATAAAGCTGAACAGAACTCTTCAGGGAATCAGGTCCAAATAATCTGTAAAACTGCACTGCCTTTCACTTTACCAGCCAGGTAAAATTCACTTTCACTGGCAGCTGGTTTTACTTTAAATGTACACAGTTCACTCACATCCTATAAGCTGACCCAATAACTAACCTTTTTTTATTGAGTTTGCAGAAAAAATACAGCCCATGTAAACCTTGCATCTGACTAATCAGGTACAAACAAAGGCGACTGAAAGGAGTATCAGTAGGTTCAGTATGGAGTATGGAACCAGGCATGGAAGAACACTACCATTTCCCATTTAGTTCCAGAGTTACCATAAACATACCATTATAATCCCAGTGTATACCCTGAAGAAACAAAACCATAAACAGACCACAGCATGATTGACTCAAGGTGGCAAATGGACCTTACAGAGTCACTGTCCTTGCAATGCCACTGCTTTGAGGGTGATTTGGGAAGTCAAAAAGGTGATGTTATAATGAGTTTCTTTTTGCAAAATATTAGCATTCAAATTAAGCAGTATGGTATTTTCTCCAGTAAATCCTGAATTCAACACTTACTAGTAGTACATAACTTATACCACCAACCATACCTGTAATATTAAAGTAGTTTCAGTAGTATTTAATTGTGGCTATATAATAGGATACTTGGGTTTTACTATATAAAGCTTATTTGCAGCTTCTGAGTGACAGTAGTACAACTAAAACAGTAATTTTGTAATAGTTTTTGGTAATGGCGATGCAATTAAAAAAGTGTTGCAAAATAAATGCTGAGCTATTTCATTTTCACATGTATTTAAAAACAACAACAAAATCTATATATATATATATTAAAACGTTTTAAAAAGTTGACTCACCTCCCCCAAAAAATAATTTAAAATCTTGTTTTTCTCATACAACACAAGCCGTACTATACAACTTTGAAATGTGTGTTTATTATTATTTTTAAGAGAACCCCTGAGCTCAGTCATTCCACTGCAGGTTTCAGAGCTGCTGCCAGTGGGATTTTGCCTGTAACTCAGCCCATGAGAGTCCCCTGGTTTGTGTTTTCAGCCCTGGGCAGTGCAGCACATCTTGTGAATCAATCCTCACACATTGCGCCCTGGACAACGGGCCTTCTGTCTGTACACAGAGCATATTTTCCTCAGCTGCCAGGTGATTGGCATGTGTCTACTGCTAAACGCTGGCATCCCCTTTCAAACAAAATAGCACATCTCAGAGGGTCAGCTGCGAGTGAGGCCAGAAGAGTGGACCTTTGTTTATTTGGATTTCAATAATCATTTTACTGCTAAATGTCTTCAGAAACAGCAGCCTTTTTTATGATAAACAACTGCATGGGCAGACACTCGCAGAAATGTTTACATTCTGATATCATTACTATACCAGCGTATCTCCTTTGCAACGCCATTAGCAGACCACTGAATAACCAACAATGTCAACACAATGGATAAGGAACAAATTTGCACAGTAGGCCTAGTCAGATACATTAGCACATAATGTATGGGTCACCAGTCTGTGTTAGTATGACAAAACATGAAAATGTGTTCCCCTGGTGCTGCCATTGACCCTAACTATTACATTTTGACTAACTTTAAATTGTGGACTCAACTCTGCACTTTAGTTGGTTCCTGTCACCAGCTCTTTCCCCTAGAGTACTGTAGGTTATTTTACTAGCGACACCTGGTGGTTGGAGGGATTGGTGGCGGACCTTTATTATTATTATTTGTTTCCGCTATCAGACTGTGTTTAACAAAATGAGCCATTCTGTGTTTCAGACCAGCCCAGAGAAAATA
This sequence comes from Acipenser ruthenus, assembly GCF_902713425.1. Classification (NCBI taxonomy): domain Eukaryota; kingdom Metazoa; phylum Chordata; class Actinopteri; order Acipenseriformes; family Acipenseridae; genus Acipenser; species Acipenser ruthenus. Next base: position 20,196,839 of record NC_081214.1, on the reverse strand, counting down.
AATACATATGAATCCATCTTTCTTCAATCGTTGTTGTTGTTTATTATTGTTGTGTAACATTAATCCTGGCCTAACTGTTTCCATTGGATGATATGTTACATATGAGGCAGTGAAAATGACAAAAACAATACATTATTAGACTCAGATGTATAAATGTGCTCAAGGTAATCAGAGTCATTTTTTTTCTGCGAATGAATTCAGATTGCATTATTATTATTTTTTTTCCTTTGGGCCTGCCAATACTAAAACATTGTATATATGTTGTGTGTGTTATTTAAATTTTGTGACTGGTAGCATGAGAAATATGTGTCTACATTATAGCTTTCCATTAAAAAAAAGATGTGCAAAGGTCAGCAATTAAATCTAAAATGTGTACTGCCATAGTTTAATGAGTTTCCTTGATACCTGTTAAAGCAGCTAGTTGGTGCTACTGCTGTACAGATACTAGAGACATTTCATGGTATGTTAACCACTAGGGGACAGCCATGCTTTTTGTCTTATGGATGACTGCATACCTGTGCGGAGAGTCCCGCTCAAGAGGCACACGGACGATCACAGACTGGACACCAGTAAGTTGCAGTGAGAACAGCCTTCCTTCGTCTGCGCTTTTCAGTGAGTTCAGCAATTCTCTTCTCCTCAAACTCAGCCAGACCATGATGGCACAGGTGATGTCAATGAAGTCTGTGTAAAGCTAAGTCCTCAAAGTTGTGGTCTATATTGCACTTTTCCAATGTTTCAATGAGTCTCTGCTTGGGAATTCTGTCATCTGGCATGCAGATGACATGGCTAGAGTAGTGCAGCTGTGCCCTCATCAAGTAAGCTTCTATACATCTCATGCCACACCTTGTAAGCACTTCTGTGTTCGGGATTTTATCCTGCCACTTGAAGCTCCTGATCTTCCTTAGGCATCCAAGGTTTAAACTCTCCAGTTTAACAATATGACAGCTGTAGATTGTCCAAGCTTCAGCCCAATATAACAAGAGGAGTACAATTGCTCAGTAGACTGCGATCTTGGTAGCAAGTTTGAGGCCTCTCTGACTCCACAGGCTTTTTGTAAGGTGCCCAAAGGCAAAACTTGCCTTAGAGATACAATGTCATCATCAATTGTGGCGCAGCTTTGCGACAGAGTGCTACCAAGGTAAATGACTACACAGATGACTAAAATAGGCAGGCTTTTGGACTAAATCATACAACAAAAAGGTAATGCAATAAAGGAAACATTTGGCAAAATCCACCCACTTAATCTTACATTACTTTAGATACCTAGACAATACCTAGACTAGCCTATAGGAGGCTGTGTGGTCCAGTGGTTAAAGGAAACGGGCTTATAACCAGGAGGTCCCTGGTTCAAATCCCACCGCAGCCACTGACTTATTGTGTGACCCTGAGCAAGTCACTTAACCTCCTTGTGCTCCGTCTTTCGGGTGAGACATAATCCTAAGTGACTCTGCAGTTGATGCATAGTTCACACACCCTAGTCTCTGTAAGTTGCCTTGGATAAAGGCGTCTGCTAAATAAACAAATAATAATAATAGACAATATCAAGGATTATGTACACACAAGCAAGAAAAAAATACTTATGGGAAAAAATATAATACATAACTTTATAATAATATATTGTGTTGCTTGTTGTAAATGCACACATGTTAATTGCAATTTACTTTCAATCTTCGTCTCTTTTGGCAAATGAATTACCAGAGTTTAAAATAAAGCATGTGGAGAGTCTGTAATAAAAACCAGGCACGCACTTTGTGAGAAATAGCGTGAGTCACCGAAACTGGACACGAAAGTTTTACCAGTTTAATGCGCGCCAGCTCCTTTCAAGAAAGCGCTTTAGAAACACACAAACAGGTGGATCTTATTTGAGTAGAAGCGGAGTCACAAGGGGGAGAGGGAGAATAAATTGATTAGACAGGTGCATATTGTTGACACGTGGTTATCAGAGCACAACCAATTACTTTTGAATTGATTTTATATACTTTTGACAAATAGGGGGGTTTGTGCAGGAACATGTCACAGCTTCAAACTCCAGCCTGCAGGCATTTCTAAACCTTCACATTGATTGGCAAAAAAAAAAAAAAAGTGGACAAAAATCTGCACCTGCTTGAAAAATGTCTTTCCAATCTTCAACAGAAGGCTCGCGATGTCGGGCCATTATCTCCTTTCCTGCTATTTATTGTAATGAATAGCTGTATTGGGATGACGTGCGTCTATCGCACGAGCGAGAAAAACTCGGCCTTGAGGGAAAAGTCTGCAGGCGTTTTGTACTCGCAAGGAAATATTTATTTCCAGAGGTTAGCAAGATCAGGCTGTAGCGAGGTAATTACTGGTCTATTTATGCGGGCCCAAAGAAAACCATACCAATGCGATCATTATGGCACCTCCGCCAAACCAGAGAATAGTAAATGCACATTGTGGTAGAATGTTATTCTGAACAGCCATATATATATATATATATATATATATATATATATATATATATATATATATATATATTAAAAAAAGTTGGAATTGTAACGCTTTACGTGACATCTTATTTTTTTCAAAGCCTTTCATTTCTTTTAACATTAAGGGTACACTTCAATTATTATTATTATTATTTTGAAAACCTGCTCAAAACCATGTCAAAATGTAAAACATAAAGAAACAATCATGCATGCCCTATTCTTTCAAACTTCGAGGCTTTATTAAAACATGATGCGTGTGGTTGGCAGGCGCACAGCGCTAGCTTGAAATCTGGCTACACTCAGTGTTCATTTACCTATTTTGTTCCATGTTGCATTACCACAAAGGCCGTGTTTGTTTATCTGTTGCTGTAACACATCCTCTCAGAGCTTTGCGTCAATCACACTGTTCACTAATTCTACTAATACATAATATCTCTGTTCTTAAGGGTTCCACTGAGAAGCTTTAAACCCATAACTTTGATATGCCTACCCCTTGAGCTAATCCAAAGTGAACAAATTGCATAGCCTTCTATGAAATATAAATACCTAACCGGCACAGCTACCCACTGGAGCCAAGCATAAAAGCACCATTGATTGCTTTTTGGACAAAATAATGCACAATTTTGACAGCACAAGGCAAACATATTTTCAAATGCAAGTAATGGCCAAACCTTTATAGCTAATTGTATCAAGAAATATTTCCTGAGAATGTATTAGTCCAGCCAACCACAGTACCCAGTCAGTACAGAGTTTAGACTTAATTAAAACTAATAATGATCATGATCAGTTTTGAATACAAAGCACTCATTTGGTGTTCATGGAATCATATTGTAATGTACCTGTTCTTGGACCCTAGTAGCTGCTAAGCATAAACATAGTCCGTCAATAAAAGAAAACAAATGATAGTTTGGTGCTACATGCAGTCAAACACTCTTATGTACAGTACTGTATCTACAATATTGTTTATACAGTAACTTAGTCACTACTGTGGCAAACCCATTCACATGTGAATAATGTACACAGCACTAGATCAACCTATTTGTGAGTCTGCACCCCGCTAGGTTAACTTCCAGTGTCTGCTTAGTGTTTAGCTAAGTGTTCCATAAGGGGGTGAGAGCTGCAGGTCTCTGTTTAGTGTAAAGTTAACTGATGTGGCAGGAGTCCAGTTTTAAGCGAGTCCCATATTCTGTTACGTGACTGTGTGTAAAGTATGTTTCCTCTGGTTTGTTATACCACTCACATTCTGTCTCAGATTAAGAAGAAATGTACACAATGTTTCTTTGAAGTGTGCTGAAATTGACCTTGCACATACAAAAAGCAAGTAACACTCCAAATGGTTATTTTTTTTACATTGATGCGTTGAATTCCCGCAGTTTGTCTCTGCGTCAGTGTGGGAATGGTATACCCTAACAAATGTTTTCAGAAAAACCCTTCCTATGAAGTGAGGGTTTCTAAAGTGATGCCAGAGTTCCTCCCGAAACCAAAGCTTGTCAGAATGTCCCTGTCTTCAGTCCTTTCACACCTTTGCTCCGAGGATCGACTACACAAGGTCCTCCTGCTCAACTATGAAGCGCTCTATAGCCAGGCATGTGGATGAAAAGTTGTTTTCCCAATTACTTTTTACATTCTACTGTGTGCTTCTCCTACATAAACTACATAGCATTCATGCTCTGAGAATTCTGCCTCATTGTTTTTAGCCATTATCTATAAAAGGTGTTGACTTTTGTGTTTTTTTACAGTACACCATTTTCTTTTCACATTGCATATTTATTCCATGGTTTTGTCAATAAGCACTGTACGTAGTACACATACATGTAGTAATGTTTTAAACATCACCCTGAAGGGGCCTCTTTTAAATAAATGTATTTTCAGAGAGGAATAGCCAAATGGGATCTGTGTGAAGTAGTGAGATGCAGGTTACTTGCTGGAAGGAACAGTTATAGCATTGGTATTCTGAGTAGTTTCTTAATAGAGTTACATTTGTTGTTCTTCTCTGAAAAAATGGCATTGGCTATTGCGCTTGCTTTAAAATCCCTGTTAATTCAGACTAGGATATTAAATGTGTACTACCATGCTGTGCTCTCCCACATTCTACCTTAAAAAAACTTATTTTCTTTCTTTCTTCACTTTCCTTCCTCTCTTGTTAGGTTGGGGCGGATTGCCATGGTAACCAAATAAAATTAAGGTATACCTTTTGATGAGAGTAAAAGAACAAACAGCATAGATTGCCTGTGTGGTTTGTTGCCATGAACTTTTAGAGTGATCTTGGGAGGAAAAGATTCCCTGAACCTCTTGGATTTCATCCCGTTCAGTCCTGTTCACCTCATTGCTCAGCACTTGGTGTTTCTCCAGCTTGAAGTACTAGACAGTTGTGTAAATTACTCCCTAGTCTTCGGGGCTCATTGTAAAGTTCTTGTCAAGCTTACTTATGGCACACAGAGAAAGCAATAGTTGAAGCACTGTGGTCTTGGTACTATATTATTATTATTTCACTGCTACAGAAATCTGACTCTGCTGCATTCAGAACTCAGTAACAGATATGTGCCGTAGAGCAGTAGGCAATAGGCAACAGTAGAACAGGGCACCTTCATAGAGAGTATGTCTGTAGGTGACCACAGCTCCACTCAACAGTGACACTAGGGTGTCATTTTTACCTTATTTTTCTCCATAGTCTACTGTTGCACGTTTCACCAGCTCTGGGCCGCTGTTTGGGCTGTATATTATTACAAATATAGGTGTTTGCAAAAAATTCCAGTTATATACACTCATTAGCATACTATGGAGAAATCTCTAGCATAGGCTTGCTGCAAAACAGAATTAGGAAACGCCAATTCAAAAGCCTGATGCTGAAATAAAATAGAAATGCCTTTTAACAGTATAACATGTTTTATCCATTAATATTTATATTTACAGTACATTTAAAACTATTTGTTTTCAGTTCAAAGTGCATTACAAGACGATTATATTGTCTTTTTTTACATACTTACATACACAATACAATTACATAACTTTGACAACTACAAAGCATCATTTGTAGTTTAAACTTTCAGTATAGATACAATTTACATAGTATAAAATTATTAAAAAGTGTGTGGATATGTGAACAGGGTCAAATTATTACCCCTGGCCCTGTTACCTTAAAAGCACATAGTAAAATGTACACAATGTGTATTTTTCCTTTAAGTTCAAATAAAAACACCTTATTAAAAAATGAACACTTTCAAAATGTCTTTCTTCCTGAGCTATAACTTAAAGAGCAGCTTGGTATGGTATAAAGCTTCCTGTTTATCATAACTAATGCATTCTTCCTGTAACCCTCCTCGTGGATGTATACAAAACACCAGGGAGAAATAACACATAGAGCAAATGTAAATAAGAAAGCATTGTTTAATATACACCACACCAAAATGTGCTCTTAATGTGTTTTTTAACCACCTACTGCTACAAGTATTGTCTGTGTGTATGGCTAAGTAAGGAAGAGTGAAGTTAAGAGGCACCAAGTAGGACCGAGCAGGCAGGTATGTAAAATCGAAGAATAATGTTGAGGTTGTCGGTTTATTTGCACAGTATAAATATTGAAATTCCTGTAGTTTCCAGAATACCTCTCAAAGGCAATGGTTGACTGTGGAGTGCTAAGGCGCCTGAGCAAATCGATCATCTCTGGAAGAAGAAGCGAGGCTGTTTTCAGCAAGTTTAAAATGTCTGGCTAGCCTTGATGTCACTGGCAGGTTGTAACCATAGAGATTGTAGGGAGAGGGCAGGGGAGCAGGGATGTGCTGGAGAGGCGAGGGAGGGAGGCCCACGTTGCCTGACATGTGCACCCTGTGTAGATGAGGCTGGTGTGGAGAGCCTGGAGGGCCCTGGAGACAATGCCCCCTGCAGTCCCCTCCCTTCCCGCTCCGCAGTGCTGAGATGCCCAGTGAAGACAGGAAGGGGAAGTCGGTCAGTGCTGGCAGCCCTGGGGAGCCGCTGCCCTGTAGCCTGTCGTGGCCCGGCAGGCTGAAAGGCCGGGTCCTTATCATGCTCATGGGGGAGCACATCTTGTAGCAGAGGGGCAGACCCAGGCTGTCTGAGCAGGGCAGCCCGAAAGAGCTGCGGGACAGCAGGAAAGATGGAGGGGAGCAGGAGGGAGAGAGCTGCCCATTCAGAGGGGAAAGGGTCCCACAGCTGGAGTGGGAACTTGAGCTTCCTACTGGAAGAGAGAAATACAATATTATGTTAGTAACATAACAAAATTGATCAGTTTTCAATAAAAAGTGGTTCACTAATCATATCAATAAACTGGACTTCATTGAAAGGTTTTTATTTTTTTTTTATTTATTTTTTTGCAGTAATCTTCCTTACCTTGGGTCTCCAAACCAAAAGGCTTGAAGTCAAAGCTCAAAGGGGTCCTCCAGGGATAGGTGTCCAGGATGCCATCAAGCACACCCCTGATGAGAGAGAAGGAGAGCAACTTCACTCCAAGTAACAACAACAACAACAATAATAATAATAATAATAATAATAATAATAATAATAATAATAATAATAATAATAATAATAATACACTTTTTCCAGTCTTGACAGTCAACATCTAGGCACAAAATACATTGGGGATTCTAACACCTGTGAATCAATTTATTCAAAGGGAAACAATAACACTTTGCAGTAAAAGGGCTGATGAAAGCCCTTTTTTAAAACTTTAGTTGCTACACATTTTAAGGTATTAAAACCCACTGCATCACAAAGCTAAAAGGTATATTTAAACATATTTACCTGTTTCTTCCAGGATCTCTGAAACCCTTGGCAAAGGGATTCCTGTCTATTTTTAGTTTAGTGATCTAATTTAAAAAAAAAATTAAAAAGCACAAATAAGGAGGTATTAGCTTCTGGAACGCATACAGTACAGTCTAAAATAAGTATTTTATAAATAACAAAATGCAAGTATAATAAAACTCTATGGGAAACGCTTGTGTTTATTACTCAGTGGTTGACCCTGTGCCTCATCCCAGCTGTACTGTGAACTTGGAATAGGGCCTCAAGCAACAAAATCCTGCACTGCTTTGAAAAGTAAAAACAAAATGCACCCAGCCATCATACTTTCCTGCCACTTTGTTCTTCACAAGGATGGTTTCTTTATACCCATTCTGTGAGCTAATGGTCTAACACAAGACTGGTGGCATGGTGTAACACCACCCATATCTCAGTTGTACACCAAGCCGCTGGGTAGTCAGAATGATGATGGAAAACGATATTGGTTGTATCATTCTAGAACCTGGGTGGGATACATGTCAACGGAAGCTTGGGCTTGATCGTGATTAGCAGTCATCAAGAATATCAAAAAGCAGTTAACTCAAACTCAGCATTACTGCATGCTGTTGATTTGCCTGGTAGATAATTGGCATGGCAGTAGCTATGAAGCTCATGGAAAGAGCTGGCGGTCTGTGGTCAGTAAGGAGGCTGGGGAGAGACGACTGCCAAGTTCATGTTCCTCTAAAGTCCCTTTCTTTTCAGTCTTCAGAACACGCAAGTTCAGGGCTGCTGCTTTCCCAATAGAGCGGTTTATAGTGCTGGTAAGGACAGTTTATATGCCGGGCCCCCCAATGTTGCAAATCATCGAACTAAAAGTAATATATATATATATATATATATATATATATATATATATATATATATATATATATATATATATATATTTGTTAGCCGTGTAATAAAGCGGAGGTGTGAATGATTTAAAAAAATATACAATTATACAAATATGAATAACACTCCATAACTGAAATATATTGACTTTATATTCGGTTTTATACAAAGAGAAAAAATATAGTGCAAGTTATTAATATGAGAAAGGCGCGTTGTTGTTTTCGTAGCCTACCTGTTGGTTTTGGTAGGCTGTGACGGTGGTGAATTCTGTCTCTCTGAAGGAGAATGTCGTCACGCCTTCAGCTGGCAGAGACTGAATCTGCGACAAGTCAAACCTGGGATCGTGAAGGATCACGTGGACCCGCGGCGTATACTTGTGCATCGACTGCAGAATGATCTAAATAATGGAGAAAAAATATTAGGCTATACAAAGTATTCCTAAATAGTATTATTTACAAAATACTTTCGTGACGCTCTATTTAAATTGTATGGTACAGACGTGCAGTCGTGTTACAGTCAACTCCACAAGTAGTCTGCCTTCGTATACCACCTTCAAGGCTTTAACACTAAATATAATGCTATTCCCTTATAATCACCGTCATACAGTAACATGCAGTATTCATAACTGCTGTTATCATAACATTACTTTGTTACTACAATGTTGCAAAAATACTTCTTTCAAGAATTACATTGTAACTACGGGTTTCAAATCTATGTTCCTACTGATTAGCGCTAACAATGCGTGCTTATTATTACTGGTAGCTCCGTTCTTCTGCTGGAGATCTTCTGACTCTCAGTTTTTATACTTTTATTATACAGATATCTCAAAGACCCCACTTTAGATGAAAAGTTCAGCATATGCAGGCTTCAGAGTACACACCACAACACATTTCACATGCACATTGCGGACACACAGAAAATTAACTATAAATCGCCTAAATGCCAACTGACTGAATTGTAAGAACTAGATGTGTATTAAATCCAGTATGAATATGAGCTTGCCCGAGTCTCAAAGGAAATGTAGGCTACTAGGAGTTGTCATTCAACAAGAAGGTCACTGGCGATAGAAACAGGTGGCCCGTGAGCACGAGTCCGCAGAGAATGGAAAGAGCACAGCGTGCACACCTACATGCCCCTTGTCGTCCATCTCGTTGTTGGTGAGTTTGACCCGGTCGAAGCTGATGACCTGCCTCATCCACGTCTCCCCAGAGCACGGCGAGTCTGGGTGGATATACAGCCTGGGCGTTATACACGAGTGGTCGGTGTTGCCTGCTACCATCCACTGCGAACTATGGTACACGTACCTTGTTTGAAAGAGACAACAGTTAATCCTGAGGGGGGAAAAAAATCATATATTTCATCTAACAAAAGTACTCTCGTTACAGTACAGGTTTATTTCGTTTAAATGCATTTGCTTTCAAAGACTGTGCAGTTGTTTTTCAACGTGTTTCATAACTGTTTTACAAGAACTATACTTAAGATTTCATATTTATGTTATTAACACGTAATATTTTGGAAGCCTTTAAAGTGCCAGACTATGTGAGGCTGTGTTATTTTGCCGCATGCTCAATATGTTTTTTTTTCGTTAGTTGTCTGCAGTTAATATGCGTTTTACCGCATGAAAAAGTACAATGTAACATTTTTGTTTTTGTTTTAAGACTGTCCAACATTTAACGGCATAAAAGAAAAGTTTCCATATTTTTTTGTGTTTCTGCCAGACAATATTTTATTCCTTGTACGATGATTTATTTGTGACAAAATCCCAGCACTTCGCGGCACCCATAAACCAACCATAACAAGATCATACACATAAATATTTCCTTATCAAAAACGGATGCTTGTTTGAAAAAAAAAACCTTTTTTTGTGTTCCAAGCAAAATCTTTTTTTTTCATTTAATGTGTATTGTGTATGCATTAGGCTATATGATGCTTTTAATACACGCGCGACAGTATTTGTGGTACGCGCGACTCATGTTCAACATCATACACGTTTATTGTGTTTGACATTCAGAGTTATGTGAGAATTCTTACCTGTATCTTTTGGAATCCACAGGGACTATGTCCATTGCTATATAATACTGTTTAAAGGGATCCAGTTCCTTTGCCTTCACTCGTACAGAAGGGAACATCCTCCTACAGCAAATTGACAAGTCAGTGTCAAATCCTCAAAACTGCACTTAAATAACTTAAATAGCATTAAAAAACAGTATCGTTTCATGTTTGTTTATTTAAAAATAGCACAGTAGTCTACTTATACATTTAAAAAGTAATAGTGTCTAAAATTATTATTTTATCGAGGAAACAAAAAAGAGGGTAGGCTAATCAAATTTTCTTCCCAGTTAGAGGCAAGATTACATTTTAAATTACCCTTTACAAGCGACTTATACTTAAATCATTTTACACTAAAAAAAGAGAAAACATAGGATTGATTCGAGGATAAATTATGTTAAAATGACTATATACTATATATATAAACATCTTTAGCGGTCCTGACCTCCCGGCTTTCGTAATGATCATCTCTGTCCCAATCTCATGAAATCTCTTCCACAGGTCCGAGCCCTGTAATCCCACTTGAATATCGTTCTCAGAACCAGACTTTTCAACCCCAGGGGATTTCCGAATTAAAGAGTCCAGTTTACTTCGTTTTCCTGTTCAATTTCATAAACAGGGGATACAATCTATTACTGTGACGTTACAGCTGTAGCTACTAATATAAATATAGCGTATATCTTTCAAACTTGGCATGTTTAAGCTATTGTACATCGATATTATGTAACAATATTTTCTTCAAAGCTGGACGTTTTCAATTAGCATGCTAAAATTGTTGCTGTACTTTCTTTAACTTTGTTACATTATGTTTCCTAACCCCAATGCATAACTGGCAGGCTACAGTATATTGTAATGTAACACAACTTAGAATACATCTGCAATGTCAAAGTTTAAAAGTGTGTGTGTGTGTGCGTGTGTGTGTGTGTGTGTGTGTGTGTGTGTGTGTGTGCGCGCGCGTGTGTGTGTGTGTGTGTGCGTGTGTGTGTGTGTGTGTGTGTGTGTGTGTGTGTGTTAATATTTTATAATGCAACCTGGAATAATCTTTGCAAGAAAAAACGTTTACAGAAAATCGCATGTTCTGCAATCTGGTCTAAAATGTAAGTACATTGCCTTTTTATTTTATCTGTATCTAGGCTTCTTTTTTTCTGTGATAACATTGTAAAAGCTATTTCGTGCACAATCCCAAATTACTAACCAAGTTCGTCTGCTTCAATCGTTGCGGATAGCACATTTTCGTCTTCCTGCTCCAAAGCATCGTTAGTACGTTTTCCCTCTTTACAATCCTCAATTTTCCTCTTTGATGGTTTCCCGACCAAGGCTTCCACTGAGAAAGCGTGAGCCCGGGAGCTCAAAGCCATCCTCGGGTCCAGGGTCCTTATTCTTGAGCACGAGAAACGAGCACGATCCTGAAAATCATGTAAGAAATCTCCTTGCGCGTAGCTCCTGCTTGCCAGCTGCACTGCTTTCCCAAGGAAAGACTTGCAGGTCTCCTGTGAAGTCCTTTACAATGTACAAGGCATCCCTCCGCAGGAAGCAGTTTTAAATCCCTGATCCATTTTCCTAATGTCTCTTAAAGGCTGGGTAGGGTTTTTTTTTTTTTTTTTAAGAGACCTGCCCTCAGTGTCAAATAGGAGGTCTCTAATTGGGGAGTGCGAGGGGTTGTGAGAGATACTGTTGCAGCGAAGGACTCCCCCACATAAAGACGAGGCAGCCTCCCGTGTTTATTTTGGAAAGAAGAGACTTTACTGACACTTGACAAGGCTCGAGAAACAAAAGCAACGAAGAAAAAAAGTGAAGGAAAATATACTGCAACGAATCATTGAACAGAATTTTAACAAGGGGCGAAATTCCATTACTTCCTCGATCACGTGCTGCATGAATATATTGATTCTCAATTGTTTTGTTTCATATACAGTAGGCGTCACCAGAATGAAATGAAACCAAGTATTTGATGTGTTTACAAAATTGAAAGTATTTTGCAGTTACATTATGTATGAGTTTGTATTCTGTAAAGACATTTTCAATTCAACTTTTAAAACAAATTGCGTTTGTCATATAAAAATCCAGTTTTTTTCCTGAATTGTATTAATGCAGTTAATGTACATGTCTCCTTCTTTAAGAATATAATTTATACGGCCGGAATATTAAACATAAACTGCAAATATAAACCAATACATGTAATGAAAACAGATATAAAAAAAACGCAATTTACTACAACAATAACCCCCATTGCTGTTTACAAACCGCTCCTTGTATAACGCACGCCGTAGCCCTTATTGCAAAGATACATTTTTCGACTCTTCCAACATATATCGCCTACAATACATTTGATTAGAAACGTATGGGGTACAGTATGAACATAGATCATTAGGGACTGTGTTTGATGAAAACGGGATTTAAGCACAGGCTTTCATAGTTAGAATATGCCGTTGTTTAAATTTGTGTTTTTTTGGCTCGTCCATCTAGTGCGAAAGCAATAATGTATTTCTCTTCTGTTGCAAATGGATTGCAATTTAAGAGCTGTGTACACCGCTCTTAAATTGCGATCCACTTGCAACAAAAGAGAAATTATTTTGTGCATAGCCTACTAATAGAGCATTACAGTAATGAACTTTCATTGGATCCAGATGTTAATGGCCTAAAGCGTAATGTTTTAATAGTCTCTTGATATATGCTTAAACAAACAAACAAAAAACAAACAAACAAACAAATAAATAACACACGTACAATAACTAACTCAAAGAACTTGCATTTATAAGCATAAATCATTTTTCTATAATTATTTAAAAAAACAACAACAAACGATTACTGGGTGAGAACCCCGCTTTCTAACTGGGTATATAGCAGATCATTTGAACGGTTCTTTTCTGATGTTGTTGTGTGAATCTGTTCCCTATATGAATCTGTTTGAAGTCTCCAACGGCTTTTATGAAAACGAGATAAGGATCTGAAGGAGGTTTTCTCCTGATAAAATATGTTTTAAATAAACATTTTTTACATTTATAAACGAGGGGCATCACCGATTCCAGATGTTTATAGTAATACAAGCCGAGCTATTTGTTCAGCACTTTTTTTTCAAATTTATTGTGCAATTTATAAAGTAAATTCACTCGAAACATAATACATTTTACATTAGAGTCAATTGATCAAACAAGGTTAACTCTCTCTTTACAAAATGTACATACTGTATTCTGTATTCACAAATACAGCAGTATCGTAATCATAGTGCATTCAGGGGCGAGCAAGCCCTTCTTCAAGCGCGTTAATAGCGCCTAAACCAAGCGAGAATAGGGTCCTTTTTGAACATTCTGTTAATGTACATTTCTGTATGGTCTTTTAATACATCGCAGTAGGCCTATGTAACGCTTCATGGCTCGACGAAAGGACATTTCGCATCATGTTAGGTCAAATTAGAAATCAATAGGCCATTAAGGTCCTTTCTGTATTTATTTGGACTGTTAAAGCATAGTAACAATAGGCCTAAAATATGTTCTAAAGGTCGTTATGCTTGCTGCACAGAATGACATCTGCAATATTTTATAACACTGGCATGTAATGTAGAAGCTCGAGTTACACTCAGCACAGTGCAGCGGCACCACTGCAGATTGAGAGGAATTGGCCGTGCCCCGCTCAGAGACAGGTACACGGGCTGATATTCCTCATGCCTGTCACAAACACGGATGCGAATGCACAGGTTGCGGTCTCTTAGATCCTGCGCAGGTGCTTTGATGCTTATAAGGACACATTGCACTTCTTCCTTGGGGATCTCGGTGAGGACATGAAAAAGGTGCTCCATACTGTCCGTTTTATTACGTGTTGGTATAACGACTCGTGGAATTGCAATAGACTAGACCTAAACGTCATGCTTTTTAACATTATTATTATTATTATTATTATTATTATTATTATTATTATTATTATTATTATTATTATTATTATTATGTGCCTGTATTTCATATTGTATAACCTCTTATATAGCCTCGAGCGCCGGTATTTTTAAGCATTCCTGGATTTGGGAATACATTGTAATCGAGCCTATTATGATTTGATTTAATACATTACTTATACTAGCCTGTAACTGGCATACATTTCTGAGAATGATTGATTCTAAAAGAAAAATGATTTAGTGGCATCTCTATTCCCGCTAACTAGAGCCATCTGGGAAAACGTGTTCTTTTCTTTTTATAAAAACTTAATCCACCTCGCTTGAAGCTAACATTTCCCGAATAAATACAACTTTTATTTGACATTACAAGGTAACACGTTTTTTTTTTTCTTTTAGAAAACCAAAGCAAAAAGGTAGGTCTATTCTTGCCCCTTCCTTTTAAAATAATAGCAAGCGAAGCTCGGGCCATTATGTAGCATGGCTTTATTGACAGGTCTAGATTATTAAATTACTGTCTAACCTGAAATAGACCTGTTTACACGAATACATTTTTAAAAAGCCCTACTAAAATTGTTTTTTAAAATCACAAAAAAGAATGATGTAACAAACAGCAGCTGTGTTTATTTGAAGAAGTTGGTTTCATATGTGGTATTTGGACAGTAGTGATACAATCTTGACTTTGGCTTAACATAAATACGTGGAGAGACGAAGAAGCGTTGGATTATCACTAAAACCAAACGACATAATACATAAATAAATAAATACATAAATACTTTTAAAAACTCCGAAACTAACACACATACCGATGTGCCTATAATTCACAATACATTTATAGTTTTGTTTTCTTTTTCCTTTATTTAATTATCTAGATGTGCTTGAAAGAAAACACATTTAGTTATTTACCTGTTCACCTAACTATTCTTCTCTGGTGCCTATTGTACACCAAACCACAAAACGGGAGCACTATGAAATAATGGATGGCTTGCGGGTCACTCATCTTTTAAATTGTGATAATAATGAATTGTTCAAAATAATTGTTCTTTGAGTTTTTTTTATTAATAGTAGTTGTGTAGTAGTATTGTTTATATTAAAAGCATTTGCATTTTAATTATTTTGATTTTGTTTTTGGTCTTGTCAGTTTAACATTGTTTATCTGGCTTTAATTATGTTTTTAAAATACAGGAAATGTCTCTATCTCGTTTTATTCTGCAAAATAAAACACACAAGTGGGATTGTTTCAATCCAGTGCGTATAGAAAATGTGTTTCCTGTTATAGTCCAGGTCGAGCTCCGCTTTTCCTTATTAAAACCTGCCCAAACAGACTGGCTGTTTTGGTTACCATTCAGGAAATATTCCTTGAATCAGTTCTAATTGCTAACGATCACTTCCGAAATGAGGCCAAATGCTTCCAAAAATGTCCTTCAACTATCTTAGCACACAACACCGGCATTGGTTGAAAACTGAATTCGCTAATTAAATTTTCTCAAATTGTCGGGCAGTTTTATACAAAAAAACGTATGAATGTTAACCATCTGTATAGTGTTTGCAGATGTTAAGCTGTGTCCGCCTACCTGTTCCATAAGTAACCCTAGTTTAATGTAAAAGTCTCATTCTGGTCAAATAAATAATTGCTGTTCATATATAAAAATATCCAGATTTATTTCACATTTGTAATTGTTTTCTTTCAACAACAGTGTAGACACCTGTTGAGACTTGAACAAACATGTTGTTTTTCTAACTGACAGGCTGTGATATAAAACGACGGTGCGGACAATATAATATACATGTTATAATATTGTTCTATAAACATTAACTCGAATTGAGCAGGTTTTTTTCAGAAGAATGTAGTTAAAGGGTATTTTGAGTTAAAGTGGTGCCCATAGGTATTAATACCCTGTAATTTCACATAATCAACCCTTTCTGTAAATAATATAAAGAAACCACTTAGAGAGAGACTGTATATCTGTACAACAAAGAACTGATGTTGCTTTTTAAAACATTTAATCACAGTCAGCATTTGTAGGCAGCAGTGTGGCGTAGTGATTAGGGCTCTGGACTCTTGACCAGAAGGTTGTGGGTTCAATCCCAGGTAGGGGACACTGCTGCTGTATCCTTGAGCAAGGTACTTTACCTAGATTGCGCCAGTAAAAACCAACTGTATAAATGGGTAATTGTATGTAAAAAAGAAAAAAAAGGTAATTGTATGTAAAAATAATGTGATATCTTGTGACAATTGTAAGTCACCCTGGATAAGGATGTCTGCTAAGAAACAAATAATAATACATTTGTTGCAGGCTGTTGTCATGGTAATAACATTTAAATGTATAGATTTACAGAGATATAACATTTATAGTCTTGAACCTACATAGAATATTTAAGTATTGCAGTTGGTATACATTTTTTAAAACACTTTGTTTTAGTTTGTTTAGTTTTGCCAGTTCAAGGTAAAGTAATAAGTGATAACAAAACTGGTGAGCAGATAAAATTGATCTAAATGTATTTAAACGATTTTATACATTTCATTTTGGATCGCCTAAACCATTATCTAGCAAATTTGATGGAAAAAAACATTGATAAGACACAAAATGTGATATACGTATTACACAAAATGCAACAAATGACCTATTTGTTTTGAATGGAGAAAGTATGTATCTGTGTAGTCTGTATCATTTGAAAAATATATTACATGTGTAACTTTGTATATGTTGTACTAAATTCAACACGTGGGCTGCAATTTCTTAAACATCTGATTGTTAAGTGTTTAAAAAAATACTTAGAAAATGTATCCACTATGTATATCAATAAAATAATTTCAACCCTCTAATGTGTAGCGGGACCACCCAGCTCTGTATTGCTTTGTATACCTACGTTTCAGTCTCCGAGAAGCCTCCGGGGAATAGTAGTTTATGATACGGTGAAGTTGGAATTAGTAATTGAAAAATGAAGCCCCTAAACTCTGTCCTCCCCACAGACCTCCAAGGAGAATGTTCAGACTACTGTTCTTATCAATTTCATCATATTTTTGTTCAGTACAGCTGTGTACTAAACCAATGTTATTTATAACAAAACATATATTACATATGTATACCATATAATAACACCTGACCGGTACTCTGGACAGAGCCCTCCATATTACAAACTAAACATCTTGCGCATGCCAGCAGGATTATACAAATAAAGCAAGCCTCATGTAGAGCAGAAGAAAATAAAACTATATAGCTTTATCACAGTTGTTTGTTGTTAGTACTTTTCAGAAGCCCCTATAAGGATAGAAATGCCAAAATTAAAATGTAATTTTAAATTGATTTTGGGAGCTAGTTTGGTTTTAGAACAAAGAAAAGATAACAACCAGAATACCTTAACTTGGTTGGAAAACCTGCTCAATCTTACCTTGAGGAAGTCACTGTATTCCTTAAAGGTCTGAGAAACCAGGTTTTTGACACCATTTTCTTACCTTAACAACATACAACACATTTTCCAGTTTGTGTCTTCACTGTGACGTGGGGAAGCCAATTAAGTCTGGAATGTTATCCTTCACGTGATGGCTGTTCCTCAGAGACTGTTTCCATCAGTGTCCAAAATGATACTGAACAGCACCATCTAGTGCTGAAGCCTGGTATCACACAAACTAAAGGAGTACTTGAGGACTGTGATGATTTCCTTTTTGTCGTCTGCTGTGTTTTTCGCTCAGGGCTGACCTAAAGCCTAAGTCTGGAAGTTATTGACACCACAAAAGACTTTATTGAAATGTCATTTACCGCTGAGCGTTTGAGGATGGCAGGATTACATCAGACTCCTTGACTGTCTTGATGAGGTTATGTAAACACGTCTTTGCTCATTGGGGATTACATCTGATATTGAAATATTTTACATAAGTGCTTATTCCCTTTCATCCCTTTACACTGGAACGGGATCAACCATTTTAATGTGATGTGGAAGAAACTATGCAGATGTAAACAACGTTCCCCTCTCCCTGTACAGCTGTACCATTCAGCAGCTTGATCAGGCTGGGCTCAGCTACATGCTGAGTCTCAGTGGGGTAGCTGATTTTGATTTAGCAGATCATACAGAGATCTTATCTTGAGAATTTCTACGTCAAACTCTTGGCACTGGATACATACAAATGATTAATAACTGCGATATGTCCGAGCCTACAGGAGTTGAACAAAATAAGAAGCTAATATGCGCAGTAAGACACACTGGGGTCTATTTGGTTGATCTAAGCAGTAGCTGATCTAAATATCACCATTATTTAAAACATTCAAATATATATTCTTATTTTTGGCAGAAAAAGATAGAGACTGCCGTGTCTTTAAGCTGTACTACATATGATGAAGAAGAAGAGACATCATAACTGGACAAGGATGCTGTCCAATGCTGATGATCTATTATGCATTAAGCTGTGCTCTGTATTTTTTATCAGACCTCTCATACACAAGAGATACTGCCAGCAGGGTTCGGCACATGACGTCTTGTATTCATGGAAGAGCCTCCTTCACAATCTGGTTTGAAATCAGAGCTCCTTGAAGTGACTTGCCTTTCATTTTGTAAACACGGGATCACTGGATCATTTGGGAATCCAAATAATAAAGCTACAGTAATTACATGCAAAAAAAGGGTTCCCAGCCTGCCACTGCAATAGCACTGATTGTAAAGGACATCCCTTGTGGTTTATTTTAACACTTCAACCACCTGACATTCTGCAAAGCGCATGGAATTTCCAGGTACCTTGTTACTGTACTCAACACAATTTTAAAAGGATAGTGCAATTGTGCAATTGTGATAATTGCCCACCTGGTGTCGCTAAGTGCAAATTTAAAACAAAACAAAACAAAACAAAACAAAACACTTTATTAAGCCTGTCCTCAAGGGCCATAGCAGGTCTAATAGGTGTAATTAAATAATTAACGACTTTAGAGTCTGGATGGAGATTTGACACAAGCCACAATAAAGACGTTGTGTTATTCTTCAAAGCATTTTATTCCAGTGTGTAACAGCCCTATCTAAAAAAAAAAAAAAAAAAAAAAAAAAAAGAAAACTTGCAATGAGAAGTTATTTCTACCCTGAGGCAAGAAAGCTCACATTTGAAACCACATTGTACAAATAGTTTTTTTTTATGTAAACAATCATACAGTAATACTACCCAAGCCTTTAAAACGTTGTTTAACCTCTCATTAACAACATGCAGACCCTGATTGTTGTGCCATTTAACTTTGTTTTTCTCATTGACATGAACAAAGCCTGTTTTTTCTGCTATATGCTACAAGTTCACGTCCCATGTTATAACTATCAGCACCAACCTGGCCACAGAGTTTCCAATGAGCAGCATAGAGTGCAAGTGTAAGACTGAGATGGGACCCACTTACCTGCAACAGAGGAAGGGCACCAGTAGCATTCTAGCAAGAAAATATATCAGCATGTCTTGTCTAGAATAAACCAGTAAATAAACTACCTTTTGTCATAATGTTTGTCTTATACAATAGTTTTCATTTATCTGTCAAATTCTCTTTTCTCACCGAAGCTTGGAAATTACAGACATGCATGACATACTGCATTTTTGTAATAATGTTATTATACAAAAATCCTGTAACAGTACATATTGCTGAATGAAGAATAATATCTCTAAATATTTCTTACTTAGTACCGGTAAGTACATTAGTCCCCTGCTGAACACTGATCTGAAACTGACATTTCATTTGGCACTAGCTGTCTACTCTACAGCTGATTCTAATAATACAGACTCTATAGACAACCATATTTATTGAATACCGTACTTATATCTGCATTCTGTTTCATTGAGCTGAGTTCTCTGGGTTATGGTCCTGAGAGGCTGCAGTGTAGGAATGCTGTGCTCAAGTCCCAGAGTGTTTCACACATGGAAATCTTAGAAGAACAGGTCAAACTAGCAGACCATCCATTTCAAGGAAATTGAAGAAGAGTTTCCATTGTGAAGTGGACCATGCTGCTGATCATGCTCCCCCACTCCCCCATTTCCTTCTGTTGAAGATCCTTTTTTTGCTTTGTATTTTACCCTTCAGTCTGGACTATGCAGTTTTTTCAAAGACAACGCTATAGTTCTAGTTGGTCCCAAATCATTTCATGTGTTTAAGTTCAAACTCACTCTAGCTACAGACCATGTGACCTTCAGTAAAAATACCAGGATTTGCATATTTCAAATACAACACAGTAGATAAAATAGAAGATCAATATAGGCATTCAACTCTGCTACCTCCACCCACTCTACATTCAGACAGAGAGCATGTAGGGCAACAAGTGGGCAGCCCTCTCGCACATGTTAGTTTTCACCTGTTATTGTCCCACGTGATTCCTTTGCTGTTTAGATTTCATTTAAACTCAGTTTAAAACACATTGTGCCATTCTACTCAGTGTAACTGCAGGTTTGGTGATGAAACATTAGCAATAACTGAGAAAGGGAAGTGTAACCCAGCACTGAGCAGTGAGGGCTAAGGGTACCAGAAAGGTGCCTGAAAACTAACCTGCACAGTTATGCATGACCAAGGGATCCTGGAGATTTCACAATAAAGTGGAAACTTGCTGCAACATCTGAGCATCTGTTTGATTCTTGTGGGCCTCTATGCACCTTCATCTACAAGCACAATCCTTACATACATGTTACATGGTCAGAATGGAAGACTCCACTTTTCATTACTGATAATATGTTCCCTAAGCAGCTTGGGTTTCTTTTGTAGCGATACTTATTACACATTTTATTTTCAAATAATATTTTTTTATAATCTATACTCCCCTGTGGTGTTATTTTAAATTAAGAGGCTAAACAGGGTTCTGTTGGAAGTGCCAAGCTTCTCCTTTTGAAGGCGTTATGAGACTTGCAGGGACTGACAACCCTGTCTTGGGTTACCATCTGGAAAAAGCACTGTAAAATAATAATTAAAAATGATTATGACTATTTTAATAGACTGGTATAACGCAGCAGAGTCCAATTGGAGTTTATGGGTAATTAAATGCTTGGCTATAAACATTCTGATTGGCTGATGAGCAGTTTCCAAAACTACATCTGATGCCAGAATTTTCCTTAAATTCCTAAATACAAAAAAAACATTGGATTATAGCATGCAGTAAATGGTATCTTCCCAAGTGAACTGAGCAGCAAATTTCAGTTTCTAGGTGCTTATAAACTCTTTGATTGGGAATTATAAAAAAAATGTTTTAAAAAAATGTAATTTACATTAAATTCTAATGGCACTTGTGGATAGGGTACAGTGCCAACAGTGGCCAATTGTTGACATTGCAAAATCTTTGGTTGCAAATTTAACACCCAGTGCCAAAACTTTTTAAAATAGGGCTAAAAGGAATGTTAAATATGAATTTCCGCACTTTAGACGCATGGTTGCTGGGATTTAATGCCTCATATGGTTGGGCAACCAGCATTTATTGCTTAATTCAGGCAAACGTACATTTGTCACGATAGGAGGGTTGGAACATCCGCAATGATTTATATGTCAGACCAAGCCTGCCATTGCCAGGATAGTGAGTCTTGCCACAAGTGTGTTCCAAGTTAGCTCTGGGTGACTCTCTGCAGGGGTTTGCTGGAATTCTATTCTCCTAGTAAGAAATATGTTTCTGTTCCAAAAAATAGATTTTTATATTTTCTTTTTTTCTTTCTGTAATGAAAATGTATAGCCTCCCAGCAATATCTGATTTCCGCAGCTGGCACTCAATGCATGGCTCATGATAATGAATGTCATACTCTCACTGCAAGCCATCAGATACCACAAAGAGAAGAAAACGCACCGCTGGCTTGTTTGGCTCCAAGACTTTACTCACTTGGTACTGAGTTTTTAGTAGTCATTAATATTTAGGATGACAGCTCCTGGGAACACTGAATAGCACTGTTCATTATTAAGGTGCAGGGGGAGAGTACTACAGCTATGCTGAAAAGTTTTGCATCACCTAGAATTTTAGGATTGAGACATAATTAAAATAAAAAAACTATATGAACATAATTTAGATATTTTATTTAACATGAGGTGATCAAAAAATTATATCGCAAAAGTCTATCGGAAGCCATAATAGTCGTACAGTATCATCATGTTAGATTTAGAAATGTCACATTTCTCAAGTATATGGACAATTACAAAGCGGTATGTAATTCAATATGTTAACGTACCATTATTCAGCAGGTTTCATTCGACTTTATGAAGCAAAATCAGTTCATTCTATAGGGTGATGCAACACCTTTGGCCAGAGCTGTAGGTACCTGAAAATGAAAAGTTTTCATGCCAATGCTGGAGAATTGAGATTTAAATATATTAGAGCTTGTTTGAAAGTTGCAGGTAGACAGTGTTTTGGTGGTGACATGGTGGAAATACCTGAATTCAGTTATATTGTGCTTTCTGGTCTTCTGAAGTCATTGTCGTCCCCTATCAGTCACCAGTTGCTCCGGTAGATTGCAGTGATAATGGTTTCTAGAGAGGTGTAACTGTGAATACTCCCTGCACAAACCACTGAGGTTACAAAGTCATTTTAGAATAAGGCTGTCCTGTTGAGGCAGAAGCACAATTCAACTATAAAATGAAGTACCACTGTCCTGAAGTTTGTATAGTCCAAGTGTATAATGCTATTGTGCTTATACAACTTCACATCATTTCTCTGTCTAATGCCCCTTTAAATCAAGATCAGTGTTAGTGGAACATAATTTTTCCTTCTAACTAGTCCATGTCATGAAATTGATCAGGAAAATATGAGACAACACTCATCAAAGACATGTTACCAAATATGTCTCTCTTTCTCTCTCTCTCTCTCTCTCTCTCTCTCTCTCTCTCTCTCTCTCTCTCTCTCTCTCTCTCTCTTTTAAAAGCCTTAGAAAAATTGGCAACCGAGCAAAAGCTTTTAAACAACATGTGAAATATCAGCAGTTCCACAACAGTTTGCTTGTCATAGTTTATGTGCCTCTTCAAATAACTTCAGTGTAGGGCTTTTAAATGCTTGCCAGACCTGAAGTGGTGATGGTTGAAAAACTTCAAATCTGGCCTGGATTTGCACACTTATTATCATTACCACAGAGTGTAATTCAAGTGTCAGTCACAGGAATTTAACTAGAAAGGCTGTTTTGGCATTAGTCTGCTAAAGAATGTTTCTTAAAGGTCCATAAAGTTGTATATGGCTCTGAAACCTGGAGTGTGATCATCAAAATGAATTTGATGCCTTAGGATTTAGGGCTTCTCTCTATTTCGGCTGAAGGGAGCCGTGGGTCTGGGGGATCAGGGGTTGTTTAATAAACTCTATTGCTTTATTAAAGTGCCATTAGGGAAAGCGAAACCAGGGTTAAAACAGCCATAGATGTTGCCCCAACAAATGTTTTGTTCACTGGCACAGAAACCTCACTTTTAAAGCTGTCATTCATTTTCCTAGGTGGAATTTCAAGTTTCACAAGCATCGTCTTGAACTTCTGCTGCGTCTGCACCTGACCGCTAGTAAAAAAATAAAAAATAATGAAATAAAGAATGCCTGGGAGACCTCTGCTAAAGCATTTTCTTTTTTTTTTCTTTTTTAAAATTCAATCTGTTCCGTAATAAACGAAGATAATCAACACTACCCACGCCAAGATATAGTTAATTTCTATCAACAATATATAACTTTGAATTGGAGCCGGTCTAGGGGTTAGAGCTGGGGGGTGTAGAATCTGGAAATTCTGGTTTCAAACCAGTAATCTAATGAGCTGGAATCACACTTTCTTTCCTCCACTCCTTGGGGGCTGGCTGCATTCAGTTATGGGTCATTCCCTGCTATATGTTGCCCAATGTAACATACACACCTAGTTTAAGAATATATACTAACACTTGGAATTGTCTGTAAATCAAGCAAATTAAAACAAACAGTCTGAGAACAGTTTGTGTGAACTGGAGTCTATAAAATTATAAAAAATAAATTAAAAAAAATCGATCAACATTTGGTTTCAAAGACCCGTATTAGCACTAGTCTCGGATGACCTTACTTTAACATTAGATAGTAAAAAGGTAAGTGCTAATTGTTTGGGTGCCAAACAGAATTGTTGGAATTGTGTGTGTGTGTGTGTGTGTGTGTGTGTGTGTGTGTGTGTGTGTGTTGGGGGGGGGGGGGGGGGGGTAGTGTGTGTGTGTGTGTCATCATAAAAACCAGCAGACTTCATCAACATTTAAACTTTATCAAGAATACCTTCAAAAGCAGCTTGAAGAGATTCAATAAGATGTTGCTCACAGCTAGGCGATCCAGTAAAGGATAAATCAGAACATTGGCTTTTGTTGATGCCATCATTGCCAGTGATGGCAGTACTTTGTGAATAAGGATTACAATGTTTTTTTTTCTTCATTTTGAATAGAAGCCTTTCATTAAAAGAAGACACTGCAATTTAACCTAAAATTCTGACTCGAAAGACAGCATGCTATTTCAAGAGAGATATACCAGTTGCCTCACAGCACTGCCAAACAGCAGTTCTGATCCATGATACTTTAATTTCTGGTGATTCCTTGCTTTATCAATGCCACGCAAAATTATTTATTAAAACAGCATCAACTGTATTTCTGTCGCTGTGAATAAAGCCATCCGCTTTCAACACACAAGAAAAACAGATTGGATAATCTTGCCCAGATCTCATTATAGGATTAATCTCTAAACGACACAATGAGAAGAATTTCAGGATGCAGCTCAAACTAAAGATAGCTTCCAGCTCCTCGCCAGCTGAATTAATAGCCCTCAAGCCCAAGTTTGCTATGGAAACAATAACATTAGTATCTGAATGTTGTGACTGTTTGCCTCAGCCAAACCTCAAATGTGTGTTTATAACAGCCCCAATGAAAGCATCCACAAAGGCAGCAGTGTCCCTGTAATCTTATTAGGATATTTACGAGTTACTGAAGAGGGGCCGATTGTCCTGTTTAAGTTTCAGTATTAAACTGCAATGGTTTTCCATCCTTATGTAAATAAACATTTTGGAGAGAACCGGAGCAAAGGTAATAAAAATAGACTCTGGAAAGGAAAAGTATGAATTTGGGTCAAATTGGTCTTTCCTCTGGAAATATCAATTACCTCTTTTCCACACTGCTTACCCAAGATTTAAACCAGTTCCTGCCACATTGAGATCTTAAGCACTGTTATGGGAGTGCTGGCTCTAACTCGGTGGCAGGATCATCGCATGCTGGAGCATGAACCCTGCTGTAAGATCTTAATGTATGCTGGGGAATGGTTCACTGACCTGAATATGTGAGACTAGAAATTAGCACTTCTTAAAAAAAAAAAAAAAAAAGTATTTGTTTTTCCATACAGTAAAGAAAGTCTAAGACACTACCTGGCTTAGACACACAAATCACCGCCAGGAATAGACACAGCTGGATTTTTTCTTTTTTAGAACATTCTTATTTTTGATTAAATTAATTCAGTACTGTAACCATCCGTCTGTGACTTATACCAGCAAATGAATCCCTTAAGTCAGAAACACTTTTGCTTTAAAAGTTATGTCTGAAGTTATAGATGAGTCACCTTTGTTTACCAACTTGTCATCAAGAACTAACCTTTTGAAAGACGTATTCACCATTGATAAGCAGCCATCTGTTTTAGGAAACCAATTAAGTTTAACGCTTTGCTGCTTGGTTAAGTCAGGGTTTACTTTATTGAAGTAAGAGTAAAACATACTGTAAAACCAAACTTACACAACAATTATATGTTACTGTTTGGTTTTATGTTAAATAACCCCGCTGCCAAAACCTAATCTTATTAAGCAATTGACAAACGGCACTAAAAAAAAAAAAAAAAAGCACGATTTGATAGCATACTGTGTGGATAAAAGAAGGCTATAGGATATGAGTTGGCTGGAGGACTATTTGGATGACATCACTGCGGTTTATATTCTGCTTTTAACCATTCAGCATCTTTTCTGAGTTAATGCCCACTAATAGATTAATTATTTGATAAAACGCGGGCCAGTTCAGAGCTCATTTCAAAAAGCCATAATCAAATATCACTCAAATTAACTCTCAATAATAACATCCTGAGCTTGAATCAGACATGGCTTTAAGTACAGGAAAATATACCAGACTGAGGCTGTTCTGTTTTCCTGTGTTTAAGTTTTTTGTGAACTTTGGCATGTAAACTAGAAAAGAGGATTCAATCAATTTAAACAGTTTGTACCTATTTTTTTCTAATTCCCATGTCATCAGGTTCTGCTTAGTGCCCTATGCTGGTCTCCTTAGTCTCCTTTTTTTTTTAGTAGTCTGAAGTTTCAAAAGGCACAAAAGGTGACTTAGATTTAATGGTATAGTTAAAAAAAAAAAAAAAGGAAAAACTTGTAATATGATATTGTTTGCATTTTTTACTTCATTATAAAGGGCTTCATAAAATAATTTACGACAATTAAATTATTCAGAACAAGTATAAACAATTATAATATGTTCCTACATTTGTGCCATGAATAAACTATAGGCCATTAATACTGATGAGGTTTGAGCATTCTCTTCTAAATGTTCTACAAATGTTTGTTTTTTTTTAAAAAAAGGATCTGTTAAAAAAAAAAAAAAAGTTAACTCCGGGAAGAATATTAATAAACATTTTAATAAATTGAAATCAGCTGCACCAAAAGAGCAGGAACAATATACCATGTTGCATTCAGCTGTTTGGCAATATCGTTCAATACAGTGCCTCTATTGCTATGAATCCATGAGTTATATGTATACATTTCCCAGTGGTGTTTTTTGTGCACTCCGATACAAACTCCTGAAACAGTGCTTCACTATCGCTAGTGCTCGCCAGTGTCCAGGTTTCCATGGTTACTGGTATGAAATACATATAATATCAACACATTATTATTTTTTTCTTAGCAGACGCCCTTATCCAGGGCGACTTACAATCGTAAGCAAATACATTTCAAGTGTTACAATACAAGTAATACATAATATTTGATATACGATTATTATCACAGTGTCTGTACGCAATTTGTAAAAGCTGTCACTTTTTAATTTAGATACTTTAAAAAGACTTCAGAGTGGGATTTGATTGTACTATCATTAAGGCTCAATAGGGTTTTCATTGTTATCAGTGATCAAAAAAAAAAAAAAAAAATGGTTATGGTATGCGGCAGTCCCAGTAGTGAAATGTATTTTGTTTTTGTTTATTAACAGTTTAACACGTTAACAGATGTTGTGTTGATAGTAAATATATATTTTAAACTAATTATAAACTAATTAAAAAAAATGATGACAAAATAAAACAATGACCTCTCATTTGCTTAACAGTAAAGTCTTGTTGATAATCCCAAAGTAGGGATATTATGTTTTCTGAACAGTTTTAGCTGGTATTATTTATTGTTATTAATGCACACCGTGTTGACATATTAGGTAGCTAGTTGTTAACAGATAATCAACTAAAAACAAGTGTCTCTTAAAATAAAGTGTGCCCAAAAACACAGGACAGGCCTGCTGAAATTCTTACTCTCAGCACTGCAAAGTGAACTCTAGAGCAGGCTGAAAGTGGCTTGACATGCCTCCCTGATGTGGATATGCAGAGCAGTGTGTGGTACACCACATGTGGCAAGCAGTCTGTTACCTCATGTAGCAAGAGGCTCAGAAACACAGTCGATTATAACAGGCTGCTGCTCTCATCAGGCTACTCTTGTAAAATAGCGTTAGGGACATCCAGAAATAGCTAGCCGCTTGATTTTTTTTTGTATCTGTGTGTGTGTAAGTATATAATACTTCTGAGAAAGAATTAAGTCTTGGAAATGTATTTTTCTTCTGGTGTCTAGTTACACAATAGTTTGTATTGTGTGACCCCATAATTACAGAATAATTACTGTTCAGTTTTGGTAGGATTTCGCATGCTGTAAATAAAAAGTGGAGCATCAATTCCAGCTACCATTAAGAGTATAAACTGTAGGTTGCTTTGTTTAAGATTGTTGCAGCAGTGTGGAGGAGTGGGCAGCAGTGTGGAGTAGTGGGCAGCAGTGTGGAGTAGTGGGCAGCAGTGTGGAGTAGTGGGTAGCAGTGTGGAGTAGTGGGCAGCAGTGTGTAGTAGTGGGCAGCAGTGTGGAGTAGTGGGTAGCAGTGTGGAGTAGTGGGTAGCAGTGTGGAGTAGTGAGCAGCAGTGTGTAGTAGTGGGCAGCAGTGTGGAGTAGTGGTTAGGGCTCTGTACTCTTAACCAGAGGGTCATGGGTTCAATCTCTGGTGCGGGGACACTGCTGCTGTACCCTTGAGCAAGGTACTTTACCTAGATTGCTGCAGTAAAAGAAATCAACTATATAAATGGGTAATTGTATGTAAAAAAAATAATGTGATATCTTGGAACAATTGTAAGTCGCCCTGGATAAGGGCGTCTGCTAAGAAATAATAATTAGAATTGTTTTGGAACATTGGGATAAATCTACATTGGTTTTCTACAAAATGTTCTCACAACACTTCAAACCAGATACATATTAAAAGCAACACAAATAATGTTTGACAAAAGCTGTGCCAGCAAAAAAAAAAAAAAAAGGCTGAACCGAAATGGAATTTGCATTTTGCATTTGATATTGTCACTCAGACAGTAAGAAACGACAATGCACTCTATTATTAATATGCTATAAACTATTAATAAAAGGGAGGTTGCTTGTCTATTTTGACTGCAGATTCTCAGAGAAAGTTATTTTGTTACCATTTTCCCAACTTATTTAATAACTGAGCAATACATTGGTGGGTGGTTGGAGCTTTTTGTAATTGAATTTTGCTCTGTAGTTTGCCAATACAAATAGCCCCTCTCAGATTTGTAAAGTGAAACTCAGAACACCAGAATCATCTCACGTCTTTGCAGGTCAAGCATGCTCAAGCCTTCAGCAGGTTCAGCTTCAGAATTAGGAATCCATGGAAGGCTGCAGAGTGGACTGGGAGCTGACTAAGCATTTTTCCCTAGCCTAGGCGATACAGTAAGCTTGTAACACCTTCACCTTTTGAAAACTGAAAGTGAGCAATTATTACTGCAGGCGCAGGTTCAATATTGTAGTGGCCTGGCTGCTTGGGTCCCTGGAAGCTTTTAGGTGTTTTTGTTTATTTTTTATTTTATCAGCTTTTCCATTCAAACGTTGCAAGCCCATCCATTCAAGAGGACTGGAGATTAACATGCTGTCAAGCCAAAGGACACTTTTCACCCGCCGAACCCGAACTACTGAACCCTGGAAACAATCAAACGGCCTGAAAAGTTTTCAACTGGGATTGTTCGGTGCTTAACCAGCAGTGGTTGCTGAAGTGAGATAAGGTGAACTAGCCCTCCCTTACACCGCTAATAGTAATGACCAAAGAAGCACTCCCTGCAGGTCCCCGACCAAGATCAGCAACTTTCCGCAAGTGGGATTCAAACTAATTACTGGTGCTCTGTTGCTGGTGCGATATGCAAAATACACCACTGAGAAATTAGATAGACCTCATGACATCACAGTAAAAGATGCACATGGTATATTAGCCCTGATCTTCTTTTATAACTGAACATCGGGCTGTTTTATGGAAATTAATGTTTGACTGCTCACCTTCACCAGTCCATTAGAATGTCAATAAAGATGCCTAATGTAGGATACAGGTAACAACTAGGTAATGTGAGATAAGCACCCTGAATGTGTGTGGGTTGTCAGCTTATTCACAGTATGTTAGCTAGCAGTCAGGCTGCATGCTGTGTTTTAGTGGTGGTTTATACAAAAGGAGCACACATCCATCTCCACTGTTGAAGGAACCCAGTATCTCTCAGCCCAGCTGTTTTAACTTTTTTTTTTTGTCCCACTGTGCAGACAGACAAGCAGCTGCCCCAGTTTATTTGTTGTATCTGCCTAGGCAGGCCACACACAGACCTCACCCAAAGACACCTATACTGATAGCAAGGTCGTTTAATTATATTTTATTATAAATACAGAAATACAGAAATAAATATGGCATCATAGTTTAAAATGTTTAAGAATATGCTTCATCAGTATACTTAGAATGGACTTTAATGTAGAATCAAATGAGTCCTGGCACAATAGAATTACTCTCAACATTGCAGCATTTCATATGAATCTGAGCTTTGTGATACAATGGGCTATACCTATATTAATAAAGCATTATTATATTGATCATCATAAGTGTTTTTAAGTTGTATATGTTTGTTTGTAGTTCTATGCATTTAGCAATGCGCTAGTGCTTTATGACAGGGTGTCAAATGAACCTGGTGCCAAAGCAATTTTTAATGGAATAGTTGGTAAGCATTATCTGATAATTATCTTATCAGTGTGGAGTAGTGGTTAGGGCTCTGGACTCTTGACTCTTGACTGGAGGGTCGTGGGTTCAATCCCTGGTAGCGGACACTGCTGCTGTACCCTTGAGCAAGGTACTATACCTAGATTGCTCCAGTAAAGACCCAACTGTATAAATGGGTAATTGTATGTAAAAATAATGTGATATCTTGTAACAATTGTAAGTCGTCCTGGATAAGGGTGTCTGCTAAGAAATAAATAATAATAATAACCATAGAGACTAATAGAGAACATACGTAAGTAAACAATTAGGAAAATACTCAGTTATATGAAAATGTCTGTTAAGTATCCTTTCAAAGTATTGTTAAAGCAATTTAGCATTTTATGACCAGTCTACCAGGTTTCTATAACAAAAGCAAACAGACATGTTTTATTTCATTTTGGGTGGATTCACTTGCGGCCCCATTCAACTCAAACTGGATCGGCGCCTGACTGTTAGACAGTAAAGGTTCCATTACTCGAACCAGGGTATAACTGCATCTGTATGTCTAGCTAGCAGATTTCACCCCAGAGTCATAACTGTTTCCTTTGTGTTTTCTTTGATAAATCCACAAGGTTCATTTCACCACGATATCTTGGTTGAGCACAATAGAAAAGAATAGCTGCCAGATCCTACGGTATAGTTTCCACAGAATACCCCCGGTGCTTATTATAATCCAGATCTTATAATGCATGCCATGTCAGTGTCATTATCTTTAACAGCCGATGGAAATACAAATATATCATATTATTTCAACATTAATATGTTCTTATGATCTGTAACTTCATTCTCTTTTTCAATGGGATTGTGATCCATCTCTGTGATGACATGTTCATGCCTGGCTCCAGAAGAGGCCTGCTCCAACTATTTTAATATCCCCAGTCCTCACAGCTCTTTAAATGTCAGTTTCAGAACTTTATGGTTCACCTGAAGCGACATGTACGGATGACTGCAGAAAGCATTCTCTCCTCATGCAGTGGGTATTTCCTCTGGTTCGAACACACTGTTATAATGGTCAGTGTGTTCTGAGGCGCTATACAGTTCTTGTGTGTGTTCCCCTCAGCTATACTCAGTCCTGTGAGAGAATGTAAAACTAAATAAACATAAAATATTGTATTCCTTTCTTACTTTCTTTTATATATAACAAATTATATTACCTTTTTTCTTCAGTTACCAGCAAACCTGTTCCTTCTTCGTAAATCAAAATGTATGGCTAATTTCTGAACTAATATTTCTTTAGAAGGAGAGTCTTCTGAATAGATAAAATCTCAAACCAAGTATAGCTTATTCATCCCCTGGTTGTAGCTATTATATTACAAAAGACGAGGATTTAATTTAACTGATTGGCCTATGATTTTAATATAAACAAAATGATGAGTGGATTACTGTGGATTACAGGGCTTGTTATTGTAGGATAACAGTATTTGTAATTCCAATTTAAGTGAATGGCAAAGAATATATGCCTTTGTCAGAACAACCTCTTGCTTACATAAGGATCTTCACATTTGCGTCTATTGAATATACTCTGTCCTTCAATTTGTTCCTCAAAGACAATTCATATACAGGGGCTAGTATTTTTCTGGGGTTATAATATGAAAAGCACTGCTTCCCAACATTACTCCTCATTGCTTTGGCAGTGGGGGTTATTATAACTGGTCAGCCCTGGCCAATAAAGTTGCTGCAAAATACATTAAGATTTACTAGCTCTCGGGTAACTTTACAGGAAAAAAAGACATCATACTATAAAAATGAAAGGTTCTGTGTGAAAGGGCAGGGTTGCCGTTGAAAATATATTTTGTTTTCGGTCAAAGGTCCTGCCTGATATTGTCCTGCACTATTGGAGGCTGTCTTTTAGATTTTTAGTTAACTTCTTTATTGGTTCTTTTTGATATCCCCTGTAATTACTTTCTAAAAAGAGCAAGCTGGTGTGGGTAAGAAGAAATATCAGAGTTATCTTAACTAATGTATGCTTGTTGTTGCTTGAATTTACTTTGCATCATTCTCAGACGTTTAAAGCCCCACTGTGGCTTCAATAGAGCTATCAATAGAGCTTTTTTTTCATATGAAGAGAGAACCCATGAGTGAAAACCTTGGACAACATGACCACATTTGTGGCATTATGGACTGAAGGGGATATAACCTAAGGATCAAGTTTATGTTCACAGAAGCTGTTCACTGTAGACTTGCATGCATGATATGTCCAGAACAAATACAAAAAATGAAAGATGCTGTATTATATTCTGTTACTGGAGAGAGATTTCTAGTCATATTAAATAGACAGATGTTCAGCACTATTACTGTAGTATTTAAAGTTAAGCCTGTATTGAAGACTGATGTTAAACAATGAACTGGGAAAATGATGAATCTTGGCATCGTTTTAAAGAACAGATATTGCTGTAGATCTTAATCCCCAACTTTTCAAATGAAGTGCTACATTCATTGAGAAATAGTAACATGTACCACTAAAAATTCAAACACCTTGACTCTTTTCTTGGAATCCGTGCAGTCGTGGCTCCCCATTGTCCTGCACCCTATTAACAGTGCAGCAGGTGTTTGTAGTTGTTTGCCCCGGTCTATAAGTATATAATTGCAGTGAACCCCTCAGCTCGTGCTGTGTAACCCCCAGGTTAGACAGACAGCTGTCAGTGCTGGGGCGCTAAGAGCACTCCACTAATAACCTGCTAACTTCCCCCATGCAGTGGGTTCAGCACATGGACCCGAAGGGATGAAGTCAGCCTCAGAGACACTAGGGTCTGGAAGTGATTTCACTGAAATGCAATGTAGATGGATTCATTCCAGTACTGTAAAGTCAACATAGTTGTACATTGGCTACACCGCAGTCTTCATTACAGTGGTCTGGATCGGCTTTTGATGAAGTAATTTCCCAGGAGTTTAGCACTTAGAAAACATATAGGGCGTTCTTTTTGGACTTTGTGTGAATTCAACCTTTTTTTTTTTTTTTTTTTTTCCCTCCTGTCTAAATTGGCCTTTATCAATTGCACATGGATCATTCCACCGGCTTGAAAGACTTTCAAATAAGACTCATATGTCTTGTGGCATAGTGTGCCCAAGCAATCGGATGCATGAAATGAGATTAATTTTTTTTGGCGCGTCTCATGGAATTAATAACAAATGATATAGCACTCAGTGCGAGCATCTCCAAATGAGAGCGGGCATCAGATGAGCCAGAGTCCCTTAGGATTGTGGGCTCTTGCTGCGGAATTCTGTCACTAGGATAACTCAAAGCACATCGCCGTGACCTGGTGCTAGTCTAAACATTCCTGCACCGACCAGCCCTGCCAATCTGTTTTCACTTGCTGTGGACATGGGACACCGCACATTGTTTGAAAATAGGCCCAGTGACTCTGGTTTTCACTTTGAAACACTGCTATTCCACCCAAGGGCTTCACTTGTCTCTTACTAGACTGGGGAAATACAAGTCAATATCAAAGTGGTGTGTGCATAAATGTATATATACATGTAATCTTATGTTTCCAGAACTTTATATAGACCATAAAGGCAACCATAATTCATGCTACCCCAGGCTGTATATACAATACTGCTGGTTTAACCTCAAGTCAAATAAGAGCTGACAGTTTATTGACAATATATTATAGCTTTTATTTTTGGTACTCTCTGTATTGCTTATAATTAAAAAATGTATGTTTATTGTTTTTCCTCCCAGAAAACTGAAAGAAAATGAATGAGTAATCAAGTTTAATAAAAACACTTTCAATTTATGTTTGAATTTTTTTCTCTTATCTTAATTGGATTTGTGTCCTCCTGGTGGCCAGACATTGTAATGGGACTATTACTTTTTAAAAACAACTCTGGGTGGTAAAATGTGACATGTCACGCTTTATGAATATGAAATAAGCTTAGAGAAGAAATCAACTCCAGTTTTGACATCAGTACCTGATGGGAGAGGGAGAGCCGATACAGGATTCAGTATATTGTGTTTATCCAATAATAAATGTGTTCATCCCATTTGTCCAGAGGAGTCTGTAAAGTCCCACTGTATATGTACTGTATGCACCACTTTCACTTCTCATACTTTCATTTGTTTTACTAAGAATATAGGAGGGGAAATCCTGAATCGAGTCATCAGATGGAAATCCCAGCTCTCTTTCTCAGAGAAACAGCCTAGGTAATCCCCTGAAGTGCCCTGAGTACAAGAATATGGTAATGACATAGTCATATTTAAAGGTGTAGAGTCCTGTACAGGTTTAGAAATGGTTTTGTTACCTTATGTCCAGACTGGTCATTTAAAATGTATAACTGTTTGTGGCAATGTGCCCCGTCCCTGTGTGCATTTGTGTGTATGCGTGCGTGTGTAAATGTTGGTGTATAGATTGGTACACGGGATATAAACGGGTCTGTGTTTCACGTG